>NC_079495.1:73588108-74328933 GCF_030052815.1 Hevea brasiliensis | reverse complement strand
TAAAATCATAAACCATAAATCATATAAACTGTGGATACTTAAAATCATAGTTGAATTCAAAAGACAGTGAATGTCTTAAAGAATTAAACTCCAATTCACAATATCATAATAAATATCAATAAATCACACACACAGCTTAATCATGATTTCATAGTCCAATTCGTCCCAAAAGCCGATGGCTAGTGAGGAATAACATAGCTAGCAATAATGTGAGTACTCATCCTATTCGTCCTCAACTGACACACACCTCACACTTTAGTCAGAGAGGGAATTCAGAGTCAATTCGTCCCACTAGGCACGCTAGCGAGGAATTCAATCAAACATACATGATAGCTGTGGTTTCAAACTATTTGTAATATTTTCCAAGCAATAAGTATCCATCAAATTTCCATTCAAACAATTTTCCATAATTTAAAACAATAACATACAAATTGTCACAAGTTATTTCAATTGAAAATTTCAAAAGAAATAACTGTTGTGCACAAACCTCTGAAGAGTAACCTCTTGGCCCTGAATTAGTGTTTCCTTCCCTTCCCTGAGTCTTTGCTAACTGAAACACATAATTTAAAGTGTTTCAATACTCATTTAAACTATCTCTAACAATAAGGTTCAACAATTAATTTATTTAATACTATTGCTTCCTTAGTCAACCTATAATGTTGACCCTTAATGCACTTTAGGGGAATAAATTTTAATGTTACCAATATGTCACATTTTATAGTCCTTTAGTGTTGGTATAAGTTACCAATTCCATTTTTAAGTGTATTGCATTTTATTGCAATTTATTGGATTTAGGTATGTTATTTTGACCTAGCCGGATGACCTAGTTTCCTCGATTTTTGGTTTCTGGTCTGACTTAAAAACTTGTAGGTCTATATCTTAGTGAACTTTTGCCACAAATTTTAGGTCATTTGGAGTTTACTAGACCAAGTTATGGTCATTTTACTATTGCTGATCAGATTGCACTAAAATGGCAAACTTAGGTCATTTTTAGGTCATTTCCGGTTCTGGCAGTTTTTATACCCGAATTTTGCAAGCATTTTGACTTACTTATGGTCATTTCTGAGTTTTGGTGTCTTCATAATAGTTGTAGCTCTATGTCTAAGCTATCCATGGTAAAAATTTCAGGTCAATTGGATCTGTTTTGAGTGATTTATGGCTAAAACACTGACTGCTGTCAAGATGGTCAATTTTCAGGTTTGCAAAGTCACTAATCCAGATTTGGTCAATTCTCATGTCACTTTTTGGATAGAATTTAGGTAAGCTTTCTTCATGAAAGTTGGCACATTTTGTGCATAATTTCACCTCCAATTGGCCTCATACCAATTGGAGTCACACACTTAGGGGTATAGGCTTATTTGCATACTGCCCTCTACATGCCTCTCAAACACCAAATCAAACACATATTTACCAACTACATCTTCACTTCCCCAAACCATTCTGCATTTGGCACTAACCATAACCATTCATTACCTTACATTATAAGTCAACTTGGACAGAATATAACAATTTTACAATACACCAAATGCAATCATAATTCACAAAGTCCAAACCCAACAACATATACACATAAACACTCCTAATTATTACACATAACTTCCATCATCAAATTACACATTTATTCTCTACTCAATCATACACATAAGCTACCACTTTTAGTACCATAATTCAACAACCTTTTCATGAATTTAAACATTTCAATCTTCATCATGAGGCTGCTAAAATAACACACATACATATCAAACTTTCATTTTCATTTTTTAACTTACAATCACACTTTATATATGGAAATCAACTTCAATACATTTAAACACTTAAATCAATACCCCAAATCACCAAACACATGAAGAAAACAAGTTAATATATTGGACTTCCATGGCTGCCGAAATGGAGCATCAACCTAACTCATCAAAACTTCAACCTCTCTTCCATAAATCAACTCACCACAACATCAAGTCAAAGTTTAACAAGGAAAGGATGAAGAAATGGCCACTTACCTCTTATGGACTTCCTCAAAACTCCACCAAATTCCTTCTTTCTTATTCCCTAAGTGCTGCCCAAGGTGTGGTGGTCAAGTTTAATGAAGGCACTTTAGGTTTTTATGGTTTGATCATGGTAGATTAAAGCTTGGTGTGTGGATGGGAATGGAGGATTCTCCTTGGAAGCTTTTGGCTGGTTTGCAAGGTGAGGTTGAAGATGAATTTCTGGTGCTCCAAGTGCCCCTTTAGGTGTCCAAAGATTGAGGTTAGTGGAGCACTAATGAAAAATAAATAGTTGTTTATTCAAAGTTTCCAAATTTTGCAAGTTTGCCTCATTACTTCCACTATTTACATTATGTACTATATTTTTATTTTTTATGATATTTTCAAAGTGTAATACTACTTATTTTTAATGGAAATTGAGGTCAAAAGTCAACTTGGGGTGTCAATTGACTACAATGCCCCTATTCGGGTTATATTCTCGATTTTTCGGTAACACCGAGTTTTATCGTTTTCTCAATTTCTCGTTTTTCTTTGTACTAATTACTTAATTTTTCTTTGACATTTCTAATGTCATTTATACTTCAATAGATGTTTATTTAATTCTTAAAATATTTTCTAGGGTTCCCTGCGGTCCAGGGCTAGTTAACGGTCCACGTTGCAACTTCCCAGTGCGGTCACCCATTGCTACGTTTTTCGGCTCGTTTAACTTGGTTACATTTCATTGCTATTATTTTTCCTTTTTTTTTTCTTGTATTTTCCTTTCTTGTATTTCATTATTTTATATCTCCTTACTAACATTTAAATGTAGGTCTAGGCATCCTAGTTGTCCGGATAGACACTGGTCACCGGAACAGTAGAACGCACTACCGAACATAGTGGTATTACAATTCTCCCTCCCCTTAAAATAAATTTCATCTTAAAATTTTACCCGGCATCAGTCTCTGAACAACTATGGGTGCTGTCTCTTCATGTCCTCTTCACGTTCCCAACTAGCTTCCTGGCCTGAATGATGGTTCCACAGCACTTTTACCAGGGGTATCTGTTTGTTCCTCAGCTGTTTCACCTCATATGCCAGAATTTCTATGGGTTCTTTCTCACATGAAAGGTCTGGATTTATCTCAATCTCTTCAACTGATAGAACATGAGATGGGTCAGATCTGTACCTCCTTAACATGGACACATGGAGGACACTGTGTATCCTTTCTAGCTCTGGAGGTAATGCCAATCGATATGCCAAAAGACCAACTCTTTCTAGAACCTCATATGGTTCGATAAAGCGAGGACCCTGTTTCTCCTTTCTGCCAAATCTCATAATCCTCTTCCAAGGAGAATCTTTGAGGAATACCTTATCACCCACTGCATATTCAATATCTCTTCTCTTCAGATCAACATAGGACTTTTGATGGTCTGATGCAACCTTGAGTCGATCTCTGATCAATTTGATCTTTTCCTCTGTCTAATGAATAATTTCTGGCCCAATCATCTTCCTTTCATCTACTTCATCCCAACATAGGGGAGTTCTGCACTTCCTGCCATACAAAGCTTCATATGGAGGCATCCCAATGCTTGATTGGTAGCTTTTGTTATGAGCAAACTCAATCAAAGGCAAGTGTATATCCCAACTACCTTCAAACTCAATCACACAAGCCCGTAGCATATCCTCTAATATCTGAATTACCCTCTTAGACTGGCCATCTGTCTATGGATGGAATGTCGTGCTGAAGTTCAATCTAGTTCCTAGGGCTCTCTGAAGACTACCCCAGAATCTAGAAGTGAACCTAGGATCTCTATCTGATACAATCGATACAGGTACTTCATGCAGTTTTACAATCTCATTTATGTACAATCTGGACAATCTCTCCAAACTATAGTCCATCTGGACTGGCAGAAAGTGAGCAGACTTGGTCAGTCTGTCAATTATAACCCATACTACATCATGACTATTCTGTGTCCTCAGAAGTCCCATCATAAAATCCATAATTATCCGTTCCCTGAAATTTCACATCTTTCCGAAGCAACTTGGTCAGTGGAGAAGCTAACATAGAAAATCCTTTCATAAATCGGAGGTAATATCTAGCTAAATCCAGAAAACTATGAATTTCTGTGATATTCTTGGGTGGCTTCCAATTAAGGATAGCTTCTACCTTGCTGGAATCTACCTTGATCCCTTCAGCTGACATAACATGTTCCAAGAAAGAGATTTCTTTCAGCCAAAATTCACATTTTGACAATTTAGCGTATAGCTATTTCTCCCTTAAGGTCTGTAGTACAATCCGCAGATGTCTGTCATGCTCCTCTGCATTCCTCGAATATATCAAAATATCATCAATAAACACTACTACAAATTGGTCGAGATATGGTCTGAAGATAGTGTACATCAGATCCATAAAAGTAGCTGGAGTATTAATTAACCCGAATGGCATTACCAAAAACTTATAATGGCCATATCGAGTTCTGAAAGCAGTTTTTGGAATACTCTGCTCTTGCACTTTCAACTGATAATAACCAGATCGCAAATCAATTTTGGAGAACATAGCTACACCCTTCAATTGATCAAACAGATCATCAATGCGAGGCAATGTATATCTGTTCTTTATTGTCACCTTATTTAACTGTTGGTGGTCAATACATAAGTGGAGAGTGCCATCTTTCTTCTTAACAAACAACACTGTCGCTCCCCAAGGTGACACACTAGGGCGGATGAAGCCCTTTTCAAGTAGTTCTTGCAACTGTACCTTCAACTCTTTCAACTCTGCTGGTGCCATTCTGTATGGTGTTATGGAGATTGGATCCACACCAGGCATAACATTAATCTCAAACTGCACTTCTCTTTTCAGAGGTAATTCTGACAGTTCATCAAGAAACACATCTGAAAAGTCATATACTGTAGGGATGTCCCTCAATGCTGGACTCCCCACTTGGGTGTCTACCACATGTGCTAAGTATGCTTTACACCCCTTTCTAATCATTTTTCTGGCTAGTGCAGCCGAAATGATGTTTGATGGCAATAGCTGCCTCTCCCCGTGTATTACCACAACACTGTACTGAGGGAGACCAAAAGTGACCGTCTTCAGTCTACAGTCAATCATGGCATGATGCCTGGCTAACCAATCCATGCGCAAGATGATATCATAATCTCTGAAGGGCATTTCAATGAGATCAGATAGAAAAGTATGTCCTTAGATCACCAAAGGACAATCCCTATACATTCTATTAACCCTGGCCTCGTATCCTAGCGGACTTGTTACTAGCACCTCAAAGTCCATTTTTGTACACGGAACAACAATGTAATCAATAGTGCTAATACTCACATAGGAGTGGGTAGAACCTGGATCAAACAACACAAACACATATTGATTAAAAGTTGAGAAGGTACCAGCTACAATATCAGATGTCTTAGCCTCTGCTCTCTGTCTCATTGTGTAGACTTTGACTGGAGCATTGCCTTGCTTTGTTTGATTCACTATGCCTTGGCTGCCTGCTAGACTACCTCTACCCCTGCCTCTACCTCTGCTAGGTGGTTGTGAACCTCTGGTGGCAGGATTCTGAACTGACCCTTCTGCAATAATAGGAGGTGGCCCAACTCTACGGGCACTGGTGCAGTCTTTACCAAAATATCCTGTGCCTCTGTAACACCCCTATGTTCGGTAGTGCATTCTACTGTTTCAGTGATCAGTGTCTGTCCGGACAGCCAGGATGCCTAAAACTACATTTAAATGTTAGTGAGGAGACATAAAATAATGAAATACAAAAAAGGAAAATACAACAAAAACAAAGGAAAAAATAATAGCAAGGAAATGTAACCAAGTTAAACGAGCCAAAAACCGTAGCGATGGGTGATCGCACCGGGAAGTTGTGGAGTGGACCGTTGACTAGCCCTGGACTGCGGGAACCCTAGAAAATATTTTTAAGACTTCAATAAACATCTATTGAAGTATAAATGACATTAGAAATGTCAAAGAAAAATTAAGTAATTAGTACAAAGAAAAACGAGAAATTGAGAAACTGACAAAAATCAGTGTTACCAAAAAATCGGGAATATAATCCGAAGTGGGGCATTTTGGTCATTTGACACCTAGAGTTGCCTTTTGACCTCAATGTCCATTAAAAATAAATAATATTACAATTTATAAATGTCATGAAAAATTAAATTATGATACATTATATAAATAGTGAAAAAGGGGAGATAAATGTGTAAATAATGGAACTTGAAATAATTAAACATTTAATTATAAGTTAGTGCTCTACTACTCAATCCTTGGACACCTATAAAACCACTTGGGACAACAGAAACATCCATCTTCTACCTTAGGAAAAAACCAGCCGTGAGCCTCCATTGAAGAAACTCCATGGCCGAATGAATGGACCTCCATGCAACCATGAAGTGAGCCCCTTTTTCCACTTGATTTCTTCACTAAAGTTTGTCTACACAACATGGGAAAGAGATAGGCAGCAAGAAGGAGAGGATTTGGTGAAGTTTTTTGAAGCTCAAGTTGAGGTTAGTGCTTAATCTTTCCAATTCCTTCACTAATCCTTGTGTTGAGCTTTGGGTAAGTTGAATTGCTAAGAAATTTTGAGGAAATGATTGAGTATTGGTGAACCTTAGTTTTGGCAGCCATGAAAATGCATTGTTAGTGACTTATTCTATATTTAATGGATGAGAATTAAGGTTGATTAACTCAAATGGAAGTTGTAGTAGGTTAATGTTCAAGTATGTGCATGTTAGAGCTTGAATTAAGGGTTTGACATGGGACCTTGATGCTTTGGCAAACTGCCATATTTGGCAGCCTATAATATCATGAATTTGTGTGTGTTAATATGAAGTTTATTAATGAAATATGATAGTATTAAATTGTGGGCAGCATGTATAATTGATATTAAGGTATGAGTATATAGAAGTGTATGTGTAATATTGATATTGAGATATGTTGAATTTTGGTGGAAGTGAATGTTAAACTTGAATGGTGAATTGTGTGCATTGAACACTTGAGTGTTCTGCCCAATAGGCTGGCTGGAATTGTGTTTAGTATTTGTAGAAGTGCTATGAATGAATAATGAAGTCATGAGGAGGAGAAGGAATGTCAAATTGGAAGTGTAATTGTCTTGTGCAGGTTGTGTGTTGTTGGCAGTACCTAAATTAGGTTATAAGTGCAAAACTATGAACCCAATTGGTATGAGGTCAATGGGGGGTGAAACTAGACGCCAAATAGGCCAACTTTCATGTAGAAATGTTGCCAAAATTCTGCCTAGAAACTGACCTTAAACCAAATCCGGAATGGCAACCTTGCAAACCCAGATTTTTGACCATATGAACAGTAGTCATTATGATGACCATAACTCACTCAAAATAGGTCCAATTGACCTGAACATTTTACCGTGGATAGCTTAGATATAGAGCTACAATTCTTGTGAAGACACTAAAGCCCATAAATGGCCAGAACCAAGTCAAATAGCTTGCACAAGTTTGGGTACCAAAACTGCCAGAACTAAATGTGACCTAAAATTGACCAAATTTTGCACTAAAGGTGCAATCTGTCCAGCTTTAGTAAATTAACCATATCTTGGACTATACAACTCAGAATGACCTGAAATTTTTCCCCGACTGCAATAAGACATAGAGCTACAATTTTGCTTCTTTGACCAGATGCTAAAAACCAAGAGAAATAGGACTTTAAGCTAGACCAATCTAGCACACAAAAATTGAGAACTTGACATTTACATACAATGATGCTTGAAATAATTTGGCAATAAATGCCAACTTGTAAAAATGGTAAATTGCACTATATTGGTAACATTAAAATTTATTCACCTAGTGTGTATTAATGGTCAACATTATAGGTTGACTAATGAAATGAATTGAAGGAATAGTACTAAGAAAAATTTAGATATTGGATTTTATTGTTAGAAATAATTTAACTGAGTACTGAAACACTTTAAATTGTGTGTTTCAATTGAAAAGGATATTGAAAAGCATAAGGAACATTGAGTCAAGGCCTAGGGGTGACTCAAATCAGGTCTGTGCACAATACTTTTTATATTCAGTGCTTTTACCAGAAAATTTATTTGGAGAAATGAGTTACGAATAATTTTTTATTATTTTGGCTTTGGGAATTTTATTTGGAAATTATTGTGTTGCCTACTTTGCAAATGGAAATTTTGAGATAAATTGTGTTTAGTGGTATCGAAGCAAAGTAGGGACGGCGATATGTAACGCCTACGATTCCTGGGAAGTCTCACTCGTGAACTCAAGAGCTTGTAGGGATGGCGATACGTAATGCCTACAAGTGCTCCGATAGGTACACTATATTCCTCCCTCTTTGACTTGCTAGTCTGAGGTGAGTATGGATAAGTTCTCATTAGCTAGCTAGCCACTTCCCTCATTGATTTCGATTAGTGGGGTGAGTTTGCCTTGTCATGGTGTACAACACGGCATGTTCGGAAATGTTTGTGTCATGACCTAAGTTGTGTTATTGATTGGTAACACTGTGTTATTCAATTGTTTGATCAAATTTGTGCTATGTGAGCTTTGAAAAATTGTGAATTGTTTGAATTGTAAATTGTCAATAAAAGTTTTATATACAACATTTTAAATTGTTATTGTGCACCACTGAGTAAATTTTACTCAGCGATAGCTTTTTCATTACTGTCGCAGGTAGAGAGATGAACAGAGCAGCAGAGTAGGCTGCTTGTGCTACATTTTGAGATTTCGCTGGTATATTGAGTATACCATATTTTGTAGTTTTGTTGTAATGTATGTGCTCTATATGTATATATTGTACTTGGTCTTGAGCAGTTGTAAACTAAAATTGTAAATTATTTTGGCCTGTAAAAATATTATGATATATTTATCTTATCTCAGCTTTTGGAAACACTGGAAAATTGATGTTGAACTGAGTTAATAAATGTTGAGAAATTTATTTTGTTGAACTACTATTGGAGTTGGGATTGAACAAATTATTGGAAGTGCTTTTTACAGGTTTTTGAAGAACTGCTTTATTAAAAATACAGATGGCACTCTGCCAAAATTTTTACAGAAATCACTAATACTCAGATTTGTTAATTTTTTTCACTTCAGTTAAAAATATTTTAACACCTGTCAATAGTGCTCACCACTGTAAAAAGAAATAAGAAAAGGTTTAAAATCCCTTGTACTATATTTAATAGGTTATCAGTAGACAAAGTTTGGTAATTCATTAGGTATATTACGGGATCATGTTATGCCTTATGGAGAGGTAGGGTGTGACAGCCTCCACAGTTATAACAGGCTCCTGTGGCCTTATAGCATACCCCACCATAATTTCTTCCACAAGTTTTACATTGGCGGGGAGGGTAGGAACTTCTGGTAGTTTGCTGACCAGATGGAGGAGGTCTCTGTCCTAAAAATCTTCCCCTACCGGACTTTTTACCACCTCTGCTGTGTCCCCCAAAGTTTTTTCTATTTCCAGTAGGACCACTGGAACTCTGATCTATTGACTTCCCCTCCTTCTCTTTTTCTGTCTTCTCTGATTTCTTTTTCTCTGGGGTCGCTTATGACTCAATTCTTTCTAATTCCAGTACTTGAGAAATGAGCTCAGAAAAGTTAGTATATTTGAATCCGACCACCTGTAATCTGATACTAGGTTTCAAGCCAGTTTCAAACCTCTTACATCTTTCTCTGCTGATAGAAAGGAGACTTCCTGCATAGTGGCTCAGGCGGGAAAACTCCCTTTCATATTCTGCCACTGACCTACTTCCCTGTTTTAGAATTAAGAACTCCTGTAACTTCTGGTCCACATAGGCATCTGGGATATATTTTTGTCTGAACTCCCGAAGAAAGTCATCCCAGGTTAGTAATGGAGGTTCCACCAAACTATGAGGAATGGTTTTCCACCAGTTATGCATCTCCCTGTAGTAGTGACACTGAATACTCAAATCTTAGCTCATCTGTGCAGTGCAGTTTCTTGAACACCCTATCCATTCTCTCCAACCGCTGCCTCTAGTGGATCTACTGTCCCCTTGAACTCAGTAGCCCCATATTTAATAAGCTTATTGTTAGTAGTATGCCCTAGAGCATATCATTTAGTATGTATCTTGTACATGTTTTTATTAATAAAAGGCATTTTCACTTTTCCATTTACATAATATATTTATGTGTAATAGAAAAGGTTTATTAATATTTTGTTAGAAATTCTATTCTTAAGTTGTTAAAAATATGAGTGACAGTATTTCTAGTACAAAGTATCATAAATAGGTTCACAATCGAGGATACTTCACAATAAGGACATGACTTATCTAGAAAGATTGTATTCACGTTTATTCCGAAGTTATTTATATGAGATATAAATAAGATTGAATGGTGAGTCTCATGCCATATGACAAACATGATAGGCACTTATACATGATAAGTAGGTCGAACCAGTGACGCTTATGACAAGCACATGGAGTTTACTCTTATCAATGTATTGTCATAAATCATATCAGTGCATATAATCTTTAGACCTGAGATAGCATAGTTATCTTGTATATAGGTGGTTTGAGTTTGATACTACTTTCATACTTGTACTGTGTTTGGGTATATGGGCATGTGTTGGCTCCTACTAGTTATATATAGAGGTAGGTGTTGATCAAGATGGAATCTATTCCTCTAAGCAAATAGGGATTAAATCCTATGTTCATTTAATTGTTCTTCATGTTTTAAGTTCCTGGCCAAGACAGATAGATTTAATAAGAAAAGAGTTTCTAATGAGAAAATCTTTTTAATCAAGAACTAGAATTAAAAGAGAACATAATATTTATAGCAAATGGGGTTTGACATAAACCATGACTCCAGCTTGAATTGGGATTTTGTAACAGAGAGATTCTAATGCATGGTAACATATGATTATAGGTTCATTTAAGGTAAACCTTATTACTGATTGGGTGGCCTGTTGCGTCCCTACCGCAAGTGCACGGGTCGTACAAGTGGTATAGAAAAGATATCGATCCCACGAGGAGTTGTGTTAATGGTTGAATTTTTGATATAAAAGTTGACTAAATCGAAGTATCTATGAAATTAAAGAAGTGAATTGATGAGCAATGGAGTGTGAAATCTATATGTGAAAAATCAATATTCTATTCAACAATGTATTGCATTAAGCTAAAATTGCATCAAATTGAAATAAGCAAGTTCAAATATGGCAATATTGAAAATGGCAAGCAATTAAATTCAATTGAAAATTAACAATGGTAAAAAGGCGATTCCGGAGTTCGGGATTTCATATTCGAGCTATTTTGGGATTTAAATCGATTATCCAATTTTATGAAACTTATGGGTTTTAAGGAGATTAATTCTTAAATCCTTTGAATTCCCTTTCGAGTGAGACAAAGAGTGCCTTAATCAAACTAATCCTACTTTCGTGGAGTTAGAATTAATTAAGACCCATTAAGTTCTTTAATTAATCTGTGAATCCTCTTAATCCTTAGCCTATTTCTAGGTCTAAGTTAATTAAGTCCAATTTCTTGATTATCTATCACAAGGCCTTCTCCTTTCGGTGCTTCAACCATGGATTAAGAACATCACTTAATGGGATCCTACACTAAGCATGTCATTAAGCATACAAGAAATGAATAAAACTCATTAAGACCACAAAATATGGATTACCCAATCAAAATCCACAAAATATCTCAAATATTACAACCCTTGCTCCAGAATCTAAAGTAAACTACTCACTATCCATAATGCTTACAAGATATGATGAGTTTAAATGGAAATAAAGCTTTAGTCTAAGCTAAGAAGTAAGAAATTCAACACTAGAAATGTAGAAATATGTAAGGAAAGAAAGAAATCTGCAAATCTTGGTTAAAAATGGTGTGGAAGGTGAAGGTGACTCTTCAAATTCTGCTCAGCCCCTCCTTTCCTTTTCTGCTCCTTCTCCCCCCTCTAAAATGGGAAAATGAGACTATTTATAGCATTTTTCTGACATGGAGCCCTAAAATGGTATGTTCTAGGAGGAATTATTTGAGGGAATCTTCTGCCAGCTCATTAATGAACTCTTTATGGGACTGCATAAGTGGACTGCATAAGTTATGCAGTCCCTTATGCAGTTTTCGGCTGGTTCTGAGTCACTTATGCGAAACTGCATGACTTGGTGCATAGGTTATGCACAATTTCGTGAAGGTGCATAAGGGAGGCGAGAATGTGCATAAGCTATGCAGTCTCCTTATGCACATTTCGGCTGGTTCTGGAACAGTGATCTTTCTCCTTATGCAGATCTGCATAGCTTATGCGGCAAGTTATGCACAGTTTGGTCAATGCATATTTCAGCTTGAAAACTTGTTTTTGACATCTTTTGGCTGTAGAAGACACTCCTCAATGGCAAAATTCTCTATAGTCCTTTAAAAACACCATTTTTCCTACAAAACAAAGTAAAAATTACAAATTAATGCAAAATTGACAACTGTGAAAAACTAACTAATTAACTAATGAAATTAGCTAAAAATGACTAATAATCAAATAAAAAGGGTTATAAAATTAGACCTAAATGACTATGCAAAATGTATGCATCAAATACCCCCAAACTCAAGCTTTTGCTTGTCCTCAAGCAAACTTTAAAATGTGGTGCAAAGTTTTTAGGGGTGCCTTATCCAAAGAGTTGTGAAAATTACCAATTGAAGTAACTTAACACACCTTCAGCCATACCAGCAATCCATATACCCATCCTTCAAAATGCAAAGAATTTAATGCTTATCCAAGTTTTCACCGCTTAGCCATCAAGTCAATTATCATTCAAAATCCCCAAACCAACCAATCAAAAGAGAGGGTCATGCTCAAAAGGAATTCTAGAACAATCAATAGTCAAAGTGTCTCTATATGGAATGATGGAATTGAATGAATAGATGAATAGTTTTCCAATCCCATAGGCAAATTCCCTACTCCTATCTCCACTAATGTAGCAAGTACTATCAAGAGATCAAAGGTCTTTTTAAGGATGTAATGGGGCCATGGGATTCAAAAAGAGGCTAAGAAGAAAAATGGGTAAAAAGTATTCAAAGCATGAGAATATGTTGCAATTTTGAAACATAAGGTACACTTTATTATATCTTTTTCTCTTTTCTTTATATATATATATATATATATAGGAGAGAGAAATACATAATGAGGATTGTCAAGTGCTAGCATATTTTACAAGACACATAAAATGGAGGGACATTTTGATACTTTAGACTTGTATTTTGCATTTTCTTTTGATGATTGTCCCTAAAAATGCCACCCCCAAACTCATTTCTTTTAATACTTTGGGTGGATTTTTTTCATTTTGAATGACAATGGTGAAAAGCACATATACTAGCACTTTTACAAGGTGACAAGAATTTCTTCTCCCTTTTATTGTTTTTTTTTCTTCTTTTTTTTATTTTTTTTTTATGTACCTAATATTATGAATAATTATTCTCATGAAAAGGGTTGGAATGTTTGGTTCATTGGCTAGGTAGTAATAAGGATTTCAAGAAAAATTAGGGATAAAAAGGCTCAAAGGGGTTTGCAAGGGTAAATTTTAATTGGGAAAAAGGGCCAAAGGTTTAAAATGAGAAGGTTTTAAATCAAAGAATGCCTAATCATCTCTCTCTTCAAGTACAAGCTGGTATTTCGCCTTGAAAGGTTTAGAAAATTTGTTCTAGGATTGGTGAGACATCATTTGACTACCTTATATCCAATAATTCCCTCTAAACACTTCTATCTCCAAATGACTAGTTGGGTGGCTTTTTGGCTAAGAAGATATAGGCAAGGGATAGACACTTCAAAACCTTGCACCTTTTAGGAAACCTTCAATCCACAAACCCAACTAAAAGGTGAGTCAAATCACTCTCATAGGCACATTTTCAATACTCAAGGGATTTGGCAAAAGATTTTAATGCATGGTGCATGATTCCTAAAATGAGTAATGCATTAACTAAATGGAGGAAGTCTATTTGTATGCAATGTGTACAATTTCTAAGTGATGTATAATGTGTGTGTAAATGTGTTATGTATATGTATGTGTGGAAATATATGTAAAATATTTACAATATATGTAAATGAAATGGGATGAGATGTTCCTATACTCAAAATGTGAAAAAATGAAGCAAAAATTAAGCAAAAATCAGAATGTGCACCCCCAAACTCAAAATTGGACATTGTCCTCAATGTCTCATTCAATGTATTATCAAAGGTTAAAGCAAATAGTAATTACCAGGAATTATAAAGAGTAAGAGTAAAAAGAAAGAGTTACCTGGTATGGAGCAGATGAGAATTCAAGATAAAGGGATGCATAAGAAACTGCACAGGTTATGCAGAGTTAAGTGCTGTCCAGAGCATGTGCATAAGCCGTGCGGTGCTGCATAAGAGGCAATATATGTTGCATAGGCTATGCAGGACAGTTGCATAAGGGGAATACAACCTGTGCAGTGCTGCATAAGTAGCAGAAAGGGTTGCACAGGCTATGCAAAACAGTTGCAGGAGGAAATTCATAGCTGTGCAATGTGTACAAAAGCTGCTGCATGGGAATTGGCAAAAGAAATGTACAACCAGCAGTAGAAACATTTGAAATAAATACAAAGTATGGGCAAATGTGTACAAAAGGGCAATAAGTGCAATGAAAATTAAAGACGACTAATGTAATAGCTATCCAATAAAACTTCAAGAAAAAACAGAATTTAAAACAAACTAATTCAAAACAAACAAACATAATTTGAAACAAACTATAAATGTTTGAACATATTTACAAAGAAAAGGTCCTACAAGATTGAACAAAAGTAAAACAGAAGCTAATCTATGTCTATTGTTTTGCCTTTGTCCAAGGATGTTGCTAAGAAGGTCTTTGCTGGTCAGTCGAAATGATGGTGCTGGAGGAGGTGATGGAGGTGGGGGTGGCATGCCCAGAAAGATCATGAGTTGCTTCACCATCTCCTTCAGTTCTTTCTGCTTGTCCCTGGTTTCCATGACAAGGTCAAATAGGTGATCATGACGATCCTTGAGTGTATCAAGACCAGTGTCAAGCTTCCTATCCACAAAGTAGATATCATCACTAAGCCTGTCAAGGTAGGTGAATAAGGCTTTAGTGTTGAATGCAGGAGGGGCTGTGGATGAGGTAGGTTCAGCTGTAGGAGGAATGGGCTGAGCAGAGGCTGCTGGGATGTCCTGTGCAGGCTGAGGGGGTGGGGTAGGTGTAGTAGGGTGCTGTGGGACGGATGGGAAAGCTTGGGTTTCTGGTTGTGCAAGGCTCGGTTTACCACTGCAGGTGGGCGATATCAAAATATGACAAATTGAACCCTGTTTTGGTTAAGTGTGCAGTATCAAAATATGAAGTGTCCTCAAGTGCTGGTATTGAGTGCTCTGCAGGATTAAAACCAAAATGCTTGGCTATGATAGTGATAAGCCCACCCAAAACAATGTCACCTATGGATTTGGTGGCAATATGCAGCACATGCTCACAAAAGAAATAACCAGGAGAAACTTTAACTTTGTGAAATGCACACCATAACATAAAAAGTTCATATTTTCTCACAGCACCAGAACTAGTCCCTCTGCCCAATATGGTGCTAGCCATCAGCCTATGAATAAACCTAAGTGCAGGGTCAAGTATTTGGGATGTTTTTGATCTTCCAGTAGAGAAAGTTTGAGGTTGGTTTGTGATGATTCTCCAAAATTGGGCAGCATTCCAAATGCCCTTGTTGGCTACCTCTACTCCAGTATGTGGTACTCTAAATAACCCATCAATTGCAAAACCGAAAATGCTATGAAATTGTTCTAATGACAACTCTCTATTTTGCCCCAAGCATCTAAATTTCATAATTGGCTTATGGTCTACATCATGCAAGTTGAGGGTAGCAGAGAATGAAGAAATAAACTCCAAAACTAGAATTGGATAAACTATCTCTTGCTTATGCACAAATTCTGTCCAACCCATACCATCAAGATATGCAACTACATTGTCAAATAAACCAAGAGATTGTAAAGCATCAGCAGATATATACCTAGTGGGTTGGACCTTCCTATCCTTAAGTCGCTTAAAAGCTGCTTTTTGAATCGTATCAGGAAGAGGCCAGGGTAGCTTTGATACAAATGAGGCTGCCGAAATTGTCTTTTTGCTGGAAGAGGGTGTAGAGGCTGGAGCTTTTGGCTTTTTGGGTGGCGGTTCCGACAATGGGGTGGGTGGGTCTTTGCGTTTGGACAGAGGAGGGGCCGAGGACATGGGTCGCACGGATTTTGACCGGATTTTGCGTTTGTATGTGGTTGGGGGAGGTGGTGGGGGCGTCGCTTGTGGAGGGGAATTAGGAGTGGGGGGTATCGATGACAATGGTGAAACTTGGAGAGGGGAAGCGGGGCGGGAATGTGGAGGGGACTCCATTGCCGATGGAGAAGATGGAAGAGATAAGGGTGAAAGAAGAAAATGTAGGGAAATTTAGGGTTTACGTGATGAAAGTGCTAGTGGAGAAGAAGGGAGAGAGACGGTGAGAATGCCGGAAGGAATGGAGGTTGAAGGACGGTCGTGGGGGGAAGAGTCGGGAAGTGGAGGTGGGAATTTTATTTGCCGAAAATGAATTTGAATCGGGTTTGTAAAAGACTGCATAAGTGAAAAATGATTGATGCATAACCTGTGCACTCGTTTATACATGTTTCAGAATGATTTGAAATTCAGAGAAATAGCTTATGTACAAGTGCATAGGTCATGCACTGTCCTTATGCACTGTTCGGCAGGTATTGAAATCTTAGGTTGGTGGTCATGCAGTTGTGCATGAGTCATGCACCTTCCTTATGCAAGTTTCGGTGACCCTTGAAATTTTGAGGAGCGAAGTCATGCGGGAGTGCATAAGTTATGCACTCCCCTTATGCATCTCTCGGCAGAAGTGGTTTTTCAGAAAATCGGGTCATGCAGAAGTGCATAGGTCATGCACTCTGCTCATGCACTGTTCGGCAATTTTTGGAATTTGGGTTGGTGGTCATGCAGATGTGCATAAGCTATGCACTCTGCTTATGCACTCTTCGGCAAGTTTGGTTTTTCTGGGTTTCTGGTCATGCAGAAGTGCATAAGTCATGCACTCTGCTTATGCACCCCTCGGCAACTTTGGAATTTTTGGGTTTTTGGTCATGCAGAAGTGCATAAGTCATGCACTCTGCTTATGCACCCCTCGGCAACTTTGGAATTTTTGGGTTTTTGGTCATGCGGGAGTGCATAAGTTATGCACTCCCCTTATGCAAACTTCGGCAGAGAGAGAAAACGAAGAATTTGAAGTTATGCAAATGTGCATAGGTCATGCACTCTGCTTATGCACTGTTCTAAAGATGTGAAATTTGACAAAATTAGGCTATGCAGAGTTGCATAAGCTATGCATTCTTCTTATGCACTTGCAATAAAGGTGAAAAATGGCAAGAATTGTGGTTATGCAGGATTGCATAAGCTATGCAGTTGCTTATGCACAATTCAACAAGATTAAGATTGCAATGGAACATGAACTACAAGTGTGAAAAATACCCTAGAATGAGGAAATATAATTCTATGAAGCATAAACCATGAGAATTTTCACCAAAAACACATCAATATACACAAAGTGTATCAAAAAGGCATCACACAAGCATGTAGACATTGATCCTACATAAAAGACTTTTGAGAACTATGCCATTTTAACTCAAATTCTGCAAATCAACATTTAGCACATAAAACTCCATAAAATCTGCATAAAGTTGCATCTAACAAAAAATGAGAAATGAACTCTCCAAGTTTTGCCAAGAAAATGCAGCATTTCTACTTTGAATTCTACAACCCAAAGAAGCTCAAAACTGCAAAAATAACTCACTTACCACCATATTAACATTATAAGCACAAGTATTAAAAAGTTACACACCCAACCTCACCAAAACACAAGTCATTTGCTGCAGACATCCTTTTTGCTGCAGATTCCATTTTTTTTTGCTCTGCATGAACCAGATAGCAGCTTCAGCAGTTCACCAACCTTCCTCTATTTAAATACATCCAACCTCATCAAAAACATGAGCCATTTGCTGCAGACACCCTTTTTGCTGCAGAATGTACATTTCCTCTGCATAAACCAGATTGCAGCTCCTGCACAGGTTATGCAGCAAAAACCAATCAGTTTTTGGGAAAATTTGAAGGACAAAATTTTCAAGTTAAGAATTACTTCCCCAACAGTTCACCAGCCTTTCTTCATTGAATTACATCTACAAGGGACAAGATTTAACAATGTCAAAAATTGAATTTGGGGAGATTTAAGATAAAACAAAATCAATGAAAATGAAAGTAAATTAGCAAAAGCAAAATAAAAGGACTTGGGATGCCTCCCAAGAGGGCTAATTTATAGTCCTTAGCTGGACTCTTCATGAATTTCACTGAAAAGAGGTGAGGGATTGGAGAGCTTGTAACAGCTTGCTCCCTTTATTGGGTCTCCAGTTATGTAATGTTTCAATCTATGCCCATTGACCTTAAAATTCCCAGATTTTTCACTCCAAATTTCAATTGCTCCATAAGGGAAAACCTTAGAAACTCTATATGGACCAGTCCACCTTGACTTAAGTTTTCCAGGGAACAATTTCAATCTTGAGTTGAACAACAAAACTAAATCACCTTCTTTGAATTCCTTTTTCCTCAGATGCTTATCATGCCAAACTTTAGTTCTTTCTTTGTAAATACGGGCACTTTCATAAGCATCCATCCTCAATTCCTCAAGCTCATTAAGTTGTAACAACCTTTTCTCACCAGCTTGCTTAAGATCAAAATTCAAGGTCTGAATGGCCCAATATGCTCTATGCTCTAGCTCTACTGGTAAATGACAAGACTTACCATATATCAACATAAAGGGAGTAGTTCCTATAGGGGTTTTGTAGGCAGTCCTATATGCCCATAAAGCATCATCAAGTTTGATAGACCAATCTTTCCGAGAATTGTTCACTGTTTTCTCCAAAATATGCTTGAGCTCTCTGTTAGAAATTTCAACTTGTCCTGAAGTTTGAGGGTGGTATGGGGTAGCTATCTTGTGCACTACACCATACTTCCTCATTAGGCTCTCAAATTGCTTATTACAAAAATGGGAACCCCCATCACTAATTATAGCTCTAGGAGCTCCAAATCTGCTCAAGACAAATTTCTTCAAAAATTTCACTACCACTCTAGCATCATTAGTTGGAGTTGCAATAGCTTCCACCCACTTTGACACATAGTCAACCCCAACTAAGATGTATCTATTACCATATGAAGGAGGGAATGGCCCCATAAAATCTATTCCCCAAACATCAAATAATTCCACTTCAAGAATATTATTTAGGGGCATTTGATCTCTTTTTGACAAATTTCCACTCCTTTGACATTTATCACAATCCAACACAAATTTCCTCACATCCTTAAAAAGATTTGGCCAAAAGAAACCAGCTTGCAAAATTTTACTAGCTGTCTTAGAGATTCCAAAATGACCTCCATAATCAGAAGCATGGCAATGATGCATAATACTCTGTACCTCCTCTTCAGGAATACATCTTCTAATTAGACCATCACAACATCTCCTAAAGAGTAAAGGGTCATCCCACCTATAAAATTTTACCTCATGCAAAAACTTTTTCTTTTGTTGCCATGTCATACCTAGAGGTAAAACTCCACAAGATAGATAATTCACAAAGTCTGCATACCAAGGTAGTTTAGCAACAAGAGAGAAAAGTTGTTCATCCAAGAAAAACTCATCAATAGGGATTTCATCCAATTCTTCATCATCCAATTTCAGCCTACTAAGGTTATCAGCAACTACATTTTCAGCTCCCTTCTTATCTCTAATCTCCAAATCAAATTCTTGTAACATCAGAATCCACCTAATGAGCCTAGGCTTAGCCTCCTTTTTACGGAGCAAATACCTGATGGCTGCATGATCTGAAAATATAACCACCTTTGAGTCAATAATGTAAGGTCTGAACTTTTCCAATGCAAAGACAATTGCTAAAAATTCCTTTTCAGTTGTTGCATAATTTGTTTGAGCCTCATCCAGTGTTCTACTAGCATAATAAATAGCATAAGCCTTTTTGTCCTTTCTCTGACCAAGAACAGCCCCAATTGCATAGTTGCTAGCATCACACATAATTTCAAAAGGTAGGCTCCAATCAGGTGGTTGCATGATTGGTGCAGTGATAAGAGCTTGCTTCAACCTGCAAAAGGCATCCAAACACTCTTGGTCAAATACAAATGGTGTGTCATTACTTAACAAATTAGATAAAGGTTTAGCTATTTTAGAAAAATCCTTGATAAAGCGTCTGTAGAACCCGGCATGTCCTAGAAAACTTCGAATTCCCTTGACATTGGTAGGAGGAGCCATCTTCTCTATCACTTCAACCTTGGCTTTATCAACCTCTATTCCTCTGTTAGACACCAAATGTCCAAGCACTATCCCTTCCTGAACCATGAAATGACACTTTTCCCAGTTTAACACAAGGTCAGTATCTGCACATCGCTGCAAAACTTTAAAAAGGTTAGCCAAGCATATATCAAATGAAGATCCATAAACAGAAAAATCGTCCATAAAAACCTCCATTATGTCTTCGATGAAATCTGAGAAGATTGCCATCATGCACCTTTGAAAAGTGGCTGGTGCATTACACAACCCAAATGGCATCCTCCTATAAGCAAAGGTTCCATATGGACAAGTAAAAGTGGTTTTCTCTTGATCATTTGGATGGATAGGGATTTGAAAAAAAACTGAATATCCATCTAAATAGCAAAAGTAAGAATGCCTAGCTAGTCTTTCCAACATCTGATCAATGAAGGGAAGTGGAAAATGATCTTTTCTAATGGCAACATTTAATTTTCTGTAATCTATGCACATTCACCAACTAGTCACTGTTCTGGTGGGAATTAATTCATTATTTTCATTTTTGACCACTGTCATTCCACCCTTTTTTGGGACAACATGTACTGGGCTCACCCAATCGTCTGCGAGATGGGATATATGATCCCTGCATCAAGCAACTTCAAAATTTCCTTTTTGACAACTTCTTTCATATTTGGGTTCAACCTCCTCTGATGTTCAATAGATGGCTTACAATTTTCTTCCAAGATGATTCTATGCATGCAAAAGTGTGGGCTTATTCCCTTAATGTCATCTACGGTGTATCCTAAGACTTTTATGAATTGTCTCAACACTCTTAACAACTTATCAGCCTCTAAGGTACTCAAATTTGCATTTACAATTACTGGATAAGTGTCATTGGTGCCAAGAAATTCATACCTGAGCTGAGAAGGAAGTTGCTTAAGTTCTACCTTAGGTGCATCTTCTTCCTTGAATGATGGTTGCTTAGTTTCTGCTTTTTCCTTTTGTGTGAGTTGAAAAACTGGAGCAGAAATGAATGGTGGACTACCCTCTAAGTGTTGAGCATATGCAGCTACATGAGGGTTGTCATAGTCTATGCCTCCTCCATGAACCAAACAATTTTCAAGTGGATCTTCTGGATATTTCTTTCTGAAGTGTTCTTCAACCAGCTCATCAATAATATCAACTCTCAAGCAAGTATCAGCTTCAGAATGATGCTTTTTCATAGTGTTATTAATATTGAAAACCAATTGCTCTTCACTAACCCTAAGAGTTAATTTTTCTCCCTTGACATCAATCAATGCTCCTGCTGTAGCCAGGAAAGGCCTTCCCAAGATAATTGGAATATTAAAATCTTCCTCCATGTCCAAGATGACAAAGTCAACAGGTATGTAGAACTTCCCAACCTTTAGAGGCACATTCTCCAAAATCCCTTCAGGATACTTGATTGATCTGTCAGCTAACTGAAGAGAAATGTGGGTTGGCTTTAGATCTCCCATGTTGAGCTTCTCATAAATGGAGAGGGGCATAAGGCTAACACTAGCCCCTAAATCACATAGAGCTTTTGTAGAACAAGACTCTCCAATGTGGCATGGAATTGAAAAACTCCCTGGATCCTTGAGCTTTGGGGGAAGTTTCCTTTGAAGGATAGCACTACATTCTTCTGTCAAAGCTACAGTTTCATCATCTTCAAGTTTTCTCTTGTTTGAGAGAATTTCTTTCAAGAATTTGGCATAAGAGGGCATTTGTGAAAGAGCATCAACAAAAGGTACATTTATGTAAAGTTTCTTCAAAACTTCTAAGAACTTCCCAAATTGCCTATCAAGCTTGGCTTTGTGAAATCTTTGTGGGAAAGGAAGTTGCGGCTTGTAGGGTTCAGGAGGTATATATTTCTCTTCTTTCTCTTCAAATTTTTCCTTACATTTTTCTGCACTCTCTTGTTTTTCACTCCCATCAGTTTTTTCCTCATTTTCTCTCTTCTCACTGTTTTCACTCTTCTCATCATTTATAACTTTTCCACTTCTTAAAGTAATAGCTTGACACTGCTCTCTTGGATTTTCTGGTTGACTTGGAAGCTTTCCAAAAGATTTGGTACTTGAGGAGGATGCTTGTTGTGCAATCTGGTTTTCCAGCATTCTGTTATGTGTCTGCATCTGTTCCAGCCTTGCTTTCATCTCTCTCATCTCCTCATCATGCTTGTTTTGGTTGGCAAGAATCTGTTGCAATAAAGCTTCAGTGGTGGAATTTCGTTCTTGCTGTTTTGGTGGAGGGTTCATATTTTTCTGCTGAAAATTAGGCAATGGTTGCCTATTTTGCTGATATGGAACTTGACTTTGCTGTTGTGGTTGAAAATTCTGATTTTGAACTTGACTTTGCTGATTTCCCCATGAAAAGTTGGGATGATTCCTCCAATTTGGATTGTATGTTTGAGAGTAAGGATTCCCCATTTGCTTGTTTCCATAATTACCAACATATGCTGCTTATTCTCCATAATCTACTCCACAGCTGGTAGTTTCTTCTGCATAAGCCACTTGTTGTGAACTTCCAGCTGATGATGTTGAACTAACCAACATACTCAAGTCTTCCATCTTCTTAGCCAAAACATTAGTAAGTGCATCAAACTTTGCATTAATCATATTGAATGGATCAAGATCATACATTCCAGCAGCTTGCCTTTTTTGAGTTGGAGCTGGTCCTCTTGGACTACTCCAAAGATGAGTATTCTTTGCAATTTTCTCCAATAGCTCATAAGCTTCATCTTCATGCTTTATAATAAATTCTCCTCCTGTTTGAGCATCAATAATCCCTCTAATTGCAGGAGTGACATTGGTGTAAAAATTCTGGTTTATCATCCATTTCGGAATGGCATGATGTGGGCATAATCTCTCTAATTCCTTCCATCTCATCCATGACTCATATAGAGTTTCATCCTCTCTTGGTCCGAAGTCGTCATTTGATTCCTCAGTTCTTGAGTTTTTTCAGGTGGAAAATATTGTGCAAGAAATGCATCAGTGAGTTGCTCCCAATTTGTAATGGAGTTGTGAGGTAAAGAATCAAGCCAATCCAATGCTCTATCTTTCAAAGAGAATGGGAATAGCTTCAATCTTGCTGCATCATCAGACACTCCAGGTTGTTTTTGCATGTCGCAAATCATAGCAAACTTCTTCAGGTGTGTGTGTGGATTTTCAGAAGGATGACCTCCAAATTGAGAATTTTGAATCATTTGAAGAACTCCAAAATCCATCTTGTAACTATTTGCATCAATCCTTGGTCTTGCTATACTCTCTCTCAAGTCATCAAAACGTGGAAAAGCATGATCCATCATACTTCCCCTAGGCATGTTTGCATTAACAACTTCTTCTCCGTGGGCTTCATTTTCATTGTTTTGACCATTTCCAGCATTACCAACACCAATTCTAATTCTTTCATCAGCCATGTCTGCTTCAATTTCAATCTCTCTCAAAGCTTCCTTCCTTTTTCTGGTTTCTTTCTTGTTGGCCTTACAAAACTTTTCAATTTCAGGGTTGAACAATAAGGATGTGTCACTTGAGCTTCTAGCTCTTCTCATAAAAGATTAAAAGTACCTGAAAAAGAACAAACAAACACAAAATGAAAAGATAAAAAAGATAAACTATAAACAACTAAAATAATCAAAAATTCAATATTAAACAAACAACTCCCCGGCAGCGGCGCCAAAAACTTGTTGTGTCCCTACCGCAAGTGCACGGGTCGTACAAGTAGTATAGAAAAGATATCGATCCCACGAGGAGTTGTGTTAATGGTTGA
This sequence comes from Hevea brasiliensis, assembly GCF_030052815.1. Taxonomy (NCBI): domain Eukaryota; kingdom Viridiplantae; phylum Streptophyta; class Magnoliopsida; order Malpighiales; family Euphorbiaceae; genus Hevea; species Hevea brasiliensis. The sequence continues at coordinate 74,304,871 of NC_079495.1, read as the reverse complement.
ATTTTTTATATAAAAGTTGACTAAATCGAAGTATCTATGAAATTAAAGAAGTGAATTGATGAGCAATGGAGTGTGAAATCTATATGTGAAAAATCAATATTCTATTCAACAATGTATTGCATTAAGCTAAAATTGCATCAAATTGAAATAAGCAAGTTCAAATATGGCAATATTGAAAATGGCAAGCAATTAAATTCAATTGAAAATTAACAATGGTAAAAAGGCGATTCCGGAGTTCGGGATTTCATATTCGAGCTATTTTGGGATTTAAATCGGTTATCCAATTTTATGAAACTTATGGGTTTTAAGGAGATTAATTCTTAAATCCTTTGAATTCCCTTTCGAGTGAGACAAAGAGTGCTTTAATCAAACTAATCATACTTTCGTGGAGTTAGAATTAATTAAGACCCATTAAGTTCTTTAATTAATCTGTGAATCCTCTTAATCCTTAGCCTATTTCTAGGTCTAAGTTAATTAAGTCCAATTTCTTGATTATCTATCACAAGGCCTTCTCCTTTCGGTGCTTCAACCATGGATTAAGAACATCACTTAATGGGATCCTACACTAAGCATGTCATTAAGCATACAAGAAATGAATAAAACTCATTAAGACCACAAAATATGGATTACCCAATCAAAATCCACAAAATATCTCAAATATTACAACCCTTACTCCAGAATCTAAAGTAAACTACTCACTATCCATAATGCTTACAAGATATGATGAGTTTAAATGGAAATAAAGCTTTAGTCTAAGCTAAGAAGTAAGAAATTTAACACTAGAAATGTAGAAATATGTAAGGAAAGAAAGAAATCTGCAAATCTTGGTTAAAAATGGTGTGGAAGGTGAAGGTGACTCTTCAAATTCTGCTCAGCCCCTCCTTTCCTTTTCTGCTCCTTCTCCCCCCTCTAAAATGGGAAAATGAGACTATTTATAGCATTTTTCTGACATGGAGCCCTAAAATGGTATGTTCTAGGAGGAATTATTCGAGGGAATCTTCTGCTAGCTCATTAATGAACTCTTTATGGGACTGCATAAGTGGACTGCATAAGTTATGCAGTCCCTTATGCAGTTTTCGGCTGGTTCTGAGTCACTTATGCGAAACTGCATGACTTGGTGCATAGGTTATGCACAATTCCGTGAAGGTGCATAAGGGAGGCGAGAATGTGCATAAGCTATGCAGTCTCCTTATGCACATTTCACTGTTCGAACAGTGATCTTTCTCCTTATGCAGATCTGCATAGCTTATGCGGCAAGTTATGCACAGTTTGGTCAATGCATATTTCAGCTTGAAAACTTGTTTTTGACATCTTTTGGCTGTAGAAGACACTCCTCAATGGCAAAATTCTCTATAGTCCTTTAAAAACACCATTTTTCCTACAAAACAAAGTAAAAATTACAAATTAATGCAAAATTGACAACTATGAAAAACTAACTAATTAACTAATGAAATTAGCTAAAAATGACTAATAATCAAATAAAAAGGGTTATAAAATTAGACCTAAATGACTATGCAAAATGTATGCATCATGGCCATGGCATGCTATGCTAGGTGTGAACCATGGTCTATGAGGTACATAAAAATGATTTAGAGAAATTATTTATGGTAAGAAAGAGTTCTGATGATATTAAGAGTTGATATCATGTCTCATTGTCAATTAGTGATGAGCCTAGTAAGTCACACACATACACAAGTTGTTACCAAATTAAATATGATTTAATTAATTAATTAAAAGAGTTTAATTGATTAATTAAATAGGTTTGGTTTGCAATTAGATTGCAAAGTCCCTAGCATGGCTTGAAACCAAATCTAGATTATTGGATGTATAGTATAAGTTAAATTTATATTTAAAGTGTTTAAATATTAATTTAATTAATGAGAAATTAATTAATAGAGATTAATTAATTAATTTATATTTGATAATTATTTTGGATTGAGAAAGATTTTATGGTCATCCTAATTACTATTAAGGTCTCACTTTGCACATTATCCATTTAGCATGCATATATCACATACTTGCATACATTCCCATACATCTCATGCATTCAAGGATAAACAGTAAATATGGTATGATCATGGACTTTCTATTAATTAATTAAATTAATATTAGATAATTGTTTGGATTGATAATTAATTTATCTAGATTTATCTAGTTATCAAATATAAATTAATTAATTAATCTCAATCCAAATAATTATCAAATATTAATTTAATTAATTAATAGAAAGTCCATGATCGTACCATATTTACTATTTATCCATGAATGCATGAGATGTATGGGAATGTATGCAAGTATGTGATATATGCATGCTAAATGGATAATATCCAAAGTGAGACCTTAATAGTAATTAGGATGACCATAAAATCTTCCAAACAAATGATGAAGTTGGAAATGCTATAATTAAAGTAATTATAAAATGGGCCCTCCATTGGGGAAATTATTTTATGAAATTTTAAATAGTTGCATAAGATGCAATTAATTTAAGAGATTTTCTTAAGAATAATTGTTAAGCATGAGATGTTATAAATATGTAAATGGTTTGGTGGCCAATATTGGATGTACCTGCGGACATTAAAATTATTTGCATAATTACTGGCTCAATGGGATCAACTTAAGTAATGTAAGATAAGTCAATAATGGATGTACCTGAGATTTTGAGCATTAGGGGCTAGGTAAAGGATTGAACCTTACATGAGATGTGATGGGCAAGGAGTTGCTCACTTATAGTTTATTGTAATTCCAATAATGGATGTACCTGAGGATGATCAATAGAATTATAAGAATTCAATCACCCACTAGAAATCCATCCAACTAGGATTTCCGTTTTCTACTTTGGAAGTGTAGGATTCGCTAAGTTAGTGGGAGGACCAATTTGATTAAAATACCATAATTATTTCAGTTAATTACTTGATACATTTACGAATTAATCTGGTTATTTTCTGCAGTTAATTTTCTGATAATAATGAGCAGAGAACAACCACCACCATCCAATATCCTTGCAAGCATACTTGATCGCAATAGGTTGACAAGACCTAATCTCTCTGATTGGCTAAGAAATTTGAAACTTGTCATGAACCTTGAACAAATAGGATATGTTATAGACTCAAATGTTCCTGGTCCCTTACCTCCAAAGGCCACTCTAGAGGAACATGAAACTTTGGACAAGTGGAAGGAGCATGATATGAGAGCTAAGTGTTACATGCTTGCTTCTATGAGTAATGAGTTACAAAAGCAGCATGAAAACATGCAAAGTGCGAGTGAGATCCTCCTTCACTAACAAGAGTTGTATGGTGAGCACAGCAGGAATGCTAGGTATGAGATATCTAGATAGCTGTTCCTCATGAGGATATCTGAGGGATAGAATGTTGGGGATCATGTCCACAAGATGATTCGACTGATTGAGCAGTTGGAACATCTTGACTTCAACATGGATTTCCAACTGTAGACGGATTTGATCCTTCAGTCCCTTCTTGAGTCTTTTGGGAATTTTGTGAGAAATTTCCATATGACTAAACAGGAATGCACCTTGGCTACCTTACTCAACATGCTAGTTATTACGCAAAAGAATATGTCGGGCAATAAAGGAAAAGAGGTAGCTTTGATTGCATCTTCTTCTACTGGAAAGTCCAACAAGAAGAAGGGCAATAAGAAAAAGAAATCTCAGATTCCTAGTCCTTCCAAGAAAATAGCTAAACAGAAAGGGAAGACTAAAGCTGATGGAGGCAAAGGAAAGTGTTTCCATTGCCAGAAGGATGGGCACTGGAACAGGAACTGTCCAGAGTATCTTGTTTCTCTGAAGGACAAGAAGGATAAACCTTCAAAAGGTATGTCCATATCTTGTTATTTAGATTCTGATGATACTCATAGTTCATCTACAGCTTGGGTTTTAGATACTGGAGCCAGTTCTCACATTTCTCATGATATGCTGGAACTAGCAAATAGTAGCAGCTTGCATTCTTAATATGTTAGAGTCCGGATTGGCAATGGCTCAACTGTTGAAAGTTTAGCCATAGGATCTAAATCTTTTTACATGTTAGGACATGTTTTGTGTTTGGATAATATTTTATATGCACCTGATGCTTTTAAGAACATCATTTTTATATCTAGTTTGATTAGAAATGATTATGAATTTCAGTTCACATATGATGTTTGCAATATTTATTTTGGAAATAAATATGTTGGTTCGGGTTATATGAATGATGGTCTTTATTATTTGGATAATAATGAAAAACACAAAATGAATGCAAGTGATCTAAATGAATGCAATGCCATGGTGAAAATCAACTCAAGTTTAAAATATATTTGGCACTTAAGGTTATGTCATGCTGCAGAAGATAGGATTGCAAAACTGGATAAAATGGGGATTCTATCCTCATTGGGCTCTAAGCCTACTCCAACCTATGAATCTTGCCTTCAGGGCAAAATGACTAGATCACCCTTTGTTGGACAAGGGCTAAGGCCTGAAAATATTTTGGAGCTAATACATAGTGATGTATGTGGTCCATTTAAGGAAATGGCTAGAGGTGGTTTTCATTACTTTATTACCTTTACTGATGATAAATCAAGGTTTGGGTATTTGTATTTGATGAAATAAAAACATGAATCCTTTGAAAAGTTCAAAGAATTTAAATCTGAAGTAGAAAATCAAACAGGAAAGATTATTAAAGCTCTTCGATCAGATCGTGGAGGTGAATATTTGAGTACTGAATTTGATGAATACTTGAGAAAGCACGGCATTGTTTCCCAGCTGACTCCTCCAAGAACACCACAGTTGAATGGTGTATCTGAAAGGAGAAATCGTACCCTATTGGATATGGTACGTAGTATGATGAGCTATACTGATATGCCAATCTCCTTTTGGGGATTTGCAATAGAATCAGCTTTGTATATTTTGAATAGGATTCCATCAAATTCAGTTTCTTCCACACCTTATGAGATATGGCATGGAAGAAAACCAAGTCTTAAGCATGTTAAGATTTGGGATTGTCCAACTTATATCAAAAAGCTGAACACTGATAAATTGGAAACCAGATTAGAAAAGGATCGATTTGTCAGATATCCAAAAGATAGTTTTGGATATTATTTCTATTTGCCTACTTCACAAAAGGTTGTGGTAAGTAGAGATGCCACATTTCTTGAACAACGGTTTGTTCAAGAAGGAGGCAAAGCAAGGCAAATAGAGTTAGAATTGGAGAATTCTGACCAACCAATAGATCAGATGGATATAGATCCATCTAGTCAACCTACACCCATTGATGAAACATCTACAGCTATTCCACGTAGAACAACTAGGGTATCTCATCCACCAGTGAGATATGGTTTTCTTCATAAAGAAGAACAAGAGTTGTCTACTCATGAAGAAGTAGATCATGGAGATGATCCACTTACCTATGAAGAAGCTATATCAGATATAGACTCTTCAAAATGGATTGATGTTATGAAATCCGAGATTGATTCCATGCATAAGAATCAAGTTTGGGATCTTGTTGACCCACCTGAAGGTATTGTACCTATAGGGAACAAATGGGTTTCTAAGAAGAAAATTGGTTCTAATGGAAAAGGTAGAGACCTATAAGGCAAGGCTAGTAGCGAAAGGGTTTCGCTAAAGGCAAGGAATCGACTATGAGGAGACTTTCTCGCCTATTGTCATGCTTAAATCAATTAAGATTCTATTAGCAACAGCTGCATACTATGATTATGAGATTTGGCAGATGGATGTCAAAACTGCTTTTCTCAATGGATATATTGAAGAAAACATTTTCATGGAACAACCTAGGGGTTTTGAATCCCATGATGGTTCTAAGGTATGCAAGCTAAAGCGATCCATTTATGGGCTGAAACAAGCTTCAAGGAGTTGGAACATCCGTTTTGATGAAGCCATTAAATCATTTGGTTTCATAAAAAATGATGATGAGCCATGTGTATATAAGAAGGTTAGTGACAGTGCTATCACTTTCCTTGTCTTATATATGGATGACATACTATTGATGGGTAATGATACAGGTATGTTGACAACTGTAAAGGTATGATTGTCAAATACATTTTCCATGAAAGACTTAAAGGAGGCAACCTATATTCTTAGGATTCGCATCTATAGAGATAGAGCGAAAAGAATAATTAGTTTATCCCAAAGTCTATACTTGGAAAAGGTGTAAAAGAGGTTTAACATGATTGATTCTAAGAGATGATTGTTGCCAGTGAGACATGATATCCACCTTTCTAAAGAGATGTCTCCAAAGACACCTGAAGAAAGAGATAAAATGGCCAGGATTCCATATGCTTCAGCTATTGGAAGTTTAATGTATGCAATGTTGTGTACTAGGCTGGATATCGCATATGCTGTTAGTTTGACTAACAGGTATCAATCCAATCCAGATTTGGAACACTGGATAGCTATCAAGAATATCCTTAAGTACTTGAGAAGAACTAAGGATTTATTCTTGATTTATGGAGGTGGAGACTTCCAATTGGATGGTTATACTGATTCTAATTTTCAATCAGATATCGATGATAGAAAGTCTACCTTCGAGTTTGTGTTCATTTGTAATGGAGGTGCAGTCAGTTGGAAGAGTTCCAAACAGAGTACGACTACAGATTCCACTATCGAGGATGAGTATATTGCTGCATTAGATGCTACAAAGGAAGTTGTTTGGATAAAGAAGTTCGCGACAGAACTTGCAGTAGTTCCTTCTATTGAGTCAACAGTTCCACTACACTGTGACAACAATGGAGCAGTCATACAGGCTAAGGAACCCCGGTCTCACCAGAAATCCAAACACATAGAAAGGCGCTACCACATTATCAGAGAAATAGTTGGACGAGGCGATGTAGCCATGCAAAAAATAGCATCAGCTGAAAATCCAGCTGATCCATTCACTAAGCCTATGTCACAGACTCAGCTAGACTGACATCTTGAGAAGATGGGTCTAAAATATTGTAATGAATGGCTCTAGTGCTAGTGGGAGTTTGTTAGTAGTATGTCCTAGAGCATATCATTTAGTATGTATCTTGTACATGTTTTTATTAATAAAAGGCATTTCCACTTTTTCGTTTACATAATATATTTATGTGTAATAGAAAAGGTCTATTAATATTTTGTTAGAAATTCTATTCTTAAGTTGTTAAGAATATGAGTGACAGTATTTCTAGTACAAAGCATCATAAATAGGTTCACAATCGAGGATACTTCACAATAAGGACATGACTTATCTAGAAAGATTGTATTCACGTTTGTTCCCAAGTTATTTATATGAGATATAAATAAGATGGAATGGTGAGTCTCATGCCATATGACAAACATGATAGGCACTTATACATGATAAGAGGTCGAACCAGTGACGCTTATGACAAACACATGGAGTTTACTCTTGTCAATGTATTGTCATAAATCATATCAGTGCATATAATATTTAGACCTGAGATAGCACAGTTATCTTGTATATAAGTGGTTTGAGTTTGATACTGCTTTCATACTTGTACCGTGTATGGGTATATGGGCATGTGTTGGCTCCTACTAGTTATATATGGAGGTAGGTGTTGATCAAGATGGAATCTATTCCTCTAAGTAAATAGGGATAAAATCCTATGTTCATTTAATTGTTCTTGATGTTTCAAGTTCCTGGCCAGGACAGATAGATTTAATCAGAAAAGATTTTCTGATGAGAAAATCTTTTTAATTAAGAACTGGAATTAAAAGAGAATATAATATTCATAGCAAATGGGGTTTGACATAAACCATGACTCCAGCTTGAATTGAGATTTTATAACAGAGAGATTCAAGTGCATGGTAGCATATGATTATAGGTTCATTTAAGGTAAACCTTATTACTAATTGGGTGGCCATGGCATGCTATGCTAGGTGTTAACCATGGTCTATGAGGTACATAAAATGATTTAGAGAAATCATTTATGGTAAGAAAGAGTTCTGATGATATTAAGAGTTGATATCATGTCTCATTGCTAATTAGTGCTGAGCCTAGTAAGTCACACACATACACAAGTAATCACCAAATTAAATATGATTTAATTAATTAATTAATTAAAAGAGTTTAATTGATTAATTAAATATGTAACACCCCAAAGTTCGATAGTACGTTCTGCTGTTCCGGTGACCAGTGTTGTCCGGACAGCTAGGATGCCTAGAACTACACTTCAATATGAGTGAGAAGACATAAAATAATGAAATACAAGAAAAGAAAATACAAGAAAAACAAAGGAAAAATAATAGCAAAGAAAGGTAATCAAGTTAAGCGAGCCGGGAATCCTAGCGATGGGTGACCGCACCGGGAAGTCACGGCGTGGACCGTTGACTAGCCCTAGACTGCGGGGAACCCTGGAAAATATTTTTAGGACTTAAATAGACCCTTATTGAAGAATAAATATCATTAGAAAGATCAAAGAAAAATTAAATAATTAGTACAAAGAAAAGTGAGAAATCGAAAAACAGACAAAAACCGGTGTTACCGAAAAATCGGGAATGCAACCCGAACAGGGGCATTATGGTCATTTGACATCCCGATTTGTCTTTTGACCTAAATGTCCATAAAAAATAAATAATATTACACTTAGAAAATAAAATGAAAAATTAAAAGAGTGGTACCTAATATGATTAATGAAAGTGTGATGGCCAAATTGCAATTTTTGAAACTTTAAATAAATAATTATATTAAGTTATTTAGTGCTCCACTAAAACTTCATTTGGCCACTTAAAAGCTGAAGTGGGACAGCTGTAGAACCCTTACCTTCTTCTTCCTCAATTCATTCTCTTCTTGGCCGCATCCTCCCTTCAATGGAAAACTCCATGGCCGTCCACCATCAAGCTCAAGTCCACCTATGATCCAAGCCATTTTCCACTAGCTTCCTTCACATAAATTATTCTACACCACTTGGATAGTTGATAGGCAGCAAGAAAGGGAAGTTTAATCAAGGTTTAACAAGTTCCAACCATAAGGTAAGTTAGCATTTTTGAAGATAGCTTTGTTAAACTTTGTGTTCATGTTATGGGTGTTGGTTTTGTGAAGAAAATTTTTAAGTTTGAAGAGTTATTGAGATGTTCATTTTGGACAGCCATGAAGTCATGTAATTGATGAAATAATTGTGCATATATTTGATGAGAAATGTTGTTGGTTATGGTGATTTAATATCCTAATAAATTACTTCATATGTATATAGTGATTTTTGCACTTGGATGGAAATTGATGAATTGTGGGATACTTTGGTGTTGAGGAAATTTTCGGCAGCCTTGAGATTCTTGGATAAATGTATATGTTCATGAAGGTATTGGCAGAATATTGACCTTGAGAATTGATGGATATGTGTAAAGATTGATTGTGTAAAGTGTATGTAAGAATTAGTGATGTTTAGGTGTGTATGTGATTGTATTTAGACTTTGTAAATGTGAGCTTTAATTGGTGTATTAAGGATGTTTGTAATCTGCCCAAAGTGATGTTAATGTAAAGTGGGATATGGTTTTGGTAATGAACCAAAACAGAAATGGTAAGGGAAGTGAACATATAGTAAGGTACATGTGTAATTGATGTGTGTTTAAGCATGGTAGTTAAGGGCAGTATGCATTTTAGAAAATAACTTTAGATGTGTAACCTCAATTGGTATGAGACCAATTGGAGGTGAAACTAGGCACAAAATATGCCAACTTTCATTGGGAAAGCATACCAAAATTCTGCTTGCAAGGTGATATGAAAAATGACCAATTCGGATTAAGTGCAATTGAGACCTAAAAACTGACCAATTGGGCAGCGGTTAGTGTTTAGGCCATAACTCACTCAAAACAGGTCCAATTGACCTGAAATTTTAACCATGAATAGTTAAGACCCATACCTACAAGTCTTATGAAGACACCAAAGCCCAGAAATGACCAGAAGTAAGTCAAAAAGCTTGCACAAGTTCGGGTCAAAAAACTGGCCGAACCAAAGTTGACCAAATTGACCTAAAATTGACCTAATTTGATGCCATTTGACCAGCAATAGTGTAATGACCATAACTTGGTCTACTTAACTCGGATTGACCTAAAATTTTGCCCCGCGTGCAATAAGACATAGGTCTACAAGTTTTTAGTTTTGACCGAAACCTGAAAACCGAGGGAAATAGGTCGTCCGGTTAGGTCAAACTAGTATCCCGGAACCCAGCAAATTGCAAGAAAATGCACTAAACAAGGAAATGAGTTTGGTAAAACGTACCAACTCTAAAACCCTATCGAATGTGACATATTAAGGACACCAAAACCTAATTTACCTTAAACGCTTCGAGGGTCGGTATATTGGGTAATTGAGCAAATAATAGCCTTCAGTGAATTACTTATCGAACATTATCGTTAGAGACAGTTTAATTTAGTATTGAAACACTTCAAGTTGTGTTTCTCAGTTACCAAAGACTCAGGAAAAGGGAAGGAAACACTGAGTCCAGACCAGGAGACAATTATCAGAGGTTTGTGCACAACGGCTATTTCTTTTGAATTTTTCAATTGAAATGAATTATGACTATTATACATTATTATTTTAAATTGTGTTTGTGCACAACTAGTTTTCAACTGATTTTACTCTGAATAAGATTTCATATAATTAATTGTATGTTATTGATTTAAATTGTGTTTGTGCACAACAGTATTTCTTTTGAATTTTTCAATTGAAATGAATTATGACTATTTGTACATTATTGTTTTAAATTGTGGAAATGTGTTTGAATGGATATTTATTGCTTGAAAAGCAGTGTAAATGATTTGATAGATACTATTGATTGAAAAGCACTGTAAATGGTTTTTGTGGAAATTAAAGATAATTATGAATTGTGTTGCCATTTTGTGAATGAAATTATAACTTTGGAAATTTATTGGATTCTCACGAATCATTTGAATAAAATGTTTGGAATTGATTTTGTGTTCACACTTAGCATGACAGTATGATATCATTCCTTCTCCATTTATGGGGTTGTGATCGTTTATTTTCCTTCTCCATTTATGGAGTCGTGATCGTTTATTTTTCTCCCTCTCTGGTTTACCAGTTGAGGTAATCGGATGAGTACTCATTATATAGCTAGCTCCCTTCCTCATTGATTTCGATTAGTGGGGTTGTGATTGCTTTGTCGTGGTGTACAACGCGGCATTGATCGGAAATTTGTGTCATGACTTAAGTTGTGAATGAATTGGCAACACTGTATTCTTAACTTATTCGACTAAATTGTGTTGTTATGCGATTTGATAATTTGTGAAATGAAGTTAAATTCTTATTGACATTTACTGTCTTTCGAATTTAACTATGTTCTGATTATTGAGATTTATTGTGAGATTGTTAAATGAATTTAAACTCTTATGGACATATACTGTCTTTTGAATTCAACCATGATCTGACTTACTGAAATTTATTGTGATATTGAGAAATGGAGTTTAAATTCTGGTTGACAATTATTGTCTTGAAATTAACTATGGTTTTAAGTATCCACTATTTATATGATTTATGAATTGTGATTTAAATTGTATTTGGTTAATGTTGTGCACTATTGAGACGTTGTCTCAGCGATAGATTTTATTGTCGCCGCAGTAGAGACAGACATGGTGCAGACTAGGCTGCTAGTACCTCCAGCGAGAGGCTACCGGGTATAATGAGTATACCAATATTTTGTATTTTCTAATGTAATGTATGTTCACCGTATGTACATATTGTTGTTCGTTTTGAGCAGTTGTAAATTAAAATTGTACATTGATGTTGTAAAGAAAATTATGAGTTATTTTGACTTGTAAAAATTGTATTATATTTCTTTTATCTCAGTCTTTGAAAAATCACTGTGGATTTGAGTTGAGAAATGTGTTGTGTTGAGAAAAATGTTGGAGTTGAGATTTGGAAATCTATTGAAGTGTTTTCTTACAGGTTTTCTGAAGAACTGTTTTATCCAAAATACAGATGGCACTCTGCCAAAATTTTTACAGAAATTCCAAATAAGTCAAATGTGTTAGTTCTATCACTTCAGTTCAAAAAGGTTTTTAACACCTGTAAATAGTGCTCACCACTGTAAAAGAAGTAAGAAAAGTTTTTAAAATCCCTTGTAGTGTATTTAACGGATTATCAGTAGACGGAGTTGGTAATTCATTAGGTATACTACGGGATCATGTTATGCCTTACAGAGGGGTAGGGTGTGACATGTTTTAGTGGTATCAGAGCAAAGTTTTTAAATTCTAATTTCACCTGTTATTTGAATATTCTTTCTTCATAGTACAACTGCTCAATATCATTGTTTGATACATATAGTACATTTCATTATAAATATACACTAACGGGAGGAAATCTCCTTGTGTTATTGGTTCAGGAGAACTTAAATCCTCGTATTGAATATGGAAGAGGGTGATCGTTCAGTCGATCAATCTATTGAGGCTGAGGTGCAAGGGGATGCCCCAGGCCTACATAATGTTAGTGGTTCAAGAAGACCACCCGCAGCATCCGTAGTTTCCTGCTCAGTTCGCTCAGCAGATGGCTGCAATGTTCCAACAAATGGCTGGTAATGTACCTACTCAAGTCCCAATACAGACACTAGTGGTACAACCACAGTCTCCTACTAGGCAGTATGATAAATTGATGAAATATGGGGCTACAGAGTTTAAGGGGACAGTAGATCCACTAGAAGCTGAACAATGGTTAGAGAGGATGGATAGGGTGTTCAAGAAGCTACATTGTAAAGAAGAGCTCAGATTTGAATACTCAGTGTCCTTACTACAGGGGGATGCTTATGACTGGTGGAAAACCATTCCCCACAGTCTGGTAGAACCTGCATTGCTAACATGGAATGATTTTCTCAGGGAATTCAGACAAAAATATGTCCCTGATGCTTATGTAGACCAGAAGCTGCAAGAGTTCCTAAGTCTGAAACAGGGGGGCAGATCAGTGGCTGAGTATGAAAGGGAATTTTCCCGCCTTAGCCATTATGCAGTGAGTCTACTCTCTACCAGTAGGGAGAGATGCAAGAGGTTTGAAACTGGCTTGAAGCCCAGTATCAGAGTACAAGTAATCGGCTTCAAACACACTAACTTCTCTGAACTTATTTCTCAAGCCCTAGAGTTGGAAAGAATTGAGTTTGAAGCCGCTCCTGAGAAAAAGAGATAAGAGAAGACAGAGGAAGAGGGAAAATCTGTAGAACAGAGTTCCAGTGGTCCCACTGGAAAGAGGAAGAACTATGAGGGACATAGCAGAGGTGGCAAGAAGTCTGGTAGGGGAAGACATTCAGGATAGAAACCTCCTCTATCTGGTCAGCAGAGTACCGGAGGTTCCTACCATTCCCGCCAATGTGAAAATTATGGAAGATATCATGGTGGGATATGCTATAAGGCTATTGGAGCCTGTTATAACTGTGGAGGCATAGGACATTTTGCCAAGGACTGCACCAGTAGTCGCAGAGTTGGACCACCTCCTACTACTGCAGAAGGGTCAGTTCAGAGCCCTGTCACCAGAAGCTCACAACCACCTAGCAGAGGTAGAGGCAGGGGTAGAGGTAACCCAGCAGGCAGCCAAGGCACGGTAAAACATTTAGAGCAAGACAGTGCTCCGGTCAGAGTCTATGCAATGAGACAGATGGAAGAGGCCGAGACATCTGATGTTGTGGCTGGTACCTTCTCAACTTTTAACCAAGATGTGTTTATGTTATTTGATCCGGGTTCTACCCATTCTTATGTGAGTGCTAGCATCATTGATTGCATTGCTGTTCCATGTACAAAAATGGACTTTGAGGTGCTAGTAACAAGTCCGCTAGGACAGGAGGTCAGGGAAATAAATTTTGATACATTAGTGATTAGTCCTTTAGGATAGGGATTGTGATAATAAGTGAAATTAGTTTTGGAAGAGTTTATCGGCGAAAAGTATTTCCTGACACACCATAAATTATAAAGCTAATTGGCGAGCCTATTTAATGTAATGCAAGAGGACGTAAAAGTAAGTTACAGTACTAGAATTGCTCTAGATGAAAGCATAGATGTTACTGTTAGTCATTGTTAATGGATATTGAAATCAGAATAAGTTCGGATATCAGTGAATTCGAAAAGGACAAAGGATAGGAAAGTTTGATCTATTGGGATGTATTGTAGTAACTATGCAATGTTCTTGATTGTTTATACTGTAAACTGCGGATTACAGTACTAACTTGAGATTATTGTGTATAGCTACGTACTATCTGATAGTACACCTAGATGAGGATAGTTGCCAACGGCATCTGTTTTTGTATAGTTATGCCAGGACATAATTTAATTGTTAGAAATAAGTTTGAAAATCCTACTTAGGGATCTAAAACTCAAAAGTTAGAATATCGAAAGGTTATAGTTTGGTACAAAAGAAAGTAAGTTATAAAATATTGACAGATAAAAAGAGTTATGGAAGTAGAAATTTGAACAGTTGATTCATATATAACAAAGAAATATTACTAATGTGAGGAAGACTATGGACCAGAATGGTCAGAGGACCAATGACTGATGAATGATTCTAACACGACCTCAAGGGTCATTCAAGAAGGAACATGAATCGAAAAATTAGACAGGACAATAGTAAGAGGAGATTAGTGTTATCCAAACAACTAAAACATTGTATTAGATTGTTAAAAGTCTTATTCAAATTTGAGGAAAAGAAGATTATACGATCATATAGAAAGGAGAAAATAAACATATGACTATTGTAAGATGGCTATTGGGTAAAATTTCGAGACAAAATTTATTTAAGGGGGGGAGAATTGTAACACCCCAAAGTTCGGTAGTGCGTTCTGTTGTTCCGGTGACCAGTGTTGTCCGGACAGCTAGGATGCCTAGAACTACACTTCGATATGAGTGAGAAGACATAAATTAATGAAATACAAGAAAATAAAATACAAGAAAAACAAAAGAAAAATAATAGCAAAGAAAGGTAATCAAGTTAACCGAGCCGGGAATCCTAGCGATGGGTGACCGCACCGGGAAGTCACGGCGTGGACCGTTGACTAGCCCTGGACTGCGGGGAACCCTGGAAAATATTTTTAGGACTTAAATAGACCCTTATTGAAGAATAAATATCATTAGAAAGATCAAAGAAAAATTAAATAATTAGTACAAATAAAAGTGAGAAATCGAAAAACAGACAAAAACCGGTGTTACCGAAAAATCGGGAATGCAACCCGAACAGGGGCATTATGGTCATTTGACATCCCGAATTGTCTTTTGACCTAAATTTCCATAAAAAATAAATAATATTACACTCAGAAAATAAAATGAAAAATTAAAAGAGTGGTACCTAATATGATTAATGAAAGTGTGATGGCCAAATTGCAATTTTTGAAACTTTAAATAAATAATTATATTAAGTTAGTTAGTGCTCCACTAAAACTTCATTTGGCCACTTAAAAGCTGAAGTGGGACAGCTGTAGAACCCTTACCTTCTTCTTCCTCAATTCATTCTCTTCTTGGCCGCATCCTCCCTTCCATGGAAAACTCCATGGCCGTCCACCATCAAGCTCAAGTCCACCTATGATCCAAGCCATTTTCCACTTGCTTCCTTCACATAAATTATTCTACACCACTTGGATAGTTGATAGGCAGCAAGAAAGGGAAGTTTAATCAAGGTTTAACAAGTTCCAACCATAAGGTAAGTTAGCATTTTTGAAGATAGCTTTGTTAAACTTTGTGTTCATGTTATGGGTGTTGGTTTTGTGAAGAAAATTTTTAAGTTTAAAGAGTTATTGAGATGTTCATTTTGGACAGCCATGAAGTCATGTAATTGATGAAATAATTGTGCATATATTTGATGAGAAATGTTGTTGGTTATGGTGATTTAATATCCTAATAAATTACTTCATATGTATATAGTGATTTTTGCACTTGGATGGAAATTGATGAATTGTGGGATACTTTGGTGTTGAGGAAATTTTCGGCAGCCTTGAGATTCTTGGATAAATGTATATGTTCATGAAGGTATTGGCAGAATATTGACCTTGAGAATTGATGGATATGTGTAAAGATTGATTGTGTAAAGTGTATGTAAGAATTAGTGATGTTTAGGTGTGTATGTGATTGTATTTAGACTTTGTAAATGTGAGCTTTAATTGGTGTATTAAGGATGTTTGTAATTTGCCCAAAGTGATGTTAATGTAAAGTGGGATATGGTTTTGGTAATGAACCAAAACAGAAATGGTAAGGGAAGTGAACATATAGTAAGGTACATGTGTAATTGATGTGTGTTTAAGCATGGTAGTTAAGGGCAGTATGCATTTTAGTCAATAACTTTAGATGTGTAACCTCAATTGGTATGAGACCAATTGGAAGTGAAACTAGGCACAAAATGTGCCAACTTTCATTGAGAAAGCATACCAAAATTCTGCTTGCAAGGTGATATGAAAAATGACCAATTCGGATTAAGTGCAATTGAGACCTAAAAACTGACCAATTGGGCAGCCGTTAGTGTTTAGGCCATAACTCACTCAAAACAGGTCCAATTGATCTGAAATTTTAACCATGAATAGTTAAGACCCATACCTACAAGTCTTATGAAGACACCAAAGCCCAGAAATGACCAGAAGTAAGTCAAAAATCTTGCACAAGTTCGGGTCCAAAAACTGGCCGAACCAAAGTTGACCAAATTGACCTAAAATTGACCTAATTTGATGCCATTTGACCAGCAATAGTGTAATGACCATAACTTGGTCTACTTAACTCGGATTAACCTAAAATTTTGCCCCGCGTGCAATAAGACATAGATCTACAAGTTTGTAGTTTTGATCGAAACCCGAAAACCGACGGAACTAGGTCATCCGGTTAGGTCAAACTAGTATCCCGGAACCCAGCAAATTGCAAGAAAATGCACTAAACAAGGAAATGAGTTTGGTAAAACGTACCAACCCTAAAACCCTATCGAATGTGACATATTAAGGACACCAAAACCTAATTTACCTTAAACGCATCGAGGGTCGGTATATTGGGTAATTGAGCAAATAATAGCCTTCAGTGAATTACTTATCGAACATTATCGTTAGAGACAGTTTAATTTAGTACTGAAACACTTCAAGTTGTGTTTCTCAGTTACCAAAGACTCAGGAAAAGGGAAGGAAACACTGAGTCCAGACCAAGAGACAATTATCAGAGGTTTGTGCACAACGGCTATTTCTTTTGAATTTTTCAATTGAAATGAATTATGACTATTATACATTATTATTTTAAATTGTGTTTGTGCACAACTAGTTTTCAACTGATTTTACTCTGAATAAGATTTCATATGATTAATTGTATGTTGTTGATTTAAATTGTGTTTGTGCACAACAGTATTTCTTTTGAATTTTTCAATTGAAATGAATTATGACTATTTGTACATTATTGTTTTAAATTGTGGAAATGTGTTTGAATGGATATTTGTTGCTTGAAAAGCAGTGTAAATGATTTGATAGATACTATTGATTGAAAAGCACTGTAAATGGTTTTTGTGGAAATTAAAGATAATTATGAATTGTGTTGCCATTTTGTGAATGAAATTATAACTTTGGAAATTTATTGGATTCTCACGAATCATTTGAATAAAATGTTTGGAATTGATTTTGTGTTCACACTTAGCATGACAGTATGATATCATTCCTTCTCCATTTATGGGGTTGTGATCGTTTATTTTTCTTCTCCATTTATGGAGTCGTGATCGTTTATTTTTCTCCCCCTCTGGTTTACCAGTTGAGGTGATCGGATGAGTACTCATTATATAGCTAGCTCCCTTCCTCATTGATTTCGATTAGTGGGGTTGTGATTGCTTTGTCGTGGTGTACAACGCGGCATTGATCAGAAATTTGTGTCATGGCTTAAGTTGTGAATGAATTGGCAACACTGTATTCTTAACTTATTCGACTAAATTGTGTTGTTATGCGATTTGATAATTTGTGAAATGAAGTTAAATTCTTATTGACATTTACTGTCTTTCGAATTTAACTGTGTTCTGATTATTTAGATTTATTGTGAGATTGTGAAATGAATTTAAACTCTTATGGACATATACTGTCTTTTGAATTCAACCATGATCTGACTTACTGAAATTTATTGTGATATTGAGAAATGGAGTTTAAATTCTGGTTGACAATTATTGTCTTGAAATTAACTATGGTTTTAAGTATCCACTATTTATATGATTTATGAATTGTGATTTAAATTGTATTTGGTTAATGTTGTGCACCACTGAGACGTTGTCTCAGCGATAGATTTTTATTGCTGTCGCAGGTAGACAGACAGACAGTGCAGCAGACTAGGCTGCTAGTACCTCCAGCGAGAGGCTACCGGGTATAATGAGTATACCAATATTTTGTATTTTATAATGTAATGTATGTTCACCGTATGTACATATTGTTGTTGGTTTTGAGCAGTTGTAAATTAAAATTGTACATTGAAGTTGTAAAGAAAATTATGAGTTATTTTGACTTGTAAAAATTGTATTATATTTCTTTTATCTCAGTCTTTGAAAAATCACTGTGGATTTGAGTTGAGAAATGTGTTGTGTTGAGAAAAATGTTGGAGTTGAGATTTGGAAATCTATTGAAGTGTTTTTTTACAAGTTTTCTGAAGAACTGTTTTATCCAAAATACAGATGGCACTCTGCCAAAATTTTTACATAAATTCCAAATAAGTCAAATGTGTTAGTTCTATCACTTCAGTTCAAAAAGGTTTTTAACACCTGTAAATAGTGCTCACCACTGTAAAAGAAGTAAGAAAAGTTTTTAAAATCCCTTGTAGTGTATTTAACGGATTATCAGTAGACGGAGTTGGTAATTCATTAGGTATACTACGGGATCATGTTATGCCTTACAGAGGGGTAGGGTGTGACATGTTTTAGTGGTATCAGAGCAAAGTTTTTAAATTCTAATTTCACCTGTTATTTGAATATTCTTTCTTCATAGTACAACTGCTCAATATCATTGTTTGATACATACAGTACATTACATTATAAATATGCACTAACGGGAGGAAATCTCCTTGTGTTATTGGTTCAGGAGATCTTAAATCCTCGTATTGAATATGGAAGAGGGTGATCGTTCAGTCGATCAATCTATTGAGGCTGAGGTGCAAGGGGATGCCCCAGGCCTACATAATGTTAATGGTTTAGCAGCACCACCGCAGCATCAGAGTTAATCGCTCGGCTCAGCAGATGGCTGCAATGTTCCAACAAATGGCTGGTAATGTACCTACTCAAGTCCCAATACAGACACCAGTGGTACAACCACAGTCTCCTACTAGGCAGTATGATAAATTGATGAAATATGGGGCTACAGAGTTTAAGGGGACAGTAGATCCTCTAGAAGCTGAACAATGGTTAGAGAGGATGGATAGGGTGTTCAAGAAGCTACATTGTAAAGAAGAGCTCAGATTTGAATACTCAGTGTCCTTACTACAGGGGGATGCTTATGACTGGTGGAAAACCATTCCCCACAGTCTGGTAGAACCTGCATTGCTAACATGGAATGATTTTCTCAGGGAATTCAGACAAAAATATGTCCCTGATGCTTATGTAGACCAGAAGCTGCAAGAGTTCCTAAGTCTGAAACAGGGGGGCAGATCAGTGGCTGAGTATGAAAGGGAATTTTCCCGCCTTAGCCATTATGCAGTGAGTCTACTCTCTACCAGTAGGGAGAGATGCAAGAGGTTTGAAACTGGCTTGAAGCCCAGTATCAGAGTACAAGTAATCGGCTTCAAACACACTAACTTCTCTGAACTTATTTCTCAAGCCCTAGAGTTGGAAAGAATTGAGTTTGAAGCCGCTCCTGAGAAAAAGAGATCAGAGAAGACAGAGGAAGAGGGAAAATCTGTAGAACAGAGTTCCAGTGGTCCCACTGGAAAGAGGAAGAACTATGAGGGACACAGCAGAGGTGGCAAGAAGTCTGGTAGGGGAAGACATTCAGGACAGAAACCTCCTCTATCTGGTCAGCAGAGTACCGGAGGTTCCTACCATTCCCGCCAATGTGAAAATTATGGAAGATATCATGGTGGGATATGCTATAAGGCTATTGGAGCCTGTTATAACTGTGGAGGCACAGGACATTTTGCCAAGGACTGCACCAGTAGTCGCAGAGTTGGACCACCTCCTACTACTGCAGAAGGGTCAGTTCAGAGCCCTGTCACCAGAAGCTCACAACCACCTAGCAGAGGTAGAGGCAGGGGTAGAGGTAGCCCAGCAGGCAGCCAAGGCACGGTAAAACATTCAGAGCAAGACAGTGCTCCGGTCAGAGTCTATGCAATGAGACAGATGGAAGAGGCCGAGACATCTGATGTTGTGGCTGGTACCTTCTCAACTTTTAACCAAGATGTGTTTGTGTTATTTGATCCGGGTTCTACCCATTCTTATGTGAGTGCTAGCATCATTGATTGCATTCTTTGTTCCATGTACAAAAATGGACTTTGAGGTGCTAGTAACAAGTCCGCTAGGACAGGAGGTCAGGGAAATAAATTTTGATACATTAGTGATTAGTCCTTTAGGATAGGGATTGTGATAATAAGTGAAATTAGTTTTGGAAGAGTTTATCGGCGAAAAGTATTTCCTGACACACCATAAATTATAAAGCTAATTGGCGAGCCTATTTAATGTAATGCAAGAGGACGTAAAAGTAAGTTACAGTACTAGAATTGCTCTAGATGAAAGCATAGATGTTACTGTTAGTCATTGTTAATGGATATTGAAATCAGAATAAGTTCGGATATCAGTGAATTCGAAAAGGACAAAGGATAGGAAAGTTTGATCTATTGGGATGTATTGTAGTAACTATGCAATGTTCTTGATTGTTTATACTGTAAACTGCGGATTACAGTACTAACTTGAGATTATTGTGTAGAGCTACGTACTATCTGATAGTACACCTAGATGAGGATAGTTGCCAACGGCATCTGTTTTTGTATAGTTATGCCAGGACATAATTTAATTGTTAGAAATAAGTTTGAAAATCCTACTTAGGGATCTAAAACTCAAAAGTTAGAATATCGAAAGGTTATAGTTTGGTACAAAAGAAAGTAAGTTATAAAATATTGACAGATAAAAAGAGTTATGGAAGTAGAAATTTGAACAGTTGATTCATATATAACAAAGAAATATTACTAATGTGAGGAAGACTATGGACCAGAATGGTCAGAGGACCAATGACTGATGAATGATTCTAACACGACCTCAAGGGTTATTCAAGAAGGAACATGAATCGAAAAATTAGACAGGACAATAGTAAGAGGAGATTAGTGTTATCCAAACAAATAAAACATTGTATTAGATTGTTAAAAGTCTTATTCAAATTTGAGGAAAAGAAGATTATACGATCATATAGAAAGGAGAAAATAAACATATGACTATTGTAAGATGGCTATTGGGTAAAATTTCGAGACGAAATTTATTTAAGGGGGGGAGAATTGTAACACCCCAAAGTTCGGTAGTGCGTTCTGTTGTTCCGGTGACCAGTGTTGTCCGGACAGCTAGGATGCCTAGAACTACACTTCGATATGAGTGAGAAGACATAAAATAATGAAATACAAGAAAAGAAAATACAAGAAAAACAAAGGAAAAATAATAGCAAAGAAAGGTAATCAAGTTAACCGAGCCGGGAATCCTAGCGATGGGTGACCGCACCGGGAAGTCACGGCGTGGACCGTTGACTAGCCCTGGACTGCGGGGAACCCTGGAAAATATTTTTAGGACTTAAATAGACCCTTATTGAAGAATAAATATCATTAGAAAGATCAAAGAAAAATTAAATAATTAGTACAAATAAAAGTGAGAAATCGAAAAACAGACAAAAACCGGTGTTACCGAAAAATCGGGAATGCAACCCGAACAGGGGCATTATGGTCATTTGACATCCCGAATTGTCTTTTGACTCCATAAAAAATAAATAATATTACACTGAGAAAATAAAATGAAAAATTAAAAGAGTGGTACCTAATATGATTAATGAAAGTGTGATGGCCAAATTGCAATTTTTGAAACTTTAAATAAATAATTATATTAAGTTAGTTAGTGCTCCACTAAAACTTCATTTGGCCACTTAAAAGCTGAAGTGGGACAGCTGTAGAACCCTTACCTTCTTCTTCCTCAATTCATTCTCTTCTTGGCCGCATCCTCCCTTCCATGGAAAACTCCATGGCCGTCCACCATCAAGCTCAAGTCCACCTATGATCCAAGCCATTTTCCACTAGCTTCCTTCACATAAATTATTCTACACCACTTGGATAGTTGATAGGCAGCAAGAAAGGGAAGTTTAATCAAGGTTTAACAAGTTCCAACCATAAGGTAAGTTAGCATTTTTGAAGATAGCTTTGTTAAACTTTGTGTTCATGTTATGGGTGTTGGTTTTGTGAAGAAAATTTTTAAGTTTGAAGAGTTATTGAGATGTTCATTTTGGACAGCCATGAAGTCATGTAATTAATGAAATAATTATGCATATATTTGATGAGAAATGTTGTTGGTTATGGTGATTTAATATCCTAATAAATTACTTCATATGTATATAGTGATTTTTGCACTTGGATGGAAATTGATGAATTGTGGGATACTTTGGTGTTGAGGAAATTTTCGGCAGCCTTGAGATTCTTGGATAAATGTATATGTTCATGAAGGTATTGGCAGAATATTGACCTTGAGAATTGATGGATATGTGTAAAGATTGATTGTGTAAAGTGTATGTAAGAATTAGTGATGTTTAGGTGTGTATGTGATTGTATTTAGACTTTGTAAATGTGAGCTTTAATTGGTGTATTAAGGATGTTTGTAATCTGCCCAAAGTGATGTTAATGTAAAGTGGGATATGGTTTTGGTAATGAACCAAAACAGAAATGGTAAGGGAAGTGAACATATAGTAAGGTACATGTGTAATTGATGTGTGTTTAAGCATGGTAGTTAAGGGCAGTATGCATTTTAGTCAATAACTTTAGATGTGTAACCTCAATTGGTATGAGACCAATTGCAGGTGAAACTAGGCACAAAATGTGCCAACTTTCGTTGAGAAAGCATACCAAAATTCTGCTTGCAAGGTGATATGAAAAATGACCAATTCGGATTAAGTGCAATTGAGACCTAAAAACTGACCAATTGGGTAGCAGTTAGTGTTTAGGCCATAACTCACTCAAAAAAGGTCGAATTGACCTGAAATTTTAACCATGAATAGTTAAGACCCATACCTACAAGTCTTATGAAGACACCAAAGGCCAAAAATGACCAGAAGTAAGTCAAAAAGCTTGCACAAGTTCGGGTCCAAAAACTGGCTGAACCAAAGTTGACCAAATTGACCTAATTTGATGCCATTTGGCCAGAAATAGTGTAATGACCATAACTTGGTCTAATTAACTCGGATTGACCTAAAATTTTGTCCCGCGTGCAATAAGACATAGATCTACAAGTTTGTAGTTTTGAACGAAACCCGAAAACCGAGGAAACTAGGTCGTCCGGTTAGGTCAAACTAGGATCCCGGAACCCAGCAAATTACAAGAAAATGCACTAAACAAGGAAATGAGTTTGGTAAAACGTACAAACCCTAAAACCCTATCAAATGTGACATATTAAGGACACCAAAACCTAATTTACCTTAAACGCATCGAGGGTCGGTATATTGGGTAATTGAGCAAATAATAGCCTTCAGTGAATTACTTATCGAACATTATCGTTAGAGACAGTTTAATTTAGTACTGAAACACTTCAAGTTGTGTTTCTCAGTTACCAAAGACTCAGGAAAAGGGAAGGAAACACTGAGTCCAGACCAGGAGAAAATTATCAGAGGTTTGTGCACAACGGCTATTTCTTTTGAATTTTTCAATTAAAATGAATTATGACTATTATACATTATTATTTTAAATTGTGTTTGTGCACAACTAGTTTTCAACTGATTTTACTCTGAATAAGATTTCATATGATTAATTGTATGTTATTGATTTAAATTGTGTTTGTGCACAACAGTATTTCTTTTGAATTTTTCAATTGAAATGAATTATGACTATTTGTACATTATTGTTTTAAATTGTGGAAATGTGTTTGAATGGATATTTATTGCTTGAAAAGCAGTGTAAATGATTTGATAGATACTATTGATTGAAAAGCACTGTAAATGGTTTTTGTGGAAATTAAAGATAATTATGAATTGTGTTGCCATTTTGTGAATGAAATTATAACTTTGGAAATTTATTGGATTCTCACGAATCATTTGAATAAAATGTTTGGAATTGATTTTGTGTTCACACTTAGCATGACAGTATGATATCATTCCTTCTCCATTTATGGGGTTGTGATCGTTTATTTTTCTTCTACATTTATGGAGTCGTGATCGTTTATTTTTCTCCCTCTCTGGTTTACCAGTTGAGGTGATCGAATGAGTACTCATTATATAGCTAGCTCCCTTCCTCATTGATTTCGATTAGTGGGGTTGTGATTGCTTTGTCATGGTGTACAACGCGGCATTGATCGGAAATTTGTGTCATGGCTTAAGTTGTGAATGAATTGGCAACACTGTATTCTTAACTTATTCGACTAAATTGTGTTGTTATGCGATTTGATAATTTGTGAAATGAAGTTAAATTCTTATTGACATTTACTGTCTTTCGAATTTAAGCGTGTTCGATTATTGAGATTTATTGTGAGATTGTGAAATGAATTTAAACTCTTATGGACATATCTTGTCTTTTGAATTCAACCATGATCGACTTCTTGAAATTTATTGTGATATTGAGAAATGGAGTTTAAATTCTGGTTGACAATTATTGTCTTGAAATTAACTATGGTTTTAAGTATCCACTATTTATATTATTTATGAATTGTGATTTAAATTGTATTTGGTTAATGTTTTGCACCAGTTAGACATTGTCTCGTGATAGATTTTATTCTTTGTCGCGGTAGACAGATAGACAGTCTGTGAGACTAATTTGCTAGTACCTCCAGCGAGAGGCTACCGGGTATAATGAGTCTACCAATATTTTGTATTTTATAATGTAATGTATGTTCACCGTATGTACATATTGTTGTTGGTTTTGAGCAGTTGTAAATTAAAATTGTACATTGAAGTTGTAAAGAAAATTATGAGTTATTTTGACTTGTAAAAATTGTATTATATTTCTTTTATCTCAGTCTTTGAAAAATCACTGTGGATTTGAGTTGAGAAATGTGTTGTGTTGAGAAAAATGTTGGAGTTGAGATTTGGAAATCTATTGAAGTGTTTTTTTACAGGTTTTTTGAAGAACTGTTTTATCCAAAATACAGATGGCACTCTGCCAAAATTTTTACAGAAATTCCAAATAAGTCAAATGTGTTAGTTCTATCACTTGATTCAAAAGGTTTTAACACTGTAAATATTGCTCACTGCTTGTAAAAGAAGTAAGAAAAGTTTTAAAATCCCTTGTAGTGTATTTAACGGATTATCGATGAAGCGGAGTTGGTAATTCATTAGGTATACTACGGGATCATGTTATGCCTTCTGGAGGGTAGGGTGTGACATGTTTTAGTGGTATCGAGCAAAGTTTTTTAATTCTAATTTCACCTGTTATTTGAATATTCTTTTTTCATAGTACAACTGCTCAATATCATTGTTTGATGCATACAGTACATTAAATTATAAATATGCACTAACGGGAGGAAATCTCCTTGTGTTATTGGTTCAGGAGATCTTAAATCCTCGTACTGAATATGGAAGAGGGTGATTGTTCAGTCGATCAATCTATTGAGGCTGAGGTGCAAGGGGATGCCCCAGGCCTATATAATGTTAGTGGTTTAGCGACACCGGCCCTGCGATCTGCAGCTTCGGCTCGCCAAGCAGAGGGCTGCAATGTTCCAACAAATGGCTGGTAATGTACCTACTCAAGTCCCAATACGACACGATGGTACAACCACGCCTCCTACTAGGCAAGATGATAAATTGATGAAATATGGGGCTCTGAGTTTAAGGGACATAGATCCTCTAAAAGTGAACAATGGTTAGAGAGGATGGATAGGGTGTTCAAGAAGCTACATTGTAAAGAAGAGCTCGATTTGAATACTCGGTCCTTACTACAGGGGATGCTTATGATCGTGGAAAACCATTCCCACACCTGCAGTAGAACTGCATTGCTAACATGGAATGATTTTCTCAGGGAATTCAGACAGAAATATGTCCCTGATGCTTATGTAGACCAGAAGCTGCAAGAGTTCCTAAGTCTGAAACAGGGGGGCAGATCAGTGGCTGAGTATGAAAGGGAATTTTCCCGCCTTAGCCATTATGCAGTGAGTCTACTCTCTACCAGCAGGGAGAGATGCAAGAGGTTTGAAACTGGCTTGAAGCCCAGTATCAGAGTACAAGTAATCGGCTTCAAACACACTAACTTCTCTGAACTTATTTCTCAAGCCCTAGAGTTGGAAAGAATTGAGTTTGAAGCTGCTCCTGAGAAAAAGAGATCAGAGAAGACAGAGAATGAGGGAAAATCTATAGAACAGAGTTCTAGTGGTCCCACTGGAAAGAGGAAGAACTATGAGGGACACAGCAGAGGTGGCAAGAAGTCTGGTAGGGGAAGACATTCAGGACAGAAACCTCCTCTATCTGGTCAGCAGAGTACCGGAGGTTCCTACCATTCCCGCCAATGTGAAAATTGTGGAAGATATCATGGTGGGATATGCTATAAGGCTATTGGAGCCTGTTATAACTGTGGAGGCACAGGACATTTTGCCAAGGACTGCACCAGTAGTCGCAAAGTTGGACCACCTCCTACTATTGCAGAAGGGTCAGTTTAGAGCCCTGTCACCAGAAGCTCACAACCACCTGGCAGAGGTAGAGGCAGGGGTAGAGGTAGCCCAGCAGGCAGCCAAGGCACGGTAAAACATTTAGAGCAAGACAGTGCTCCGGTCAGAGTCTATGCAATGAGGCAGATGGAAGAGGCCGAGACATCTGAAGTTGTGGCTGGTACCTTCTCAACTTTTAACCAAGATGTGTTTGTGTTATTTGATCCGGGTTCTACCCATTCTTATGTGAGTGCTAGCATCATTGATTGCATTACTGTTCCATGTACAAAAATGGACTTTGAGGTGCTAGTAACAAGTCCGCTAGGACAGGAGGTCAGGGAAATAAATTTTGATACATTAGTGATTAGTCCTTTAGGATAGGGATTGTGATAATAAGTGAAATTAGTTTTGGAAGAGTTTATCGGCGAAAAGTATTTCCTGACACACAATAAATTATAAAGCTAATTGGCGAGCCTATTTAATGTAAAGCAAGAGGATGTAAAAGTAAGTTACAATAATAGAATTGCTCTAGATGAAGGCAGAGATGTTACTGTTAGTCATTGTTAATGGATATTGAAATCAGAATAAGTTCGGATATCAGTGAATTCAAAAAGGACAAAGGATAGGAAAGTTTGATCTATTGGGATGTATTGTAGTAACTATGCAATATTCTTGATTGTTTATACTGTAAACTGCGGATTACAGTACTAACTTGAGATTATTGTGTAGAGCTACGTACTATCTGATAGTACACCTAGATGAGGATAGTTGCCAACGGCATCTGTTTTTGTATAGTTATGCCAGGACATAATTTAATTGTTAGAAATAAGTTTGAAAATCCTACTTAGGGATCTAAAACTCAAAAGTTAGAATATCGAAAGGTTATAGTTTGGTACAAAAGAAAGTAATTTATAAAATATTGACAGATAAAAAGAGTTATGGAAATAGAAATTTGAACAGTTGATTCATATATAACAAAGAAATATTACTAATGTGAGGAAGACTATGGACCAGAACGGTCAGAGGACCAATGACTGATGAATGATTCTAACACGACCTCAAGGGTCATTCAAGAAGGAACATGAATTGAAAAATTAGACAGGACAATAGTAAGAGGAGATTAGTGTTATCCAAACAAATTAAACATTGTATTAGATTGTTAAAAGTCTTATTCAAATTTGAGGAAAAGAAGATTATACGATCATAGAGAAAGGAGAAAATAAACATATGACTATTGTAAGATGGCTATTGGGTAAAATTTCGAGACGAAATTTATTTAAGGGGGGGAGAATTGTAACACCCCAAAGTTCGGTAGTGCGTTCTGTTGTTCCGGTGACCAGTGTTGTCCGGACAGCTAGGATGCCTAGAACTACACTTCGATATGAGTGAGAAGACATAAAATAATGAAATACAATAAAAGAAAATACAAGAAAAACAAAGGAAAAATAATAGCAAACAAAGGTAATCAAGTTAAGCGAGCCAGGAATCCTAGCGACGGGTGACCGCACCGGGAAGTCACGGCGTGGACCGTTGACAAGCCCTGGACTGCGGGGAACCCTGGAAAATATTTTTAGGACTTAAATAGACCCTTATTGAAGAATAAATATCATTAGAAAGATCAAAGAAAAATTAAATAATTAGTACAAAGAAAAGTGAGAAATCAAAAAAATGACAAAAACCGGTGTTACCGAAAAATCGGGAATGCAACCCGAACAGGGGTATTATGGTCATTTGACATCCCGAATTGTCTTTTGACCTAAATGTCCATAAAAAATAAATAATATTACACTTAGAAAATAAAATGAAAAATTAAAAGAGTGGTACCTAATATGATTAATGAAAGTGTGATGGCCGAATTGCAATTTTTGAAACTTTAAATAAATAATTATATTAAGTTATTTAGTGCTCCACTAAAACTTCATTTGGCCACTTAAAAGCTGAAGTGGGACAGCTGTAGAACCCTTACCTTCTTCTTCCTCAATTCATTCTCTTCTTGGCCGCATCCTCCCTTCCATGGAAAACTCCATGGCCGTCCACCATCAAGCTCAAGTCCACCTATGATCCAAGCCATTTTCCACTAGCTTCCTTCACATAAATTATTCTACACCACTTGGATAGTTGATAGGCAGCAAGAAAGGGAAGTTTAATCAAGGTTTAACAAGTTCCAACCATAAGGTAAGTTAGCATTTTTGAAGATAGCTTTGTTAAACTTTGTGTTCATGTTATGGGTGTTGGTTTTGTGAAGAAAATTTTTAAGTTTGAAGAGTTATTGAGATGTTCATTTTGGACAGCCATGAAGTCATGTAATTAATGAAATAATTATGCATATATTTGATGAGAAATGTTGTTGGTTATGGTGATTTAATATCCTAATAAATTACTTCATATGTATATAGTGATTTTTGCACTTGGATGGAAATTGATGAATTGTGGGATAATTTGGTGTTGAGGAAATTTTCGGCAGCCTTGAGATTCTTGGATAAATGTATATGTTCATGAAGGTATTGGCAGAATATTGACCTTGAGAATTGATGGATATGTGTAAAGATTGATTGTGTAAAGTGTATGTAAGAATTAGTGATGTTTAGGTGTGTATGTGATTGTATTTAGACTTTGTAAATGTGAGCTTTAATTGGTGTATTAAGGATGTTTGTAATCTGCCCAAAGTGATGTTAATGTAAAGTGGGATATGGTTTTGGTAATGAACCAAAACAGAAATGGTAAGGGAAGTGAACATATAGTAAGGTACATGTGTAATTGATGTGTGTTTAAGCATGGTAGTTAAGGGCAGTATGCATTTTAGTCAATAACTTTAGATGTGTAACCTCAATTTGTATGAGACCAATTGGAGGTGAAACTAGGCACAAAATGTGCCAACTTTCATTGAGAAAGCATACCAAAATTCTGCTTGCAAGGTGATATGAAAAATGACCAATTCGGATTAAGTGCAATTGAGACCTAAAAACTGACCAATTGGGCAGCAGTTAGTGTTTAGGCCATAACTCACTCAAAAGAGGTCCAATTGACCTGAAATTTTAACCATGAATAGATAAGACCCATACCTACAAGTCTTATGAAGACACCAAAGCCCAGAAATGACCAGAAGTAAGTCAAAAAGCTTGCACAAGTTCGGGTCCAAAAACTGGCCGAACCAAAGTTGACCAAATTGACCTAAAATTGACCTAATTTGATGCCATTTGACCAGCAATAGTGTAATGACCATAACTTGGTCTACTTAACTCGGATTGACCTAAAATTTTGCCCCGCGTGCAATAAGACATAGATCTACAAGTTTGTAGTTTTGACCGAAAACCAAGGGAACTAGGTCGTCCGGTTAGGTCAAACTAGTATCCCGGAACCCAGCAAATTGCAAGAAAATGCACTAAACAAGGAAATGAGTTTGGTAAAACGTACCAACCCTAAAACCCTATCGAATGTGACATATTAAGGACACCGAAACCTAATTTACCTTAAACGCATCGAGGGTCGGTATATTGGGTAATTGAGCAAATAATAGCCTTCAGTGAATTACTTATCGAACATTATCGTTAGAGACAGTTTAATTTAGTACTGAAACACTTCAAGTTGTGTTTCTCGGTTACCAAAGACTCAGGAAAAGGGAAGGAAACACTGAGTCCAGACCAGGAGACAATTATCAGAGGTTTGTGCACAACGGCTATTTCTTTTGAATTTTTCAATTGAAATGAATTATGACTATTATACATTATTATTTTAAATTGTGTTTGTGAACAACTAGTTTTCAACTGATTTTACTCTGAATAAGATTTCGTATGATTAATTGTATGTTATTGATTTAAATTGTGTTTGTGCACAACAGTATTTCTTTTGAATTTTTCAATTGAAATGAATTATGACTATTTGTACATTATTGTTTTAAATTGTGGAAATTTGTTTGAATGGATATTTATTGCTTGAAAAGCAGTGTAAATGATTTGATGGATACTATTGATTGAAAAGCACTGTAAATGGTTTTTGTGGAAATTAAAGATAATTATGAACTGTGTTGCCATTTTGTGAATGAAATTATAACTTTGGAAATTTATTGGATTCTCACGAATCATTTGAATAAAATGTTTGGAATTGATTTTGTGTTCACACTTAGCATGACTGTATGATATCATTCCTTCTCCATTTATGGGGTTGTGATCGTTTATTTTCCTTCTCCATTTATGGAGTCGTGATCGTTTATTTTTCTCCCTCTCTGGTTTACCAGTTGAGGTGATCGGATGAGTACTCATTATATAGCTAGCTCCCTTCCTCATTGATTTCGATTAGTGGGGTTGTGATTGCTTTGTCGTGGTGTACAACGCGGCTTTGATCGGAAATTTGTGTCATGGCTTAAGTTGTGAATGAATTGGCAACACTGTATTCTTAACTTATTCGACTAAATTGTGTTGTTATGCGATTTGATAATTTGTGAAATGAAGTTAAATTCTTATTGACATTTACTGTCTTTCGAATTTAACTGTGTTCTGATTCTTGAGATTTATTGTGAGATTGTGAAATGAATTTAAACTCTTATGGACATATACTGTCTTTTGAATTCAACCATGATCTGACTTACTGAAATTTATTGTGATATTGAGAAATGGAGTTTAAATTCTGGTTGACAATTATTGTCTTGAAATTAACTATGGTTTTAAGTATCCACTATATATATGATTTATGAATTGTGATTTAAATTGTATTTGGTTAATGTTGTGCACCACTGAGACGTTGTCTCAGCGATAGCTTTTTATTGCTGTCGCAGGTAGACAGACAGACAGTGCAGCAGACTAGGCTGCTAGTACCTCCAGCGAGAGACTACCGGGTATAATGAGTATACCAATATTTTGTATTTTGTAATGTAATGTATGTTCACCGTATGTACATATTGTTGTTGGTTTTGAGCAATTGTAAATTAAAATTGTACATTGAAGTTGTAAAGAAAATTATGAGTTATTTTGACTTGTAAAAATTGTATTATATTTCTTTTATCTCAGTCTTTGAAAAATCACTGTGGATTTGAGTTGAGAAATGTGTTGTGTTGAGAAAAATGTTGGAGTTGAGATTTGGAAATCTTTTGAAGTGTTTTTTTTTATAGGTTTTCTGAAGAACTGTTTTATCCAAAATACAGATGGCACTCTGCCAAAATTTTTACAGAAATTCCAAATAAGTCAAATGTGTTAGTTCTATCACTTCAGTTCAAAAAGGTTTTTAACACCTGTAAATAGTGCTCACCACTGTAAAAGAAGTAAGAAAAGTTTTTAAAATCCCTTGTAGTGTATTTAATGGATTATCAGTAGACGGAGTTGGTAATTCATTAGGTATACTACGGGATCATGTTATGCCTTACAGAGGGGTAGGGTGTGACAAAATAGGTTTGCTTTGCAATTAGATTGCAAAGTCTCTAGCATGGCTTGAAACCAAATCTAGATTATTGGATGTATAACATAAGTTAAATTTATATTTTAAGTATTTAAATATGAATTTAATTAATGAGAAATTAATTAATAGAGATTAATTAATTAATTTATATTTGATATAAATTAATTAGAAGAAGAGAAATAATTATTTTGGGTTGAGAACTTAAAATTAAGACACAGGGGTATTTTGGTCATTTCACAGGGTGACATGTGGCACCATGTTATGGTGACACATGGCACTACACATAACCTTGCCAAATGTCTTTTAATCATGTAAGATGATTAAAATTAAGATTAAATATAAGTTTGACACTTGGCACAATGTGATTGGGTTAATTTGTCACACCTCACCCCTCTATAAGGCATGACATGATCCCGTATAATACCTAATGAACTACCAAACTCTACCTACCGATAACTCATTATGTATCCTACAAGGGATTTTAAAGCCATTTTCTTACTTTTTGGAAGTGGTAAGCATTTTTGTAGGAATTAAAACCTTTTATTTGAAGTTTTAAAACTACTTAAAATTTTTATCCCATTTTATTTTTCCGCAAATTTTATAAAAATTTCAGCAGAGTGCCATCTGTATTTTGAGTAAACAGTTCTTCAAATACCTGAGAAAAACACTTCCAATAAATTTTTCCACAACTCCCAACCTAAATCAACTCAAATTTCTCAAATCAAACCATTTCAAAATAATTCCATCAACATTGCATTCAATAAAGCTAATATACATTCACAAGTTTAATTTACAGATATAAAATCCAAAAATAATATTATTACAATTTATAAATACAACTGCTCAAATTTACATTAATATATATGAACAATATTTATTTACATCAAACTAAATTACGTTGGGTATAAAATAATACCCGTACAAAATCAGCGAAGGCTTTTCCAGTTCAGCAGCTCACTTTGCTGCTTTTTCCTTACTCTTATCTGCGATAGCAAAATAAGCTATCGCTGAGTATAAAAATACTCAGTGGTGCACAATAAAAATTTGAAATACAGTACATAAAACATTCATTGATAAATCATAATTTAAATATTACACAAATCATCAAAACTCATTATAGCACAATTTCGATCAAACAATTTAATAAATATAGTGTTGCCAATTCATACACAACTTAAGCCATGACACAAAATTTCCAATCAAT
This sequence comes from Hevea brasiliensis, assembly GCF_030052815.1. Classification (NCBI taxonomy): domain Eukaryota; kingdom Viridiplantae; phylum Streptophyta; class Magnoliopsida; order Malpighiales; family Euphorbiaceae; genus Hevea; species Hevea brasiliensis. The sequence continues at coordinate 74,271,595 of NC_079495.1, read as the reverse complement.
GCCGTATTAAAGTATTCCTCAAGGTTTCTTCTTGGAAGAAAATTATGAGATTCGGCAGAAAGGGGAAACTGAGTCCTCGTTTCATTGGGCCATATGAGGTTCTGGAAAGAGTGGGTCCTTTGGCATATCGATTGGCACTGCCTCCAAAGTTGGAGAAGATACATAATGTTTTTCATGTGTCCGTGTTGAGGAGGTATCGATCGGACTTATCTCATAAACTACCGGTAGAAGAAATTGAAGTGAATCTAGACCTCACATATGAAGAAGAACCCATAGAGATTCTGGCTTATGAGGTGAAGCAGCTACGAAACAAGCAGATACCGTTAGTGAAAGTGTTGTGGAACCATCATTCAAGCCAAGAAGCTACTTGGGAACGAGAGGAGGATATGAGGAGACAGTATCCACAGCTATTCAGAGATTGATACCAGGTAAAATTTCAAGACGAAATTTATTTTAAAGGGGGGGGAGAATTGTAACACCCCTATTTGCATAGCCTGATATATTTTACTATTCCGGTGATCGGTGTCAGTCCGAATAATTTAGGGGATTAGAACCACACTTAAGATAACCAGATAAGCCCTGAACACAAATAATTAGTAATTGTCAATTGGTTAAGTATAAATAAGAAAAATAGAACATAAGAAGTTAAATGAGCCGAGAGTCACAACGATGGGTGACCTTCTTGGGAAGGACTGCGAAGTCTATTTAAACTCAAATTTCGAACCATAAAATGTGGCGCTGCGGTCCTTAGAACTATTACGAACACAGTGAAAAAGAGAAAATCACGAAAAAGAATTGTTAAGCTAGTTAAGTAATTAGGTCAGGCATCTGGAAGAAATATTGAATTATTTGCAAATCGGGTCGAACCGGCGAGGGGTAATTCAATCAATTGACCCCGGGAGCTGACTCCTGACCTAACTATCAACTAAAATTGGAGAAAAGAAAAATTCAGAATCAGTAATTAAATTAAAGAACTAATGGAAAAATAATTAGAAAAAAAAGGTGAAAGGTGAATGACATCATGCATGACCTCATGCATGATGTAATAACTATTATAATTAATAAATTTATTTAAATTAAATTATGGTCTTCCATAAAGGATAAAAGTCATAAAGGAAAGAAGAGAAAAAAAAAAACAAAAAGAGTCATCTTCAACCCAAGTTGTCATCCCTCACTCTCTCACCTCTCCCTCTCCACAAACTCCATTAAAGCTCATTTTTGAGCTTGAATATTACCAAATTTCCACCATAGAAAAGTAAGCCACCATAGTTAAAACTTTATTTGGCAACTAGAAGAGGAGCTTGAAGAAGAAAGAAAAAAGAAAGGAAGAGATTGCAAGGGAAAGAAATTCTGCATAAGGTTAGTAAGCAAACTTGACATTTTTAGTTTAATTATTGTGTTTGTAGCTTAACTAACTTAGAATTATGCTTAAAATGAAATCAAAATAATTGTTGGAGGACTAGAAGTAAATTCGGCCAGCTAGGGTTTGCTATGGATATGCTTGTGTTTTGATTGAATTCAATATGTTAGGAAGCTTAATTGAATGTGGAAGTGATGTTGGTATGCTTAGAATTAATTAAATGTAACAAATATGTGAATTAGGGTTTTGGAACCTAGGGTTTGGAAGACAAAAATGTAAGAATTTGTTCAATGGTATGTTTGACCTTGTTTAAGGTGAGAAATGGTCATTTGTGACTAATTGGTATATGTTGGAAGTGTTGGAAGTGAGTAGAGATTCGGATTGAATGTGGGCAGTATGCAGGTAGCATGACCTAGGTCCCTTACAGGGATCAAAACTGAAAATTTACAAACCAATTGGTGTGAGGGCAATTGGTAATGAAATTAGACATAAAATGACACACTTTTCATTTAGGAATCATCCCCAAAAAGTGACCAAAACCTAGTGAACAAATTGACCAAATCCAGACTTAGGTATTCTGCCCTGTATAAAAATGACTAAAAGAACAGTGTTTATTCATTTAGCCATAACTTGGGCTAGGAAGGTCTAAATGACCTGAAATTTTACCAGTACAGAGCTGAGATATAGACCTACAACTTTATGAAGAACACAAACCCAAATTATGCCCTTAACCAAGTCATTTGGCCACCCAAAGTTAGTGATCTAAAACTGCCAGAACCAATTTGGTGCCCAGAAAATCTGGGTTAAGTCCAATTCTACAACCATGTTCAAATGGCTATAACTTGAGCTACAAAACTCCAAATGGAGTGATTCAAAAAGGAAAATAAAGATAAGACAATAAGGAACAATTTCTATGAAGAAGCCTTGCCAAAATCTAATAGTAACATGACCAATAGAATAGTACAAAACAGGACACCAAAACTAAAAATTTACAATTTTGCTTAAAAGACCTAAGTTTTGTGAAAACAACCAAAACTAACAAAATTGGTGATCAAAATGTGGTATGTGAGGATAGTTGGAGTTCCCATACCTTTTAAGCATAAGAAAGTCAATATTTTGACATGAATAGTGACCTCAACATGAAAATTTGTAAGAATGTAAGTTTAAACATATTGGAATTTATTATGGGAATTATTATGAAGCAAAGATACTGAGACACTATAAATTTTGTGTTTCAGCTGAAAAAAACCCGGAAGGTCTAAGAGATTGAGTCAAGGCCTAGAGGCGACTCACGTCAGGTTTGTGCACAATAAACCTTATTTGAGCATTTTTTCATGGAAAAATTGATTTAGTATGATTTATGAAAATTTGATGTTAATCATGAATTGTGTTACCACCTTGTGAATGAAACTTTGACTTTGGAAATTTATTGGATTTCTCATGAATTATTTGAATAAAATGTTTGAAATTGATTTTTGATTCACACTTAGCATGACAGTGCCTTATTATTCCTCCTCCATTTATGGGGTGAGATCGATTATTTTCCTCCCTCTCTGATTTACCAGTTGAGGTTGTAGTTCTGATGAGTACTCATTAGCTAGCTAGCCACCTCCCTCATTGATTTCGATTAGTGGGGTTGTAGATCGCTGTAACACCCCTATGTTCGGTAGTGCGTTCTACTGTTCTAGTGACCAGTGTTGTCCGGACAGCTAGAATGCCTAGAACTACACTTCGATATGAGTGAGGAGACATAAAATAATGAAATATAAGAAAATAAAATACAAGAAAAACAAAGGAAAAATAATAGCAAAGAAATGTAACCAAGTTAAGCGAGCCGAGAACCCTAGCGATGGGGGACCGCACTGGAAAGTCACGGCGTGGACCATTGACTAGCCCTGGACCACGGGGAACCCTAGAAAATATTTTTATGACTTAAATAAATGTCTATTGAAGTATAAATACCATTAGAAATATCAAAGAAAAATTAATTAATTAGTACAAAGAAAAAGTGAGAAATCAAAAAACGGACAAAACTCGGTGTTGCCGAAAAATCGAGAATGCAACCCGAACAGGGGCATTGCGGTCATTTGACACTCTGAGTTGTCTTTTGACCTAAATTTTCATTAAAAATAAATAATATTACACTTGGAAAATGTCATGAAAAATTAAATTAGTGGTACCTAATGTAAATAGCAAAAATGGGAAGCTTAATGTGGGAAAATGAAATCTTAGATTAAACTAATATTAAACAACCCTTAGTGCTCCACTCACCCACCAAAGTGGACCACTTATTCATCAATTTGGACAGCAGATTCAACTTCATCTTCAAGCTCTCAAATTCAGCCGAAATTGCTCCCAACAAACCTCCATTGCCGCATGACTTGGAGCTCCATGCATGTGAGATTCAAGTTCCTTTCTTGGCACTTTCCTTCATTAAAGATTGTCCATACACCTTGGGCAGTAGATAGGCAACAAGAAGACCAAGTTTTGGAGAGGTTTTGAAGAATTTCCAAAGTGGTAAGTTTGTGTTTTTGGTTATTGCTTCATTAAAGTTAGTAAGAATGTTATGGGTACTTGAATTATGGAGAGATTTTTGAGGTTTGATGTTTAAAGGGAGAGGTGTATTTTTTGGCAGCCATGGAAACTCCTTAAGGACAGTTTATTCTTCCTTGTAAATGGTAGATTAAAGGGTTGATTAAGTGTTTATATGTGTAGGAATAAATTGGGTGATATATACTAAGTATATTGTGAATGTATACTTGAATTTGGAAGCTTGGACATTAATGGAGAGAGGTGTATGAATCGGCAGCTTGAATGGTGAACCATAAAAATGTTATTTCATGTTTGGTTTATAGAATATTAATGTTGAATTGTGGTACTTGTTATGGCAGCTTGTGTATATGTATGATGGTGTGAGGTTGGACATGTAAATGAGCCAAGTTAGGTGATTGAATTGTTCTAATTTGAGCTTGAAAAATTTTGTACTATATGGTGCATATTGAGTGTGATTATAAGCTGCCAAAATGACCAACAATATGTTGTGAAATGTTTTTAGATTATGGTACAAACCAGAATTGGCATGAATGTGTAGTTTGGTAAGTGTTAAAAGTGTCCTTTGATGAGTAATGAATAAAATGCAATAGGGCAGTTTATGTTATGCGCCTAGAACCTTAAGTGTGTGGCTCCAATTGGTATGAGACTAATTGGAGGTGAAACTAGGCACAAAAAGTGCTAACTTTCATGAAGGAAGCTTACCAAAATTCTGCTTGTAAGGTAACTTGAAAAATGACCAAATCCGGATTAGTGCAATTAAGGCCTGAAAATTGACTATTTGGGCAGTAGTTAGTATTTTGGCCATAACTCACTCAAAACAGGTCCAATTGACCTGAAATTTTGACCATGGATAGCTAAGACCTATATCTACAAGTCTTATGAAGACACCAAAGCCCAGAAATGACCACAGGAAAGTCAAAAAGCTTGCACAAATTCGGGTCCAAAAACTAGCCGAACCAAAATTGACCTAAAATGACTAAAAGTGACCAATTTTGGTACATTCTGACCAGCAATAGTAAAATGACCATAACTTGGTCTAGTAAACTCAGAATGACCTGAAATTTTGTCCCGCGTGCAATAAGATATAGATCTACAAGTTTGTAGTTTTGATCGAAACCCGAAAACTGAGGGAACTAGGTCATCCGGCTAGGTCAAACTAGTATCCCGGAATCCAGCAAATTGCAATAAAACGCAATATACATGGAAATGAATTGGGTAACATGTACCAACCCTAAAAGACTATTGAATATGACATATTAGTAATATTAAAACCTAATTTACCTAGAACGCATCGAGGGTCGACATATTAGGTTGACTAAGCAAATAATAGAATTCAGTGAATTAATTATCAAGTATTATCGTTAGAGACAGTTTAAATGAGTACTGAAACACTTCTCATTTAGCAAAGACTCAGGGAAAGGGAAGGAAACACTGAGTCAAAGCCAAGAGACAGTTATTAGAGGTTGTGCACAATATTTATTTCTTTTGAATTTTTCAATTGAAATAAATTATGATTAATTGTATGTTATTGTTTTAAATTGTGTTTGTGCACAATAAACTCTATTTCAGCATTTTGTCCTTGAAAATTTGATTTAGTACGCATTATGAGTTTAAGAACTTTTGTGTTGCCACTTTGTGATGAGATTGTAACTTTGGAAATTAATTTGATTTTTTGTATGCAATATTTGAATAAAATGTTTGAATGGATTTTTTATTCACACTTAGCATGACAGTGCCTTATTATTCCTCCTCCATTTATGGGGTTGAGATCGATTATTTTCCTCCCTCTCTGGTTTACCAGTTGAGGTTGTAGATCGGATGAGTACTCATTAGTTAGCTAGCCACCTCCCTCATTGATTTCGATTAATGGGGTTGTAGATAGCTTTGTCGTGGTGTACAACGTGGCATTGATCAGAAATTTGTGCCATGGCTTAAGTTGTGTATGAATTAGCAACACTGTGTTTATTAAATTATTTGACTCAAAATTTTTCTATAATGAGCTTTGATAATTTGTGAAATGTGATTGTGCAGCATTTAAATTGTGTTATTCATTGGCAAAACTGTATTATTCAGTTATTTGATCAAATTGTGTTATTGATTGGCAAAACTGTATTATTCAGTTATTTGATCAAATGGTGTTATTGATTGGCAAAACTGTATTATTCAGTTATTTGATCAAATTTGTGTTATATGAACTTTGTAAATTGTGAAATGGAATTATGAACTATTTGATTTGTGAATTGTCAATAAAAGATTTATGTATCGCATTTCAAATTGTTATTGTGCACCACTGAGTAAATTTTACTCAGCGATAGCTTTTCATTGTTGTCGCAGGTAGACAGACTAACAGGGTAGCAGACTAGGCTGCTAGTACTACACTGAGAGATCATCACGTATATTGAGTATACCATAGTTTGCATTTTGTATTGTAATGTATGTTCACTGTATGTATATAATGTTCTTGGTTTTGAGTAGTTGTAAATTTAAAATTATACCTTGAAGTTGTAAAATGAATTGTGAGTTATTTTGACTTGTAAAATTTGTACTATATTTTTTTATCTCAGCTTTGAAAATACTGAAAAATTACTGTGGATTTGAGTTGAGAAGCATATTGAGTTGATCAAATATTGGAGTTGAGATTGAGAAATATATTTGAAGTGCTTTTTACAGTTTTTTTGAAGAACTGTTTGATTCAAAATACAGATGGCACTCCGCCAAAATTTTTACAGAAATTATTAATAATTCAAATGTGTTAACTGTTTCACTTCAGTTCAAAAAGGTTTTTAACACCTGTAAATAGTGCTCACCACTGTAAAAAGAAGTAAGAAAAGTTTTAAAATCCCTTATAGTGTATTTAATGGGTTATCAGTAGACGAAGTTGGTAATTCATTAGGTATACTACAGGATCATGTTATGCCTTACAGAGGGGTAGGGTGTGACAATCGCAATGTCGTGTTATACACCATGACATTGTCGTGGTGTACAACACGACATTGTACAACACGACATTGCGATATATAACCCCACTAATCGAAATCAATGTCGTGTTGTACACTACGACAAAGCGATCTACAACCCCATTAATCGAAATTAATGAGGGAGGTGGCTAGCTAGCTAATGAGTACTCATCCGATCTACAACCTCAACTGGTAAATCAGAGAGGGAGAAAAATAATTGATCTCACCCCATAAATGAAGGAGGAATAATAATGCACTATCACGCTAAGTGTGAATCAAAAATCAATTTCAAACATTTTATTCAAATAATTCATGAGAAATCCAATAAATTTCCAAAGTCATTGTTTCATTCACAAGGTGGCAACACAATTCATGATTAACATCAAATTTTCATAAATCATACTAAATCAATTTTTACAAAGCGATCTACAACCCCACTAATCGAAATCAATGAGGGAGGTGGCTAGCTACCTAATAAGTACTCATCCGATCTACAACCTCAACTGATAAATTAGAGAGGGAGGAAAATAATCGATTTCACCCCATAAATGGAGGAGGAATAATAAGCCACTGTCATGCTAAGTGTGAATCAAAAATCAATTTCAAACATTTTATTCAAATAATTCATGAGAAACCTAATAAATTTCCAAAGTCATAGTTTCATTCACAAGGTGGCAACACAATTCATGATTAACACCAAATTTTCATAAATCATACTAAATCAATTTTTCCATGACAAAATGCTCTAATATGGTTTATTATGCACAAACCTGAAGTGAGTTGCCTCTAGGCCTTGACTCAGTCTCTTAGACCTTCCGGGTTTTTTTTAACTGAAACACAAAATTTATAGTGTCTCAGTATCTTTGCTTCATAATAATTCCCATAACAAATTCTAATATGTTTAAACTTTCATTCTTGCAAATTTTCATATTAAGGTCACTATTCATATCAAAATATTAACTTTCTTATGCTTAAAAGGTATGGGAACTCCAACTATCCTCACATACCACATTTTGGTCACCAATTTTGTTGGTTTCGGTTGTTTTCTCAAAACTTAGGTCTTTTAAGCAAAATTGCAAATTTTCAGTTTTGATGTCCTGTTTTGTATTGTTCAATTGGTCATGTTACTGTTAGATTTTGGCTAAGGTTTCTTCATAGAAATTGTTCATTATTGCCTTATCTTTATTTCCCTTTCTGAATCACTCCATTTGGAGTCTTTTAGCTCAAGTTATAGCCATTTGAACATGGCTGCAGAATTGGACTTAACCCAGATTTTTTGGGCACCAAATTGGTTCTGGCAGTTTTAGGTCACTAAATTTGGGTGGCCAAATGACTTGGTTAAGGGCATAATTTGGGTTTGTGTTTTTCATGAAAGTTGTAGGTCTATATCTCAGCTCTCTACTAGTAAAATTTCAGGTCATTTAAACCTTCCTAGCCCAAGTTATGGCCAAATGAACAAACACTATTCATTTGGTCATTTTTGTACAGGGCAGAATACCTAAGTCCGGATTTGGTCAATTTGTCACTAGGTTTTGGTCACTTTTTGGGCATGATTCCCAAATGAAAAATGTGTCATTTTATGTCTAATTTCATTCCCAATTGGCCTCACACCAATTGGGTTAATAAATTTTCAGTTTTGGTCCCTGAAAGGGACTTGGGTCATGCTGCCTGCATACTGCCCACATTCAATCCGAATCTCTACTCACTTCCAACACTTCCAACATACACCAATTAGTCACAAATGACCATTTCTCACCTTAAACAAGGTCAAACACACCATTTAACAAATTCTCACATTTTTATCTTCCAAAGGTGCCAAAACCCTAATTCACATATTTGTTACATTTAATTAATTCTACGCATACCAATATCACTTCCACATTCAATTAAGCTTCCTAACATATTGAATTCAATCAAAACACAAGCATATCCATAGCAAACCCTAGCTGGCCGAATTTACTTCTAGTCCTCCAACAATTATTTTCATTTCATTTTAAGCATAATTCTAAGTTAGTTAAGCTACAAACACAATAATTAAACTTAAAATGTCAAGTTTGCTTACTAACCTTATGCAGAATTTCTTTCCCTTGCAATCTCTTCCTTTCTTTCTTCTTTCTTCTTCAAGCTCCTCTTCTAGTTGCCAAATAAAGTTTTAACTATGGTGGCTTGCTTTTCTATGGTGGAAATTTGGTAATATTCAAGCTCAAAAATGAGCTTTAATGGAGTTTGTGGAGAGGGAGAGGTGAGAGAGTGAGGGATGGCAACTTGGGTTGAAAATGACTCTTTTTTTTTTTCTCTTCTTTCCTTTATGATTTTTATCCTTTATGGAGACCACAATTTAATTTAAATAAATTTATTAATTATAATAGTTATTGCATCATGCATGAGGTCATGCATGATGTCATTCACCTTTCTCCTTTTTTTTATTTATTTTTCCATTAGTTCTTCAATTTAATTTCCAATTTTGAATTTTTATTTTCTCCGATTTTAGTTGACAGTTAGGTCAGGAGTCAGCTCTTGGGGTCAATTGACCAAATTGCCCCTTGCCGGTTTCACCTGGTTTGCAAATAATTCAATATTTCTTTCAGATCCCTGACCTAATTATTTGACTGGCTTAACAGTTCTTTTTCGTGATTTTCTCTTTTCCACTGTGTTCACAATAGTCTTAAGGACCGCTGCGTCACATTTTACAGTTCGAAATTTGAGTTTAAATCGACTTTGCAGTCCTTCCCGAGAAGGTTACCCATCGCTGTGACTCTTGGCTCATTTAACTTCTTGTATTCTGTTTTTCTTATTTATACTTAACCAATTGACAATTACTAATTATTTGTGTTCAGGGATTATCTAGTTGTCTTAAGTGTAGTTCTAATCCCCTAAATTATCCGGACCGACACTGGTCACCGGAATAGTGAAATATACCAAGCTATGGAAATAGGGGTGTTACAATTCCCCCCCCCCCTTAAAATAAATTTCGTCTCGAAATTTTTCTAGTATCAATCTCTAAATAGCTGTGGGTGCTGTCTCCTCATGTCCTCCTCTCGTTCCCAAGTAGCTTCTTGGCCCTAATGATGGTTCCACAGCACTTTCACTAACGGTATCTGCTTGTTCTGTAGCTACTTCACCTCATAAGCCAGAATCTCTATGGGTTCTTCTTCATATGTGAGGTCTGGATTCACTTCAATTTTTTTTACCGGTAGTACATGAGATGTTAGTAGTATGCCCTAGAGCATATCATTTAGTATGTATCTTGTACATATTTTTATTAATAAAAGGCATTTCCACTTTTCCGTTTACATAAGATATTTATGTGTAATAGAAAAGGCCCATTGATATTTTGTTAGAAATTCTACTCTTAAGTTGTTAAGAATATGAGTGATAGTATTTCTAGTACAAAGTATCATAAATAGGTTCACAATCGAGGATACTTCATAATAAGGACATGACTTATCCAGAAAGATTGTGTTCATGTTTGTTTCTAAGTTATTTATATGAGATATAAATAAGATGGAATGGTGAGTCTCTTGCCATATAACAAACATGATAGGCACTTATAAATGATAAGTAGGTCGAACCAGTGACACTTATGATAAGTACATGGAGTTTACTCTTGTCAATGTTTTGTCATAAATCATATCACTGCATATAATCTTTAGACCTGAGATAGCACAATTATCTTGTATATAGGTAGTTTGAGTTTGACACTGCTTTCATACTTGTACTGTGTATGGGTATATGGGCATGTGTTGGCTCCTACTACTTATATATGGAGGTAGGTGTTGATTAAGATGGAATCTGTTCCTCTAAGTAAATAGAGATAAAATCCTATGTTCATTTAATTACTCTTGATGTTTCAAGTTCCTGGCCAAGACAGATAGATTTAATCAGAAAAGAGTTTCTGATGAGAAAATCTTTTTAATCAAGAACAGGAATTAAAAGAAAACATAATATTCATAGCAAATGGAGTTTGACATAAACCATGACTCCAGCTTGAGTTGGGATTTTATAACAGAGAGATTCTAGTGCATGGTAACATATGATTATAGGTTGATTTAAGGTAAACCTTATTACTAATTGGGTGGCTATGGCATGCTATGCTAGGTGTTAACCATGGTCTATGAGGTGCATAAAATGATTTAGAGAAATCATTTATGGTAAGAAAGAGTTCTGATAATATTAAGAGTTGATATCATATCTCATTGCCAATTAGTGATAAGCCTAGTAATTCACACAAATACACAAGTTATCACCTAATTAAATATGATTTAATTAATTAATTAAAGAGTTTAATTGATTAATTAAATAGGTTTGGTTTGCAATTAGATTGCAAAGTCCCTAGCATGACTTGAAACCAAATCTAGATTATTGGATGTATAGTATAAGTTAAATTTATATTTAAAGTGTTTAAATATAAATATAATTAATGAGAAATTAATTAATAGAGATTAATTAATTAATTTATATTTGATTTAAATTGATTAGAAGAAGAGAAATAATTATTTTGGGTTAAGAACTCAAAATTAAGACACAGGGGCATTTTTGGTCATTTCACAGGGTGACATGTGGCATCATGAGATGGTGACACATAGCATTACACATAAGCTTGCCAAATGTCTTTTAATCATGTAAGATGATTAAAATTAAGATTAAATATAGGTTTGACACTTGGCACAATGTGATTGGGTCAATTAAGCCTAGAACCAATCAAAGGGTGACATGTGGCAAGGGTTTATGTGTTGACCTAGCTATATAAGTGTTGTTATGAAAAGAAAATAATACAACCAGCAGCTCCTCATCCTTGGTGCCGCCACTCAAGAGTCTCCCTTCTCTTCCTCTTCATCTCCCATCTATTCCAAGAGATTAGAAAACAATCTCTTGAATTAAAAATACTAGAAATTGTTTCTAGTGACCTGTTTACATCTTTAATCTCTTAAAAGGCAGAACTTGATTTTCTAAAAAATAGAAAAAGCTTTAGAAGCTATTCAAGGACTGCCATAGGTGTTCTTGGTGTGGACAAGCTAGAGGGACAACATCTGGTGTCCTGAAGACGAATCTCAAAGGCGCAAATACGCTGCAGTGCATCAAGAGGTTAGTGTGTTTGTTCTTGATTTAATCTACGGTTCTAAAATTAATTTGATTAATTTTAAAATTTTAAATGGCAAATACATATCCAAAAACATATTAAAAGAGTTTTAATATATTGTTTATCATTGAAATCAAATAGATAAAAATAAATGTTGCATGATGCATGTGACCCTAGGTGAAAATTTTTTAATTCAATGGTATAAACTTGTATTTTTCACACTTTTGTTCCTTCAAATGGTATCAGAGCCACTATATTTGGCATTTAGATTGTTGATTATATGATTTAATTGTTTGCTTTGATCATGAGATGATTTATCCATTGCTAGTTGCAATGGATGTGTGGCGGCATGCTTGAAGAACACCCTCAATGGTGCGCATGGTTTGGCTTCATGGGTGGTGCAAAGGTTTGGCTTTTTAATTTGCAATTGTTGTATGATCTAAAAGCTCATCCTATGTCTAATTAAATTGTTTAATTAGAATTTTAATCACATAATTAAATTTTGATTCAAATCAGAATTTTAAAATTTTTTTGAATGTGATTCAAATATGAATTTTAAAAGTTGTTTGAATGTGATTCAAATCTGAATTTTTAAAGTTGTTTGAATCATATTTAAATCTTTTTTTTAAGTTTTTTGAATAATATTCAGATCTGAATTTTTAAAAATTGTTTGAATGTGATTCAAATCTGATTTTTTTAAAAATTGTTTGAATGTGATTCAAATCTGAATTTTTAAGGTTGTTTGAATGTGATTCAAATTTGAATTTTTAAATTTGTTTAATGAGATTCAAATCTGAATTTTAAAATTTATTTGAATCATATTTAAATCTGAATTTTTAAGTTAAATATAAGATATTCAATTTAATTTAAGTATGTATGTTTTATTTAATTGTTAAATAGTGATATGCATGATGGATGATCATGGACTATAAAAGACCAATGTGATTGGATTTATTTCTTTTATGTTTCTTTGGGATTGTAAATTAATTAATTTATTTTAATTTATTTTGGGCATGTATTATTAAGGTTGTAATAATTTTTGGGTTGTAAATTCATTTATTTACTTCTTGTAAATTCGCCTTGGTATGCTAAAAATTACTATGTAATATTGGATTGCAAGAAGTTCAAGGAGGTCAAGAGCATTGGTGGGACTAGTGGGAGGAATTCAAGATCAAGTATTGATTATGTACTCCTTCAGCAACTCTTGTAAAATGAATGAATGAAATGCACATAGGAATGCCCTGATTCAATTCTTGGTGGCTCAGAATTGAATCCCTTAGAAAGTCCATGATCATACCATATTTACTGCTTATCCATGAATGCATGAGATGTATGAGAATGTATGCAATTATATGATATATGCATGCTAAATGGATAATGTGCAAAGTGAGATCTTAATAGTAATTAGGATGACCATAAAATCTTCCAAACAAATGATTAAGTTGGAAATGCTATAATTAAAGTAATTATAACATGGGCCCTCCATTGGGGCAATTATTTTAAGAAATTTTAAATAGTTGCATAAGATGCAATTAATTTAAGAGATTTTCTTAAGAATAATTGTTAAGCATGAGATGTTGTAAATATGTAAATGGTTTGGTGGCCAATATTGGATGTACCTGAGGACATTAAAATTATTTGCATAATTACTGGCTTAATGGGATCAACTTAACTAATGCAAGATAAGTCAATAATGGATGTACCTGAGATTTTGAGCATTAGGGGCTAGGTAAAGGATTGAACCTCACATGAGATGTGATGGGCAAGGAGTTGCTCACTTATAGTTTATTGTAATTCCAATAATGGATGTACCTAAGGATGATCAATAGAATTATAAGAATTCAATCACCCACTAGAAATCCATCCAATTAGGATTTCCGTTTTCTACTTTGGATGTGTAGGATTCACTAAGTTAGTGGGAGGACTAATTTGATTAAAAGACCATAATCATTTTGGTTAATTACATGATACATTTACTAATTAATCTGGTTATTTTTTGTAGTTAATTTTCTGATAATAATGAGCACAGAACAACCACCACCATCCAATATCCTTGCAAGCATACTTGATCGCAATAGGTTGACAAGACCTAATCTGTCTAATTGGCTAAGAAATTTGAAACTTGTCCTGAACCTTGAACATATAGGATATGTACTAGACTCAAATGTTCCTGGTCCCTTACCTCCAGAGGCCACTCAAGAGGAACATGAAACCTTGGACAAGTGGAAGGAGCATGATATGAGAGCTAAGTGTTACATGCTTGCTTCCATGAGTAATGAGTTACAGAAGCAGCATGAGAACATGCAGAGTGCGAGTGAGATCCTCCTTCACCGACAAGAGTTGTATGGTGAGCACAGCAGGAATGCTAGGTATGAGATATCTAGGCAGCTGTTCCGCATGAGGATGTCTGAGGGACAAAATGTTGGAGATCATGTCTACAAGATGATTCGGTTGATTGAGTAGTTGGAATATCATGACTTCAACATGGATTTCCAACTATAGACGGATTTGATCCTTCAGTCCCATCCTGAGTCTTTTGGGAATTTTGTGACAAATTTCCATATGACTAAATAGGAATGCACCTTAGCTGGTTTACTCAACATGCTGGTTATTGCCCAAAAGAATATGCTGGGCAATAAAGGAAAAGAGGTAGCTTTGATTGCATCTTCTTCTACTGGAAAGTCCAACAAGAAGAAGGGCAATAAGAAAAAGAAATCTCAGATTCCTGGTCCTTCTAAGAAAATAGCTAAACAGAAAGGGAAGACTAAAGCTGACAAAGGCAAAAGAAAGTGTTTCCACTGCCAGCAGTAAAGTGTTTCCACTACCAGCAAGAAAGTATTTCCACTGCCCAGAGTATAGCAATCTAAAAGAATGCAATGCCATGGTGAAAACCAACTCAAATTCAAAATATATTTAGCACTTAAGGTTATGTCATGTTACAAAAAATAGGATTACAAAATTGGAGAAAATGGAGATTTTATCCTCATTGGGCTCTGAGCCTACTCCAACTTGTGAATCTTGCCTTCAGGGCAAAATGACTAGATCACCCTTTGTTGGACAAGGGCTAAGGGCTGAAAATATTTTGGAGCTAATACATAGTGATGTATGTGGTCTATTTAAGGAAATGGCTAGAGGTGGTTTTCATTACTTTATTACCTTTACTGATGATAAATCAAGGTTTGGGTATTTGTATTTGATGAAATTCAAACATGAATCTTTTAAAAAGTTCAAAGAATTTAACTCTGAAGTAGAAAATCAAACAGGAAATAATATTAAAGCTCTTCGATCAGATTGTGGAGGTGAATATTTGAGTACTGAATTGGATGAATACTTAAGAGAACACGGCATTGTTTCCCAGCTAACTCCTCTAGGAACACCACAGCTGAATGGTGTATTTGAAAGGAGAAATCGTACTCTATTGGATGTGGTACGTAGTATGATGAGCTATACTGATATGCCAATCTCCTTTTGGGGATTTGCATTAGAATCAACTTTGTATATTTTGAATAGGATTCCATCAAAATCAGTTTCTTCCACACCTTATGAGATATGGCATGGAAGAAAACCAAGTCTTAAGCATATTAAGATTTGGGGTTGTCCAGCTTATGTCACAAAGCTGAACACTGATAAATTGAAAACCAGATCAGAAAATGGTCAATTTGTTGGATATCCAAAAGATAGTTTTGGATATTATTTTTATTTGCCTATATCACAAAAGGTTGTGGTGAGTAGAGATACTACATTTCTTCAACAACAGTTTGTTCAAGAAGGAGGCAAAAGAAGGCAAATAGAGTTGGAATTGGAGAATTCTGACCAACCACCAGATCAGATGGATATAGATCAATCTAGTCAACCTACACTCGTTAATGAAACATCTATAACTGTTCCTCTTAGAACAACCAGGGTATCTCACCCACCAATGAGATATGGTTTCCTTCATGAAGAAGAACAAGAATTGTCAACTCATGAAGAAGTAGATCATGGAGATGATCCACTTACCGATGAAGAAGCTATATCAGATATAGACTCTTCAAAATGGATTGATGCTATAAAATCTGAAATTGATTCCATGTATAAGAATCAAGTTTGGGATCTTGTTGACCCACCTGAAGGTATTGTACCTATAGGGAACAAATGGGTTTTCAAGAAGAAAATTTGTTCTAATGGAAAGGTAGAGACCTATAAGGCATGGCTAGTAGCGAAAGGGTTTTGCCAAAGGCAGGAATCGACTATGAGGAGACTTTCTCACCTGTTGCCATGCTTAAATCAATTACGATTCTATTAGCAATAGCGGCATACTATGATTATGAGATTTGGTAGATGGATTTCAAAATAGCTTTTCTCAATGGATACATTGAAGAAAACATTTTCATGGAACAACCTAGGGCTTTTGAATCCCAAGATGGTTCCAAGGTATGCAAGCTAAAGCGATCCATTTATGGATTGAAGCAAACTTCGAGGAGTTAGAACATCCGTTTTGATGAAGCCATTAAATCCTTTGGTTTTATAAAAAATGAGGATGAGCCATATGTATATAAGAAGGTTAGTGACAGTGCTATCACTTTCCTTGTCTTATATGTGGATGACATATTATTGATGGGTAATGACACAGGTATGTTGACAACTGTAAAGGCATGATTGTCAAATACATTCTCCATGAAAGACTTAGGGGAGGCAACCTATATTCTTGGGATTCGCATCTATAGAGATAGAGCGAAAAGAATAATTGGTTTATCCCAAAGTCTATACTTGGAAAAGGTGTTAAAGAGGTTTAGCATGCTTGATTCCAAGAGAGGATTGTTACTAGTGAGACATGGTATCCACCATTCTAAAGAGATGTCTCCAAAGACACCTGAAGAAAGAGATAAGATGGCCAGGATTCCATATGCTTCGGCTATTGGAATCTTAATGTATGCAATGTTGTGTACTAGGCTGGATATCTCATATTCTGTTAGTTTGACTAGCAGGTATCAATCTAATCCAGGTTTGGAACACTGGATAGCTGTCAAGAATATCCTTAAGTGCTTGAGAAAAACTAAGGATTTATTCTTGATCTATAGAGGTGGAGACTTGCAATTGGATGGTTATACTAATTCTGATTTTCAATCAGATATCGATGATAGAAAGTCTACCTCTGGATATGTGTTCATTTGTAATGGAGGTGCAGTCAGTTGGAAAAGTTCCAAACAGAGCACGACTGCAGATTCCACTATTGAGGCTGAGTATATTGCTGCATCAGATGCTGTAAAGGAAGCTGTTTGGATAAAGAAGTTCGTGAAAGAACTTACTGTAGTTCCTTCCATTGAGTCAGCAGTTCCACTACACTGTGACAACAATGGAGCAGTCATACAGTCTAAGGAACCAAGGTCTCACCAGAAATCTAAATACATAGAAAGGCGCTACCACATTATCAGATAAATAGTTAGACGAGGCAATGTAGCCAAGCAGAAAATAGCATCAGCTGAAAATCTAGCTGATCCATTCACTAAGCCTATGTCACAAACTCAGCTAGACCGATATCTTGAGAAGATGGGTCTAAGATATTGTAATGAATGGCTCTAGTGCTAGTGGGAGATTATTAGTAGTATGCCCTAGAGCATATCATTTAGTATGTATCTTGTACATGTTTTTATTAATAAAAGGCATTTCCACTTTTCCGTTTACATAAGATATTTATGTGTAATAGAAAAGGTCCATTGATATTTTGTTAGAAATTCTATTCTTAAGTTGTTAAGAATATGGTGACAGTATTTTTAGTACAAAGTATCATAAATAGGTTCACAATCGAGGATACTTCATAATAAGGACATGACTTATCCAGAAAGATTGTATTTATGTTTGTTTCTAAGTTATTTATATGAGATATAAATAAGATGGAATGGTGAGTCTCATGCCATATGACAAACATGATAGGCACTTATAAATGATAAATAGGCCGAACCAGTGACACTTATGACAAGCACATGGAGTTTACTCTTGTCAATGTTTTGTCATAAATCATATCAGTGCATATAATCTTTAGACTTGAGATAGCACTGTAACACCCCTCACCCGACTACAGTGTAGCCGAGTAAGGCATGCTACAATCGGTGCCGAAGCACCCTAACTTATCTTACTTTATTTTTTTTTAAAATAATTTTGAATTCATTTAATTTAATATCAATTATTTTTCGACGGAGAAACCAGCGGAGTTTCCCCTATTTTATTATCGTTTGGCGTATTTCAATATTCACCTATTTGAAATTCAACAATATTTCCAAAATAAAATCTTATCCATGATAATCATAATTATCTCATCAATCATTCTCATAATTTTCTCATATTTCAAATCTCATCCATACATTTCAATTTCATAATCATTTCCATACATTTCCATTCATACTCAATTCATATGTAAACATTCTCAAATTACATAAGCAAAATTTTCAAATTTCCTTAATTTACATAATTTACAAAATAATTACAAAATTTCATAATTTACATGATATATAAATTAATTACATATGAAAAAGTTAATTAATTAATTTACATCGCATTCCTATTAATTACCTGTTCATAATATACATTATAATATAATATCTAAGTATTTTATATAAAATATAAAATATAATCTATATGGGCCCTATCTACATGCATTGCTGAGGAGGTGACAACCTTGAATACTTCTGCAGATCAAAACTCCCAAAATTCCCAGTCCAACGTCCATTGGGTTCTAGCTTCAGTACCTGCGCGAAAGAAACAATTCCATCACGCTAAGCATTGTTGCTTAGTGGTGCAATAATATAATAAGGAAATAATATACAAATAAAGATAGAAATAAAATTCGGATAATTAAGATTTATTTATACTTCACATGTGGTTTCTAAAATTTAATATGTTTTATCCTAATTTAGTCTTCTTTGAAAGTGTTTATTTTGCCAATGTACAGTAATAATGTACCAAGAAAAATGATCTAAAAATAATAAATTTATGCTTATATTATTATATAAGTCACATTTGTAATATTTATTTATGTTATAATTTTCTTTGCTAATCTTTTAGCATTTTCTCAATACCTACTATGTTGTCTCAGATTATCTCATAATAAGTAAATTTTAATATCGGTCCAGTTCATTTTGATTCTTTCTAACAAATAACTATCCTAATTTATTTTAGGTCATCTTACTCATTTATTTTAATTAATTTATAATATTTTTAATTACTAATATTCTTAACTTATCTCAATAAATTTCACTGCCCAAGTAACCTATGACAGGCTGACTAAACTGGATAACGGGTCGTTGGCACTGGACACCGCGGTGTCTCGGGCCGTCATACCATGGGACGCAGAACGTCAACCACGTATGCAGTCAGTATGGCTAAAAAGCCATGATAACATATAATCGGGCATAAAAGCCATGAATGTTGGCATAATGCCATGAATGCGGGCATAAAGCCATGAGTACGGGCACAAAGCCATAATTACAGGCATAAAGCCTTTCGCAGTACTGCTAAAACAATACCCTATTGGCATGCCAATCTATCCAATCTGACACATGTGTCTAGGCAATACAAAGGCACATAATATCATTAAATATTAATATATTGTGTTTTATGACTTCATTATTTCATGATAAATTTCAATTATAATTCATACATTCATTTGATCATTTATATGATCACAATTCACATCAATCATCCTTTCATACCATTGTACTCAAAATACTTCTCCTTTCTACAATAATGAGAACTAATGTCTCATTCATACATAATGTGGTTCATTTATTCATTCATTATGTTATTCATATTGATCACAATTCTAAACAATGGTTCACATGTACCATTGTATTCAAAACATTTTTCCTTTCTCATTTATACATTTAAGAATCTACTTATGTAATTAAAAATTTTATATTTCAAGTTGAGTTACTAATATTTTATGAATTCCATTTGTGATGGGCATATAAGCCCTAACTATCTATTCACATCAATTAGGTGACTTATTTTTCATGTTTCAAGTAATCCATGAACATTTCATGGATTTTAAATTTATGGCCTTAATTTCTTTTTAACAATTTTGACTAGGATTCATAGTCCACATTTGTCATACAATTCTAAACATTTAAGCTTAGAATTGGTTCTAGGTCTTCATCTTAATTTACTAATCATTTTGATTACTATTCACCTTACTAGTCAACCAAAATGTTGAATTTTTCATACTTAATGATATATTAATTCTAATTACACCAAGATCCCACATTTTGAGTTTTACATTTGCTAGTATTAATTGCCAATTGCAATTTAAAGTCCCCTAGATGCATTTCTAAATTTTCAGTTTTTATTACCTAAGTATACTGTTCCATTGTACAATTTTAGAGTGAAACTGGGCTAACCTTTCTTCATCAAAGTTGTTCCTTATTGTGTCTTATTTAATTCCCTTTTTGAATCACTCCATTTGGAGTTTTGTAGCTCAAGTTATGGTCATTTTACCATAACTGGTCGGAGTGACCTGTACCCAGATTTGGTGACCTAAGTTTGGTTGGCAATTTGACTAGGTTATGGTCAGAATTTGGACTTGTGTTCTTCATGAAAGTTTTAGGTTTATGTCTCATCTTTCTGTTGGTACAATTGAACCTTTCTACTTTGAGTTATGACCAAATGACAAAACACTGTTCATTTGGTCATTTTGCCCAGGCAGACTGTAGGTTACCCGAATTAGGGCAATTTTTAGGTCAACTTGGCTTGGTTTTCTAGGCAGGCTTTCTTCACCAAAGTTGTGCCATTATGTGTCTAGTTTCATGTCCAATTGGCTTTGAACCAATTGGAGTAACATAGCTCCAGTTATGACCCTAGGAATACACTGGACTCAAGTCCGATGATTCGGCACAATGGGGGCAGCATACCACTTTCAATTTCAAGGCCACAATTACTTTCAATTTAGGGTCAAACTTCATCAAATGGTCACTAATTGACCATTAGAACTCTAATTAACCATTCAAGCACAATATCTCCAATTTTCATACTAACCCTAATTGATCAAATCTCATTCTCATACAAACTCAAAAAGATTCAACTCCATTCAACTCCAATTCATATGTATACATTAATTGACATTAATATACAAACTTAAATGTAATTAAACCATCAAAACCCTAACCCTCTCTTGGCTGCCACAATTCATACATACTCCTACATAAGTGTTTTCGTAACACCCCTAAGTTCGGTAGTGCATTCTACTGTTCCAGTGACCAGTGTTGTCCGGACAGCTAGGATGCCTAGAACTACACTTCGTTATGAGTGAGGAGACATAAAATAATGAAATACAAGAAAAGAAAATACAAGAAAAAAACAAAGGAAAAATAATAACAAAGAAATGTAACCAAGTTAAGCGAGCCGAGAACCCTAGCGATGGGTGACCGCACCGGGAAGTCATGGCGTGGACCGTTGACTAGCCCTGGACTGCGGGGAACCTTGGAAAATATTTTTAGGACTTAAAGAGACATCAATTGAAGTATAAATATCATTACAAATATCAAAGAAAAATTAAATTATTAGTACAAAGAAAAGTGAGAAATCGAAAAACAGACAAAACCCGGTGTTACCGAAAAATCGGGAATGCAACCCGAACAGGGGCATTGTGGTCATTTGACACTCTGAGTTGTCTTTTGACCTAAATTTCCATTAAAAATAAATAATATTACACTTGAAAAATGTCATGAAAAATTAAATTGTGGTATATTATATAAAAAGTGAAAGAATGAGGGCATAATTGTAATTAAAGGAACCTTGGATTAATTTAATTTTTAATCAACATTAGTGGAGCACTAAGTGGACATAGGTGGACATATATAAACCCAATATGGACAGATTCAACTTCATCTTCCTCATTCTTCCTCATTGCCGAATTCATTTCTAAAGAAACCTCCATGGCCGACCACTTTTCAAGCTCTTTCTCCACATGATCAAGCCTTGATTCCACATAAGTTCCTTCAATAATTCTTATCTACACACATTGGGCAGCATATAGCAAGCAAGAAAGAAGAGTTTTGGTGAGGTTTTGAAGAATTTCCAAAGTGGTAAGTTTGAGTTTTTGAACTTTGCTTTGTTAAAGTTTGTATACTTGTTATGGGTGTTTGAATTGTGAAGAAAATTTTCAAGTTTGAGGAGTTCTTGATATATCAATTTTGGGCAGCCATGGAGTTGTATATTTGATGATTTATTTTACATATGTTTGATGGGAATTCATGTTGAATAGGGTGAATTGATGTCCTAGTAGTTAATTCCACATGTAAATGGTGATTATGCACTTGGAATGGAAATTGATGAATTATGGACACTTTGGCATGGTGAAGCTTTTCGGCAGCCTTGAGGCTTCTTTGATAAATGTATGTGTTCATGAAGATATGGGCAGAATTGTGACATTGAGGATTGATGAGTGTGTATGTAAATTGGTTGTGTAAAGTATGTGTAAGATTTAGAAATGTCCATGTGTATGTATTGTTTTATTTGGACTTTATGAATTGGAGTTTTATTTGGTGTATTGAGGATGTTTGTAATCTGCCCAAAATGACTTTAAGGTAAGGTGGTATATGGTTTTGGTAATATACCAAAACAGAATTGGTAAGGGAAGTGGACATATAGTAAGGTAAATGTGTCATTGATGTATGTTTAAGCAAGGTAATTAAGGGCAGTATGCATTTTAGCCTATAACTTTAAATGTGTAACTTCAATTGGTATGAGACCAATTGGAGGTGAAACTAGGCACAAAATGTGCCAACTTTCATTAAGAAAGCATACCAAAATTCTGCTTGCAAGGTGACATGAAAAATGACCAATTCGGATTAAGTGCAAGTGAAACCTGAAAACTGACCAATTGGGTAGCACTTAGTGTATATGTCTTAACTCACTCAAAACAAGTGCAATTGACCTGAAATTTTAACCATGAATAGTTAAGATCCATACCTACAATTCTTATGAAGGCACCAAAGCCCAGAAATGACCATAAGCAAGTCAAACAGCTTGCACAAGTTTGGGTCCAAAAACTGACCGAACCAAAGTTGACCAAATTGACCTAAAATGACCAAATTTGATGCCATTTGACCAGTAACAGTAAAATGACCATAACTTGGTCTACATAACTCGGATTGACCTAAAATTTTGCCTCGAGTTTCGTAAGACATAGATCTACAAGTTTGTAGTTTTGACCGAAACCCGAAAACCGAGGGAACTAGGTCGTCCGGCTAGGTCAAACTAGTATACTGAAATCCAGCAAGTTGCATTAAAATGCACTAAACAAGGAAATGAGTTTGGTAAAACGTACCAACCCTAAAACCCTATCGAATGTGACATATTAATGACACTAAAACCTAAATTACCTAGAACACATTGAGGGTCGGTATATTAGGTGATTAAGCAAATAATAGCTTTCAGTGAATTATTTGTCAAACATTATTGATAGAGACAGTTTAATTTAGTACTGAAACACTTCAAATTGTGTTTCTCAGTTAGTAAAGACTCAGGGAAAGGGAAGGAAACACTGAGTCCAGACCAGGAGACAGTCATCAGAGGTTTGTGCACAACTAGTTTTTAACTGATTTTGTTTTGAATATTTCATATGATTAAATGACATATTTTCATATGTATTATGTTTAACAAGCATTAGATTTAATTCAATGATTATTGAAAATTATTATAGTATGTATGAATTTAGCTTTGTGAAATGGTATTTCCACAATTATTAAGCATTATTATGGATTGAATAAATTATGTTTTGGAAAATTGTGATAGAATATGTTTTGAATTGTGATGGTAATTTTCATGGAAAAATGCAAATTTATGATTTGAATTGTGTTGAGCATAAAAATTATTGGATATTGGAATTGACTTTGAATCGAATTATATTGTGATTTATGCTCACTAAAAGGATTGTGATATTGTTTTATATCTCACTATAGATGCTTGACTAGGTTATTACCCGTCTCTCTCATTTGTTGAGAAGACAATGGAGTTAATTGTGTTTTGATTACCATGGTACGTGCACAGGCTTAGATTTTCCTCTGATTTGAGGTTAGATCTAAGTTTATTTTATCGTTATGGCCCTTGCGGAAGATTCATTACTGTGATGGTACTGTGCACGATGATTCGACCTCCCCGACCATAGGGAGTTAGAATCTGATTCGACCTCCCCGACCATAGGGAGTTAGAATCACATCGAAGATGGCCCTATCGGATTAGTCTTGCATAGTTAGTGAGATAAAGAATGATTTGTGAGATACAGCATGGTTTTTGAGCTACAGCATGGTTTTTGAGATACAACATGGTTTTGAGATAAAGATTGATTTTTGAGATACATAATGATTTTTGATATACATAATGGCTTTTGAATGGTAAAGAATTGTGATTTCAATTATGGTTTATGTATAATTGATTTTGTTGGAATTACTTAAATGGTTAGTCATGATTTGATAAATTGAATTTTGTGATCAAAGTCATTTATACAAATGATTTACATTATTGGCAATGAATATTTTGAGTTTTGGAATTTGATGAGTATTCAGATTTCCAAATTTTTTTACTGTAAATTTGGTCAATGTATATTGTACTATGTTTTAAATTATAGTTGTGCACCACTGAGTTCACCACTCAGCGATAGCCTTGTATGCTGTCGCAGGTAAGAAGAACATAGAGCAGTGAGTAAGTTTCTTTGAAGACATTTTCAGACCAGCTCCAGGTATATTATAGGTATACCCATGTATATAGGTTTGATGTATGCATGTAATAATATGTATGAAAATTATTTGAGCAGTTGTAAATTAAAATTGTACATTGAAGTTGTAAAGTGAATTATGAGTTATTTTGACTTTAAAATTTGTATTATATTTCTTTTATCTCATCCTTTGAAAATATTGAAAAATTGTTGTGGATTGAGTTGAGAAAAATATTGTGTTGAATTTTGTTGGAGTTGAGATTGGGAAAAATATTGAAGTGCTTTCTACAGGTTTTCTGAAGAACTGTTTTATCCAAAATACAGATGGCACTCTGCCAAAATTTTCTGAAATTCCAAATAAGTCAAATGTGTTAGTTCTATCACTTGATTCACAAAAGTTTTTAACACACTGTAAATAGTGCTCACCCTTTGTGAAAGAAGTAAGAAAAGTTTTTAAAATCCCTTGTAGTGTATTTAATGGGTTATCGATGAAGCGGAGTTGATAATTCATTAGGTATACTACGGATCATGTCATGCCTTACAGAGGGTAGGGTGTGACATTTTTAAGTGGTATCGAGCAATGGTTTTAAAGTGAATTTGAATCGTGAATTTGAAATCTTTTGTCGAACTACAATCGCTCAAATGTTTGATACATATAGTACATTTACATCATAAATGTGAACTAATGGAGAGGAATCTCCTTGTGTTGGTTGTACAGAATAGAAAATTGTGAAAAAATGGAAGAGAAGAATGAGACAATAGAACGATGCAGTGATGGCGGAAGAACAAGTTGAGGCCCCACTCCACAAGCTGTCGAAGGCACTGCATGCAGCTTTACGGTACAAATTACTGCACAAATGGCCCAGCAAATGGCCACTTTCTTTCAACAACTGGCTGATAATCTGTCAGCCCAAGCCCAAGTACAGACCCAACCCCCATAAGGGCAACATGAAATGGAAAAGAAGGAGAAACCTATGGGTCAGAGTTCGAACAGTAATTTGGGGAAGAGAAAAGAATTTGAGGAACCCCGAGCTCAGAAATATGATAGAAGCGGATCATCAGGGCAGAGACCACTAAGATCTAGTCGTCGAACAACCAGAAGTTCCTATTCTGCCCGTTTCTGCCATGTTTGTGGTCAGCTACATAGAGGTATTTATCGTAAGGCCTCTAGAGCCTGTTACAATTCTGGAAAACTTGGACACTTTGCTAAAGATTGTGCTAAACCACCTCGATCTGCTCTCCGGAGTTCACAGACCGTCAGTCAGAGTCAAGATAGAAATAGAGTTGGTACTCCTCACCACTATAACATAGTGAATCAACCCGAATATAGTAGCGCACCAGTCGGAGAGTCCACTATGCGCCAAGTAAAAGGAGCAGAAACTTGGATATAGTCTTTGGTAAGTTCTTAATTTTTGAAAGAAACAATTAGTTATTATTTGATCCCAGCACTACTTAGTTGTGTGTTAGTGTCAGAACTATATGTTCTGTTGTTATTCCTTTATATGGAAATGAATTTTGATGTATTAGTGACTAGTCCTTTAGGATAATAACTACAATAACAAGTATGGTTGACATTAATTTTGGAAGAATTGTTAGCTAAAAGTATTTTCTAACATACCGTAAATTATAAAGCTAATTGGCGAGCCTACTTAATGTAAGGCAAGAGGACCTAAAAGTAAGTTACAGTAATAGAATTGCTCTAGATGAGGGCAAAGATGTTACTGTTAGTAATTGTCAAAGGAAATTGTAATCAGAATCGGTTTGGGATATTAGTGGTTCCAGAAAGATAAGATGTTAGAAAACCTAGTCCATGAGGTTATAACGTAGTGACTATGTAATGTTCTCGATGTTTGTATTGTAAGCTGCAGATTCTGATGCAGGCACGGATTATTGTGTAGAGCTACGTGCTTCCTCGTGATCTGATAAATTAAGAATATTTGTAAGTAATCTATAAATTGATACAGTTGCACCCGAATAGAGTACTATTACTGGAAATAAATGTGAAAATTTTAGTCAGAAATGTAAAACTTTAGAACTAGCCTATCAAACGACTACACTTGTAAGGTAGATAGAGTCAGTGACTCAGTTATATTAATGTGAATTACCTGTACCACAATAATTGTTATAAGCTTAAAGATATCAGTACGACTTATCATCCTTAAACGGATGGACAGTCGAAACAAGTGATTCAGGTAAATTTTGAAACTCGTTGAGTTTCTATAAATAATAAAATGAAATGATAATAATAACCTGTAAAATGGAATAAACCCTCGAGAATATACTGAGAACTTCTGTCCTTGAATCCGAGAGATATGAGACAGATACATCCCATTAACAGAATTTGCATACAATAATATGTGTCATGCTAGCATACAAGTTGCACCCTATGAAACATTGTAAGGGAACAGGTAACTATAGATTTTGTGATGAGACTTCCGAGCACACAGAGTGGTCATGATGCAGTATGGGTTATAGTTGATAGACTGACCAAGTCTGCTCACTTTTTGCCAGTCCGGATGAATTATAGCCTGGAAAGATTGGCCAGATTGTACATATATGAAATTGTAAAACTGCATGGAGTGCCAGTATCAATTGTATTTGACAGGGATCCTAGGTTCACTTCTAGATTTTGGGATAGTCTTCAGAGAGCCCTAGGAACTAGATTGAACTTCAGCACAGCATTCCACCCATAGACAGATGGCCAGTCTGAAAGGGTAATTCAAATATTGGAGGATATGCTATGGGCTTGTGTGATTGAATTTGAAGGTAGTTGGGATACACACTTGCCTTTGATTGAGTTTGCTTATAACAACAACTACCAATCAAGCATTGGAATGCCTCCATATGAAGCATTGTATGGCAGGAAGTGCAGAACTCCCTTATGTTGGGATGAAATAGGTGAAAGGAAGATGATTGGGCCAGAAATTGTTCAGCAGACAGAGGAAAAGATCAGATTAATTAGAGATAGACTCAAGGCTGCATCAAACCGTCAGAAGTCCTATGTTGAATTGAAAAGAAGAGATATTGAATATGCAGTGGGTGATAAGGTATTCCTCAAAGTTTCTCCTTGGAAGAGGATCATGAGATCTGGCAGAAAGGGGAAACTGAGTCCTCGTTTCATCGGACCATATGAGGTTCTGGAAAGAGTGGGTCCTTTGGCATATCGGTTGTCATTACCTCCAAAGTTAGCAAGGATACACAATGTCTTCCATGTGTCCATGTTAATGTAACACCCCAAAGTTCGGTAGTGCGTTCTGCTGCTCCGGTGACTAGTGTTGTCCGGACAGCTAGGATGCCTAGAACCGTACTTCGATATGAGTGAGGAGACATAAAATAATGAAATACAAGAAAAGAAAGTACAAGAAAAACAAAGGAAAAATGATAGCAAAGAAATGTGATCAAGTTAAGCAGTAGGAAACCTAACGATGGGTGACCGCCTTTGGGAAGTCACGGCGTGGACCATTGACTAATACTCGATGCGGGAACCCTGGAAAACATTTTTAGGACTTAAATAGAACCTTATTGAAGAATAAATATCATTAGAAAGATCAAAGAAAATTTAAATAATTAGTATAAAGAAAAGTGAGGAATCGAAAAACAGACAAAACCAGGTATTACCAAAAAATCGGGAATGCAACCCGAACAGGGGCGTTATGGTCATTTGACATTCCGAAGTGTCTTTTGACCTAAATGTCCATTAAAAATAAATAATATTACACTTAGAAAATGAAATGAAAAATTAAAAGAGGGGTACCTAATACAAATAGCCAAAAGTGGGGTGAAAAATGTGTAAATAACACATTTAAACTTATTTTATGATATAATTTAAATGAGTGGACCACTAAGGGAATAAAATAAAACAAAGAGGGGCAGCTGTACTTCCACTAAACCAACAGAAACTTCATCTTCCTCATTTGGATTCAAAGTTGCCGAATTGAAGAAAATGGAAACCACCATGGCCATTTTTCATGCAAGCTCTCTTAACTCTCCATTTTCAACTCCAATCTCTTAGGTTCCTTCATGAAACTTTGTCTACTCATCACAAGGAAGATATTGATACCAAATTTGAGAAGTTTGGTGAAGGTTTAGCAAATTAAAATTAAAGGTAAGTTTACATTTTTGAGAATTCCTTTGTTAAACTTTATGTTCATGTTATGGGTGTTAGTTTTGTGAAGGAAATTTTAAAGTTTAAATAGTTATTGAGATAGCCATTTTTGGACAGCCATGGGGTCACGCATTTAATGATTTATTATGCATATAATTGATGAGAAATAATGTTGATCATGTTAATTTAATATCCTAGTGAATTATTTCACATATATATGGTGATTTATGCACTTGGATGGGAATTGGTAAATTGTAGGGCACTTTGATGTTGAAGGACAATTTGCGGCAGCTTGGGAACACTTGAGTAAATGTATGTATTCATGGAAGTGTAGGCAGAATATTGACCTAGAAGGATTGATGGATATGTATGGAGATTGATATTGTAAAGTGTATGTAAGATTTGTAATGGTTAGGTGTGTATGTAATGGTACTTAGAACTTGTAAATGTGAATTATATTTGGTGTGTTGATGGTAATTGTAATCTGCCCAAAGTAATGTTAGTGTAAAGTAGAATATGCTTTTGGTAATGTACCAAAACAGATTTGGTAGGGAAGTAAACATATTGCAAGGTAAATGTGTGTAATTGATGTGTGTTAAGCAAAGTAACCAAGGGCAGTGTACATTTTAGCCAATAAGTTTAAATGTGTAACCTCAATTGGTATGAGACCAATTGGAGGTGGAACTAGGCACAAATGTGCCAACTTTCATTGAGAAAACATACCAAAATTCTGCTTGCAAGGTGACCTAAGAAAATGACCAATTCGGATTAGGTGCAATTAGGACCTGAAAAATGACCAATTGGGCAGCAGTGAGTGTTTAGGCCATAACTCACTCAAAACAGGTCCAATTGACCTGAAAGTTTAACTATGAATAGTTAAGACCCATACCTACAAGTCTTATGAAGACACCAAAGCCCAGAAATGACCATAAGCAAGTCAAACAACTTGCACAAGTTCGGGTCCAAAAACTAGCCGAACCAGAGTTGACCAAATTGACCTAAAATTGACCTAAATTGATGCCATTTGACCAGCAATAGTGTAATGACCATAACTTGGTCTACTTAACTCGGATTGACCTGAAATTTTGCCTCGCGTGCAATAAGACATAGATCTACAAGTTTGTAGTTTTGACCGAAACCCGAAAACCGAGGGAACTAGGCCGTCCGGCTAGGTCAAACCAGTATCCCGGAATCCAGCAAGTTGCATTAAAATGCACTAAACAAGGAAACGAGTTTGGCAAAATGTACCAAACCTAAAACCCTATCGAGTGTGACATATTAATGACACTAAAACCTAATTTACCTAAAACGCAATGAGGGTCGGTATATTAGGTGATTAAGCAAATAAAGGTATTCAGTGAATTGTTTATCGAACATTATCGTTAGAGGCAAATTAATTTAGCACTGAAACACTTCAAATTGTGTTTCTCAGTTAACAAGGACTCAGCAAAAGGGAAAGAAATACTGAGTCAGGACCAGGAGACAAATATCAGAGGTTTGTGCACAACAACTGTTTCTTTTGAATTATTTTCAATTGAAATAAATATTGACTATTTGTATATTATTGTTTTAAATTGTGGAAATGAGTTTGATGGACACTTATTGATTGAAAAATATTGTGAATGGTTTGTAACTGTGAAAAATTGTTTGAATGACATTGATGGATACTTATTGATTTAAAAGCATTGGAAATGGTTTGAAACCACAGCTATCATGTATATTGATTGTATTCCTCATTAGCTTGTCTAGTGGGAAGAATTGAATTCCCTCTCTGGCTGAAGTGTTGAGGTGTGTGCCTGTTGAGGACGAATTGGATGAGTACTCATATTTTTGCTAGCTAGCCATGTTATTCCTCATTAGTCATCGACTTTTGGGACGAATCGAATACCTCATTAGCCATCGGCTTTTGGGACGAATTGAACTATGGATCATGATTAAGCTGTGTGTGATTTATTGATGTTTATTGTGAGATTGTGAAATGGATTTAAACTCTCATTGACATATACTATCTTTTGAATTCAAACATGATCTGACTTATGGAAATCTATTGTGATATTGAGAAATGGAGTTTAAATTCTTATTGACCTTTATTGTCTTGAATTTGACTATGGTTTTAAGTATTCACTATTTACATGAATTATGAATTGTGATTTAAATTGTATTTGGTTAATGTTGTGCACCACTGAGACATTGTCTCAAATGATAGCTTTTATTGTCGCCGCAGTAGAGAGACGCAGACAGGCAATGCACTAGGCCGCATATACATCCAAATGAGGGATTACCTGGTATAATGAGTATACCAGTATTTTGCATTTTGTACTATAATGTATGACACTGTATGTACATTTTGTTTTTGGTTTTGAGCAGTTGTAAATTCAAATTGTACCTTGAAGTTGTAAATTAATTATGAGTTATTTCACTTGTGAAAATTGCATTATATTTCCTTATCTCAGACTTTGAAAAATTTCTATGGAATTGAGTTGATGAATTATTGTGTTGAGAAATATATTGGAGTTGAGATTTGGAACATTATTGAAGTGCTTTTTACAAGTTTTCTGAAGAACTGTTTTGTCCAAAATACAGATGGCACTCTGCCAAAATTTTTACAGAAATTCCAAATAAATCAAATGAGTTAGTTGTTTCACTTCAGTTCACCAAAGTTTTTAACACCTGTAAATAGTGCTCACCACGGTAAAAGAAGTAAGAAAATTTTTTAAAATCCCTTGTAGTATATTTAATGGGTTATCAGTAGACGGAGTTGGTAATTCATTAGGTATACTACGGGATCATGTTATGCCTTACAGAGGGGTAGGGTGTGACAGTTAAGGAGGTACAGATCAGACCCATCTCATGTACTATCAGTTGAAGAGATTGAAGTAAATCCAGACCTCTCATATGAGGAAGAACCCATAGAAATTCTGGCTTATGAGGAAGCAGCTGAGGAACAAACAGATACACCTGGTTAAAGTGCTGTGGAACCATCGTTCAAGCCAGGAAGCTACTTGGGAACGTGAAGAGGATATGAGGAGGCAACACCCACAACTGTTCAGAGACTAATGCCAGGTAAAATTTCGAGACGAAATTTATTTAAGGGGGGGAGAATTGTAACACCCCTATGTTCGGTAGTGCATTCTACTGTTCCAATGACCAGTGTTGTCCGGACAGCTAGGATGCCTAGAACTACACTTCGTAATGAGTGAGGAGACATAAAATAATGAAATACAAGAAAAGAAAATACAAGAAAAAAACAAAGGAAAAATAATAACAAAGAAATGTAACCAAGTTAAGCGAGCCGAGAACCCTAGCGATGGGTGACCGCACCGGGAAGTCATGGCGTGGACCGTTGACTAGCCCTGGACTGCGGGGAACCTTGGAAAATATTTTTAGGACTTAAAGAGACATCAATTGAAGTATAAATATCATTACAAATATCAAAGAAAAATTAAATAATTAGTACAAAGAAAAGTGAGAAATCAAAAAACAGACAAAACCCGGTGTTACCGAAAAATCGGGAATGCAACACGAACAGGGGCATTGTGGTCATTTGACACTCTGTGTTGTCTTTTGACCTAAATGTCCATTAAAAATAAATAATATTATACTTGGAAAATGTCATGAAAAATTAAATTGTGGTATATTATATAAAAAGTGAAAGAATGAGGGCATAATTGTAATTAAAGGAACCTTGGATTAATTTAATTTTTAATCAACATTAGTGGAGCACTAAGTGGACATAGGTGGACATATATAAACCCAATATGGATAGATTCAACTTCATCTTCCTCATTCTTCCTCATTGCCGAATTCATTTCTAAAGAAACCTCCATGGCCGACCACTTTTCAAGCTCTTTCTCCACATGATCAAGCCTTGATTCCACATAAGTTCCTTCAATAATTCTTGTCTACACACATTGGGCAGCATATAGCAAGCAAGAAAGAAGAGTTTTGGTGAGGTTTTGAAGAATTTCCAAAGTGGT
The DNA here is from genome assembly GCF_030052815.1 of Hevea brasiliensis. Classification (NCBI taxonomy): domain Eukaryota; kingdom Viridiplantae; phylum Streptophyta; class Magnoliopsida; order Malpighiales; family Euphorbiaceae; genus Hevea; species Hevea brasiliensis. The sequence continues at coordinate 74,238,878 of NC_079495.1, read as the reverse complement.
AAGTTTGAGTTTTTGAACTTTGCTTTGTTAAAGTTTGTATACTTGTTATGGGTGTTTGAATTGTGAAGAAAATTTTCAAGTTTGAGGAGTTCTTGATATATCAATTTTGGGCAGCCATGGAGTTGTATATTTGATGATTTATTTTACATATGTTTGATGGGAATTCATGTTGAATAGGGTGAATTGATGTCCTAGTAGCTAATTCCACATGTAAATGGTGATTATGCACTTGGAATGGAAATTGATGAATTATGGACACTTTGGCATGGTGAAGCTTTTCGGCAGCCTTGAGGCTTCTTTGATAAATGTATGTGTTCATGAAGATATGGGCAGAATTGTGACATTGAGGATTGATGAGTGTGTATGTAAATTGGTTGTGTAAAGTATGTGTAAGAATTAGAAATGTCCATGTGTATGTATTATTTTATTTGGACTTTATGAATTGGAGTTTTATTTGGTGTATTGAGGATGTTTGTAATCTGCCCAAAATGACTTTAAGGTAAGGTGGTATATGGTTTTGGTAATATACCAAAACAGAATTGGTAAGGGAAGTGGACATATAGTAAGGTAAATGTGTCATTGATGTATGTTTAAGCAAGGTAATTAAGGGCACTATGCATTTTAGCCTATAACTTTAAATGTGTAACTTCAATTGGTATGAGACCAATTGGAGGTGAAACTAGGCACAAAATGTGCCAACTTTCATTAAGAAAGCATACTAAAATTCTGCTTGCAAGGTGACATGAAAAATGACCAATTCGGATTAAGTGCAAGTGAAACCTGAAAACTGACCAATTGGGCAGCACTTAGTGTATATGTCTTAACTCACTCAAAACAAGTGCAATTGACCTGAAATTTTAACCATGAATAGTTAAGATCCATACCTACAATTCTTATGAAGACACCAAAGCCCAGAAATGACCATAAGCAAGTCAAACAGCTTGCACAAGTTTGGGTCCAAAAACTGACCGAACCAAAGTTGACCAAATTGACCTAAAATGACCAAATTTGATGCCATTTGACCAGCAACAGTAAAATGACCATAACTTGGTCTACATAACTCGGATTGACCTAAAATTTTGCCCCGAGTTCCGTAAGACATAGATCTACAAGTTTATAGTTTTGACCGAAACCCGAAAACCGAGGGAACTAGGTCGTCCGGCTAGGTCAAACTAGTATACCGAAATCCAGCAAGTTGCATTAAAATGCACTAAACAAGGAAATGAGTTTGGTAAAACGTACCAACCCTAAAACCCTATCGAATGTGACATATTAATGACACTAAAACCTAAATTACCTAGAACACATTGAGGGTCAGTATATTAGGTGATTAAGCAAATAATAGCTTTCAGTGAATTATTTGTCAAACATTATTGATAGAGACAGTTTAATTTAGTACTGAAACACTTCAAATTGTGTTTCTCAGTTAGTAAAGACTCAGGGAAAGGGAAGGAAACACTGAGTCCAGACCAGGAGACAGTCATCAGAGGTTTGTGCACAACTAGTTTTTAACTGATTTTGTTTTGAATATTTCATATGATTAAATGACATATTTTCTTATGTATTATGTTTAACAAGCATTAGATTTAATTCAATGATTATTGAAAATTATTATAGTATGTATGAATTTAGCTTTGTGAAATGGTATTTCCACAAGTATTAAGCATTATTATGGATTGAATAAATTATGTTTTGGAAAATTGTGATAGAATATGTTTTGAATTGTGATGGTAATTTTCATGGAAAAATGCAAATTTATGATTTGAATTGTGTTGAGCATAAAAATTATTGGATATTGGAATTGACTTTGAATCGAATTATATTGTGATTTATGCTCACTAAAAGGATTGTGATATTGTTTTATATCTCACTATAGATGCTTGACTAGGTTATTACCCGTCTCTCTCATTTGTTGAGAAGACAATGGAGTTAGTGGTGTTTTGATTACCATGGTACGTGCACAGGCTTAGATTTTCCTCTGATTTGAGGTTAGATCTAAGTTTATTTTATCGTTATGGCCCTTGTGGAAGATTCATTACTGTGATGGTACTGTGCACGATGATTCGACCTCCCCGACCATAGGGAGTTAGAATCTGATTCGACCTCCCCAACCATAGGGAGTTAGAATCACATCGAAGATGGCCCTATCGGATTAGTCTTGCATAGTTAGTGAGATAAAGAATGATTTGTGAGATACAGCATGGTTTTTGAGCTACAGCATGGTTTTTGAGATACAACATGGTTTTGAGATAAAGATTGATTTTTGAGATACATAATGATTTTTGAGATACATAATGGCTTTTGAATGGTAAAGAATTGTGATTTCAATTATGGTTTATGTATAATTGATTTTGTTGGAATTACTTAAATGGTTAGTCATGATTTGATAAATTGAATTTTGTGATCAAAGTCATTTATACAAATGATTTACATTATTGGCAATGAATATTTTGAGTTTTGGAATTTGATGAGTATTCAGATTTCCAAATTTTTTTGCTGTAAATTTGGCCAATGTATATTGTACTATGTTTTAAATTATAGTTGTGCACCACTGAGTTCACCACTCAGCGATAGCCTTGTATGTTGTCGCAGGTAAGAAGAACATAGAGCAGTGAGTAAGTTTCTTTGAAGACATTTTCAGACCAGCTCCAGGTATATTATAGGTATACCCATGTACATAGGTCTGATGTATGCATGTAATATGTATGTAAATTATTTAAGCAGTTGTAAATTAAAATTGTACATTGAAGTTGTAAAGTGAATTATGAGTTATTTTGACTTGTAAAATTTGTATTATATTTCTTTTATCTCATCCTTTGAAAATACTGAAAAATTGTTGTGGATTGAGTTGAGAAAAATATTGTGTTGAATTTTGTTGGAGTTGAGATTGGGAAAAATATTGAAGTGCTTTTTACAGGTTTTCTGAAGAACTGTTTTATCCAAAATACAGATGGCACTCTGCCAAAATTTTTACAGAAATTCCAAATAAGTCAAATGTGTTAGTTCTTTCACTTCAGTTCACAAAAGTTTTTAACACCTGTAAATAGTGCTCACCACTGTGAAAGAAGTAAGAAAAGTTTTTAAAATCCCTTGTAGTGTATTTAATGGGTTATCAGTAGACGGAGTTGATAATTCATTAGGTATACTACGGGATCATGTCATGCCTTACAGAGGGGTAAGGTGTGACAGTTTTATTCAATTTCTTAACAATTTCTCACTCACTTGAACTTCCTAACATGGAATAAAAAGAAAAATGTAAGAGTTAGCACTAACCTTTTTTTTTTTTAGCAGAATTCTCTCAAATTTACACTTCACTTTCTTGGCATTTCTTGGCTTCCAAACACTCCTACAAGGTGTGAGGGTAATTTTTATTGAAGGGATCTAGGGTTCTTGGTGCAAAATAAGCAAGGTTTCCAAGCTTGGAAGCTTGAACTATGGTGGAAACCCTCTCCTCTCTCTCTCTACGTTTTGGCTGCCCAAAGGATGAACATGGGAGTGCAGATTGGTCTTTCATTTTGTCTCTTTTTAATTAGTTTTTATCCCTTTTAATTAGTTTGTCAAGTTGTGATTGGGTGGGGGCATGTTAATGACATCATGTGATGTCATAATTCCCAATTTCTTTCATTTTTCTTTTCTTTTCTTTTCTACTCATTTTCAATTCAATTTTTAATAATATTTATTCACATTTTAGATCATAATAATTATTTACTTAACTGGACAATTCGGTCAAAAATCATCTCTGAAGACGAAATGACCAAAATGCCCTCCGTTTGGCTTAACAGACTAAAATTGTCTGTACCGATTGAAAAATTTTTCTAAGCCTTTTCTTGGCATTCCAATGCCATAGAAACCTCAATGACTCTTCTTTGAAGTCCCAAAAATTATTTTATGAATTTTCTCCCTGGTCTAGGGCTCCTAGTTGCGAGAACCGCAACTTCTCACTAGGTTACCCATCGCTAGGGCACCAGCTCATTTAACTTGGTTGTATTTTATTTCTAAAATTTTTCCTAAATTTTTCTTATTAATATTTGAGTTAATTAAGGTTCCTCACTTTAGTTTAAATATTTTTTCAGACGTTCTAGCTATCCGGACCGACAATGGTCATCGAAACAGTAGACTGTACGGACTAGCTAAAGTGAGGATGTTACAAGCACAATTATCTTGTATATAGGTAGTTTGAGTTTGATACTGCTTTCATACTTGTACTATGTATGGGTATATGGGCATGTGTTGGCTCCTACCTGTTATATATAGAGGTAGGTGTTGATCAAGATAGAATCTGTTCCTCTAAGTAAATAGAGATAAAATCCTATGTTCATTTAATTATTCTTGATGTTTCAAGTTCCTGGCTAGGACAGATAGATTTAATCAGAAAAGAGTTTCTGATGAGAAAATCTTTTTAATCAAGAACTTGAATTAAAAGAGAACATAATATTCATAGCAAATAGAGTTTGACATAAACCATGACTCCAGCTTGAATTGGGATTTTGTAACAGAGAGATTCTAGTGCATGGTAACATATGATTATAGGTTCATTTAAGGTAAACCTTATTACTAATTGGGTGGCCATGGCATGCTATGCTAGGTGTTAACCATGGTCTATGAGGTGTATAAAATGATTTAGAGAAATCATTTATGGTAAGAAAGAGTTCTGATAATATTAAGAGTTGATATCATATCTCATTGCCAATTAGTGATGAGCTTAGTAAGTCACACACATACACAAGTTATCACCTAATTAAAGAGTTTAATTGATTAATTAAATAGGTTTGGTTTGCAATTAGATTGCAAAGTCCCTAGCATGACTTGAAACCAAATCTAGATTATTGCATGTATAGTATAAGTTAAATTTATATTTAAAGTGTTTAAATATGAATTTAATTAATGAGAAATTAATTAATAGAGATTAATTAATTAATTTATATTTGATATAAATTGATTAGAAGAAGAGAAATAATTATTTTGGGTTAAGAACTCAAAATTAAGACACAAGGGCATTTTGGTCATTTCACAGGGTGACATGTGGCACCATGAGATGGTGACACATGACATTACACATAAGCTTACCAAATGTCTTTTAATCATGTAAGATAATTAAAATTAAGATTAAATATAGGTTTGACACTTGGCACAATGTGATTGGGTCAATTAAACCTAGAATCAATCAAAGGGTGACATGTGGCAAGGGTTTATGTGTTGACCTAGCTATATAAGTATTGTTATGAAAAGAAAATAATACAACCAGCAGCTCCTCATCCTTGGTGTCGCCACTCAAGAGTCTCCCTTCTCTTCCTCTTCATCTCTCATTTATTCTAAGAGATTAGAAAACAATCTCTTGAATTAAAAATACAAAAATTGTTTCTAATGACCTGTTTACATCTTTAATCTCTTAAAAGGCAGACTTGATTTTCTAAATGATAGAAAAAGCTTTAGAAGCTATTCAAGGGCTGCCATAGGTGTTCTTGGTGTGGACAAGCTAGAGGGACAACATTTGGTGTCTTGAAGACGAATCTCAAAGGTGCAAATACACTGCAATGCATCAAAAGGTTAGTGTGTTTGTTCTTGATTTAATCTAGGATTCTAAAATTAATCTGATTAATTTTAAAATCTTAAATGGCAAATACAGATCCAAAAATATATTAAAAGTGTTTTAATATGTTGTTTATCATTGAAATCAAATAAATAAAAATAAATCTTGCATGATGCATGTGACCCTAGGTGAAAATTTTTGAATTCAATGGTATAAACTTGTGTTTTTCACGGTTCCGTTCCTTCATGAGATGGGTCTGATTGATACCTCCTCAACATGGACACATGAAAGACATTATGTGTCTTCTCCAACTCTGGAGGTAGTGCCAATAGATATGCCAAAGGACCCACTCTTTCCAGAACCTCATATGGCCCAATGAAACGAGGACTCAGTTTTCCCTCTCTGCCGAATCTCATAATTTTCTTCCAAGGAGAAACCTTGAGGAATACTTTCTCACCCACTGTGTACTCAATATCCATTCTCTTTAAATCAATATAGGACTTCTGACGGTCTAATACAGCCTTGAGTCTATCTCTAATCATCCTGATCTTCTCCTCCGTTTGCTGAATAATTTCTAACCCAATCATCTTTCTTTCACCTACTTCATCCCAATACAGGGGAGTTCTGCATTTTCTACCATACAAAGCTTCATATGGAGGCATCCCAATACTTGATTAGTACCTATTGTTGTAAGCAAACTCAATCAAAGGCAAGTGTATGTCCCAACTGCCCTCAAACTCAATCACATATGCCCATAGCATGTCCTCTAAGATCTGAATTACCCTCTCAGACTGGCCATCTGTCTATGGGTGGAATGCCGTGCTGAAGTTCAATCTAGTTCCTAGGGCTCTCTGAAGACTACCCCAGAATCTAGAAGTGAACCTAGGATCTCTGTCTGATACGATGGATACTGGCACTCCATGTATTCTCAAAATCTCATCAATGTACAACTTGGCCAATCTTTCTAAACTGTAGTCCATCCGAACTGGCAGAAAATGAGCAGACTTGATTAGTCTGTCAACAATGACCCATACTGCATCATGACTCTTCTGTGTCCTCGAAAGTCCCATCACAAAATCCATTGTTATTCTCTCGCATTTCAATTCTGGTACTGAAGGTGGATGTAACAACCCAGTAGGTACTTAGTGCTCTGCCTTCACTTACTGACAAGTTAGGCATTTGGAAACAAATTCGGCCACATCTTTTTTCATACCCATCCACCAGTAATGCTCCTTTAGCCCTCTATATTTTTTTGTACCACCAGGGTGCATGGCAAAAGGAAACTCATGTGCTTCCTTCAAAATGATCTGCCTCAAATCAACCTCATTAGGAACACACATTCTACCCTGGTGTAGTAGTAGACCATCATCTCTTATTGAGAATTCTGGTTTCTTGCCCTGTCGGACTTCTTCCAACAGCTTCTGATACTTCTGATCGTTCTCAGCAGCCATTCTGATCTGATCACTCAATACTGGCTGTACATGCCATGCAACTACTGTTTGCCCCTCATCATTAATTTCTAAGCTGGCATGTAATGATCTCATCTCATGCACCATAGACAAAGGAGTAACTCGTAGACTTGCCATAGTCTTGCGACTTAAGGCGTCAGCCACCACATTAGCTTTCCCTGGCTGATAGTTTATCAGACAATCATAGTCCATTGGTACACACTGAATAGCAGTAGAACACATCACACTGGCACGGACATATGAACGTGTGGAGCTAGGATTAAATAACACATATACATCTTGGTCAAGGATGGAGAAATTACCACCTACTATGTCTGATGTTTCAGCCTCCTCCCTCTGACGCATTGTATACACTCTGACTGGTGCGCCACTGGGTACTAGCTGGTTAACAGTGCTTTGACTTTCAGGAGTGTTACCAGGACCCCTACCTCTGCCTCTACCTCTACCAGCTGGCTGTGACCCTCTAGGTGTAAAGACTTGGGCTGATCCCTCAGATGTAGCAAAAGGTCCAGATTGGCACGGACTAGTACAATCCTTAGTGAAATGTCCGCTCCCTCTACAGTTAAAACATGCACCGGTGGCCTTGAAATAAATCCCACCATGTGTTCTACCATAAGTTTCACACTGCTATACTGATAGAGCTCCTTGGGGTGCTTGCTGGGTCTGCTGACCAGACCGGGGTGGTCTTTGGCTAGAGAATCTGCCTCTGCCAAATCTGTGAGAGCTAGATCCTCCAGACTGTTTTCTCTTCCCTAAACCACTTTTAGGTGCTTGTCCAGTAGTCTTTTCAGTCTTCTCTTTCTCTGGAGTATCCTTCTTCACTGCCCCTTCTGATTCTATCCTTTCTAGTTCTAGGGCCTGTGAAATCAGCTCAGAAAAATTCTGGTGTCTGAATCCCACAACTTGCATTCTTAAGTTAGGCCTCAACCCACCCTCAAACCTCTTACATCTATCTCTGGGAGTGGTGACTAAGCTTCCCGCATAGTGGCTTAGTCTTGAAAAGTCCCGATCATACTCCGCTATTGTTCTATCCCCTTGCTTTAGACTCAAGAATTCTTGCAATTTCATATCTACATATGCATCAGGAACCCATTTATGCATGAATTCCCTCAGGAAGTCTGTCCACGTCAGTACAGGTGGCTTAATCAGGCTATGGGGGATGGTCTTCCACCATTCATATGCATCCCTTGCAGAAGAGATACTGAGTATTCAAATTTTAATTCTTCGGCACACTGTAGTTTTATAAATACCCTTTCCATTCTTTCTAACCACTGTTCTGCCTCCAGTGGATCCACCATACCCTTAAACTCGGTGACCCCAAATTTCATTAATTTTTCATATTGCAGAGCCAAGGGTTGTGGTTGTGCTATGGGTGCTTGCATCTGAGCTTGAGGTGGCACATTTTCCACCATTTGATGAAAAAACGCAGCCATCTATTGTGCAAACTGAGCAGGAAACTGCGACTCTGGAGTAGGAGCTAGAGTGGCTGATCCACTCACGTTCTGGAGTGCTAGGGCTTCCCCTTGGACCTCAGCCTCAACAGATTGTTCCACGGAATGTTCTCCCTCTTCCATTCCATTTCCTAAAAATTTCTACTTCCTGAAATCAAACACAAGGAGGTTGACCTCCGTTAGTGCATATTCATGATGTAAATATGTCATATGTATCAATTAAAGACACTTAAGTAGTTGTACTTATCAAAGAAATATTCACACACATAGTCAAAATTTATTGTAAAACCATGCTCTGATACCACTAAAACATGTCACACCTCACCCCTCTGTAAGGCATGACATGATCTCGTAGAATACCTAATGAACTGCCGAACTCCACCTATCGATAACTCATTAAGTATCCTATAAGGGATTTTAAAACCATTTTCTTACATTTTGGAAGTGGTAAGCATTTTGGTAGAAATTAAAATCATTTATTCGAAGTTTTAAAACTACTTAAAATTTTTGTCCCATTTTATTTTTCAGCAAATTTTATAAAAATTTTGGCAGAGTGCCGTCTGCATTTTAAGTAAACAGTTCTTCAAACACCTGAGAAAAACACTTCCAACAAATTTTTCAGCAACTCCCAACCCAAATCAACTCAAATTTCTCAAATCAAATCATTTCAAAATAATTCCATCAACATTGCATTCAATAAAGCTAATTTACATTCATAAGTTTAATTTACAGATATAAAATCCAAAAATAATATTATTATAATTTATAAATACAACTGCTCAACTTTACATTAATTCATATGAATAATATTTATTTACATCAAATTGAATTACATTGGGTATAAAATAATACCCGCATAAAATCGTGAAAGGCTTTTCGATTCAAGAACTCACTTTCTTTGCTTTTTCCTTGCTCCTATCTGCGACAGCAAAATAAGCTATCGCTGAGTATAAAAATACTCAGTGAAGCACGATAAAAATTTGAAATATAGTACATAAAACATTCATTGTTACACCCTACTCCCCTGTAAGATGTAACATGATCCCGTAGTACACCTAATGAATTACCGTACTTCGCCTACCGATAACCCATTAGATATAATATAAGGGATTTTAAAACAATTTTCGTGCAATTTAAATCATCGATTAAAATCTGGTCTTATAAATTTTTTTTTTAAAATTTCGGCAAGGTGCCGGCTGTATTTTGAGAAAACAGTTTTTCAATCCTGCAAAAGAAATTGCTCCCAATATGTTTTCTCAAATACAACTCCAATAACTTCATTTCAATTCAGAATTCAAATCTCAATAACAATCAATTCATTTTCAAACTAATCCCATCATAAAGAAACATTTCATTGATTACAAGACTCAAAATTTATATTACAAAACTATTCAAGTAAATGAAATCTCAAATTTACATTTATAATAATTTACATTTAATTACATACCAAAATAGTTTACAAGAGATTTTACACAACTGCTCAAATAATTTACATACATATTATTACATAAATACATCCCGTGTACATGGGTATACCTAGAGCTAATCTAAATGTCTCTTCAAAGAAGCTTACTCAATTGCTCTATGCTCTTTTCACCTCTGATAGCATATAAAGCTATCACTGAGTGGTGAACTCAGTGGTGCACAACTATAATTTAAAACATAGTATAATATACATTGACAAAATTCACAACAAATAATTTGGAAATCTGAATACTCATCAAATTCCAAAACTCAAAATATTCATTGCCAATAATGTAAATCATTTATATAAAATGACTTTGATCACGAAATTCAATTTATCAAATCATAACTAACCATTTAAGGTAATTCTAACAAAATCGATTATACATAAATCATAGTTGAAATCACAATTCTTTACTATTCAAAACCATTCTTTATCTCAAAAAACATTCTTTATCTCAAAAACCATTCTTTATCTCACTAACTATATAAGACTAATCCGAAAGGGCCATCTTCGGGGTGATTCTAACTCCCTATGGTCGGGGAGGTCGAATCATCGTGCACAGTACACATCACAATAACGAATCTTCCGCAAGGGCCATAACGATAAAAAAACTTAGATCTAACCTCTAATAAGAGGAGAATCTAAGCCTGTGTACGTACCATGGTAATTAAAACACAACTAACTCCATTGTCTTCTCAACAAATGAGAGAGAGACGGGTAATAACCTAGTCAAGCATCTATAGTGAGATATAAAACAATATTACAATCCTTTTAGTGAGCATAAATCACAATACAATTCGATTCAATGTCAATTCCAGTATCCAATAATTTTTATGCTCATCACAATTCAAATCATAAATTTTCATTTTTCCATGCAAATTGCCCATCACAATTCAAAACATGTTCTATCACAATTTTCCAAAACATAATTTATTCAATTCACAATAATGCTTAATACTTGTGAAAATACCATTTCACAAAGCTAAATTCATGCATACTATAATAATTTCAATAATCATTGAATTAAATCCAATGATTGTTAAACATAATGCATAAGAAAAATATGTCATTTAATCATATGAAATATTCAGAACAAAATCAGTTAAAAACTAATTGTGCACAAACCTCTAATAACTGTCTCTTGGCTCTGACTCAGTGTTTCCTTCCCCTTCCCTGAGTCTTTGCTAACTGAAACACACAATTTGAAGTGTTTCAGTACTCATTTAAACTGTCTCTAAGAATAAAGCTTAATAATTAACTTATTGAATTCTATTATTTCCTTAGTCAACCTAAGATGTTGACCCTCAATGCATTCTAGGTGAATTAGGTTTTAATGTTATCAATATGTCACATTTGCAGCCTTTTTGTATTGGTACATGTTACCAAATTCATTTCCATGCATATTGCGTTTTATTGCAATTTGTCGGATTCTGGTATACTAATTTGACCTAGCCGGATGACCTAGTTTTCTCGGTTTTCAGATTTCGATCAAAACTACAAACTTGTAAATCTATGTCTTATTGCACACGGGGCAAAATTTCAGGTCATTCTGAGTTATGTAGACCAAGTTATGGTCATTTTATTATTGCTGGTTAGAATGTACAAAAATTGGTTACTTTAGGTCATTTTAGGTCATTTTAGGTTCGGCCAGTTTTTCGACCCGAACTTATGCAAGCTATTTGACTTGCTTATGGTCATTTCTGGGCTTTGGTGTCTTCATAAGAGTTGTAGATATATGTCTATTCATGGTAAAAATTTCAGGTCAATTGGACCTGTTTTGATTGAGTTATGGCCAAAACACTAACTGCTGCCCAAATGGTCAATTTTCAGGCCTTAAATGCACTAATCCGGATTTGGTCATTTTTCAAGTCACCTTCCAAGTAGAATTTTGATAAGCTTCCTTCATGAAAGTTGGCACATTTTGTGCCTAGTTTCACCTCCAATTGGTCTCATATCAATTGGAGTCACACACTTAAGGTTCTAAGCCAAAACACACACTGCCCTATTGCACATTGTCCATCACTCATCAAAGGATGCATTTAACACTGACCAATTTACACATTCATGCCAATTCTGTTTTGTACCATAACATAAACACATTTCACAACACATTTTTGGTCATTTTGGCAACTTATAACCACACTTAATATGCACCTTATAGTACAGAATTTACCAAGTCCAAGTTACACACAATTTAACCACATAACAAGCTCATTTACATGTTCAAACTCAAACCCTTGTACACATATACAATCTGCCATAACAAGCACCATAATTCAACCATGTAATTTCATAAACCAAACCATGAAATACATATTTTGGGTTCACACTTCAAGTTGCCGAATTGTAGTCTTCATCAATTAGCTTTCCAAGCTTCTAAAGTCAAGTGTACATTCACATATACATCTAATATACATCACCCAATTTATTCCTACACACATAAACACTTAATCAACCCTTTAATCTACCATTTACAAGCAAGGATAAACTGTTCTTATGAAGTTTCCATGGCTGCCAAAAATATACATCTCCCTTAAAACATTAAACTCCAAAAATCTTTCCACAATTCAAGTACCCATAATATCCACACAAACTTTAATGAAGCAAGCATAAAAAATACTTACTTACTACTTTGGAAACTCTTTAAAACCTCACCAAAACTTGATCTTCTTGCTGCCTATCTACTGCCCATGGTGTGAGGATTAACTTTAATGAAGACAACTTGTGAAGATTATAGCCTGAAGGTGGTGCTTTTGCCCTTGCATGGTGGACGCCATGGATGTTTCCATGGAAGAAAGATTTCGGCCATGAAGAATATAGAATGAGGAAGAAGAAGGCAATGGTTCTACACCTGTCCCACTTTAGTTTTTAGGTGTCCAAATGAAATTTTAGTGGAGCACTAATTAACTTAATATAATTGTTTATTTAAAGTTTCTAAAATTTGCAATTTGGCCACCACACTTTCATTAATTATATTAGGTACCACTCTTTTAATTCTCATGACATTTTCAAAGTTTAATATCATTTATTTTTAATGGACATTTAGGTCAAAAGACAACTTGGGGTGTCAAATGACCACAATGCCCCTGTTCGGGTTGCATTCCCGATTTTTCGGTAACGCCGAGTTTTATCGTTTTCTCGATTTCTCACTTTTCTTTGTACTAATTAATTAATTTTTCTTTGATATTTTTAATGGTATTTATACTTCAATAGGTCTTTATTTAAGTCCAAAAAATATTTTCCAGGGTTCCCCGTGGTCCATGGCTAGTCGACGGTCCACGCCGCAACTTCCCGGTGCGGTCACCCATCGCTATGGTTCTCAACTCGTTTAACTTGGTTACATTTCATTGCTATTATTTTTTCTTTGTTTTTCTTGTATTTTCTTTTTCTTGTATTTCATTATTTTATGTCTCCTCACCCATATCTAAGTGTAGTTCTAGGCATCCTAGTTTTCCGGACAACACTGATCACCAGAACAGTAGAACGCACTACCGAACATAGGGGTGTTACATTCATTGATAAATCACAATTTAAATATTACACAAATCATCAAAACTCATTATAGCATAACTTTGGTCAAACAATTTAATAAATATAGTGTTGCCAATTCATACACAACTTAAGCTATGACACAAAATTTTCGATCAATGCCGTGTTGTACACCACCACAAAGCGATCTACAACCCCACTAATCAAAATCAATGAGGGAGGTGGCTTGTAACACCCCTATGTTTGGTAGTGCGTTCCACTATTCCGGTGACCAGTATTGTCCGGACAGCTAGGATACCTAGAACTACATTTAAAAGTAGTGAGAAGACATAAAATAATGAAATACAAGAAAAGAAAATACAAGAAAAACAAAGGAAAACTAATAGCAATAAAATGTAACCAAGTTAAACGAGCCGAGAACTATAGCGATGGGTGACTGCACCGGAAAGTTGCGGCGTGGACCGTTGACTAGCCTTGGACCGCAGGGAACCCTGAAAAATATTTTTAAGACTTAAATAAATATCTATTGAAGTATAAATATCATTAGAAATATCAAAGAAAAATTAATTAATTAATTAGTATAAAGAAAAACGAGAAATCGAGAAAACGACAAAACTCGGTGTGCCTGAAAAATTGGGAATGCAACCTGAATAGGGGCATTGTGGTCATTTGACACTCCGAGTTGCCTTTTGACTTAAATATTCATTAAAAATAAATGATATTACGCTTTGAAAATGTCATGAAAAATTAAAATGGTGGTACATAATTTAAATAGTAAAAGAAAAGAGGTTAAATGTGGAAAATTGAAAATTTTGGATTAAATAAATCATAAACTCACTTAGTGCTCCACAAACTTCAGCATTTGGACACCTAAAGGGACACTTGGGAGGTGCATCATTCATCTTCAACCTTAGGAAGAGAACCAGCCAAAACTCCATGGGAGTCCTCCATGGCCGTCCACACTCCAAGCTCAAGTTCACCATGTTCTAACCACTTTTTCCATTAGGTTCCTTCACTAAACTTGACCACCATACCTTGGGCAGCATACTAGGAACAAGAAAGTTAAGTTTTGGTAAGGTTTTGAAGAACTTCAAAACTGGTAAGTGAGTGTTTTTCATTCTTGTTTCATTAAAAGTGTAACCAAAGTTGTGGGTAGTTATTTTATGGAAGAGATTTTGATGTTTGATAAATTATTGGAGTTGAGCCATTTTAGCAGCCATGGAAATTCAGTATATATAGCTTGTTTTTACTTGTTTATGGTTGTTCAAGATGTTGTTATTGATGGCAGCATGGATATGTGTATAATAGTTTGGAATTGGGTATGCAAATGGGGTATGTTCATGTAGTTAAATAGTGTAAATGGACTTTGGAAAATTTTCTGTTATAGTGTGCATATTGAGAATGGTTACAAGCTGTCCAAAATGACCTAAATGTATTGTTAAATGTGTTAATGGTAAGGTATAAACAAGAATTAGCATGAAGGAAGTAGTTTGGTAAGTGTTGAATATGTAATTGGTAAGTGATGAGAAGTGTGTAGTAGGGCAGTGTGTGTTTTGGCTTAGAACCTTAAGTGTGTGACTCCAATTGGTATGAGACCAATTGGAGGTGAAACTAGGCACAAAATGTGCCAACTTTCATGAAGACAGTTTACCTAAATTCTACCTAGAAGTTGACTTGAAAAATGACCAAATCCGGATTAGTGACTTGAAAGCCTGAAAATTGACCATTTGGGAAGTAGTTAGTGTTTTTTCCATAACTTACTCAAAACAAGTCTAAATGACCTGAAATCTTTACCATGAATAGTATAGACATAGATCTACAATTCCTATGGAGACACCAAAGCCCAGAAATGGCCAGAACCAAGCCAAATAGCTTGAACAAGTTCAGGTACCAAAACTGGCCGAACCAAAAGTGACCTAAAAATGACCTAAGCCTACCATTTTGGTGTATTCTATCTAGCAATGGTAAATTGACCATAACTTGGTCTACACTACTCAGAATGACCTGAAATTTTGCCCCGCATGCAATAAGACATAGACCTACAAATTTGTAGTTTGGACCGAAACCTAAAAACCAAGGGAACTAGGTCATCTAGCTAGGTCAAATTAGTATACTGAAATCCGGCAAATTGCAATAAAATGCAATATACTTGAAAATGAATTTGGTAACATGTACCAATACTAAAAGGCTATAAAATGTGACATATTGGTAACATTAAAACTTATTCGCCTAGAGTGCATTGAGGGTCAACATTTTAGGTTGACTAAGGAAAATAATAGAATTCAATAAATTAACTAATGAACCTTATTTTTAGAGACTGTATAAATGAGTACTGAAACACTTTAAATTATGTGTTTCAGTTAGCAAAGACTCAGGAAAAGGGAAAGAAACACTGAGTCAGGGCTAAGAGGCTACACTTCAGAGGTTTGTGCACAACAGTTATTTCTTTTGAATTTTTTAATTGAAATAAATTATGACTATTTGTCTATTATTATTTAAATTGTGAAAATTGGTTTGAATGATATTTGATGGATACTTATTGCTTGAAAAACATTGTAAATGATTTGAAACCACAGCTATCATGTATATTGATTGAATTCCTCGCTAGCTTATCTAGTGGGATGAATTGACTTTGAATTCTCTCTCTGGCTGAAGTGTTGAGGTGTGTGCCTGTTGAGGACGAATAGAATGAGTACTCATATTATTGCTAGCTAGCTATGTTATTCCTTACTAGCCATCGGCTTTTGGGACGAATTGGACTTTGGAACATGATTAAGTTGTGTGTGTGATTTATTGATATTTATTGTGATATTGTGAAATGGAGTTTAAATTCTTTATGACATTCACTGTCTTTGAATTTAACTATGGTTTTAAGTATCCACTATTTATACGACTTATGATTTATGATTTAAAGTTGCATTTTATTAATGTTGTGCACTACTGAGACATTGGCTCAGCAACAGCTTTTCATTGTTGTCGCAGGTAGACAGACTGACAGGGCAGCAGACTAGGCTGCTAGTGCTATATTGAGAGTTCATCGGGTATATTAAGTATACCATAGTTTGCATTTTGTATTGTAATGTATGTTCACTGTATGTATATATTGTTCTTGGTTTTGAGCAGTTATAAATAAAAATTGTAC
The DNA here is from genome assembly GCF_030052815.1 of Hevea brasiliensis. Lineage (NCBI taxonomy): Eukaryota > Viridiplantae > Streptophyta > Magnoliopsida > Malpighiales > Euphorbiaceae > Hevea > Hevea brasiliensis. The sequence goes on along the minus strand of NC_079495.1, from coordinate 74,222,329 downwards.
ATTAAAATTGTACATTAAAGTTGTAAACTAAATTTGTATTATTTTGGCTTATAAATATTGTGATATATCTCTTTTATCTCAGCTTTTGAAAACACTGGAAAATCATTGTGGATTTGAGTTGGCAAATGTTGAGAAACTTATTGTGTTGATTGGTTATTGAAGTTTGGGATTGAGCAAAATATTGGAAGTGCTTTTTTACAGGTTTTTGAAGAACTGTTCTATTCAAAATACAGATAGCACTCTACCAAAATTTTTACAGAAATTATTAATACTTCAAATGTGTTATCTGGTTTCACTTCAGTTAAAAAAATTTTTAACATCTGTAAATAATGCTTACCACTGTAAAAAGAAGTAAGAAAAGGTTTAAAATCCCTTGTAGTGTGTTTAATGGGTTATCAGTAGACGAAGTTGGTAATTCATTAGGTATACTACCGGATCATGTTATGCCTTACGGAGGGGTAGGGTGTGACATGTTTTAGTGGTATCAGAGCAAGTTTTTAAATTCTGTTTTCACCTGTAATTTGAATATTCTCTCTTCATAGTACAACTGCTCAATGTCATTGTTTGATACATACAGTACATTGCATTATAAATATGCACTAACAGGAGGAAATCTCCTTGTGTTATTGTTCAGGAGGTCTAAGATCCTCAAATCGACTTTGGAAGAAGGGGATTGTTCAGTCGATCAATCTATAGAGGCTGAGGTATAAAGGGATGCCCCAACCCAACACAATGTCATTAGATCAGCTGCACCAGCTCCTTCAGTACCGCAGTTTCCTACTCAGTTTTCATAGCAGATGGCTGCAATGTTCCAACAAATGGATGGTAATATGCCTACTCAAGTCCCACTATAGACACTAGTGGTACAACCATAGTCTTCAGCTAGGCAGTATGACAAGCTGATGAAATATGGGGCTACTGAGTTCAAGGGGACAGTAGATCCTCTAGAGGCAGAACAGTGGTTAGAGAGAATGGATAGGGTATTCAAGAAGCTACATGTACAAATGAGCTGAGATTTGAGTATTTAGTGTCTCTGCTATAGGGGGATGCATATGACTGGTGGAAAACCATTCCCCATAGTCTGGTAGAACCTTCAGTGGTAACATGGAATGATTTTCTACAGGAGTTCAGACAAAAATATGTCCCTGATGCTTATGTGGACCAGAAGCTGCAAGAGTTCCTAAGTCTGAAACAGGGGAGTAGATCGGTGGCTGAATATGAAAGGAAATTTTCCCACCTGAGCCATTATGCAGTAAGTCTACTTTCTACCAGTAGGGAAAGATGTAAGAAGTTTGAAACCAGCTTGAAGCCTAGTATCATATTACAAGTGGTCGGATTCAAACATAGTAACTTCTCTGAGCTTATTTCTCAAGCACTGGAATTAGAAAGAATTGAGTCAGAAGCTGCCCCAGAGAAAAAGAAATCAGAGAAGACAAAAAAAGAGAAAGAGGGGAAGTCAGTAGATCAGAGTTCCAGTGGTCCTATTGGGAAGAGGAAAAACTTTGCGGGACACAACAGAGGTGGTAAAAAGTCCAGTAGGGGAAGATATTCGGGACAGAAACCTCCTCCATCTGGTCAGCAGAGTACCAGAAGTTCCTACCCTCCCCGCCAATGTGAAACTTGTGGTAGAAGCCATGGTGGGGCATGCTATAAGGCCATAGGAGCTTGTTATAACTGTGGAGGCATAAGACACTTTGCCAAAGACTGCACCAGCACTCGTAGAGTTGGGCCACCTCCTACTACTGCTGAAGGGTCAGTTCAGAATCCTATCACTAAAGGTTCACAACCACCTAGCAGAGGTAGAAGCAGGGGTAGAGGTAGTCCAGCAAGCAGCCAAGGCACAGTGAATCAATCAGAGCAAGGTAGTGCTCCAGTCAGACTCTACGCAATGAGACAGAGAGAAGAGGCAGAGACATCTGATGTTATGGCTGGTACCTTCTCAACTTTTAATCAAGATGTGTTTGTGTTATTTGATCCGGGTTCTACCCATTCCTATGTGAGTACTAGTATCATTGATTGCATTGCTGTTCCGTGTGTGAAAATGGACTTTGAGGTGCTAGTAACAAGTCCGCTAGGACAGGAGGTCAGGGTTAATAGAATGTATAGGGATTGTCCTCTGGTGATCCAAGGACACACTTTTCTGTCTGATCTCATTGAAATGCCCTTCACATATTATGATATCATCTTGGGCATGGATTGATTAGTCAGGTGTCACGCCTTGATTGACTGTAGACTGAAGTGTAACACCCCTCACCCGTCTATAGTATAGTCGAGCAAGGCGTGCTACATGGCATGCCGGAACACCTAGTCTGTGATTATTTCATTTCCTGAGCTCAATTTGATTTTAAGAAGTCTTTTATGTAATATTCATATCATGCTGATACTATTTTCATACTTTAACAAAATCAGTGTTTTAAAAATGGTAATAAAAATTTGGCAAGGTGCCGTCTGTATTTCGGACAAACTGTCCTTCCAAACCTGTTGAAAACAGTTTAATATGATAATATCAAAATCTCAAATATTTCACAGTCTCTATTTCTTCGTAAAGTCAATAGACTTTTACAGTCATTAAACAGTTCCATAATACAGTCCATAATAATTTAAATATATCCAGAAAATCTCTATGTTATTTAATATGTACAAGATATTACAAACTTTAGCGCTTTCATAATATTATAAAATACAGGGCCAAATTTCAAAAATACAATAGAAGTATTAAATACAAGATATCCTAAGTCCTACCATATATGAAATGCAGTGCAGATGACTCTGGACTCCTGTGCAGATCTGATGTCTCACCCTATCGTAGGTCTGCTAGGCTCTCCAGCTATGTCTCCAATACCTACGCATTATAAAAGCAACGCGCTAAGCAATTTTGCTTAGTGGTGCCAAATATAAAGAAATATACACTAAAATAAAGTAAATAAAATGTTTACGAATTTTTGGTGGTGCTGTACGTAAGTAGACTGGATTTAGCTATTTGAATTTAATAGTACTTGAATTACTGCCCGTGTAGCCTATATACTGACTAGACTGGATAAATGGATATGCTGGCACTGGGTACCTAGTACCTCAGGCCATCACAACATCGGTCACAAAGTGTCTCCCGGTGTGCAAATAGCGTGGCTAAAAAGCTATATAGTCAATCTAGCGATAAGCCAATAATAAATACACAATATGTATAGCAGTAGGCTATTAAAGTCACAGTGCGGCATAATAAGCCATAAAAATACAGTATGGAATGAAGCCATTTACAGAACAGCTGTTAGAATCCTATTAGCATACTAACCTATCCAAACTAGTTAACTAGGCAAACTATGGCGCATTATAAATTAATTGTTTAATTCATCAATTTTTTAGAGTTTACTAGCTATTATGTATTTCATAAGTCAATGCATATGTTGACCTTTTTAGGTACTATGGATAAGTTGTTTCTAGCATCAACATGTCACATATTGTAATTCAATATGCTGCCACTATAGTGCAATTTACCATTTTTATAAGTTGGCATTCATTGCCAAATTTCTTCAAGCATCATTGTATCTAAATGTCAAATTCTCAATTTTTGGTATGCTAGATTGGTCTAGCTTAAAGTCCTATTTCTCCTGGATTTTAGCTTTTGGTCAAAGAAGCAAAATTGTAGCTCTATGTCTTATTGCACGCAGGGCAAAATTTCAGGTCATTCTGAGTTGTATAGACCAAGATATGGTCAATTTACTAAAGCTGGACAGATTGCACCTTTAGTGCAAAATTTGGTCAATTTTAGGTCACTTTTAGTTCTGGTAGTTTTGGCACCCGAACTTGTGCAAGCTATTTGACTTGGTTTTGGTCATTTCTGGGCTTTGGTGTCTCCATAAGAATTGTAGCTCTATGTCTAAGCTATCCATGGTAAAAATTTCAGGTCAATTGGACCTGTTTTGAGTGAGTTATGGTCATCCTAATGACTACTATTCATATGATCAAAAATCTGGGTTGCAAGGTTGCTATTCTGGATTTGGTAATCTTTAAGGTTAGTTTCTAAGCAGAATTTTGACAACATTTCTACATGAAAGTTGGCCTATTTGGTGTCTAGTTTCACCCCTCCATTGGCCTCATACCAATTGGGTTCACAGTTTGGCACTTACGACCTAATTTAGGTACTGCCTTCAATACACAACCTGCATAAAACACACACACTTCCAATTTGATATTCCTTCTCCTCCTCATTACTTCAATATTCAATCAATGACACTTCCATATATATATTGTACACAATTCCAAGAAAAATTTTGGGTAAAACATTCAAGTGCTCAATGCACACAATTCACCATTAAGTTCAACATTCACTTCCACCACAATTCAACATATCTCAATGTCAATATTACACATACACTTCAACATAATCATACTTCAATATCACCTACACATGCTGCCCACAATTTAACACGAGCATATTTCATTAATAACTACATATTCATATACAAATTCATGGTTTAATAGGCTGCCAAACATGGCAGCTTGCCCAAAGCATTAAAGTTCGATTTCACACCCTTAATTCAAGCACTACATGCACATACTTAGATTTTAACTTACTACATCCTCCATTTGAGTTAATCATGAAGAAACGGAAGCGTGAAAAACACAAGTTTATACCATTGAATTCAAAAATTTTCACCTAGGGTCACATGCATCATGCAAGATTTATTTTTATCTATTTGATTTCAATGACAAACAACATATTAAAACTCTTTTAATATGTTTTTGGATCTGTATTTGGCATTTAAGATTTTAAAATTAATCAGATTAATTTTAGAACCCTAGATTAAATCAAGAACGATTACACTAACCTCTTGATGCACTGCAGCGCGTCTGCACCTTTGAGATTCGTCTTCAGGACACCAGATGTTGTCCCTCTAGCTTGTCCACACCAAGAACACCTATGTCAGCCCTTGAACAGCTTCTAAAGCCTTTTCTATTAATTAGAAATTCAAGTTTTGCCTTTTAAGAGATTAGAGATGTAAACAGGACACTAGAAACAATTTCTAGTGTTCTTAATTCAAGAGATTGATGGCTAATCTCTTTGAATTGATGAGAGATGAAGAAGAATAGAGGGAGGGCTGCAAAATGTCGTGACCAAGGAGTGTGGCTGCTGGTTGTGTTTTATTTTCTCATAACAACACTTAAATAGCTAGGTTAACACATGTCACCCTTGCCACATGTCACCCTTTGATTAGCTCTAGGTTTAAGTGACCCAATCACATTGTGCCAAGTGTCAAACCTATATGTAATCTTGATTTTAATCATCTTACATGATTAAAAAAACATTTGGCAAGCTTATGTGTTATGCCATGTGTCACCATCTCATGGTGCCACGTGTCACACTGCAAAATGACCAAAATGCCCCTGTGTCTTAATTTTGAGTTCTCAACCCAAAATAATTATTTTTCTTCTTCTAATTAATTTATATCAAATATAAATTAATTAATTAATCTCTATTAATTAATTTCTCATTAATTAAATTCATATTTAAACACTTTAAATATAAATTTAACTTATATTATACATCCAATAATCTAGATTTGGTTTCAAGTCATGCTAGGGACTTTGCAAACTAATTGCAAACCAAACCTATTTAATTAATCAATTAAACTCTTTAATTAATTAATTAAATCATATTTAATTAATTAAATCATATTTAATTAGGTGATAACTTGTGTATGTGTGTGACTTACTAGGCTCATCACTAATTGGCAATGAGACATGATATCAACTCTTAATATCATCAGAACTCTTTCTTACCATAAATGATTTCTCTAAATCATTTTATGAACCTCATAGACCATGTTTAACACCTAGCATAGCATGCCATGGCCACCCAATTAGTAATAAGGTTTAGCTTAAATGAACCTATAATCATATGTTACCATGCACTCGAATCTCTCTCACATAAAATCCCAACTCAAGCCGAGTCATGGTTTATGTCAAACTCCATTTGCTATGAATATTATGTTCTCTTTTAATTCCAGTTCTTGATTAAAAGATTTTCTCATCGTAAACTCTTTTACGAATAAATCTATCTGTCTCCGCCAGAACTTGAAACATCAAGAACAATTAAATGAACATAGGATTTTATCTCTATTTACTTAGAGGAACAGATTCCATCTTGATCAACACCTACCTCCATATATAACTAGTAGGAGCCAACACATGCCCATATACCCATACACAGTACAAGTATGAAAGCAGTATCAAACTCAAACTACCTATATACAAGATAACTGTGCTATCTCAGGTCTAAATATTGTATGCACTAATATGATTTATGACAAAACATTGACAAGAGTAAACTCCATGTGCTTGTCATAAGTGTTACTGGTTCGGCCTACTTATCATTTATAAGTGCCTATCATGTTTGTTATATGGCATGAGACACACCATTCCATCTTATTTATATCTCATATAAATAACTTGGGAACAAACATGAATACAATCTTTCTAGATAAATCATGTCCTTATTATGAAGTATCCTCGATTGTGAACCTATTTATGATACTTTGTGCTAGAAATATTGTCACTCATATTCTTAACAACTTAAGAATAATATTTCTAACAAAATATCAATGGACCTTTTCTATTACACATAAATATATTATGTAAACGGAAAAGTGGAAATGCCTTTTATTAATAAAATATGTACAAGATACATACTAAATGATATGCTCTAGGGCATACTACTAACAATCTCCCACTAGCACTAGAGCCATTCATTACAATATCTTAGACCTATCTTCTCAAGATGTCGGTCTAACTGAGTCTGTGACATAGGCTTAGTGAATGGATCAGCTGGATTTTCAGCTGATGTTATTTTCTGCATGGCTACATCGCCTCGCCCAACTATTTCTCTGATAATGTGGTAGCGCCTTTCTATGTGTTTGGATTTCTGGTGAGACCTTGGTTCCTTAGCCTGTATGACTGCTCCATTATTGTCACAGTGTAGTGGAACTGCTGACTCAATGGAAGGAACTACTGTAAGTTCTGTCATGAACTTCTTTATCCAAACAGCTTCCTTTGCAGCATCTGATGCAACAATATACTCAGCCTCTGTAGTGGAATCTGCAGTCGTGCTCTGTTTGGAACTCTTCCAACTGACTGCACCTCCATTACAAATGAACACATACCTAGAGGTAGACTTTCTATCATCGATATCTAATTGGATATCAGAATCAGTATAACCATCCAATTGCAAGTCTCCACCTCCATAAATCAAGAATAAATCCTTAGTTCTTCTCAAGTACTTAAGAATATTCTTGATGACTATCCAAATGTTCCAAACCTGGATTGGATTGATACCTGCTAGTCAAACTAACAGCATATGCGATATCTGGCCTAGTACACAACATTGCATACATTAAACTTCCAATAGCCGAAGCATATGGAATCCTGGCCATCTTATCTCTTTCTTTAGGTGTCTTTGGAGACATCTCTTTAGAAATATGGATACCATGTCTCACTGGTAACAATCCTCTCTTGGAATCAAGCATGTTAAACCTCTTTAACACCTTTTCCAAGTATAGACTTTGGGATAAACCAATTATTATTTTCGCTCTATCTCTATAGATGCGAATCCCAAGAATATAGGTTGCCTCCCCTAAGTCTTTCATGGAGAATGTATTTGACAACCATACCTTTATAGTCATCAACATACCTGTGTCATTACCCATCAACAGTATGTCATCCACATATAAGACAAGGAAAGTGATAGCACTGTCACTAACCTTCTTATATACACATGGCTCATCCTCATTTTTGATAAAACCAAAGGATTTAATGGCTTCATTAAAACGGATGTTCCAACTCCTCGAAGCTTGTTTCAACCCATAAATGGATCGCTTTAGCTTGCATACCTTGGAACCATCTTGGGATTCAAATCCCCTAGGTTGTTCCATGAAAATGTTTTCTTCAATGTATCCATTGAGAAAAGCTGTTTTGACATCCATCTGCTAAATCTCATAATCATAGTATGCAACTATTGCTAATAAAATCCTAATTGATTTAAGCATGGCAACAGGCGAGAAAGTCTCCTCATAGTCGATTCCTTGCCTTTGGCGAAACCCTTTCGCTACTAGCCTTGCCTTATAGGTCTCTACCTTTTCATCAGAACCAATTTTCTTCTTGAAAACCCATTTGTTCCTTATAGGTATAATACCTTCAGGTGGGTCAACAAGATCCCAAACTTGATTCTTATACATGGAATTAATCTCGGATTTCATAGCATCAATCCATTTTGAAAAGTCTATATCTGATATAGCTTCTTCATAGGTAAGTGGATCATCTCCATGATCTACTTCTTCATGAGTAGACAACTCTTGTTCTTCTTCATGAAGAAAACCATATCTCACTAGTGGGTGAGATACCCTGGTTATTCTACGAGGAACAGCTGTAGATGTTTCATCAATGGGTATTGGTTAACTAGATGGATCTATATCCATCTGATCTGTTAGTTGGTCAGATTTCTTCAATTCTAACTCTATTTGCCTTCCTTTGCCTCCTTCTTGAACAAACTGTTGTTCAAGAAATGTGGCATCTCTACTTATCACAACCTTTTGTGAAGTAGGCAAATAAAAATAATATCCAAAACTATCTTTTGGATATCCAACAAATCGACCTTTTCTCGATCCGTCTCCAATTTATCGTTGTTCACTTTTGATATAAGCTGGACAACCCCAAATCTTAACATGCTTAAGACTTGGTTTTCTTCCATGCCATATCTCATAAGGTGTGGAAGAAACTGATTTTGATGGAATCCTATTCAGAATATACAAAGCTGATTCTAATGCAAATCCCCAAAAAAAAATTGGCATATCAATATAGCTCATCATACTATGTACCATATCCAATAAGGTACGATTTCTCCTTTCAGATACACCATTCAAATTGTATGCCTCTGGAGGAGTTAGCTGAGAAACAATGCCATGCTCTCTCAAGTATTCATCAAATTCAGTACTCAAATATTCACCTCCACGATCTGATCGAAGAGCTTTAATATTCTTTCCTGTTTGATTTTCTACTTCAGATTTAAATTCTTTGAACTTTTCAAAAGATTCATGTTTGTATTTCATCAAATACAAATACCCAAACCTTGATTTATCATCAATAAAGGTAATAAAATAATGAAAGCCCCCTCTAGCCATTTCTTTAAATGGACCACATACATCACTATGCATTAGCTCCAAAATATTTTCAGCTCTTAGCCCTTGTCCAATAAAGGGTGATCTAGTCATTTTGCCCTGAAGGCATGATTCACAAGTTGGAGTAGGCTCAGAGCCCAATGAGGATAAAATCTCCATTTTCTCCAATTTTGTAATCCTATCTTCTGCAACATGACATAACCTTAAGTGCCAAATATATTTTGAACTTGAGTTGGTTTTCACCATGGCATTGCATTCATTTATATTGCTATACTCTGGCCAGTGGAAACATTTTCTTACTAGTAATGGAAACACTTTCCTGTTTTCAATGGAAACACTTTCCCTGCTAAGTGGAAACACTTTCCTTTGCCTTTGTCAGCTTTGGTCTTCCTTTTCTGTTTAGCTATTTTCTTGGAAGGACTAGGAATCTGAGGTTTCTTTTTCTTATTGCCCTTCTTCTTGTTGGACTTTCCAGCAGAAGAAGATGCAACCAAAGCTACCTCTTTTCCTTTATTGCCCAGCATTTTCTTTTGGGCAATAACTAGCATGTTGAGTAAACCAGCTAAGGTGCATTGTTGTTTAGTCATATGAAAATTTGTCACAAAATTCCCAAAAAGACTCAGGAAGGGACTGAAGGATCAAATCCGTCTGTAGTTGGAAATCCATGTTGAAGTCAAGATGTTCCAACTGCTCAATCAGCCGAATCATCTTGTGGACATGATCCCCAACATTCTGTCCCTCAGACATCCTCATACGGAATAGCTGTCTAGATATCTCATACCTAGCATTCCTGCTGTGCTCACCATACAACTCTTGAAGGTGAAGGAGGATCTCACTCGCACTCTGCATGTTCTCATGTTGCTTCTGTAACTCATTACTCATGGAAGCAAGCATGTAACACTTAGCTCTCATATCATGCTCCTTCCACTTGTCCAAAGTTTCATGTTCCTCTTGTGTAGCCTCTGGAGGTAAGGGACCAGGAACATTTGAATCTAGAACATATCCTATATGTTCAAGGTTCAGGACAAATTTCAAATTTCTTAGCCAATCAGACAGATTTGGTCCTGTCAACCTATTGTGATCAAGTATGCTTGCAAGGATATTGGATGGTGGTGGTTGTTTTGTGCTCATTTTTATCAGAAAATTAACTGCAGAAAATAACCAGATTAATTAGTGAATGTATCATGTAATTAACCAAAATGATTATGGTCTTTTAATCAAATTGGTCCTCCCACTAACTTAGAGAATCCTACACTTCCAAAGTAGGAAACGAAAATCCTAGTTGGATAGATTTCTAGTGGGTGATTGAATTCTTATAATTTTATTGATCATCATCAGGTACATCCATTATTGGAATTACAATAAACTATAAGTGAGCAACTCCTTGCCCATCACATCTCATGTGAGGTTCAATCCTTTACCTAGCCCCTAATGCTCAAAATCTCAGGTACATCCATTATTGACTTATCTTGCATTAGTTAAGTTGATCCCATTGAGCCAGTAATTATGTAAATAATTTTAATGTCCTCAGGTACATCCAATATTGGCCACCAAACCATTTATATATTTACAACATCTCATGCTTACCAATTATTCTTAAGAAAATCTCTTAAATTAATTGCATCTCATGCAACTATTTAAAATTTCTTAAAATAATTGCCCCAATGGAGGGCCTATGTTATAATTACTTTAATTATAGCATATCCAACTTAATCATTTGTTCGGAAGATTTTATGGTCATTCTAATTACTATTAAGGTCTCACTTTGCACATTATCCATTTAGCATGCATATATCATATAATTGCATACATTCCCATACATCTCATGCATTCATGGATAAGCAGTAAATATGGTATGATCATGGACTTTCTAAGGGATTCAATTCTGAGCCACCAAGAATTGAATCAGGGCATTCCTAGGTGCATTTCATTCATTCATTTTACAAGAGTTGCTGAAGGAGTACATAATCAACACTTGATCTTGAATTCCTCCCACTGGTCCCACCAATGCTCTTGACCTCCTTGAACTTCTTGCAATCCAATATTACATAGTAATCCTTGGCATACCAAGGCGAATTTACAAGAACTTAAATAAATGAAATTACAACCCAAAAATTATTACAAACTTAATAATACATGCCCAAAATAAATTAAAATAAATTAATTAATTTACAATCCCAAAGAAACATAAAAGAAATAAATCCAATCACATTGGTCTTTTATAGTTCATGATCATCCATCATGCATATCACTATTTAACAATTAAATAAAACATACATACTTAAATTAAATTGAATATCTTATATTCAACTTAAAAATCCAGATTTGAATATGATTCAAATAAATTTAAAAATTCAGATTTGAATCTCATTCAAACAAATTTAAAAATTCAGATTTGAATCACATTCAAATAACTTTAAAAATTCAGATTTGAATCACATTCAAACATTTTTTAAAAAATCAGATTTGAATCACATTCAAACATTTTTTAAAAAATCAGATCTGAATTTTATTCAATCAATTTTAAAAAATCAGATTTAAATATGATTCGAACAACTTTAAAAATTCAGATTTGAATCACATTCAAACAACTTTTAAAATTCAGATTTGAATCACATTCAAACAAATTTTAAAATTCTGATTTGAATCATAATTTAATCCTGGGATTAAAATTACTAATTAAACACTTTAATTAGTCAAAGAATAGGCCTTAGATCATACAATAATTGCAGAATTAAAAGCCAAACCTTGAACCACCCATGGTAGCCAAACCATGCGCACCATTAATGGTGCTTTTTTTTAAATATGCCGCCACCTTGCTTTGCAACCAGCAATGATCTTTTGATCTCATGATCAAACACACAATTAAATCATATAATCAACAATCTAAATGGCAAATATAGTGGCTCTGATACCAATTGAAGGCAGGCGTGAAAAACACAAGTTTATACCATTGAATTCAAAAATTTTCACCTAGGGTCACATGCATCATGCAAGATTTATTTTTATCTATTTGATTTCAATGATAAACAACATATTAAAACTCTTTTAATATGTTTTTGGATCTGTATTTGCCATTTAAGATTTTAAAATTAATTAGATTAATTTTAGAACCCTAGATTAAATCAAGAACGATTACACTAACCTCTTGATGCACTTTGCAAGTATCTGCACCTTTGAGATTCGTCTTCAGGACACCAGATGTTGTCCTTCTAGCTTGTCCACACCAAGAACACCTATGGCAGCCCTTGAACAGCTTCTAAAGCCTTTTCTATTAATTAGAAATTCAAGTTTTGCCTTTTAAGAGATTAGAGATGTAAACAGGACACTAGAAACAATTTCTAGTGTTCTTAATTCAAGAGATTGATGGCTAATCTCTTTGAATTGATGAGAGATGAAGAAGAATAGAGGGAGGGCTGCAAAATGGCGTGACCAAGGAGTGTGGCTGCTGGTTGTGTTTTATTTTCTCATAACAACACTTAAATGGCTAGGTTAACACATGTCACCCTTGCCACATGTCACCCTTTGATTAGCTCTAGGTTTAAGTGACCCAATCACATTGTGCCAAGTGTCAAACCTATATGTAATCTTGATTTTAATCATCTTACATGATTAAAAAAACATTTGGCAAGCTTATGTGTTATGCCATGTGTCACCATCTCATGGTGCCACGTGTCACACTGCAAAATGACCAAAATGCCCCTGTGTCTTAATTTTGAGTTCTCAACCCAAAATAATTATTTTTCTTCTTCTAATTAATTTATATCAAATATAAATTAATTAATTAATCTCTATTAATTAATTTCTCATTAATTAAATTCATATTTAAACACTTTAAATATAAATTTAACTTATATTATACATCCAATAATCTAGATTTGGTTTCAAGTCATGCTAGGGACTTTTCAAACTAATTACAAACCAAACCTATTTAATTAATCAATTAAACTCTTTAATTAATTAATTAATTCCTATTTAATTAGGTGATAACTTGTGTATGTGTGTGACTTACTAGGCTCATCACTAATTGGCAATGAGACATGATACCAACTCTTAATATCATTAGAACTCTTTCTTACCATAAATGATTTCTCTAAATCATTTTATGAACCTCATAGACCATGGTTAACACCTAGCATAGCAAGCCATGGCCACCCAATTAGTAATAAGGTTTACCTTAAATGAACCTATAATCATATGTTACCATGCACTAGAATCTCTCTGTTACAAAATCCCAACTCAAAGTGAGTCATGGTTTATGTCAAACTCCATTTGCTATGAATATTATGTTCTCTTTTAATTCCAGTTCTTGATTAAAAAGATTTTCTCATCAGAAACTCTTTTCTGAATAAATCTATCTGTCCTGGCCAGAAACTTGAAACATTAAGAACAATTAAATGAACATAGGATTTTATCTCTATTTACTTAGAGGAACAGATTCCATCTTGATCAACACCTACCTCCATATATAACTAGTAGGAACCAACACATGCCCATATACCCATACACAGTACAAGTATGAAAGCAGTATCAAACTCAAACTACCTATATGCAAGATAACTGCGTTATCTTATGTCTAAAGATTATATGCACTAATATGATTTATGACAAAACATTGACAAGAGTAAACTCCATGTGCTTGTCATAAGTGTCACTGGTTCGGCCTACTTATCATTTATAAGTGCCTATCATGTTTGTTATATGGCATGAGACTCACCATTCCATCTTATTTATATCTCATATAAATAACTTGGGAACAAACATGAATACAATCTTTCTAGATAAGTCATGTCCTTATTATGAAGTATCCTCGATTGTGAACCTATTTATGATACTTTGTGCTAGAAATATTGTCACTCATATTCTTAACAACTTAAGAATAATATTTCTAACAAAATATCAATGGACCTTTTCTATTACACATAAATATATTATGTAAACGGAAAAGTGGAAATGCCTTTTATTAATAAAATATGTACAAGATACATACTAAATGATATGCTCTAGGGCATACTACTAACAAATCAACCATAATTTCCATCCATTAGAGGTAAGAAAAACTCAAATACAACACATAATCATGGCTGCTGAAAATGGACCATTTCATTTCTCAAGTTTTTCTTCATTTCTCTTTACCAAAATACTCACCTCAACCTAAACACAAGGTTTATTAAAGCAAGGGAGAGGTTTTAGACAGTTACCACTTTTAAAGCTTATCAAAACTTCACCAACTCTTGTTTTTCTTATTGCCAATATCTTCCCCAAGGTGAATAGGCAAGCTTTTATGAAGGAACCAAGTGAAAATGGTGGCTTGATCATGCAACCATGGAGGTTGCATGTGGGGCGGCCATGGTGGTCTTCAATGGTGAATTTCTATCGTCTGGTTTTTCTCTCAATGTTGAAGATGGTGATTTTGCCCACAAATGGCTTAGATAGGTGTCCAAAGGTTTGAGTTAGTGGAGCACTAACTTTAAGTTAAATGTTTAATTATTTCAAGTTCCACTATTTGCACATTTAGCTTCATTCTTTTACTATTTACACATTGTATCCTATTTTAATTTTTCATGTCATTTTTAAAGTGTAATATCATTTATTTTTAATGGACATTGAGGTCAAAAGGCAGCTCTTGGTGTCAAATGACCAAAATGCCCCACTTTAGGTTATATTCTCGATTTTTCTGTAACACCGATTTTTATCTGTTTCTCGATTTTTCATTTTTCTTTGTACTAATTTATTAATTTTTCTTTGATATTTCTAGTGTTAATTACATTTCAATAAACCTTTATTTATGTCTCAAAATTAAATTCCGAGGGTTCTCCACGGTCTTGGAGTCGGCAACAGCCTTTTCGGTGTGGTCACCCATCGCTGCAGTGTCGGCTTGTTTAACTTAGCTTCACTTTCTCTCTTTCATTTTTCTTTGATTTTTTTTGTATTTTCTTTTTATTTATTTCATCATCATATGTCTGTTCACTATCACCGAAGTGTAGTTCCAGACATCCTGACTTGCCTGGACTGTTATTTGGCCACTAGAGCAATAAAACGTACAGAATACGTACAGTGGGGATGTTACATGAAGACAGTCACTTTTGATCTCTCTCAGTACAGTGATGTGGTAATACATGGGGAGAGGCAGCTATTGCCATCAAACATCATTTCGGCTGCACTAGCCAGAAAAATGATCAGAAAGGGGTGTGAAGCATACTTGGCACATGTGGTAGACACCCAAGTGGGGAGTCCAGCATTGAGGGACATCCCTATAGTATATGACTTTCCAGATGTGTTTCCTGATGAATTTCCAGGATTACCTCCAAAAAGAGAGGTGCAATTTGAAATTAATGTTATGCCTAGTGTGGATCCAATCTTCATAACACCATAAAGAATGGCACCAGCAGAGTTGAAGGAGTTGAAGGTACAGTTTTGGTCCTCTTGCTTTGGTCTTTTGGGCATGGTTTCTTCAGCAAAAATGTGCCATTATAAGCCTAGTTTCATGTCCAATTGGCCAAACTTCAATTGGACTAACACAGCCCAAGTTATGGCAGTGCAAAGGGACTGAATTTTCGTCCTATCTTATGTCTTGTCCTAGGCGATTTATACCTTGACTTTGCCATACCATTTTTCAGTCCAAATTGTATTCAACATACCTCAAATGGTCACTTATTGACCATTAGATTGTTCTTTAACAGTTTAGTAAGTCAAGTCAATTTTTCATGCCTCAAAACCCTAATATCCAATGCAATTTACCCATAAACCTCAACTAGCACCCTAGTTCAACATCTATATAGGTATATAGCTTAAACATAACCTCCAATTCATGCTAAGTCCATTAAAAACATCCAAAACCATTCCTCTACTAGGGCTGCCGAATTCTTTGGTGGAGATATACATTGAATTTGTTTCATTATTTCACAATTTCTAATTCATTACAAGCCTAAATCATGGAATTAATGAACTTTAATTACATATATGCACTAACCTTGTTGTATGCCAATCCAAGCTTGAGAAAGCTTCACTTTCTTTCTTCTTCTTGGCTGCCAAGAGCTTGTTTAAGATGTGGAGTAAAGCTTTAATGAAGAGAAGTTAGAGTTTTGTGGTGTAAACAAGGGAAAAATCAAGCTTGATTGAAAAAAATCAATGGAGGTGTCTAGGGCAATTTTCGGCTAGCTTTTGGGGAGGGAAGTAGCTGCTGCAATTTTTATTATTTTGGTCTTCTTTTAGTCCATTTTAATAGTTAGTCAAATGAGGGCTTAATGGTGATTGGTGGAAAATCTTGAATGACATCATAATATGTCATTATTTGCATTATTTTTCATTTTCTTTTCTTTTCTTTCACTACTCATTTTCAATTTAATTTCTAGTAATGTTTATTCATATTTTACGTTATATTAATTATTTACTCAACTGGACAAGTTGGCCAAAAATCACCTCGGAAGGTGAAATGACCAAAATGCCCTCCGTTTGCTTAACGGGTCAAAATCGTCTGTACCAATTGAAAAATTTTTCTAGGTATTTTCTTGGCATTCTAATGCCATGGGAACCTCAATTACCCTTCTCTGGAGTCCCAAAAATTATTTTATAATTTTTCCCCTGGGTCTAGGGCTCCTCGTTGCGAGAACCGCAACTTCCCTCCGGTTACCCATCGCTTGGGCACCGGCTCATTTTGCTTGGTTGTATTTTATTTCTAAAATTTTTACTAAGTGTTTCTTATTAATATTTGGGCTAATTATGGTTCCGGACTTTAGTTTAAATATTTTTCCGGACGTTCTAGCTGTCCGGACCGACATCGGTCACCGGAACAGTAGAATGTACGGAGTTGGTACAGGGAGGGTGTTACAACTCTTCCCCTCTAATTTAAATTTCGTCCTCGAAATTTACCTGATGCAAACAGTTGAGGGAACTGTTGCCTCATCGTCTCTTCACTTTCCCATGTTGCCTCCTCGGTGTTGTGGTGCCTCCAAAGCACTTTCACCAGTGGAATCTGCTTGTTTCTCAACTCTTTCACTTCCCGAGCCAAGATCCGTAGAGGTTCTTCTTCGTATGTCAAATCCGGCTATATTTCAATTTCTTCTCTGGAGATGACATGTGAAGGATCTGAGCGGTATCTTCTGAGCATGGATACGTGGAACACATTATGGATCTTGTCCAGCTCTGGTGGTAAAGCTAGCCTATAGGCCACTGGACCCACACGTTCAATAACTTCATATGGGCCAATGAACCTAGGGCTTAACTTACCTTTTCTTCCAAACCTCAACACTTTCTTCCATGGTGACACCTTGAGGAACACTTTGTCGCCAACCCCATATTCTATTTCTTTTCTCTTCAGGTCGGCATAAGATTTACATGCATGCGAGGCAACTTTGAGATTGGCTTTGATTGATTTTACCTTCTCCTCACTGTTTCACTGTGTCCGCCCTACCGCTTGTCTTCGCCCAATTCAGTCCAGCACACTGGAGTTCTACATTTTCTCCCATACAGCGCTTCATACGGGGCCATTTGGATACTAGCTTGGTAGCTATTGTTGTATGCAAATTCTGCCAGTGGGAGGTATCTATCCCAACTTCCCTCAAACTCAATGACACAACTCCTCAGCATATCCTCAAGGACCTGGATTACTCTTTCTGATTGCCCATCCGTCTGAGGATGGAAAGCTGTGCTGAAATGGAGTTGTGTACCCAAGGACTCATGTAACTTCTTCCAAAATCTCGATGTAAACCTTGGGTCTCGATCAGATATGATGGAAAGTGGAATTCCATGCAGTCTAACTATCTCACTGATATACAATTCTGCTAACCTCTAGTGAGTAGTCACCCTAATCGCGTAAAGTGTGCTGACTTTGTCATTATATCAACTATCACCCATGCTGCATCATGCTTCTTCCGGGTGAGAGGTAGGCCACTTACAAAATCCATGGTGACCGGATCCCATTTCCATTCAGGTATGCGTATAGGCTGTAGCAAACCTGATGGAACTTGATGTTCTGCCTTGACTTGCTGACATGTCAAGCATTTAGTCACATAATCAGCTACGTCCTTCTTCATACCAGGCCACCAATACTGAAGCTTCAGGTCATGATACATCTTTGTACTTCCTGGGTGCATAACATACACACTGGTGTGTGCCTCTTTTAGAATACTGGTCTTCAATTCCCCATCATCTGGTACACACAGTCTTCCTTTGTAGTACAGACACCCATCTGCCCTCATAGTCAGTTGCTTTTCCCTCTGAGATCTTGCTCATAATAGCCATTAACTTCTCATCTGCCTTTTGCCCATCCAAGATTCTGCCAGAGTTTGGCCTCAATTGCAACTCAGCCAAAATAGCTCCATCTCGAACCAAAGATAGACGGGCATTCAATGATCTCAAAGCTGTCATGGATTTTCTGCTCAAAGCATCAGTAACTACATTTGCCTTCCCAGGATGGTAGTCAATTACACAGTCATAGTCCTTCAGGAACTCAATCCATCTCCTCTGTCTAAGGTTGAGCTCCTTCTGGGTTGGCAAATATTTCAGGCTCTTGTGGTCTGTGTAAATGTAGCACTTTTCACCATACAAGTAATGCCTCCATATCTTCAGTGCGAAGATAATTGCTGCAAGCTCTAGATCATGGGTAGGGTAGTTCTGTTCATGTGGCCTTAGCTGTCTGGAAGCATAGGCGATCACCTTCCCCTCTTGCATCAATACACACCCTAACCCATTATGTGAGGCATCACTGTAGACCACAAAGTCTTTTCCTGACACTGGCTGTGTTAACACTGGTGCCTCTGTCAACATAGCCTTCAACTTCTCAAAACTGGTCTGACACTTGTCATTCCAGTCAAATCTGACATTCTTGTGTAACAACTTGGTCATTGGAGCAGCTATTAGGGAAAATCCCTTCACAAATCTTCTGTAATACCCAGCTAGCCCCAAGAAGCTTCTGACCTCAGTTGTGTTTCTGGGAGGCTTCCATTCCATCACTGCTTCTATTTTCTTGGGATCCACCCTAATCCCATCAGCTGACACTATGTGTCCAAGGAATGCAATCTCATTCAGCCAAAAGTCACATTTGGACAACTTAGCATACAGATTCTTTTCTTTCAGGGTTTGCAGAACAATCCTCAAATGCTCATCATGTTCTTCCCTGGTCTTGGAATACACCAAAATATCATCAATAAAGACCACTACGAACCGATCTAAGTGTGGATGGAAGATACGGTTCATAAGGTCCATGAATGCTGCTGGTGCATTTGTTAGGCCAAAGGGCATCACTAGGAACTCATAATGCCCATATCGGGTCCTGAATGCAGTCTTTGGCACATCTGCATCCTTCACCCTCAACTGATGATACCCTGATCTGAGATCAATCTTAGAAAATACTCCTGCTCCCTTCAACTAATCAAACAGATCATCAATTCTAGGCAACGGATATTTGTTCTTCACAGTCACTTTATTCAACTGCCGGTAATCAATACATAGCCTCAAAGTCCCATCCTTCTTCTTTACAAACAAAGACTGGAGCTCCCCATGGTGACACATCGGGCGTATGAACCCCTTATCCAGAACTCTTGCAATCGAGTTTTCAACTCCTCAATTCAAGAGGTGCCATCCTATAAGGAGCAATGGAAATGGGTGTCAGATCTACAGTTGTCTCAATAGAAAATTCGACTTCCCTTTCTGGTGGCAAACCAGGCAATTCTTCAGGAAATATCTCTGGGAAGTCTCTCACTGTGGGTATGTCACTCAGGTTTGGCTTAGCCTGCCTAGTATCCACCACATGTGCTAGGTAGGCTTCACAGCCTTTTCTCATCATTCTTCTTGCAATGGGTCGAGATGACATTGACAAGAAATCATCCTTTCACCCACAACTGTAATTTCATTACCCTCCGAGTTTTTAGAGAAATCCTCTTCGATTTGCAATCAACTATTGCACGATGACGTGACAACCATCCATTCCCAAAATCACGTCAAACTCATGGAAAGGCAACTCAATCAGTCCGCCAAGAATTCATACCTGAATCCTTAACGGCAACCCTTGTATACTTTGTTCACCACTACACTGTGGCCTAATGGATTAGTGACCGTAATGTCTTGGTCACTCTGCTATCGATATCCCCTTTCTTCGGGTAGGTTGATGCATCTGTAGGATTGAGTGGATCTGGATCCACCAATGCATGCACAGTGTAGTGTAGAGGAAGAACGCACCCTTATGACGCCCGGGCATCTTGCTCCTCTTGAGCTCTAATAGCATAAGCCCTTGCTGGTGGTCTACTGTCAGGCCTTTCTGCTGGCTCAGATGCAGGCCTCTGTGATGGTCCAACAGCCTCAGACTTGCCAGATTTTCTACCTCTCTGTGGTGCAGGAGTAGGTCTATCTGCTTGTGTTAGAGCAGCTGTAGTAGTTCTGCGTGGACAGTTTCTCAACTGATGCTCTGCTGACCCACACCTCAAGCAAGCACCAGTCACTCTCCAACACTCCCCCTTATGCCATTTCTGACAGTGTGGACACGCAGAAGATGTTGGGGCTGGTCCCCTGAACCCCATCCCTGGAGAGCTGCCCACTGATGGTGAGGACTGACCTCTCCTAGGGGTGAACTGTGGCCTGGGCCCCTGAGACTAACCCTGGCCCTGTGGCTGACCCGAACTCTGTGCAGGAGGACCCTTAAACTTCTTCCCAAATCCAGGAGCGGAACTAGACTGACCTGGTCCCCTCTTCTGCTGTCTATCCCTTCTGGTCTGTTCACTAATTCTTACTTTTTCCACCTTTATTGCAGCTTCCACTAACTTGGTAAATTCTGTGATTCCCAAGGCCACTGGATCTTGATGTTATCATTTAGTCCCTCTTCAAATCTCTTGCATCTTTCAGCTTCATTAGGGACTATCTCCCTTCCATAACGGCTCAATCGGACAAATTCCTTCTCATATTCAGTCACTGACAACTGTCTCTGCCTCAAGTTAATAAACTCTCTTCTTCTCTCTTCCAGGTATACAGTACCCACATATTTCTTCTTGAATTCAGAGAGGAAGAAGTCCTAGTTTACAGCTTCTGGCTGCACTTCACTGGACACAGTGTCCCACCACTCATAAGCATCGTCTTGCAGTAAAGAGATGGCAGCTTCCAGGTTTTGCTCTGGAGTGCAGTGAAGTTGTTTTAGTACTCTACCTGTTCTGTTCAACCAATTCTCGGCTGCAACAGAGTCATCTTCTCTCTTGCCATAGAAGTCCATAGCTCCAAACTTCCTTAGCCTTTCCAGGTGTGATTTCTGCTGTGGAACTGGTGGTGGTGGTGGTGCTGCTGGCATTACCCCGGCCATTTGTCTAAAGAAATCGGCCATTTGCTGAAACATGGCCTGTGGAGGCCGAAAGGTGCTCGCTTGAGCTGGCGAGCGCATTCTCTCATGCCCCAGCCTCACCTTCTTTGGTGGAGCATGACTCTCCACTTCCTCCTCGAATGCTCTCTGAGATGAAGGGTCCATATCCTATTCAAAATAAGAAGGATAAACAGATCTGCATTAGTGTCACCTCTACTCTTACAAATGCAATGCATGGTATGGACTCAATCTAGGCCCAGAAACGCCTAAACCGTGCTCTGATACCACTAAATGTGACACCCCTTACCCGTGTACAGTATACCCGAGTAAGCAATGCAACACGGTGTACTGGCACACTCTAATATTCCTCAATTCATTTATATCATGCTTTTGAAGTTAATTTATGAAATATGATTTATTTTAACCATTTATCAAAAGCATTATTCATTTGAGGTTCCGAAGATTTTAAAGAAAATTCGGCGGAGTACCGACTAAAAATGGAGAAAACAGTTCTTTGGAACCTATTAAAAACACTTCCAATATTTGTATTTCATCATCTCAAACTCCAATATCCAAAATCTCAACAATATTTCTCAATTCCAATTCTCAATAATCTTTTCATTTCTCAAACATCCATTTCTCATATACAAGCGATAAATACATGCTCAAATTTTTGCATTCATAGTCATAACTTTCATTAGTTACATGAACATCAAAATATATTACATGAGTTCAAATATATATGAGAAAGTAAAAATCTGCTACAAAATATCAAAATGACAAAATGACACCTAGTGCCCTACCAATGCACTGCAGGTAGTGAGGTGACACGAACACTGCGCAGAACTGCAGGATGGACTCACCCAATCTGTGGTCTACTGGGCTCACGATCAGGATCTCCAGTACCTACGCGTGGCAAAAGCAACGCGCTAACCAATAATGCTTAGTGGTGCAATAATAAAATAACAAGAAATAATAGATATAAATATGTATTGCATGTACATGTTTTGTTTGTCATGTATTTGTATATCCATTCATTTATTTCTTCTACATTGCTCATTTTCATTCATTTGGTTGCCCAAGTAACCTACACTAGACGACTGGACTGGATAACGGGTAAACCGCACCGGGTATCTAGTACTCGGGCCGTCACACCATCGGCCGCATATGCATCACCCGGCAGGCAAATGTAACCTACCAAGTCAGAATAATCTCAGGCACAAGGCCAAGTCTCAATGAAAAATCAAAATGGCTAAAAGCCATGAAATCACAGAATGGCATTTTTGCCATGTGCATTACTGCTAACTGAACCCTATTGGCATGCCAAACTATCCAAACCAATCTTGTTAGGTATACTAGGGCATTTGAAACTTTTAAATTCTTCAATTTATGAATTTCAAATTTTTGGTGTCACTATTCATCATTGGTCAACAAAAATGTTGACTTTTAGAATAAAAATGTGTACATTGACTTTGGCACTCCCAACATACCACATTTGGTGTTTAAAACTTGTTGGCATTAAGTGTTAATACCATTCCAAAGTGTAACTCAACACAAGCAGAATTTTCAGTTTTGGTGAGTCAACTTCACTGTTCCATTGGACACTGTTGCTGTAGGAATTTGAAGAAATGTAAAACATGAAAGTTGTTCCTTATTTTGTCTAGTTGGATTTCCTTTTTTGAATCACTCCATTTGGAGTTTTGTAGCTCTAGATATGGTCCAAAGACCCAAGCTGGCCGAATGTGCATTCTGCAGAAAATTACCATATCTACAGTGCATGAACAGTAACTAGAGTCACTTGGTTGGATGGGTTCTGGCCATAATTTGGGGTAGGTTCCTTCATGAAAGTTGTTTGTCTATGTCTTAACTTATTTCTGTAAAACTTTCAGGTCAATTGACCAAATCTACAGTGAGTTATGGCCAAATGAACAGTTACTGTTCATTTGGCCAATTCTGCAGAATAAGTTTCAAGGTTCCGGATTGGGGCCAAGTTTTGGTCCTCTTGCTTTGGTCTTTTGGGCATGGTTTCTTCAGCAAAAATGTGCCATTATAAGCTTAGTTTCATGTCCAATTGGCCAAACTTCAATTGGACTAACACAGCCCAAGTTATGGCAGTGCAAAGGGACTGAATTTTCAGTCCCTATGCTGCTGTCCTAGGGCAGTTTATACCTTGACTTTGCCATACCATTTTTCAGTCCAAATTGTATTCAACAAACCTCAAATGGTCACTTATTGACCATTAGATTGTTCTTTAACAGTTTAGTAAGTCAAGTTAATTTTTCATGCCTCGAAACCCTAATATCCAATGCAATTTACCCATAAACCTCAACTAGCACCCTAGTTCAACATCTATATAGGTATATAGCTTAAACATAACCTCCAATTCATGCTAAGTCCATTAAAAACATCCAAAACCATTCCTCTACTAGGGCTGCCGAATTCTTTGGTGGAGATATACATTGAATTTGTTTCATTATTTCACAATTTCTAATTCATTACAAGCCTAAATCATGGAATTAATGAACTTTAATTACATATATGCACTAACCTTGTTGTATGCCAATCCAAGCTTGAGAAAGCTTCACTTTCTTTCTTCTTCTTGGCTGCCAAGAGCTTGTTTAAGATGTGGAGTAAAGCTTTAATGAAGAGAAGTTAGAGTTTTGTGGTGTAAACAAGGGAAAAATCAAGCTTGATTGAAAAAAATCAATAGAGGTGTCTAGGGCAATTTTCGGCTAGCTTTTGGGGAGGGAAGTAGCTACTGCAATTTTTATTATTTTGGTCTTCTTTTAGTCCATTTTAATAGTTAGTCAAATGAGGGCTTAATGGTGATTGGTGGAAAATCTTGAATGACATCATAATATGTCATTATTTGCATTATTTTTCATTTTCTTTTCTTTTCTTTCACTACTCATTTTCAATTTAATTTCTAGTAATGTTTATTCATATTTTACGTTATATTAATTATTTACTAAACTGGACAAGTCGGCCAAAAATCACCTCGGAAGGCGAAATGACCAAAATGCCCTCCGTTTGGCTTAACGGGTCAAAATCGTCTGTACCGATTGAAAAATTTTTCTAGGTATTTTATTGGCATTCTAATGCCATGGGAACCTCAATTACCCTTCTCTGGAGTCCCAAAAATTATTTTATAATTTTTCCCCCGGGTCTAGGGCTCCTCGTTGCGAGAACCGCAACTTCCCTCCAGTTACCCATCGCTTGGGCACCGGCTCGTTTTGCTTGGTTGTATTTTATTTCTAAAATTTTTACTAAGTGTTTCTTATTAATAGTTGGGTTAATTATGGTTCCTGACTTTAGTTTAAATATTTTTCCGGACGTTCTAGCTGTCCAGACCGACACCGATCACCGGAACAGTAGAATGTACGGAGTTGGTACAGGGAGGGTGTTACACCTACAAGTTTGTAGTTTGGACTAAAACCCGAAAACTAAGGGAACTAGATCATCCGGCTAGGTCAAATTAGTATACTGAAATCTGGCAAATTGCAATAAAATGCAATATACTTGAAAATGAATTTGGTAACATGTACCAACACTAAAAGGTTATAAAATGCGACATATTGGTAACATTAAAACTTATTCGCCTAGAGTGCATCGAGGGTCAACATTTTAGGCTGACTAAGGAAAATAATAGAATTCAATAAATTAACTAATGAACCTTATTGTTAGAGACTATATAAATGAGTACTGAAGCACTTTAAATTGTGTGTTTCAGTTAGCAAAGACTCAGGAAAAGAGAAAGAAACACTTAGTCAGGGCCAAGAGGCTACACTTCAGAGGTTTGTGCACAACAGCTATTTCTTTTGAATTTTTCAATTGAAATAAATTATGACTATTTGTCTATTATTGTTTAAATTGTGAAAATTGGTTTGAATGATATTTGATGGATACTTATTGCTTGAAAAACATTGTAAATGGTTTGAAACCACAGCTATCATATATATTGATTGAATTCCTTGCTAGCTTGTCTAGAGGGACGAATTAACTTTGAATTCCCTCTCTGGCTGAAGTGTTGAGGTGTGTGCTTGTTGAGGATGAATAGAATAAGTACTCATATTATTTCTAGCTAGCTATGTTATTCCTCACTAGCCATCGGCTTTTGGGATGAATTGGACTTTGGAACATGATTAAACTGTGTGTGTGATTTATTGAAATTTATTGTGATATTGTGAAATGGAGTTTAAATTCTTTATGACATTGATTGTCTTTGAATTTAACTATGATTTTAAGTATCCACTATTTATACGACTTATGATTTATGATTTAAAGTTGCATTTTGTTAATGTTGTACACCGCAGAGACATTGGCTCAGTGATAGCTTTTCATTGCTACCACAGGTAGACAGACTGACAGGCAGCAGACTAGGCTACTAGTACTACATTGAGAGTTCATCGGGTATATTGAGTATACCATAGTTTGCATTTTATATTGTAATGTATGTTCACTGTATGTATATATTGTTCTTGGTTTTGAGCAATTGTAAATGAAAATTGGACATTAAAATTGTACATTAAAGTTGTAAACTAAATTTGTAAATTATTTTGGCTTATAAATATTATGATATATCTCTTTTATCTCAGCTTTTGAAAATACTAGAAAATCATTATGGATTTGAGTTGGAAAATATTGAGAAACTTATTGTGTTGATTGGTTATTGGAGTTTGGGATTGAAAAAAATATTGGAAGTACTTTTTTACAGGTTTTTGAAGAACTATTTTATTCAAAATACAGATGGCACTCTGCCAAAATTTTTACAGAAATTATTAATACTTTAAATGTGTTATCTGGTTTCACTTTAGTTAAAAAAAATTTTAACACCTGTAAATAGTGCTCACCACTGTAAAAAGAACTAAGAAAAGGTTTAAAATCCCTTGTAGTGTATTTAATGGGTTATCAGTAGACGAAGTTGGTAATTCATTAGGTATACTACGGGATCATGTTATACCTTACAGAGGGGTAGGGTGTGACATGGCTAGCTAGCTAATGAGTACTCATTCGATCTACAACCTCAACTGGTATATCAGAGAGGGAGGAAAATAATCTATCTCACCCCATAAATAGAGAAGGAATAATAAGGCACTGTCACTCTAAGTGTGAATCAAAAATCAATTTCAAATATTTTATTCAAATAATTCATGAGAAATCCAATAAATTTCCAAAGTCATAGTTTCATTCACAAGGTGGCAACACAATTCATGATTAACATCAAATTTTCATAAATCATACTAAATCAATTTTTCCATGACAAAATGCTCAAATAAGATTTATTATACACAAACCTGATGTGAGTCGCCTCTAGGCCTTGACTCAATCTCTTAGACCTTCCGAGTCTTTTTCAGCTGAAACACAAAATTTATAGTGTCTCAGTATCTTCGCTTCATAATAATTCCCATAACAAATTCCAATATGTTTAAACTTACATTCTTGCTGTGACACCCCTTACCCATCTACAGTGTAGCCGAGCAAGATATGCCACGCAGTGTACCAGAACACCCTATTTTAATTCAATCATTTTTTTTATTATTCCTAATTTATTTTTTTCATAGTTATAAAGTACAATTTATGAAATATAATTCATTTAAGTCATTTATTGAAATTATAATTTATTTGAGGTTCCGAAAATTTTATAGAAAATCCGGCAGAGTACCGGCTAAAAATGGAGAAAACAGTTCTTCGGAACCTGTGAAAAACACTTCCAATAATCATTTCCAATCATTCTCAAACTCCAATAACCATCAACATGGTCTCAACATTAGCAATCATTTCAAGTTCTCAACATTAATCCACAATTTTATTCAAATTCAAAAACAACTAAAATTTCACGAAGATATTCTCAAATTATATTAATTAACAAAATTTTTCAAAATATGTACATCAACATATGATTACATAAATTTACTATTTACATGAGTTCATAATTTACAAATCAAAAACTACTACCTAATACAAAATGCAAAAACATAATTTCAAAAAGGACCTAAAGGTCCTACCACTGATGCACTGTAGATGAGAGGTGACTCTGACGCTAGGCAGATCTATGACCTCACCCAGTCTGTGGTCTGCTGGGCTCTCTGTCTATCTCTCCAGAACCTACGCATGGCAAAAAGTGATGCGTTAAGCAATAATGCTTAGTGGTGCCAATAATAAAATAAAAAGAACTAATAAAAAAAATAAATATGCAGTGAGTGTATTAATGTCTCATGCAGATAAATTTTTAATAATTATGGGTAATCTTATTTATTTGGTACTTGTTATATTCATTATTTCATTAAATTTATCAACTTTCATTTTTGGTTGCCCAAGTAACCTATATTGGATGACTGGACTGGATAAACGGGTAAACTGGCACTAGGTATCAAGTACCTTGGGCCATCACACCATCGGTCACATGTGTGTCTCCCGGTGTGCAACAGAACAGCTAATAACCTGTAATAACATTAGGCACAAGGCCACATCTCAACACAATGTCAGAATGGCTAAAAGCCATAAAATCACAGAATGGCATAATGTCATTTGCAATACTGCTAACTGAACCCTATTGGCATGCCAACCTATCCAAACCAATCTTGCTAGGTTTACTAGGGCATGTTACTCTTTTAAACTTTACAATTCTTGAAATTTAAGTTTAGGTGTTACTATTCATTTCATTAGTCAACTAAAATGTTGACTTTTGCATAGACAATAGGTACATTGGTTCTAATACTCCCAACATACCACATTTTGCATTCTAAAATTGTTGGTATTGGTTGCCAATATCATTTCTAAGCTTAGTGTTAGTTATATAAAATTTTCAAATTTCAAGCCTCATATTTACTATTCCATTGGTCATTTGTACAGTAGGAATTTAGCAAAATTGTCTTCATGAAAGTTGTTTCTTATTTTGTCTACTTACATTTCCTTTTTTGTCTAGTTACATTTCCTTTTTTGAATCACTTCATTTGGAGTTTTGTAGGTCAAGTTATGGCCTAAACACCATAACTGGCCGGATAAGACAGAATCCAAAATTCTGGGCAAAACTGGTTCTGCCAGATTTGATAACCTAAGTTTGGTTGGCAATTTGACTAGGTTATGGTCAGAAATTGGATTTGTGTTCTTCATGAAAGTTTTAGGTCTATGTCTCAGCCTTTTGTTGGTAAAATTTTAGGTCAATTGGATCTTTCTACACTGAGTTATGAGTAAATGAATAGACACTGTTCATTTGGTCATTTTGCCCAGGCATAATGCAAGTCACCTAGATTAGGGTAATTTTTAAGCCAACTTGGTTTGGTTTTCCAGGCAGGGTTTCTTCACCAAAGTTGTGCCATTATGTGTCTAGTTTCATGTTCAATTGGCCTTGCACCAATTGAACCTCTACAACTCCATTTATAACTGCCCAAACCTGCTGGACTCATACTTAGTCTTGCAGGTCAGCCAAGGCAGCTCACCTAAACTCAAATCCAACATCCTTACTCACTTCAATTCCTTGTCACACACATTCAAATGGTCACTAATTGACCATTACAAGGTTAATAAACCATTACATGAGCAAACCCTAGCTAACCCTAACTGCCAAAATTTTTAGAGTGCACACACACACATTTTTATCTTGTTTTCTTACATTTCCTACTTACTTCATGCCATTAAACATGAATTTAATCAAAATAGAAAAAGTTTGGACAGTAACCTTGATTTAGCTAATTCCCAAAGCTTGAGAACTCATCTTTTTCTCTTTCCTTTTGCTACCCAAGACTTGCTCTAGGTATAAGGGTAAATATTTGTGAAGGGAAGCTAGGGTTTTGGGGTGATTTGGGTGGTGAACTCAAGCTTGGTGAAGCTTTGATGGAGTTTTCCTTCCTCTCTCTCTCTCTCTCTATGTTTTTTGGCTGCTCAAAGATTGAAGAAGCAACTGATTTTTCTTTCTTTTTTTCTGCCCATTACGTCATTTTAAATAAGTTAATGCCATGTGTCAAAGTTTGATTGGGTGGGAGGATTTTTAATGACATCATAATGATGTCATAATTCTAATTCCTTTAATTTTCTTTCCTTTTCTTGTCTACTAAATTTCAATTTAATTTTTAGCAATATTTATTCACATATTATGTCATAATAATTATTTACTTAACTGGACAAGTCGGCCAAAAATCATCTCTGAAGACGAAATGACCAAAATGCCCTCCGTTTGGCTTATTGAGCCAAAATCGTCTATACCGATTAAAAAAAAAACATTCTAAGCATTTTCTTGGCATTCTAATTTCATAGAAACCTCAATGACCCTTCTCTGAAGTCCCAAAATTTATTTTATAAATTTTTCCCTCGGTCTAGGGCTCCTAGTTACAAGAACCGCAACTTCCCACTGGGTTACCCATCGCTAGGACACCGGCTCATTTAACTTAGTTGTATTTTATTTCTAAAATTTTTCCTAAATTTTTCTTATTAATATTTGAGTTAATTATGGTTCCTCACTTTAGTTTAAATATTTTTCTGGATGTTAAATATTTTTCCGGACGTTCTAGCTGTCCGGACCGACACTGGTCACCGGAACAGTAAAATGTACGAAGTTGCTACAGGGAGGGTGTTACAACTCTTCCCCTCTAATTTAAATTTCGTCCTTGAAATTTACCTTATGCAAACAGTTGAGGGAACTGTTGCCTCATCGTCTCTTCACTTTCCCAAGTTGCCTCCTCGGTGTTATGGTGCCTCCAAAGCACTTTCACCAATGAAATCTGCCTATTCCTCAACTCTTTCACTTCCCGAGCCAGGATCCGTATGGGTTTTTCTTCATATGTCAAATCCGGTTATACTTCAATTTCTTCCATGGCGATGACATGTGAAGGATCTAAGCAGTATCTTCTTAGCATAGATACATGGAACATATTGTGGATTTTGTCCAGCTCTGGTGGTAGAGCTAGCCTGTAGGCCACTGGACCCACACGTTCAATGACTTCATATGGGCCAATGAACCTAGGGCTTAACTTACCTTTTCTTTCAAACCTCAATACCTTCTTCCACGGTGACACCTTGAGAAACACTTTGTCGCCAACCGCATATTCTATTTCTTTTCTCTTCAGGTCGGCATAAGATTTTTGTCTGTCTGAGGCAACCTTCAGATTGGCTTTGATTAGCTTTACCTTCTCCTCAGTCTGTTTCACCAAGTCTGACCCTACCAGTTTATCTTCACCCAATTCAATCCAGCACACTAAAGTTCTACATTTCCTCCCATACAGTGCTTCATACGAGCCCATTTGGATACTAGCTTGGTAGCTATTATTGTATGCAAATTCTGCCAGTGGGAGATATCTATCCCAACTTCCCTCAAACTCAATGACACAACTCCTCAACATATCCTCAAGGACCTGCCATATATTTCATGTTATTATTATCATTTCAGTTCAATATTTGTATTAGTTCAATTGGTTTCAATTGTTTACTTGGATTACTCTTTCTGATTGCCCATCCATCTGAGAAGGGAAAGCTGTGCTGAAGTGGAGTTGTGTACCCAAGGACTCATGCAACTTCTTCCAAAATCTCGATGTAAACCTTGGGTCTCGATCAGATATGATGGAAAGTGGAATTCCATGTAGTCTAACAATCTCACTAATATATTATTCTGCTAACTTCTCTAATGAGTAGTCAGTCCTTACTGGCAGAAAGTGTGCTGACTTCGTCAATCTATCTACTGTCACCCATACTGCATCATGCTTCTTTTGGGTGAGAGGTAGACCAATTACAAAATCCATGGTGACCCGATCCCTTTTCTATTTAGGTATGCATATAGGCTGTAGCAAATCCGATGGAACTTGATGTTCTGCCTTGACTTGCTGACTTGTTAAGCATTTAGTCACATAGTCAGCTGTGTCCTTCTTCATACTAGGCCACCAATAATGAAGCTTCAGATCATGATACATTTTTGTACTTCCTGGGTGCATAGCATAAACACTGGTGTGTGCCTCTTTCAGAATATTGGCTTTCAATTCCCCATTATCTGGTACACATACTCTTCCTTTGTAGTATAGACACCCATCTACTTTCACCTTATAGTCAGTTACTTTCCCTTCTGAGACTTTACTCACAGTAGTTATTAACTTTTCATCTACCCTCTGCCCATCTAAAATCTGCTGTAATAGGTTTGGCCTCATTTGCAACTTAGCAAAAATAGCTCCATCTCGAGCTAAGGATAGACGGGCATTCAATGATCTCAAAGCTGTGATGGATTTTCTGCTTAAAGCATCAGCAACTACATTTGCCTTCCCAGGATGGTAATCAATCAGACAATCATAGTCCTTCAGGAATTCAATCCATCGCCTCTGTCCAAGGTTGAGCTCCTTCTGGGTTGGCAAGTATTTCAGGCTTTTGTGGTCTATGTAAATGTAGCACTTTTCACCATACAAGTAGTGCCTCCATATCTTCAGTGCAAAGATAATTGCTGCAAGCTCTAGATCATGGGTAGGGTAATTCTGTTCATGTGGCCTCAGCTGCCTAGAAGCATAAGCGACCACCTTCCCCTCTTGCATCAATACACACCCTAACCCATTATGAGAGGCATCACTATAAACTACAAAGTCCTTTCCCAACACTGGCTGTGTTAACACTGGTGCATCTGTCAACATAGCCTTCAACTTCTCAAAACTGGCCTGACACTTGTCATTCCAGTCAAATCTGACATTCTTGTGTAACAACTTGGTCATTAGAGTAGCTATTAAAGAAAATCCTTTCACAAATCTTCTGTAATACCTAGCTAGCCCCAAGAAACTTCTTACCTCAGTTGTATTTCTAGGAGGCTTCCATTCCATCACTGCTTCTATTTTATTGGGATCCACTCTAATCCCATCAGTTGACACTATGTGTCCAATGAATGCAATTTCATTCAACCAGAAGTCACACTTGGACAACTTAGCATACAGCTTCTTTTCTCTCAGGGTTTGCAGGACAATTCTCAAATGCTCATCATGTTCTTCCTTGGTCTTAGAATATACCAAAATATCATCAATAAAGACCACTACAAACCGATCTAGGTATGGATGGAAGATACGGTTTATAAGGTCCATGAATGCCGCTGGTGCATTTGTTAAGCCAAAGGGCATCACCAGAAACTCATAATGCCCATACCGGGTCCTAAATGCAGTCTTTGGCACATCTGCATCCTTCACACTCAACTGATGATACCCTGATCTGAGATTAATTTTGGAAAATACTGCTGCTCCCTTCAACTGATCAAACAGATCGTCAATTCTAGGCAACAGATATTTGTTCTTCACTGTCACTTTATTCAACTGCTGGTAATCGATGCACAACCTCAAAGTCCCATCCTTCTTTTTCACAAACAGCACTGGAGCTCCCCATGGTGACACACTGGGGCGTATGAACCCCTTATCCAGTAACTCCTGTAACTGGATTTTCAGTTCCTTTAATTCTGTGGGCGCCATCCTATAAGGAGCAATAGAGATTGGTGCTGTACCCGGCAGTATTTCAATACCAAATTCGACTTCCCTTACTGGTGGCAATCCAGGCAATTCTTCAGGGAACACATCTGGGAAGTCTCTTACTGTGAGTATGTCACATAGATCTGGCTTAGCCTGCCTAGTATCCACCACATGCGCTAGGTAGGCTTCACAGCCTTTTCTCATCAGTTTTCTTGCAACTGTGGCTGAGATGACATTGGACAAGAAATCTGTCCTTTCCCCCACAACTGTGATCTCATTACCCTCAGGAGTTTTCAAAGAAATTCTCTTTAATTTACAATCAACCATTGCCTGATGACGTGACAACCAGTCCAATCCCAAAATCACGTCAAACTCATGGAAAGGCAACTCAATCAGGTCTGTTAAGAATTCATATCCCTGAATCCTTAATGGGCAACCTTTGTACACTTTGTTCACCACTACACTGTGGCCCAATGGATTAGTGACTAGGATGTCTTGGTCACTCTCCCCTACTAGTATCCCCCTTTCTATGGGTAAGTTGATGCAGATGTATGAATGGGTGGACCCTGGATCCACCAATGCATACACAGATGTATTGTAGAGGGAGAACGTACCCCTGATGATGTCCGGGGCATCTTGCTCCTCCTAAGCTCTTATGGCATAGGCTCTGGCAGGTGGTCTGCCCTCAGACCTCTCTGCTGGCTCAGATGCAAGCCTCTGTGATGGTCCCACTGCCTTAGATTTATCAGATTTCCTGCCCCTCTATGGTGCAGGAGCAGGTCTGTCTGATTGTGTTGGAGCAGCTGTAGTAGTTCTGCGTGGACAGTTCCTCAACTGATGCTCTATCGACCCACACCTTAAGCAGGCACCAGTCACTTTCCAACACTCCCCCTTATGCCACTTCAGGCAATGCGGACATGCAGAAGATGCTGGGGCTAGTCTCCTAAACCCCGTCCCTGGAGAGCTGCCCACTGACGGTGTGGACTGACCTCTCCTAGGGGTGAGCGTGGCTGGGCCTGAGGCCCGACCACGACCTTGTGGTTGACCTGAACTCTATGCAGGTGGACCTTTGAACTTCTTCCCAGGTGCAGGAGATGAACTAAACTGACCCGGGCCCCTCTTCTGCTATCTCTCTCTTCTGGTCTACTCACTTATTCTAACCTTTTCAACTTTTATTGTAGCTTCCACTAACTTGGTGAAGTCTGTGATTCCCAAGGTAGTGATCATGATTTTTATATTGTCATTTAATCTCTCTTCAAATCTCTTAAACCTTTCGGCTTCATTAGGGACTATCTCCCTTCCATAACGGCTCAGTTTGACAAATTCCTTTTCATACTCGGCCACTGTCAGCTGTCTCTGCCTCAGGTTAATGAACTCTTCTCTTCTCTCTTCCAGGTATACACTACCCATATATTTCTTCTTGAATTCTGAGAGGAAGAAGTCCCAAGTTGTTACTTCTGCTTGCACTTCACTAGACACTGTATCCCACCATTGGTATGCATCATCTTGCAACAGAGATACAGCAGCTTCTAGATTTTGGTCTGGAGTGCAGTGGTGTAACACCCCTATGTTCGGTAGTGCGTTCTACTGTTCCAGTGACCAGTGTTGTCCGAAAAGCTAGGATGCCTAGAACTACACTTAGATATGA
Source organism: Hevea brasiliensis (assembly GCF_030052815.1). Lineage (NCBI taxonomy): Eukaryota > Viridiplantae > Streptophyta > Magnoliopsida > Malpighiales > Euphorbiaceae > Hevea > Hevea brasiliensis. Next base: position 74,187,817 of record NC_079495.1, on the reverse strand, counting down.
AAGAGGAGACATAAAATAACGAAATACAAGAAAAGAAAATACAAGAAAAACAAAGGAAAAATAATAGCAATGAAATGTAACCAAGTTAAACGAGCCGAGAACCCTAGCGATGGGTGATCGCACCGGGAAGTTGCGGCGTGGACCGTTGACTAGCATTGGACCGCGGGGAACCTTGGAAAATATTTTTAAGACATAATTAAAGACTTATTGAAGTATAAATATCATTAGAAATATCAAAGAAAAATTAAATAATTAGTACAAAGAAAAATAGGAAATTGAGAAAACGACAAAACTCGGTGTTACCGAAAAATCGGGAATGCAACCCGAATAGGGGCATTGTGGTCATTTGACACCCGAGTTGTCTTTTGACCTAAATGTCCATTAAAAATAAATGATATTACACTTAGAAAATATCATGAAAAATTAAATTGGTGGTACATAGTTTAAATAGCAAAAGATAGGAGCTTAATGTGGGAATAAGGAAACTTTAGAATAAACAAATATTATAACCTTCACTTAGTGCTCCACTAACACATAAAATGGACACTTAATCACCATGTGGACAGCAGATTTCCCATCTTCTTCAACCTTGCCAAGATCAGCCGAAAATGGAAGAAGGAATTCCTCCATTGCCGTCCCACCTTGGAGCTCCCATTTCCCATGATCAAGCCATGATCCTTCAATGCTTCCTTCACTAAAATTGCTCTACACCACTTGGGCAGTAGATAGGTAGCAAGAAGATCAAGTTTTGGTGAGGTTTTGAAGAGTTTCCAAAGTAGTAAGTATGTATTTTTTTATTATTGTTTCATTAAACTTTGTATGGATGTTATGGGTAGTTGAATTGTGGAAGGATTTTTGAAGTTTGATGAGTTAAGGGAGAGGTATATTTTTGGCAGCCATAAAACTCCAATGAGAGCAATTTATCCTTGCATGTAAATGGTAGATTAAAGTGTTGATTAAGTATTTATGTGTGTAGGAATAAATTGGGTGATGTATACTAAGTATATGTGAAAGTACACTTGATTTTGGAAGCTTGTAAGTAAATTGAAAGAGAGGTACACTTCAGCAAACTTGAAGTGTATATCAAGATATGTTATTTTGTGGTTTGGTTTATGGAATTATATGGTTGAATTATGGTGCTTGTTATGGCAACTTGTATATGTGTATAAGGGTTTGAATGTGGACATGTAAATGAGCTTGTCATATGGTTAAATTGTTTGTAATTTGGACTTGGTAAATTCTATACTATAATGTGCATATTGAGTGCGGTTACAAGCTGCCAAAATGACCAAAAATGTGTTGTGAAATGTGTTAATGGTAAGGTACAAAACAGAAATCACATGTAAGAGTTAACTTGGTAGGCATAGGATGTGTATTTGATGAGTGATGAACAATGAATAGCAGGGCAGTGTGTGTTTTGACTTAGAACCTTAAGTGTGTGGCTCCAATTGGTATGAGACCAATTGGAGGTGAAACTAGGCACAAAAAGTGCCAACTTTCATGAAGGAAGCTTACCAAAATTCTGCTTGGAAGGTAACTTGAAAAATGACCAAATCCGGATTAGTGTATTTAAGGCCTGAAAATTGACCATTTGGGCAGTAGTTAGTTTTTTGGCCATAAATTACTCAAAACAGGTCCAATTGACCTGAAATTTTTACCATGAATAGTTGAGACACATATCTACAATTCTTATGAAGACACCAAAGCCCAGAAATGACCATAAGCAAGTCAAATAGCTTGCACAAGTTCAAGTCCAAAAACTGGCCGAACCAAAAGTGACCTCAAAATGACCTGAAGTGACCATTTTGATGCATTTTGACCAGCATTAGTAGATTGACCATAACTTGGTCTACATAACTCATAACGACCTGAAATTTTGCCTCGCATGCAATAAGACATAGATCTACAAGTTTTTAGTTTTGATCGAAACCCAAAAACCCAGGAAACTAGGTCATCTAGCTTGGTCAAATTGGTAAACCGAAATCTGACAAATTTCAATAAAATGCAATATACATGGAAATGAATTTGGTAGCATTTACCAATACAAAAAGGCTACAAATGTGACATATTGGTAACATTAAAACCTAATTCACCTAGAATGCATCGAGAGTCAACATCTTAGGTTGACTAAGGAAATAATAGTATTCAATAAATTAATTATTAAGCATTATCGTTAGAGACAGTTTAAATGAGTACTGAAACACTTCAAATTGTGTGTTTCAGTCAGCAAAGACTCAGGGAAGGGGAAGGAAACACTGAGTCAGAGCCAAGAGACAGTTATTAGAGGTTTGTGCACAACTAGTTTTTAACTGATTTTGTTCTGAATATTTCATATGATTAAATGACATATTTTTCTTATGTATTATGTTTAACAAGCATTGGATTTAATTCAATGATTATTGAAATTGTTAAAGTGCGTATGAATTTAGCTTTGTGAAATGGTATTTCCACAAGTATTAAGCATTGTTGTGAATTGAATAAATTATGTTTTTGAAAATTGTGATAGAACATATTTTGAATTGTGATGGGCAATTTGCATAAAAAAATGTAAATTTATGATTTGAATTGTGATGAGCATAAAAATTATTGGATATTGGAATTGACTTTGAATCGAATTGTATTGTTATTTATGCTCACTAAAAGGATTGTGATATTGTTTTATATCTCACTATAGATGCTTGACTAGGTTATTACCCATCTCTCTCATTTGTTGAGAAGACAATGGAGTTAGTTGTGTTTTAATTACCATGGTACGTGCACAGGCTTAGATTCTCCTCTTATTAGAGGTTAGATCTAAGTTCTTATTTGTTATGGCCCTTTCAAAAGATTCATTATTGTGATGTGTACTGTGCACGATGATTCAGTGCGAAGATAATTGCTGCAAGCTCTAGATCATGGGTAGGGTAATTTTGTTCATGTGGCCTTAGCTGCCTGGAAGCATAAGCGACCACCTTCCCCTCTTGCATCAATACACACCCTAACCCATTACGAGAGGCATCACTGTAGACCACAAAGTCCTTTCACGACCTTTGGTGTGTGCTGCTGGTGCCTCTGTCAACATAGCCTTCAACTTCTCAAAACTGGTCTGACACTTGTCATTCCAGTCAAATCTGACATTCTTGTGTAACAACTTGGTCATTGGAGCAGCTATTAAGGAAAATCCCTTCACAAATCTCCTGTAATACCCAGCTAGCCCCAAGAAGCTTCTGACCTCAGTTGTATTTCTGGGAGGCTTCCATTCCATCACTGCTTCTATTTTCTTGGGATCCACCCTAATCCCATCAGCTGACACTATGTGTCTAAGGAATGCAATCTCATTTAACCAAAAGTCACACTTGGACAACTTAGCATACAGCTTCTTTTCTCTCAGGGTTTGCAGAACAATCCTCAAATGCTCATCATGTTCTTCCCTGGTCTTGGAATACACCAAAATATCATCAATAAAGACCACTACGAACCGATCTAAGTGTGGATGGAAGATACGGTTCATAAGGTCCATGAATGCTGCAGGTGCATTTGTTAGGCCAAAGGGCATTACCAGAAACTCATAATGCCCATATCGGGTCCTGAATGCAGTCTTTGGCACATCTACATCCTTCACCCTCAACTGATGATACCCTGATCTGAGATCAATTTTAGAAAATACTCCTGCTCCCTTCAACTGATCAAACAGATCATCAATTCTAGGCAACGGATATTTGTTCTTCACAGTCACTTTATTCAACTGCCGGTAATCGATGCATAGCTTCAAAGTCCCATCCTTTTTCTTTTCAAACAGCACTGGAGCTCCCCATGGTGACACACTGGGGCATATGAACCCCTTATCAAGCAACTCTTGCAACTGAGTTTTCAACTCCCTCAATTCAGTGGGTGCCATCCTATAAGGAGCAATGGAAATGGGTCTTTGTACCGGCGTTGTCTCAATAGCAAATTCAACTTCCCTTTACGGTGGCAAACCGGGCAACTCTTCAGAAATACTTAGGAAGTCTCTTACTGTGGGTATGTCACTCAGGTTTGGCTTAGCCTGCCTAGTATCCACCACATGTGCTAGGTAGGCTTCACAGCCTTTTCTCATCATTCTTCTTGCAACTGTGGCTGAGATAACGTTGGACAAAAAATCTGTCCTTTCCCCCACAACTGTGATCTCATTACCCTCAGAAGTTTTCAAAGAAATCCTCTTCAGTTTACAATCAACCATTGCCTGATGACATGACAACCAGTCCATTCCCAAAATCACGTCAAACTCGTGGAAGGGCAACTCAATCAGGTCTGCCAAGAATTCATACCCCTGAATCCTTAACGGGCAACCCTTGTATACTTTGTTCACCACTACACTGTGGCCCAATGGATTAGTGACCAGAATGTCTTGGTCACTCTCCCCTACTAGTATCCCCCTTTCTACGGGTAAGTTGATGCAGATGTATGAATGAGTGGATCCTGGATCCACCAATGCATGCACAGGTGTATTGTAGAGGGAGAACGTACCCCTGATGACGTCCGGGGCATCTTGCTCCTCCTGAGCTCTAATGGCATAAGCTCTTGCAGGTGGTCTGCTGTCAGGCCTCTCTGCTGGCTCAGACGCAGGCCTCTGTGATGGTCCCACAGCCTCAGATTTGCCAGATTTCCTACCCCTTTGTGGTGCAGGAGCAGGTCTGTCTGCTTGTGTTGGAGCAGCTGTAGTAGTTCTGCGTGGACAGTTCTTCAACTGATGCTCTGTTGACCCACACCTTAAGCAGGCACCAGTCACTCTCCAACACTCCCCCTTATGCCATTTCAAACAGTGTGGACATGCAGAAGATGCTGGGGCTGGTCCCCTGAACCCCATCCTCGAGAGGCTGCCCCGATGGTGTGGACTGACCTCTCCTAGGGGTAAACTGTGGCCTAGGCCCCTGAGACTGACCCTGACCTTGTGGTTGACCTGAACTCTGTGCAGATGGACCCTTGAACCTCTTACCAGGTGCAGGAGATGAACTAGACTGACCCGGGCCCCTCTTCTGCTGTCTATCCCTTCTGGTCTGCTCACTGATTCTTACTTTTTCAACCTTTATTGCAGCTTCCACTAACTTGGTAAATTCTGTGATTCCTAGGGCAGTGAGTTGGATCTTTATGTTGTCATTTAATCCTTCCTCAAATCTCTTACACCTTTCAGCTTCATTAGGGACTATCTCCCTTCCATAGCGGCTCAAACGGACAAATTCCTTTTCATACTCGGCCACTGACAGCTGTCTCTGCCTCAGGTTAATGAATTCCCTTCTTCTCTCTTCTAGGTATACAGTACCCACATATTTCTTCTTGAATTCGGAGAGAAAGAAGTCCCATGTTATTATTTCTGGCTGTACTTCGCTGGACACGGTATCCCACCATTCATAGGCATCATCTTGCAACAGAGATATGGCAGCTTCCAAGTTTTGCTTTGGGGTGCAGTGGAGTTGTTTTAAAACTCTGCCTATTCTATTCAACCAATTCTCGGCTGCAACAGAATCATCTTCTCTCTTGCCGAAGAAGTCCACTGCTCCAAATTTTCTTAATCTTTCTAGGTGTGATTTTGGTTGTGGAGCTAGTGGTGGTGGTGGTGGTGCTGGCATTACCCCAGCCATTTGTTTGAAGAATTCGGCCATTTGCTGGAACATGGCCTGTGGAGGCTGAGCAGGCTCTGCTTGAGCTGGCGGAGCAGGTTCTCCCATACCCCCAGTCTCATTTCCGCAGTGGGGCATGACTCTCCACTTCCTCCTCAACTGCTCTCTGTGATGTAGGGTCCATATCCTATTCAAAATAAGAAAGACAAACAGATCTGCATTAGTGTCACCTCGACTCTTACAAATGCAATGTATGGTATGGACTCAATCTAGGCCCAGAAACACCTAAACCGTGCTCTGATACCACTAAATGTGACACCCATTACCCGTGTACAGTATATCCGAGTAAGATATGTCACACGGTGTACTGGCACACTCTATTTTACCTTAATTAATTTTTGTCATAGTTTTGAATATAACTTGGGAAATATTATTTATTTAAGTCATTTATTGAAATTATAATTTATTTGAGGTTCCGAAAATTTTTTAGAAAATCTGGCAGAGTACCGGCTAAAAATGGAGAAAACAGTTCTTCGGAACCTGTGAAAAACACTTCCAATAGCCATATTCAATCATTCTCAAACTCCAATATCAAAATCTCAAACTTAATATTTTTCAACAACATTTCTCAATCAATCATTTCAAGTGGTAATCATGTATAAAACACAGATAAACATTCACTTTTCCATTCACAAACACAGTTCTCATTATTTACATGAAAATCAAAATACATTACATAAGTTTCATTTACACAAGGGAAAATAAAAATCAATTACAAAATACCAAAATGAAGCCTGGTGTCCTACCAATGCACTGTAGATGGTGAGGTGACACAGACACTATGCAGGGCTGCAGGATGGACTCACCCAGTCTGCGGTCTACTGGGCTCACGATCAGTATCTCCGGAACCTACGCGTGGCAAAAACAACGCGCTAAGCAATGATGCTTAGTGGTGCAATAAATAAATAAAAGAAAATAGCAGAAAATAAATATGTATTTAATGTATATGTCTTATTTATGTATTTAATGTATATGTTTTATTTGTTTTGTATCTGTTATATTCATTTATTTATTTAACTTTGTCCATTTTTATTCATTTGGTTGCCCAAGTAACCTATACTGGACAACTGGACTGGATAAACGGGTAAACTGGCACTGGGTATCAAGTACCTCGGGCCATCACACCATCGGTCACATATGTATCTCCCGGTGTGCAACAGAACAGCTAACAAGCTGTAAATAATATTAGGCACGAGGCCACATCTCAATACAAGGTCAGAATGGCTAAAAGCCATGAAATCACAGAATGGCATATTGCCATGTGCAGTACTGCTAACTGAACCCTATTGGCATGCCAAACTATCCAAACCAATCTTGTTAGGTGTACTAGGGCATTTGATACTTTTGAATTCTTCAAATTTTGAATTTCAAGTTTTAGTGTCACTATTCACCCATTGGTCAACAAAAATGTTGACTTTTTGATAGAAAATAGGTACATTGGTTTTGACACTTCCAACATACCACATTTTGCATTCAAAACTTGTTGGCATTAAGCATTAATACCATTTCTAAGTTTAAACCAAGGGAAGCAGAATTTTCAGTTTTTGTAACCCAACTTTACTGTTCCATTGGGCACTGTTGCAATGGGAATTTGAGGAAATGGTAAACATGAAAGTTATTCCTTATTTTGTCTAGTTGAATTTCTTTTTTCAAATCACTCCATTTGGAGTTTTGTAGCTCCAGATATGGTCCAAAAACCACAGCTGGCCGGATTTCAAATCTGCAGAATTTACCAAATCTACAGTACCATGAATAGTGACTGCCACTGCCTTGTTGGATGGGTTCTGGCCATAATTTTGGGTAGATTTCTTCATGAAAGTTATTTGTCTATGTCTTATCTTGTTGCTGTAAACATTTCAGGTCAATTGACCATATCTACAGTGAGTTATGGCCAAATGAGCGATTCTCGCTCATTTGGTCATTCTGCAGATTCTGGGTGCAGGGTATCCGGATTGGGGCCAACTTTTGGTCCACTTGCCTTGGTCTTTTGGACATAGTTTCTTCAGAAAAATTGTGTCATTATAAGTCTACTTTCATGTCCAATTGGCCAAACACCAATTGAACCTACACAGCCAAAGATATGGCAGCCCAAACAGGCTGGACTCACAGTCTCCCTGCTGCTCTCACTAGGCAGCCTACCAAAACTCTTTGTAACCCTCTAATGCACTTCAAATTATGGTCAACTTACCTCAAATGGTCACTAATTGACCATTAAAATGTTCTTTAACAATTTCATCAGCCAAGTCAAAATTTTACTCTCAAAACCCTAATTCCCGTTATGAGTTTTCACAACATACTTTAATTAACTAACTAATCCATTATACTTATATTTACATACTTTAAACATAATCTCAAGTGCACTCCAAGTCCATCAAAGACACTCAATCTTGTTCCTTCCTTAGGGGCAGCCGAAATCCATGGGCTACATACACTTAACTTTTATTCATTTGGTTCACAAATTCACACTTATTTTGAGTCATTAACATGGAATAAGAAAGATAGGTGTATAAATAGGCACTAATGTCACACCCTACCCCTCTGTAAGGCATAACATGATCCCGTAGTATACCTAATGAATTACCAACTCCGTCTACTGATAACCCATTAAATACACTATAAGGGATTTTCAAAACTTTTCTTACTTCTTTTACAGTGGTGAGCACTATTTACAGGTGTTAAAACCTTTTTGAACTGAAGTGATAGAATTGACACATTTGAATTATTTGGAATTTCTATAAAAATTTTGGCAGAGTGCCCTCTGTATTTTGGATAAAACAGTTCTTCAGAAAACCTGTAAAAAGCACTTCAATATGTTTCCAAATATGAACTCTAACAAAATTCAACACAATATTTTTCTCAACTCAATCCACAACAATTTTTCAGTATTTTCAAAGGAGGAGATAAAGGAAATATAATACAAATTCTTACAAGTCAAAATAACTCATAATTCACTTTACAACTTCAATGTACAATTTTAATTTACAACTGCTCAAATAATTTACATACATATTATTACATGCATACATCAAAACCTATATGCGTGGGTATATCTATGATATACCCAGGTGATCTGAATGTATCTTCAAGGAAATTTATTCACTGCTCTATGCTCTTCTTACCTGCGACAGCATACAAAGCTATCGCTGAGTGGTGAACTCAGTGGTGCACAACTATAATTTAAAACATAGTACAATATACATTGACAAAATTTACAGTAAATAATTTGGAAATCTGAATACTCATCAAATTCCATAACTCAAAATATTCATTGCCAATAATGTAAATCATTTGTATAAATGACTTTGATCACAAAATTCAATTTATCAAATCATGACTATCCATTTAAATAATTCTAACGAAATCAATTATACATAAACCATAATTGAAATCAAAATTCCTTACCATTCAAAAGCCATTCTGTATCTCAAAAATCATACTGTATTTCAAAAATCATACTGTATCTCAAAAATCATACTGTATCTCAAAAATCATACTGTATCTCAAAACTCATTCTTTATCTCAAAAATCATTCTTTATCTCAAAAATCATTCTTTATCTCAAAAATCATTCTTTATCTCAAAAATCATTCTTTATCTCACTAACTATGCAAGACTAATCCGAAAGGGCCATATTCGATGTGATTCTAACTCCCTATGGTCGGGGAGGTCGAATCAGATTCTAACTCCCTGTGGTCGAGGAGGTCGAATCATCGTGCACAGTACCATCACAATAATGAATCTTCCGCAAGGGCCATAACGATAAAATAAACTTAGATCTAACCTCAAATCAGAGGAAAATCTAAGCCTGTGCACGTACCATGGTAATCAAAACACAACTAACTCCATTGTCTTCTCAACAAATGAGAGAGACGGGTAATAACCTAGTCAAGCATCTATAGTGAGATATAAAACAATATCACAATCCTTTTAGTGAGCATAAATCACAATATAATTCGATTCAAAGTCAATTCCAATATCCAATAATTTTTATGCTCAACACAATTCAAATCATAAATTTGCATTTTTCCATGAAAATTACCATCACAATTCAAAACATGTTCTATCACAATTTTCCAAAACATAATTTATTCAATCCATAACAATGCTTAATAATTGTGGAAATACCATTTCACAAAGCTAAATTCATACATACTATAACAATTTCAATAATCATTGAATTAAATCCAATGCTTGTTAAACATAATACATAAGAAAAATATGTCATTTAATCATATGAAATATTCAAAACAAAATCAGTTAAAAACTAGCTGTGCACAAACACATTTTAAAACAATAACATACAATTAATCATATGAAATCTTATTCAGAGTAAAATCAGTTGAAAACTAGCTGTGCACAAACCTCTGATGACTGTCTCCCTGATCTGGACTCAGTGTTTCCTTCCCTTTTGCTGAGTCCTTGTTAACTGAGAAACACAATTTGAAGTGTTTCAGTGCTAAATTAAACTGTCTCTATCGATGGTGTTTGGTAAATACTGCACTGAACTCAATTATTCACTTAATCACCTAATATACCAACCCTCATTGCGTTTTAGGTAAATTAGGTCTTAGTGTCGTTAATATGTCACATTCGATAGGGTTTTAGGTTTGGTACGTTTTACCAAAGTCATTTCCTTGCTTAGTGCATTTTAATGCAAATTGCTGGATTCCGGGATACTAGTTTGACCTAGCCGGACGATCTAGTTCCCTCGATTTTCGGGTTTTGGTCAAAACTACAAACTTGTAGATCTATGTCTTATTGCACGCGGGAAAAAATTTCAGGTCAATCCGAGTTAAGTAGACCAAGTTATGGTCATTATACTATTGCTGGTCAAATGGCATCAAATTAGGTCAATTTTAGGTCAATTTGGTCAACTTTGGTTCGGCCAGTTTTTGGACTCGAACTTGTGCAAGCTTTTTGACTTGCTTCTGGTCATTTCTGGGTTTTGGTGTCTTCATAAGACTTGTAGGTATGGGTCTTAACTATTCATGGTTAAAATTTCAGGTTAATTGGACCTGTTTTGAGTGAGTTATGGCCTAAACACTCACTGCTGCCCAATTGGTCATTTTTCAGGTCCTAATTGTACCTAATCCGAATTGGTCATTTTCTTAGGTCACCTTGCAAGCAGAATTTTGGTATGTTTTCTTAATGAAAGTTGGCACATTTTGTGCCTAGTTCCACCTCCAATTGGTCTCATACCAATTGAGGTTACACATTTAAACTTATTGGCTAAAATGTACACTGCCCTTGGTTACTTTGCTTAACACACATCAATTACACACATTTACCTTGCAATATTTTTACTTCCCTACCAAATCTGTTTTGGTACATTACCAAAACCACATTCCACTTTACATTATCCTCACTTTGGGCAGATTACAATTATCTTCAATACACCAATTAAAGTTCACATTTACAAAGTCTAAATACAATCACATACACACCTAAACATCACTAATTCTCACATACACTTTACAAAATAATTTCATACACATATCCATCAATCCTTCTATGTCAACATTCTGCCAACACTTCCATGAATACATACATTTATTCAAGTGTCCCCAAGCTGCAGAAATTGTCCTTCAACACCAAGTGTCCTACAATTCATTAAATCCCATTCCAAGTGCAAAAATCACCTTATACATGTGAAGTAATTCACTAGGTTATTAAATCATCACAACCAACATAATTCTCATCAATTATATGTACAAATACTTCATCAATACATGATTACATGGCTGCCCAAAAATGGATATCTCAATACTCTTCAAACTTAAAAATTTCCTTCACAAAACCAACACCCATAACATGTATACAAAGTTTAACAAAGCAATCTTCAAAAATACAAACTTACCTTATGGTTGGAACTTGCTAAACCTTGACTAAACTTCTTGATTTTGGTATCAAACTCTTCCTTGTGATGTGGGGACAATTTTTAATGAAGCTAGGTGTGGGAAAAGGAGGCTTGATCATGGGATTTTTAAGCCTTGAAGGTGGGTGGCCATGGGAGCTTTTTTTGGAGAATTTCATTCACGGCAATGGAGGTTTAAATGAGGAAGATGATGTTTGAGTGGGAGTAATCTGCCCACTTATGATTATATTTAATCTATTTTAAAATCCCTTAGTGGTCCACTAAGTATTAGGATAGTATTTGTTTAATGAAACTTTTACTTATTCCACATTAAACCCATAAATTTTTGCTATTTACTTTAGGTACCCTCAATTTAATTTTTCATTTTATTTTCTAAGTGTAATATTATTTATTTTTAATGGACATTTAGGTCAAAAGACAATTCGGGATGTCAAATGACCATAATGCCCCTGTTCGGGTTGCATTCTCGATTTTTCGGTATCACCGGGTTTTGTCCGTTTTTCGATTTCTCACTTTTCTTTGTACTAATTATTTAATTTTTTCTTTGATCTTTCTAATAATATTTATTCTTCAATAAGGTTCTATTTAAGTCCTAAAAATGTTTTCCAGGGTTCCCATGATCCGAGTAGCTAGTCAACGGTCCACGCCGTGACTTCCGTCATGATCACCCATCGCTAGGTTTCCGCTCTTAACTTGATCACATTTCTTTGCTATTATTTTTCCTTTGTTTTTCTCGTATTTTCTTTTCTTGTATTTCATTATTTTATGTCTCCTCCCTCATGTCAAAGTGTAGTTCTAGGCATCCTAGCTGTCCGGACAACACTGGTCACCGGAGCAGTAGAACGCACTACCGAACTTTGGGGTGTTACAATTCTCTCCCCCTTAAAATAAATTTCGTCTCGAAATTTTACCTGGCATTAGTCTCTGAACAGCTGTGGGTGCTGTCTCCTCATATCCTCTTCACGTTCCCAAGTAGCTTCCTGGCCTGAATGATGGTTCCACAGCACTTTAAACAGGTGTATCTGTTTGTTCCTCAGCTGTTTCACCTCATAAGCCAAAATTTTTTTTATGGGTTCTTCGTCTTATGAGAGGTCTGGGTTTACTTCAATCTCTTCAACTGATAGTACATGAGATGGGTCAGATCTGTACCTCCTTAACATGGACACATGGAAAACACTGTGTATCTTTGCTAGCTCTGGAGGTAATGCCAACCGATATGCCAAAGGACCCACTCTTTCCAGAACCTCATATGGTCCAATGAAACGAGGACTCAGTTTCCCCTTTCTGCCAAATCTCATAATTCTCTTCCAAGGAGAAACTTTGAGGAATACCTTATCACCCACTGCATACTCAATATCTCTTCTTTTCAAACCAACATAGGACTTCTGACGGTCTGATGCAGCCTTGAGTCTATCTCTAATCAATCTAATCTTTTCCTCTGTCTGCTGAACAATTTCTAGCCCAATCATCTTCCTTTCACCTACTTCATACCAACATAAGGAAGTTCTGCACTTTCTGCCATACAAAGCTTCATATGGAGGCATCCCAATGCTTGATTGATAACTGTTGTTATAAGCAAACTCAATCAAAGGCAAGCGTGTATCCCAACTACCTTCAAATTGAATCACACAAGCCCGTAGCATATCCTCCAATATCTGAATTACTCTTTCAGACTGGCCATCTGTCGTGGGTGGAATCTTTGTCTTTGAAGTTCAATCTAGTTCCTAGGGCTCTCAAGACTACCCTAATCTAGAAGTGAACCTAGGATCTCTGTCAGATACAATCGATATTGGCACTCCATGTAATTTTACAATTTCATATATGTACAATCTGGCCAATCTTTTAAGGCTATAGTCCATCCAGACTGGCAAAAAGTGAGCAGACTTGGTTAGTCTGTCAATTATGACCTATACTGCATCTTGACTATTCTGTGTCCTCGGAAGTCTCATCACAACATCCATAGTTATCTGTTCCCTTACAATGTTTCATAGGGTGCCACTCGTATGCTAGCTTGACACTTATTAATGTATACAAATTCTGTTAGTGGGATGTATCTGTCCCATCTCCCCTCGGATTCAACGACAGAAGTTCTCAGTATATTCTCGAGGGTTTATCACGCATTACAGGTTATTCTTATCATTTCATTTCATTATTTATAGGAACTCAATGAGTTTCCGAATTTACCTGAATTACTTGTTTCGACTGTCCATCAGTTTGAGGATGATAAGTCGTATTGATATCTTTAAGCTTATAGCAATTACTGTGGTACAGGTAATTCACATTATTGTAAGGATTCTTGACTCCGACTACCTTACAAGTGTAGTCTTTCGGAAGCTAGTTCTGAAGTCTTAAATTTCTGACTAAAATTTTCACATTTATTTCCAGTAATAGTATTCTATTCGGGTGCAACTGTATCAATTTATAGATTACTTACAAATATTCTTAATTTATTATACCACGAGGAAGCACGTAGCTCTACACAATAATCCCGTGTCGGTACTATAATCTGCAGCTTACAATACAAACATCGAGAACATTATATAGTCACTACGTTATAACCTCATGGACTAGGTTTTCTAACATCTTATCCTTCTCGAATCCACTAATATCCCAAACCGATTCTAATTACAATTTCCTTTGACAATTACTAACAGTAACATTTTTTCCCTCATCTAGAGCAATTCTATTACTGTAACTTACTTTTAGGTCCTCTTGCCTTACATTAGTAAGCTCGCCAATTAGCTTTATAATTTACGGTATATTAGAAAATACTTTTAGCTAAAATTCTTCCAAAATTAATGTCAATCATACTTGTTATTACAATTATTATCCTAAAAGACTAGTCACTAATACATCAAAATTCATTCCCATGTAAAGGAATAACAACAGGACATATAGTTCGACACTAACACACAACTAAGTAGTAATCGGGATCAAATAATAACTAATTATTTCTTTCAAAATTTAAGAACTTACCAAGAGCTACATCCAAGTTTCGCTCTTTCTCCTTGGCGCAAAGGACGCCCGATCGTGCACTACCATATTCGGGTTGATTCACTGTGTTATAGTGGTGAGGAGTACTAACTCTATTTCTATCTTGACTCTGACTGACGGTCTGTGAACTCTAGAGAGCAGATCGAGGTGGTTTAGTACAATTTTTAGCAAAGTGTCCAAGTTTTCCACAATTGTAGCAGGCTCCAGAGGTCTTATAGCATATCCCACCATGATATTTTCCATAAGTTTCACATAGGCGGGAAGGGTAGGAACTTCTAGTTGTTCGACGACTGGACCTTGGTGGTCTCTGTCTTAATGATCCACCTCTATCGTATCTCTGAGCTCGGGGTTCCTCAAATTCTTTTCTCTTTCTCAAATTACTGTTCGAGCTCTGACCCATAGGTTTCTCCCTCTTTTCCATTTCATGTTGCCCTTGTGGGGGTTGGAGTGCAGATTTGGGCTTGGGCTGACAGATTATCAGCCATTTGTTGAAAGAAAGTGGCCATTTGTTGGGCCATTTGTGCAGTAATTTGTACCGGTAAAACTGATACAGTCAGGCCTTCGACGTTTTGTGGAGCTGGGGCCTCAACTTGTTCTTCTGCCATCACAGACTGTTCTATTATCTCATTCTTCTCTTCCATTTTTCTCACCGAATTTTCTATTCCTGTACAACCAACACAAGGAGATTCCTCTCCATTAGTTCACATTTATGATGTAAATGTACTATATGTATCAAACATTTGAGCAGTTATAGTTACCGACAAAAAGATTTCAAATTCACAGTTCGAAATTTACTTTAAAACCATTGCTCTGATACCACTAAAACATGTCACACCCTACCCCTCTGTAAGGCATAACATGATCCCGTAGTATACCTAATGAATTACCAACTCCGTCATCGATAACCCATTAAATACACTACAAGGGATTTTCAAAACTTTTCTTACTTCTTTTACAGTGGTGAGCACTATTTACAGGTGTTAAAACCTTTTTGAACTGAAGTGATAGAATTGACACATTTGAATTATTTGGAATTTCTATAAAAATTTTGGCAGAGTGCCCTCTGTATTTTGGATAAAACAGCTTCTTGTAAAACTCAAAAAGCACTTCAATATGTTTCCAAATATGAACTCTAACAAAATTCAACACAATATTTTTCTCAACTCAATCCACAACAATTTTTCAGTATTTTCAAAGGAGGAGATAAAGGAAATATAATACAAATTTTTACAAGTCAAAATAACTCATAATTCACTTTACAACTTCAATGTACAATTTTAATTTACAACTGCTCAAATAATTTACATACATATTATTACATGCATACATCAAAACCTATGTACGTGGGTATATCTATGATATACCCGAGCCGATCTGAATGTATCTTCAAGGAAATTTATTCATCGCTCTATGCTCTTCTTACTGCGATAAAGATACAAAGCTATCACGAGTGGTGAACTCTGGTGCACAACTATAATTTAAAACATAGTACAATATACATTGACAAAATTTACAAGAAATAATTTGGAAATCAATACTCATCAAATTCCATAACTCAAAATATTCATTGCCAATAATGTAAATCATTTGTATAAATGACTTTGATCACAAAATTCAATTTATCAAATCATGACTATCCATTTAAATAATTCTAACGAAATCAATTATACATAAACCATAATTGAAATCATAATTCCTTACCATTCAAAAGCCATTCTCAGATCTCAAAATCATAATCAGATTTCAAAATCATATCAGATCTCAAAAATCATATCAGATCTCAAAATCATATCAGATCTCAAAACTCATTCTTTATCTCAAAAATCATTCTTTATATAAAAAATAAATCTTTATCTAAAAAATAAATCTTTATCTCAAAAATCATTCTTTATCTCACTAACTATGCAAGACTAATCCGAAGGGCCATATTCGATGTGATTCTAACTCCTATGGTCGGGAGGTCGAATCGATTCTAACTCCCCGTGGTCGAGGAGGTCGAATCATCGTGCACGCACCATCACAATAATGAATCTTCCGCAAGGGCCATAACGATAAAATAAACTTAGATCTAACCTCAAATCGAGGAAAATCTAAGCCTGCACGTACTCATGGTAATCAAAACACAACTAACTCCATTGTCTTCTCAACAAATGAGAGAGACTGTAATAACCTAGTCAAGCATCTATAGTGAGATATAAAACAATATCACAATCCTTTTAGTGAGCATAAATCACAATATAATTCGATTCAAAGTCAATTCCAATATCCAATAATTTTTATGCTCAACACAATTCAAATCATAAATTTGCATTTTTCCATGAAAATTACCATCACAATTCAAAACATGTTCTATCACAATTTTCCAAAACATAATTTATTCAATCCATAACAATGCTTAATAATTGTGGAAATACCATTTCACAAAGCTAAATTCATACATACTATAACAATTTCAATAATCATTGAATTAAATCCAATGCTTGTTAAACATAATACATAAGAAAAATATGTCATTTAATCATATGAAATATTCAAAACAAAATCAGTTAAAAACTAGCTGTGCACAAACACATTTTAAAACAATAACATACAATTAATCATATGAAATCTTATTCAGAGTAAAATCAGTTGAAAACTAGCTGTGCACAAACCTCTGATGACTCTTCTGATCCGACTCGATGTTTCCTTCCTTTGCCGAGTCCTTGTTAATCGAGAAACACAATTTGAAGTGTTTCAGCTAAATTAAACCGTCTCTATCGATGGTGTTTGGTAAATACCGCATCAACTCAATTATTCACTTAATCACCTAATATACCAACCTCATTGCTTTTAGGTAAATTAGGTCTTAGTGTCGTTAATATGTCACATTCGATAGGGTTTTAGGTTTGGTACGTTTTACCAAAGTCATTTCATTGCTTAGTGCATTTTAATGCAAATTGCTGGATTCCGGGATACTAGTTTGACCTAGCCGGACGATCTAGTTCCCTCGATTTTCGGGTTTTGGTCAAAACTACAAACTTGTAGATCTATGTCTTATTGCACGCGGGGAAAAATTTCAGGTCAATCCGAGTTAAGTAGACCAAGTTATGGTCATTATACTATTGCTGGTCAAATGGCATCAAATTAGGTCAATTTTAGGTCAATTTGGTCAACTTTGGTTCGGCCAGTTTTTGGACCCGAACTTGTGCAAGCTTTTTGACTTGCTTCTGGTCATTTCTGGGTTTTGGTGTCTTCATAAGACTTGTAGGTATGGGTCTTAACTATTCATAGTTAAAATTTCAGGTTAATTGGACCTGTTTTGAGTGAGTTATGGCCTAAACACTCACTGCTGCCCAATTGGTCATTTTTCAGGTCCTAATTGTACCTAATCCGAATTGGTCATTTTCTTAGGTCACCTTGCAAGCAGAATTTTGGTATGTTTTCTTAATGAAAGTTGGCACATTTTGTGCCTAGTTCCACCTCCAATTGGTCTCATACCAATTGAGGTTACACATTTAAACTTATTGGCTAAAATGTACACTGCCCTTGGTTACTTTGCTTAACACACATCAATTACACACATTTACCTTGCAATATTTTTACTTCCCTACCAAATCTGTTTTGGTACATTACCAAAACCACATTCCACTTTACATTATCCTCACTTTGGGCAGATTACAATTATCTTCAATACACCAATTAAAGTTCACATTTACAAAGTCTAAATACAATCACATACACACCTAAACATCACTAATTCTCACATACACTTTACAAAATAATTTCATACACATATCCATCAATCCTTCTATGTCAACATTCTGCCAACACTTCCATGAATACATACATTTATTCAAGTGTCCCCAAGCTGCAGAAATTGTCCTTCAACACCAAGTGTCCTACAATTCATTAAATCCCATTCCAAGTGCAAAAATCACCTTATACATGTGAAGTAATTCACTAGGTTATTAAATCATCACAACCAACATAATTCTCATCAATTATATGTACAAATACTTCATCAATACATGATTACATGGCTGCCCAAAAATGGATATCTCAATACTCTTCAAACTTAAAAATTTCCTTCACAAAACCAACACCCATAACATGTATACAAAGTTTAACAAAGCAATCTTCAAAAATACAAACTTACCTTATGGTTGGAACTTGCTAAACCTTGACTAAACTTCTTGATTTTGGTATCAAACTCTTCCTTGTGATGTGGGGACAATTTTTAATGAAGCTAGGTGTGGGAAAAGGAGGCTTGATCATGGGATTTTAAGCCTTGAAGGTGGGTGGCCATGGGAGCTTTTTTGGAGAATTTCATTCACGGCAATGGAGGTTTAAATGAGGAAGATGATGTTTGAGTGGGAGTAATCTGCCCACTTATGATTATATTTAATCTATTTTAAAATCCCTTAGTGGTCCACTAAGTATTAGGATAGTATTTGTTTAATGAAACTTTTACTTATTCCACATTAAACCCATAAATTTTTGCTATTTACTTTAGGTACCCTCAATTTAATTTTTCATTTTATTTTCTAAGTGTAATATTATTTATTTTTAATGGACATTTAGGTCAAAAGACAATTCGGGATGTCAAATGACCATAATGCCCCTGTTCGGGTTGCATTCTCGATTTTTCGGTATCACCGGGTTTTGTCCGTTTTTCGATTTCTCACTTTTCTTTGTACTAATTATTTAATTTTTTCTTTGATCTTTCTAATAATATTTATTCTTCAATAAGGTTCTATTTAAGTCCTAAAAATGTTTTCCAGGGTTCCCCGCAGTCCAGGGCTAGTCAACGGTCCACGCCGTGACTTCCTAAGGGCCACCCATCGCTAGGTTTCCCTACGCTTAACTTGATCACATTTCTTTGCTATTATTTTTCCTTTGTTTTTCTTGTATTTTCTTTTCTTGTATTTCATTATTTTATGTCTCCTCCTCATGTCAAAGTGTAGTTCTAGGCATCCTAGCTGTCCGACAACACCGGTCACCGAGCAAGAGAACGCACTCACTACCGAACTTTGGGGTTTTACAATTCTCCCCCTTAAAATAAATTTCGTCTCAAATTTTACACAGCATTAGTCTCGAACAGTGTGGGTGTTGTCTCCTCATATCCTCTTCACGTTCCCAAGTAGCTTCCTGCTCGAATGATGGTTCCACAAAGACTTTAAACAGTGTATCTGCTTGTTCTCACTGCTTCACCTCATAAGCCAAAATTTTTATGGGTTCTTCGTCTTATGAGAGGTCCAGGTTTACTTCAATCTCTTCAACTGATAGTACATGAGATGGGTCGATCTGTACCTCCTTAACATGGACACATGGAAAACACTGTATCTTTGCTAGCTCGAGGTAATGCCAACCGATATGCCAAAGGACCCACTCTTTCCGTAACCTCATATGGTCCAATGAAACGAGGACTCGCTTTCCCCTTTACGCCAAATCTCATAATTCTCTTCCAAGGAGAAACTTTGAGGAATACCTTATCACCCACTGGATACTCAATATCTCTTCTTTTCAAACCAACATAGGACTTCTGACGGTCTGATGCAGCCTTGAGTCTATCTCTAATCAATCTAATCTTTTCCTCTGTCTGCTGAACAATTTCTAGCCCAATCATCTTCCTTTCACCTACTTCATACCAACATAAGGAAGTTCTGCACTTTCTGCCATACAAAGCTTCATATGGAGGCATCCCAATGCTTGATTGATAACTGTTGTTATAAGCAAACTCAATCAAAGGCAAGCGTGTATCCCAACAACCTTCAAATTGAATCACACAAGCCCGTAGCATATCCTCCAATATCTGAATTACTCTTTGGTGGCCATCCATGCGTGGGTGGAATCTTTGTCTTTGAAGTTCAATCTAGTTCCTAGGGCTCTCTGAAGACTACCCCAGAATCTAGAAGTGAACCTAGGATCTCTGTCAGATACAATCGATATTGGCACTCCATGTAATTTTACAATTTCATATATGTACAATCTGGCCAATCTTTTAAGGCTATAGTCCATCCAGACTGGCAAAAAGTGAGCAGACTTGGTTAGTCACAATTATGACCTATCTTGCATCTTGACTATTACGTGTCCTCGGAAGTCTCATCACAACATCCATAGTTATCTGCTCCCTTACAATGTTTCATAGGGTGCCACTCGTATGCTAGCTTGACACTTATTAATGTATACAAATTACATTAGTGGGATGTATCTGTCCCATCTCCCTGATTCAACGACAGAAGTTCTCAGTATATTCTCGAGGGTTTATCACGCATTACAGGTTATTTTTATCATTTCATTTCATTATTTATAGGAACTCAATGAGTTTCCGAATTTACCTGAATTACTTGTTTCGACTGTCCATCCGTTTGAGGATGATAAGTCGTATTGATATCTTTAAGCTTATAGCAATTACTGTGGTACAGGTAATTCACATTATTGTAACCGAGTTACTGACTCCAGCTACCTTACAAGTGTAGTCTTTCGACAGGCTAGTTCTGAAGTCTTAAATTTCTGACTAAAATTTTCACATTTATTTCCAGTAATAGTATTCTATTCGGGTGCAACTGTATCAATTTATAGATTACTTACAAATATTCTTAATTTATTATACCACGAGGAAGCACGTAGCTCTACACAATAATCCCGTGTCGGTACTATAATCTGCAGCTTACAATACAAACATCGAGAACATTATATAGTCACTACGTTATAACCTCATGGACTAGGTTTTCTAACATCTTATCCTTCTCGAATCCACTAATATCCCAAACCGATTCTAATTACAATTTCCTTTGACAATTACTAACAGTAACATTTTTTCCCTCATCTAGAGCAATTCTATTACTGTAACTTACTTTTAGGTCCTCTTGCCTTACATTAGTAAGCTCGCCAATTAGCTTTATAATTTACGGTATATTAGAAAATACTTTTAGCTAAAATTCTTCCAAAATTAATGTCAATCATACTTGTTATTACAATTATTATCCTAAAAGACTAGTCACTAATACATCAAAATTCATTCCCATGTAAAGGAATAACAACAGGACATATAGTTCTGACACTAACACACAACTAAGTAGTACTGGGATCAAATAATAACTAATTATTTCTTTCAAAATTTAAGAACTTACCAGTAGCTACATCTGAAGTTTCTGCTCTTTCTCCTTGGCGCACAGTGGACGCTCTGACTGGTGCACTACCATATTCGGGTTGATTCACTGTGTTATAGTGGTGAGGAGTACTAACTCTATTTCTATCTTGACTCGATCGACGGTGCGTGAACTCTAGAGAGCGGTCGAGGTGGTTTAGTACAATTTTTAGCAAAGTGTCCAAGTTTTCCACAATTGTAGCAGGCTCCAGAGGTCTTATAGCATATCCCACCATGATATTTTCCATAAGTTTCACATAGGCGGGAAGGGTAGGAACTTCTAGTTGTTCGACGACTGGACCTTGGTGGTCTCTGTCTTAATGATCCACCTCTATCGTATCTCTGAGCTCGGGTTCCTCAAATTCTTTTCTCTTTCTCAAATTCTTGTTCGAGCTCGACCCATAGGTTTCTCCCTCTTTTCCATTTCATGTTGCCCTTGTGGGGTTGGAGTGCAGATTGGGCTTGGGTGACAGTTATCACCATTTGTTGAAAGAAAGTGGCCATTTGTTGGGCCATTTGTGCGATAATTTGTACCGGTAAAGCGTCTGATCGGGCCTTCGACGTTTTGTGGAGTGGGGCCTCAACTTGTTCTTCTCGCCATCATCGTGTTCTATTATCTCATTCTTCTCTTCCATTTTTCTCACGAATTTTCTATTCTGTACAACCAACACAAGGAGATTCCTCTCCATTAGTTCACATTTATGATGTAAATGTACTATATGTATCAAACATTTGAGCGATTATAGTTACCGACAAAAGATTTCAAATTCACGATTAAATTTACTTTAAAACCATTGCTCGATACCACTAAAACATGTCACACCCTACCCCTCTGTAAGGCATAACATGATCCGTAGTATACCTAATGAATTACCAACTCCGTCTCATCGATAACCCATTAAATACACTACAAGGGATTTTCAAAACTTTTCTTACTTCTTTTCTGATGGTGAGCACTATTTACAGTGTTAAAACCTTTTTGAATCAAGTGATAGAATTGACACATTTGAATTATTTGGAATTTCTATAAAAATTTTGGCAGAGTGCCCTCTGTATTTTGGATAAAGCAGTTCTTGAAAACCTGTAAAAAGCACTTCAATATGTTTCCAAATATGAACTCTAACAAAATTCAACACAATATTTTTCTCAACTCAATCCACAACAATTTTTCAGTATTTTCAAAGGAGGAGATAAAGGAAATATAATACAAATTTTTACAAGTCAAAATAACTCATAATTCACTTTACAACTTCAATGTACAATTTTAATTTACAACTGCTCAAATAATTTACATACATATTATTACATGCATACATCAAAACCTATGTACGTGGGTATATCTATGATATACCTGGAGCTGATCTGAATGTATCTTCAAGGAAATTTATTCACTGCTCTATGCTCTTCTTACCTGCGACAGCATACAAAGCTATCGCTGAGTGGTGAACTCAGTGGTGCACAACTATAATTTAAAACATAGTACAATATACATTGACAAAATTCTGATAAATAATTTGGAAATCTGAATACTCATCAAATTCCATAACTCAAAATATTCATTGCCAATAATGTAAATCATTTGTATAAATGACTTTGATCACAAAATTCAATTTATCAAATCATGACTATCCATTTAAATAATTCTAACGAAATCAATTATACATAAACCATAATTGAAATCAAAATTCCTTACCATTCAAAAGCCATTCTGTATCTCAAAAATCATACTGTATTTCAAAAATCATACTGTATCTCAAAAATCATACTGTATCTCAAAAATCATACTGTATCTCAAAACTCATTCTTTATCTCAAAAATCATTCTTTATCTCAAAAATCATTCTTTATCTCAAAAATCATTCTTTATCTCAAAAATCATTCTTTATCTCACTAACTATGCAAGACTAATCTGATAGGGCCATCTTCGATGTGATTCTAACTCCTATGGTCGGGAGGTCGAATCAGATTCTAACTCCCTGTGGTCGAGGAGGTCGAATCATCGTGCACAGTACCATCACAATAATGAATCTTCCGCAAGGGCCATAACGATAAAATAAACTTAGATCTAACCTCAAATCAGAGGAAAATCTAAGCCTGTGCACGTACCATGGTAATCAAAACACAACTAACTCCATTGTCTTCTCAACAAATGAGAGAGACGGGTAATAACCTAGTCAAGCATCTATAGTGAGATATAAAACAATATCACAATCCTTTTAGTGAGCATAAATCACAATATAATTCGATTCAAAGTCAATTCCAATATCCAATAATTTTTATGCTCAACACAATTCAAATCATAAATTTGCATTTTTCCATGAAAATTACCATCACAATTCAAAACATGTTCTATCACAATTTTCCAAAACATAATTTATTCAATCCATAACAATGCTTAATAATTGTGGAAATACCATTTCACAAAGCTAAATTCATACATACTATAACAATTTCAATAATCATTGAATTAAATCCAATGCTTGTTAAACATAATACATAAGAAAAATATGTCATTTAATCATATGAAATATTCAAAACAAAATCAGTTAAAAACTAGCTGTGCACAAACACATTTTAAAACAATAACATACAATTAATCATATGAAATCTTATTGAGTAAAATCAGTTGAAAACTAGCTGCACAAACCTCGATGATCGTCTCCTGATCTGGACTCAGTGTTTCCTTCCCTTTTGCTGAGTCCTTGTTAACTGAGAAACACAATTTGAAGTGTTTCAGTGCTAAATTAAACTGTCTCTATCGATGGTGTTTGGTAAATACTGCACTGAACTCAATTATTCACTTAATCACCTAATATACCAACCCTCATTGCGTTTTAGGTAAATTAGGTCTTAGTGTCGTTAATATGTCACATTCGATAGGGTTTTAGGTTTGGTACGTTTTACCAAAGTCATTTCCTTGCTTAGTGCATTTTAATGCAAATTGCTGGATTCCGGGATACTAGTTTGACCTAGCCGGACGATCTAGTTCCCTCGATTTTCGGGTTTTGGTCAAAACTACAAACTTGTAGATCTATGTCTTATTGCACGCGGGGAAAAATTTCAGGTCAATCCGAGTTAAGTAGACCAAGTTATGGTCATTATACTATTGCTGGTCAAATGGCATCAAATTAGGTCAATTTTAGGTCAATTTGGTCAACTTTGGTTCGGCCAGTTTTTGGACCCGAACTTGTGCAAGCTTTTTGACTTGCTTCTGGTCATTTCTGGGTTTTGGTGTCTTCATAAGACTTGTAGGTATGGGTCTTAACTATTCATGGTTAAAATTTCAGGTTAATTGGACCTGTTTTGAGTGAGTTATGGCCTAAACACTCACTGCTGCCCAATTGGTCATTTTTCAGGTCCTAATTGTACCTAATCCGAATTGGTCATTTTCTTAGGTCACCTTGCAAGCAGAATTTTGGTATGTTTTCTTAATGAAAGTTGGCACATTTTGTGCCTAGTTCCACCTCCAATTGGTCTCATACCAATTGAGGTTACACATTTAAACTTATTGGCTAAAATGTACACTGCCCTTGGTTACTTTGCTTAACACACATCAATTACACACATTTACCTTGCAATATTTTTACTTCCCTACCAAATCTGTTTTGGTACATTACCAAAACCACATTCCACTTTACATTATCCTCACTTTGGGCAGATTACAATTATCTTCAATACACCAATTAAAGTTCACATTTACAAAGTCTAAATACAATCACATACACACCTAAACATCACTAATTCTCACATACACTTTACAAAATAATTTCATACACATATCCATCAATCCTTCTATGTCAACATTCTGCCAACACTTCCATGAATACATACATTTATTCAAGTGTCCCCAAGCTGCAGAAATTGTCCTTCAACACCAAGTGTCCTACAATTCATTAAATCCCATTCCAAGTGCAAAATCACCTTATACATGTGAAGTAATTCACTAGGTTATTAAATCATCACAACCAACATAATTCTCATCAATTATATGTACAAATACTTCATCAATACATGATTACATGGCTGCCCAAAAATGGATATCTCAATACTCTTCAAACTTAAAAATTTCCTTCACAAAACCAACACCCATAACATGTATACAAAGTTTAACAAAGCAATCTTCAAAAATACAAACTTACCTTATGGTTGGAACTTGCTAAACCTTGACTAAACTTCTTGATTTTGGTATCAAACTCTTCCTTGTGATGTGGGGACAATTTTTAATGAAGCTAGGTGTGGGAAAAGGAGGCTTGATCATGGGATTTTTAAGCCTTGAAGGTGGGTGGCCATGGGAGCTTTTTTTGGAGAATTTCATTCACGGCAATGGAGGTTTAAATGAGGAAGATGATGTTTGAGTGGGAGTAATCTGCCCACTTATGATTATATTTAATCTATTTTAAAATCCCTTAGTGGTCCACTAAGTATTAGGATAGTATTTGTTTAATGAAACTTTTACTTATTCCACATTAAACCCATAAATTTTTGCTATTTACTTTAGGTACCCTCAATTTAATTTTTCATTTTATTTTCTAAGTGTAATATTATTTATTTTTAATGGACATTTAGGTCAAAAGACAATTCGAGATGTCAAATGACCATAATGCCCCTGTTCGGGTTGCATTCTCGATTTTTCGGTATCACCGGGTTTTGTCCGTTTTTCGATTTCTCACTTTTCTTTGTACTAATTATTTAATTTTTCTTTGATCTTTCTAATAATATTTATTCTTCAATAAGGTTCTATTTAAGTCCTAAAAATGTTTTCCGGGGTTCCCCATGATCGAGAGCTAGTCAACGGTCCATGCGTGACTTCCGGTCATGATCACCCATCGCTAGGTTTCCCGGCTCGCTTAACTTGATCACATTTCTTTGCTATTATTTTTCCTTTGTTTTTCTTGTATTTTCTTTTCTTGTATTTCATTATTTTATGTCTCCTCCCTCATGTCAAAGTGTAGTTCTAGGCATCCTAGTGTCCAGGACAACATCAGTCACCGAGCAGATAGAACGCACTACCGAACTTTGGGGTGTTACAATTCTCTCCCCCTTAAAATAAATTTCGTCTCGAAATTTTACCTGGCATTAGTCTCTGAACAGCTGTGGGTGCTGTCTCCTCATATCCTCTTCACGTTCCCAAGTAGCTTCCTGGCCTGAATGATGGTTCCACAGCACTTTAAACAGGTGTATCTGTTTGTTCCTCAGCTGTTTCACCTCATAAGCCAAAATTTTTTTTATGGGTTCTTCGTCTTATGAGAGGTCTGGGTTTACTTCAATCTCTTCAACTGATAGTACATGAGATGGGTCAGATCTGTACCTCCTTAACATGGACACATGGAAAACACTGTGTATCTTTGCTAGCTCTGGAGGTAATGCCAACCGATATGCCAAAGGACCCACTCTTTCCAGAACCTCATATGGTCCAATGAAACGAGGACTCAGTTTCCCCTTTCTGCCAAATCTCATAATTCTCTTCCAAGGAGAAACTTTGAGGAATACCTTATCACCCACTGCATACTCAATATCTCTTCTTTTCAAACCAACATAGGACTTCTGACGGTCTGATGCAGCCTTGAGTCTATCTCTAATCAATCTAATCTTTTCCTCTGTCTGCTGAACAATTTCTAGCCCAATCATCTTCCTTTCACCTACTTCATACCAACATAAGGAAGTTCTGCACTTTCTGCCATACAAAGCTTCATATGGAGGCATCCCAATGCTTGATTGATAACTGTTGTTATAAGCAAACTCAATCAAAGGCAAGCGTGTATCCCAACTACCTTCAAATTGAATCACACAAGCCCGTAGCATATCCTCCAATATCTGAATTACTCTTTCAGACTGGCCATCTGTCTGTGGGTGGAATGCTGTGCTGAAGTTCAATCTAGTTCCTAGGGCTCTCTGAAGACTACCCCAGAATCTAGAAGTGAACCTAGGATCTCTGTCAGATACAATCGATATTGGCACTCCATGTAATTTTACAATTTCATATATGTACAATCTGGCCAATCTTTTAAGGCTATAGTCCATCCAGACTGGCAAAAAGTGAGCAGACTTGGTTAGTCTGTCAATTATGACCTATACTGCATCTTGACTATTCTGTGTCCTCGGAAGTCTCATCACAACATCCATAGTTATCTGTTCCCTTACAATGTTTCATAGGGTGCCACTCGTATGCTAGCTTGACACTTATTAATGTATACAAATTCTGTTAGTGGGATGTATCTGTCCCATCTCCCCTCGGATTCAACGACAGAAGTTCTCAGTATATTCTCGAGGGTTTATCACGCATTACAGGTTATTTTTATCATTTCATTTCATTATTTATAGGAACTCAATGAGTTTCCGAATTTACCTGAATTACTTGTTTCGACTGTCCATCCGTTTGAGGATGATAAGTCGTATTGATATCTTTAAGCTTATAGCAATTACTGTGGTACAGGTAATTCACATTATTGTAACCGAGTTACTGACTCCAGCTACCTTACAAGTGTAGTCTTTCGACAGGCTAGTTCTGAAGTCTTAAATTTCTGACTAAAATTTTCACATTTATTTCCAGTAATAGTATTCTATTCGTGCAAATTGTATCAATTTATAGATTACTTACAAATATTCTTAATTTATTGTACCACGAGGAAGCACGTAGCTCTACACAATAATCCAGTGTCGGTACTGTAATCTGCAGCTTACAATACAAACATCGAGAACATTATATAGTCACTACGTTATAACCTCATGGACTAGGTTTTCTAACATCTTATCCTTCTCGAATCCACTAATATCCCAAACCGATTCTGATTACAATTTCCTTTGACAATTACTAACAGTAACATTTTTTCCCTCATCTAGAGCAATTCTATTACTGTAACTTACTTTTAGGTCCTCTTGCCTTACATTAGTAAGCTCGCCAATTAGCTTTATAATTTACGGTATATTAGAAAATACTTTTAGCTAAAATTCTTCCAAAATTAATGTCAATCATACTTGTTATTACAATTATTATCCTAAAAGACTAGTCACTAATACATCAAAATTCATTCCCATGTAAAGGAATAACAACAGGACATATAGTTCTGACACTAACACACAACTAAGTAGTGCTGGGATCAAATAATAACTAATTGTTTCTTTCAAAATTTAAGAACTTACCAGTAGCTACATCTGAAGTTTCTGCTCTTTCTCCTTGGCGCACAGTGGACGCTCTGACTGGTGCACTACCATATTCGGGTTGATTCACTGTGTTATAGTGGTGAGGAGTACTAACTCTATTTCTATCTTGACTCTGACTGACGGTCTGTGAACTCTAGAGAGCAGATCGAGGTGGTTTAGTACAATTTTTAGCAAAGTGTCCAAGTTTTCCACAATTGTAGCAGGCTCCAGAGGTCTTATAGCATATCCCACCATGATATTTTCCACAAGTTTCACATAGGCGGGAAGGGTAGGAACTTCTAGTTGTTCGACGACTGGACCTTGGTGGTCTCTGTCTTAATGATCCACCTCTATCGTATCTCTGAGCTCGGGGTTCCTCAAATTCTTTTCTCTTTCTCAAATTACTGTTCGAGCTCTGACCCATAGGTTTCTCCCTCTTTTCCATTTCATGTTGCCCTTGTGGGGGTTGGAGTGCATGCTTGGGCTTGGGGCGTGATTATCGACCATTTGTTGAAAGAAAGTGGCCATTTGTTGGGCCATTTGTGCGATAATTTGTACCAGTAAAAGCGTCTGATCAGGCCTTCGACGTTTTGTGGAGCTGGGGCCTCAACTTGTTCTTCTGCCATCACAGACTGTTCTATTATCTCATTCTTCTCTTCCATTTTTCTCACCGAATTTTCTATTCCTATACAACCAACACAAGGAGATTCCTCTCCATTAGTTCACATTTATGATGTAAATGTACTATATGTATCAAACATTTGAGCAGTTGTAATTCTGACAAAAGATTTCAAATTCACGATTCAAATTTACTTTAAAACCATTGCTCGATACCACTAAAACATGTCACACCCTACCCTCTGTAAGGCATAACATGATCCCGTAGTATACCTAATGAATTACCAACTCCGCTTCATCGATAACCCATTAAATACACTACAAGGGATTTTCAAAACTTTTCTTACTTCTTTTACAGTGGTGAGCACTATTTACAGGTGTTAAAACCTTTTTGAACTGAAGTGATAGAATTGACACATTTGAATTATTTGGAATTTCTATAAAAATTTTGGCAGAGTGCCCTCTGTATTTTGGATAAAACAGTTCTTCAGAAAACCTGTAAAAAGCACTTCAATATGTTTCCAAATATGAACTCTAACAAAATTCAACACAATATTTTTCTCAACTCAATCCACAACAATTTTTCAGTATTTTCAAAGGAGGAGATAAAGGAAATATAATACAAATTTTTACAAGTCAAAATAACTCATAATTCACTTTACAACTTCAATGTACAATTTTAATTTACAACTGCTCAAATAATTTACATACATATTATTACATGCATACATCAAAACCTATGTACGTGGGTATATCTATGATATACCTGGAGCTGATCTGAATGTATCTTCAAGGAAATTTATTCACTGCTCTATGCTCTTCTTACCTGCGACAGCATACAAAGCTATCGCTGAGTGGTGAACTCAGTGGTGCACAACTATAATTTAAAACATAGTACAATATACATTGACAAAATTTACAGTAAATAATTTGGAAATCTGAATACTCATCAAATTCCATAACTCAAAATATTCATTGCCAATAATGTAAATCATTTGTATAAATGACTTTGATCACAAAATTCAATTTATCAAATCATGACTATCCATTTAAATAATTCTAACGAAATCAATTATACATAAACCATAATTGAAATCAAAATTCCTTACCATTCAAAAGCCATTCTGTATCTCAAAAATCATATCAGTATTTCAAAAATCATATCAGATCTCAAAAATCATACTGTATCTCAAAACTCATTCTTTATCTCAAAAATCATTCTTTATCTCAAAAATCATTCTTTATCTCAAAAATCATTCTTTATCTCAAAAATCATTCTTTATCTCACTAACTATGCAAGACTAATCCGAAAGGGCAATATTCTATGTGATTCTAACTCACTATGGTCGGGAGGTCGAATCGATTCTAACTCCCCGTGGTCGAGGAGGTCGAATCATCGCAGTACGCACCATCACAATAATGAATCTTCCGCAAGGGCCATAACGATAAAATAAACTTAGATCTAACCTCAAATCAGAGGAAAATCTAAGCTGTGCACGCACCATGGTAATCAAAACACAACTAACTCCATTGTCTTCTCAACAAATGAGAGAGACGGGTAATAACCTAGTCAAGCATCTATAGTGAGATATAAAACAATATCACAATCCTTTTAGTGAGCATAAATCACAATATAATTCGATTCAAAGTCAATTCCAATATCCAATAATTTTTATGCTCAACACAATTCAAATCATAAATTTGCATTTTTCCATGAAAATTACCATCACAATTCAAAACATGTTCTATCACAATTTTCCAAAACATAATTTATTCAATCCATAACAATGCTTAATAATTGTGGAAATACCATTTCACAAAGCTAAATTCATACATACTATAACAATTTCAATAATCATTGAATTAAATCCAATGCTTGTTAAACATAATACATAAGAAAAATATGTCATTTAATCATATGAAATATTCAAAACAAAATCAGTTAAAAACTAGCTGTGCACAAACACATTTTAAAACAATAACATACAATTAATCATATGAAATCTTATTCAGAGTAAAATCAGTTGAAAACTAGCTGTGCACAAACCTCGATGATCGTTTCCTCCGATCCGACTCGGTGTTTCCTTCCCTTTTGCCGAGTCCTTGTTAATCGAGAAACACAATTTGAAGTGTTTCAGCTAAATTAAACTGTCTCTATCGATGGTGTTTGGTAAATCTTGCACCGAACTCAATTATTCACTTAATCACCTAATATACCAACCCTCATTGCGTTTTAGGTAAATTAGGTCTTAGTATCGTTAATATGTCACATTCGATAGGGTTTTAGGTTTGGTACGTTTTACCAAAGTCATTTCCTTGCTTAGTGCATTTTAATGCAAATTGCTGGATTCTGGGATACTAGTTTGACCTAGCCGGACGATCTAGTTCCCTCGATTTTCGGGTTTTGGTCAAAACTACAAACTTGTAGATCTATGTCTTATTGCACGCGGGAAAAAATTTCAGGTCAATCCGAGTTAAGTAGACCAAGTTATGGTCATTATACTATTGCTGGTCAAATGGCATCAAATTAGGTCAATTTTAGGTCAATTTGGTCAACTTTGGTTCGGCCAGTTTTTGGACCCGAACTTGTGCAAGCTTTTTGACTTGCTTCTGGTCATTTCTGGGTTTTGGTGTCTTCATAAGACTTGTAGGTATGGGTCTTAACTATTCATGGTTAAAATTTCAGGTTAATTGGACCTGTTTTGAGTGAGTTATGGCCTAAACACTCACTGCTGCCCAATTGGTCATTTTTCAGGTCCTAATTGTACCTAATCCGAATTGGTCATTTTCTTAGGTCACCTTGCAAGCAGAATTTTGGTATGTTTTCTTAATGAAAGTTGGCACATTTTGTGCCTAGTTCCACCTCCAATTGGTCTCATACCAATTGAGGTTACACATTTAAACTTATTGGCTAAAATGTACACTGCCCTTGGTTACTTTGCTTAACACACATCAATTACACACATTTACCTTGCAATATTTTTACTTCCCTACCAAATCTGTTTTGGTACATTACCAAAACCTTATTCCACTTTACATTATCCTCACTTTGGGCAGATTACAATTATCTTCAATACACCAATTAAAGTTCACATTTACAAAGTCTAAATACAATCACATACACACCTAAACATCACTAATTCTCACATACACTTTACAAAATAATTTCATACACATATCCATCAATCCTTCTATGTCAACATTCTGCCAACACTTCCATGAATACATACATTTATTCAAGTGTCCCCAAGCTGCAGAAATTGTCCTTCAACACCAAGTGTCCTACAATTCATTAAATCCCATTCCAAGTGCAAAAATCACCTTATACATGTGAAGTAATTCACTAGGTTATTAAATCATCACAACCAACATAATTCTCATCAATTATATGTACAAATACTTCATCAATACATGATTACATGGCTGCCCAAAAATGGATATCTCAATACTCTTCAAACTTAAAAATTTCCTTCACAAAACCAACACCCATAACATGTATACAAAGTTTAACAAAGCAATCTTCAAAAATACAAACTTACCTTATGGTTGGAACTTGCTAAACCTTGACTAAACTTCTTGATTTTGGTATCAAACTCTTCCTTGTGATGTGGGGACAATTTTTAATGAAGCTAGGTGTGGGAAAAGGAGGCTTGATCATGGGATTTTTAAGCCTTGAAGGTGGGTGGCCATGGGAGCTTTTTTTGGAGAATTTCATTCACGGCAATGGAGGTTTAAATGAGGAAGATGATGTTTGAGTGGGAGTAATCTGCCCACTTATGATTATATTTAATCTATTTTAAAATCCCTTAGTGGTCCACTAAGTATTAGGATAGTATTTGTTTAATGAAACTTTTACTTATTCCACATTAAACCCATAAATTTTTGCTATTTACTTTAGGTACCCTCAATTTAATTTTTCATTTTATTTTCTAAGTGTAATATTATTTATTTTTAATGGACATTTAGGTCAAAAGACAATTCGGGATGTCAAATGAACATAATGCCCCTGTTCGGGTTGCATTCTCGATTTTTCGGTATCACCGGGGTTTATCCGTTTTTCAATTTCTCACTTTTCTTTGTACTAATTATTTAATTTTTCTTTGATCTTTCTAATAATATTTATTCTTCAATAAGGTTCTATTTAAGTCCTAAAAATGTTTTCCAGGGTTCCCCGCAGTCCAGGGCTAGTCAACGGTCCACGCCGTGACTTCCCGGTGCGGTCACCCATCGCTAGGTTTCCCGGCTCGCTTAACTTGATCACATTTCTTTGCTATTATTTTTCCTTTGTTTTTCTTGTATTTTCTTTTCTTGTATTTCATTATTTTATGTCTCCTCCCTCATGTCAAAGTGTAGTTCTAGGCATCCTAGCTGTCCGGACAACACTGGTCACCGGAGCAGTAGAACGCACTACCGAACTTTGGGGTGTTACAACTAACCTCTCGTAGGGCAGAATTTTCCCAAGCTTGACTTCACTTTCTTTCCTTTTCTAGGCTGCCAAACACTCCTCCTTGGTGTGGGTATAATTTTTAGTGAAGAGAGGATAAGGTTTTGAGGTGAAATAAGGTGAGGTTTGGGAGCTTTAGTGAGCTTTCATGGTGGAATGGTTATGGAATTTGAGAGCTACAAGTGGGTTTTGTGAAAGTGATGGCTGCTGGAATTTTTAGGAGCTTTTGCTGTAGTCTCATCCATATTTTATTGGTTAATTTAAGTGTTGATTAAATGTGATTGGTGGGTAAGTGTTTAATGACATCATATGATGTCATAATTGGTATTTTCTTCCATTTTCTTTTCTTCTTTTCTCTACTCATTTTCAATTCAATTTTTAGTAATGTTTATTCATATTTTATGTCATAATAATTATTTACTTAACTGGACAAGTCGGCCAAAAATCACCTCTAAAGGCGAAATGACCAAAATGCCCTCCGTTTGGCTTAACGGGTCAAAATTGTCTGTACAGATTGAAAAATTTTTCTAAATATTTTCTTGGCATTCTAATGCCATAGGAACCTCAATGACCCCTCTCTGGAGTCCCAAAAATTATTTTATAATTTTTCCCCCTGGTCTAGGGCTCCTAGTTGCAAGAACCGCAACTTCCCTCTGGGTTACCCATTGCTTGGGCACCGGCTCATTTAACTTGGTTGTATTTTATTTCTAAAATTTTTCCTAAATTTTTCTTATTAATATTTGAGTTAATTATAGTCCCTCACTTTAGTTTAAATATTTTTCCGGACGTTCTAGCTATCCGGAAACACACTGGTCACCGGATGAGTAGAATGTACGGAGTTGCTACCGAGAGGGTGTTACAGATGGCCCTTTCGGATTAGTCTAGCATAGTTAGCGAGATACATAATGGTTTTTGAGATACAGAATGGTTTTTGAGATACAAAATGGTTTTTGAGATGCAGAATAGTTTTTGAGATGCAGAATGGTTTTTGAGATACATAATGTTTTTGAATAGTAAAGAATTGTGATTTCCATTATGATTTATGTATAATTGATTTTGTTGAAATTACCTTTAATGGTTAGTTATGTTTTGATAAATTGAATTTCATGATCAAAGTCATTTTATACAAATGATTTACATTATTGGCAATGAATATTTTGAGTTTTGGAATTTGATGAGTATTCAGATTTCCAAATTATTTGCTGTAAATTTTGTCAATGTATATTGTACTATGTTTTAAATTATAGTTGTGCACCACTAAGTTCACCACTCAGCGATAACTTTGTATGCTGTCGCAGGTGAAAAGAGCATAGAGCAATTGAGCAAGCTTCTTTGAAGAGACATTCAGATCAGCTCCAGGTTTACCCATGTACACAGGTTTTGATGTATGCATGTAATAATATGTATGTAAATTATTTGAGCAGTTGTATAAAAACTCTTGTAAAATATTTTGGTGTGTAATTAAATGTAAATTATTGTAAATGTAAATTTGAGATTTCATTTACCTGAATAGCATTGTAATATTAATTTTTGAGTCTTGTAATCAATGAAATGTTTCTTTTATGATGAGGTTGGTTTGAAAATAAATTGATTTGATTATTGAGATTGAATTGTGAGATGAAATGAAGTTTATTGGAGTTGTATTTGAGAAATTATATTGGAAGTGTGTTTCTTTGTAGGTTTTGAAGAACTGTTTTATTCAAAATACAGATGGCACTCCGCCAAAATTTTTACAGAAATTACTAATAATTCAAATGTGTTAGCTGTTTCACTTCAGATTTTGAAAAATTTGTATAACACCAGATTTTAATCGATGATTTAAATTTCACGAAAATTATTTTAAAATCCCTGGTAGTATATCTAATGGGTTATCGGTAGGCAAAGTACGGTAATTCATTAGGTGTACTACCGGATCATGTTACATCTTATGGGGGAGTAGGGTGTGACATGTTTTGTGGTATCAGAGCTATGGTTTTAAAGTAAATTTTGAACTGTGAATTTGAAATCTCTTTGTTAGTAACTACAACTACTCAAATATTTGATACATATAGTACACTTACATCATAAATATGAACTAATAGAGAGGAATCTCCTTGTGTTGGTTGTATAAGAAATAGAAAATCCTGTGAAAAGATATGGAAGAGAAGAATAAGACAATAGAACAGTCTGTTATGGCGAAAGTACAAGGTGAGGCCTCAGCCCCTTAGAGAGTTAGAAGTCCAACTTTATTAGCCCACCTGTACAAATTACCGCACAAATGACCCAGCAAATGGCCACTTTCTTTCAACAAATGGCTGATAATCTGTCAGCCCAAGCCCAAGTACAAACCTAACCCCACAAGGGCAACGTGAAATAGAGAAGAGGGAGAAACCTATGAGTCAAAGCTCGAATAGTCATCTGGGAAATAAAAGCAAGAAATAAAAGAACAATTTCCTTTTAGGAAATGGGGCCAAACAGTGGCCACAAACTGTCTAAAGTGATATGCAAAGTGAAAATCTCGAAATTGAACCTAAAGAAAAGTTCTTGAAAAACATTATTGGCTTATCCCTACTAAGTCACTATATACTAAATTACTTGAAACAGGTATGTGGGACCCACTTTCCCACTGTACATTGACATGGAAATTTCGTTATCACTACATGCTAAATCACATGAAATAGTGATGTGGGACCCACCTTTTGTACAATACATGGATATAAAGATTTTATTAGACAATTGATAATGCTTAATTGGTCAAAGTAAACCTAGGCTTATGTATATTGTATGGATCGATTGGCATACCAATTAGGAATTACAGATAGCAGTACTGCCTACATGGAAAGTCATGGATTGACCACATATGGTGGATATGATTTTAAAAGACAATGAATATCGGTATCAGGGGGCTTGTAGGGATGGCGATACGTAACGCCTGCAAAGTGCTCTGATAGGTACCACCCAAGGGCTTGCAGGGACGGCGATACGTAACTCCTGCAGATGCTTTGATAGGTACCCTTAATTGCCACTAAAGACAGAGAAGAGGCTTGCGGGGACGGCGATACATAACGCTTGCAAGTGCTTTGATAGGTTACTTGAGCATAAATATAAGTAATGAGTTTTAAATTTAAATAATTACATGAAGAGACCACTTATATGACTTTAAAAGACAGAGAAGGAAATAAGTGTACAGATAAGATGTTAGAAAACCTAGTCCATGAGGTTATAACGTAGTGACTATGTAATGTTCTCGATGTTTATATTGTAAGCTGCAGATTACAGTACTGACACGGGATTATTGTGTAGAACTACGTGCTTCCTCGTGGTACAATAAATAAGAATATTTGTAAGTAATCTATAAATTGATACAGTTACGCCCGAATAGAGTACTATTACGGGAAATAAATGTGAAAATTCTAGTAAAAAATTTAAAACTTCAGAACTAGTCTATCAAACGACTACACTGGTAAGGTAGCTAGAGTCAGTGACTCGG
Organism: Hevea brasiliensis; assembly: GCF_030052815.1. Taxonomy (NCBI): domain Eukaryota; kingdom Viridiplantae; phylum Streptophyta; class Magnoliopsida; order Malpighiales; family Euphorbiaceae; genus Hevea; species Hevea brasiliensis. The sequence continues at coordinate 74,150,514 of NC_079495.1, read as the reverse complement.
TTACAATAATGTGAACTAACTGTACCACAGTAATTGCTATAAGCTTAGAGATATCAATACGACTTATCATCCTTAGACAGATGGACAGTCGAAATAAGTGATTCAGGTAAATTTTAAAACTCATTGAGTTTCTATAAATAATGAAATGAAATGATAATAATAACCTGTAAAATGTAATAAGCCCTCGAGAATATACTGAGAACTTGTGTTCTTGAATCTGAGCGAAGATGGGACAGATACCTTCCACTAACAGAATTTGTATACAATAATAAATATCGAGCTAGCATACAAATGACACCCTATGAAACACTATAAGGGAATGGATAACTATGGATTTTGTGATGAGACTTCCGAAGCCACAGAATAGTCATGATGCAGTATGGGTTATAGTTGATAGGCTAACCAAGTCTGCTCACTTTTTGCTAGTCCGGATGAACTATAGTTGGAGAGATTGGCCAGATTGTACGTAAATGAGATTGTAAAATTGCATGGAGTGCCAGTATCGATTGTATCAGATAGAGATCCTAGGTTCACTTCTAGATTCTGGGGTAGTCTTCAGAGAGCCCTAAGAACTAGATTGAACTTCAAGACAAGATTCCACCCATGCATGCATGGCCACCGAGAGGGTAATTCAGATATTGGAGGATATGCTACGAGCTTGTGTGATTGAGTTTGAAGGTAGTTGGATACACACTTGCCTTTGATTGAGTTTGCTTATAACAACAGCTACCAATCAAGCATTGGGATGCCTCCATATGAAGCTTTGTGTGGCAGAAAGTGCAGAACTCCCTTATGTTGGGATGAAGTTGGTGAAAGAAAGATGATTGGGCCAGAAATTGTTTAGCAGACAGAGGAAAAGATCAGATTGATCAAATATAGACTCAAGGCTGCATCAGATCATCAGAAGTCCTACGTTGATCTGAAGAGTAGAGATATTGAATATGCAATGGGTGATAAGGTATTCCTCAAAGTTTCTCCTTGGAAGAGGATTATGAGATTTGGCAGAAAGGGGAAACTGAGCCCTCGTTTCATCGGACCATATGAGGTTCTGGAAAGAGTGGGTCCTTTGGCATATCGGCTAGCATTATCTCTGGAGCTAGAAAAGATACATAGTGTCTTTCATGTGTCCATGTTAAGGAGGTATAGATTTGACCTATCTCATGTACTATCAGTTGAAGAGATTGAGGTAAATCCAAACCTTTCATATGACAAAGAACCCATAGAAATTCTGGCATATGAGGTGAAGCAGCTAAGGAATAAACAGATACACCTGGTTAAAGTGCTGTGGAACCATCATTCAAGCTAGGAAGCTACTTGGGAACGTGAAGAGGATAGGAGGAGACAGCACCCATAGCTGTTCAGAGACTAATGCCAGGTGAAATTTAGAGAAGAAATTTATTTTAATGGGGGGAGAATTGTAACACCCCTATCTTCGACAGTGCGTTCTACTGTTCCAGTGACCAGTGTTGTCCGGACAGCTAGGATGCCTAGAACCACACTTAGATATGAATGAGGAGATATAAAATAACGAAATACAAGAAAAGAAAATACAAGAAAAACAAAGGAAAAATAATAGCAATGAAATGTAACCAAGTTAAACGAGCCGAGAACCCTAGCGATGGGTGATCGCATCAAGAAGTTGCGGTGTGGACCGTTGACTAGCCCTGGACTGCGGGGAACCCTGGAAAATATTTTTAAGACATAATTAAAGACCTATTGAAGTATAAATATCATTAGAAATATCAAAGAAAAATTAAATAATTAGTACAAAGAAAAACGAAAAATCGAGAAAACGACAAAACTCGGTGTTACCGAAAAATCAGGAATGCAACCCGAACAGGGGCATTATAGTCATTTGACACCCCGAGTTGTATTTTGACCTAAATTTTCATTAAAAATAAATGATATTACACTTAGAAAATGTCATGAAAAATTAAATTGGTGGTACATAGTTTAAATAGCAAAAGATAGGAGCTTAATGTGGGAATAAGGAAACTTTAGAATAAACAAATATTATAACCTTCACTTAGTGCTCCACTAACACATAAAATGGACACTTAATCACCATGTGGACAGTAGATTTCCCATCTTCTTCAACCTTGCCAAGATCAGCCGAAAATGGAAGAAGGAATTCCTCCATTGCCGTCCCACCTTGGAGCTCCCATTTCCCATGATCAAGCCATGATCCTTCAATGCTTCCTTCACTAAAATTGCTCTACACCACTTGGGCAGTAGATAGGCAGCAAGAAGATCAAGTTTTGGTGAGGTTTTGAAGAGTTTCCAAAGTAGTAAGTATGTATTTTTTATTATTGTTTCATTAAACTTTGTATGGATGTTATGGGTAGTTGAATTGTGGAAGGATTTTTAAAGTTTGATGAGTTAAGGGAGAGGTATATTTTTGGCAGCCATGAAACTCCAATGAGAGCAGTTTATCCTTGCATGTAAATGGTAGATTAAAGTGATGATTAAGTGTTTATGTGTGTAGGAATAAATTGGGTGATGTATACTAAGTATATGTGAAAGTACACTTGATTTTGGAAGCTTGGATGTAAATTGAAAGAGAGGTACAATTCGGAAAACTTGAAGTGTATATCAAGATATGTTATTTTGTGGTTTGGTTTATGGAATTATATGGTTGAATTATGGTGCTTGTTATGGCAACTTGTATATGTTTATAAGGGTTTGAATGTGGACATGTGAATCAGCTTGTCATGTGGTTAAATTGTTTGTAATTTGGACTTAGTAAATTCTATACTATAATGTGCATATTGAGTGTGGTTACAAGCTGCCAAAATGACCAAAAATGTATTGTGAAATGTGTTAATGGTAAGGTACAAAACAGAAATGACATGTAAGAGTTAACTTGGTAGGCATAGGATGTGTATTTGATGAGTGATGACAATGAATAGCAAGGCAGTGTGTGTTTTGGCTTAGAACCTTAAGTGTGTGGCTCCAATTGGTATGAGACCATTTGGAGGTGAAACTAGGCACAAAAAGTGCCAACTTTCATCAAGGAAGCTTACCAAAATTCTGCTTGGAAGGTAACTTGAAAAATGACCAAATCCGGATTAGTTTATTTAAGGCCTAAAAATTGACCATTTGGGCAGCAGTTAGTGTTTTGGCCATAACATACTCAAAACAGGTCCAATTGACCAGAAATTTTACCATGAATAGTTGAGACACATATCTACAATTCTTATGAAGATAGCAAAGCCCAGAAATGACCATAAGCAAGTCAAATAGCTTGCACAAGTTCGGGTCCAAAAACTAGCCGAACCAAAAGTGACCTAAAAATGACCTAAAGTGACCATTTTGATGCATTTTGACCAGCATTAGTAGATTGACCATAACTTGGTCTATACAACTCAGAATGACCTAAAATTTTGCCCCGCTTGCAATAAGACATAGATCTACAAGTTTGTAGTTTTGATCGAAGCCCGAAAACTGAGGGAACTGGGTCATCTGGCTTGGTCAAATTGGTATATCGAAATCTGACAAATTTCAATAAAATGCAATATACATGGAAATAAATTTGGTAACATGTACCAATACAAAAAGGCTACAAATGTGACATATTGATAACATTAAAACCTAATTCACCTAGAATGCATCGAGGGTCAACATCTTAGGTTGACTAAGGAAATAATAGTATTCAATAAATTAATTATTAAGCATTATCGTTAGAGACAGTTTCAATGAGTACTGAAACACTTCAAATTGTGTGTTTCAGTTAGCAAAGACTCGAGGAAGGGGAAGGAAATACTGAGTCAGAGCCAAGAGACAGTTATTAGAGGTTTGTGCACAACTAGTTTTTAACTGATTTTGTTCTGAATATTTCATATGATTAAATGACATATTTTTCTTATGTATTATGTTTAATAAACATTGGATTTAATTCAATGATTATTGAAATTGTTAAAGTGCGTATGAATTTAGCTTTGTGAAATGGTATTTCTACAAGTATTAAGCATTGTTGTGAATTGAATAAATTATATTTTGGAAAATTGTGATAGAATATGTTTTAAATTGTGATGGGCAATTTGCATAAAAAAATGCAAATTTATGATTTGAATTGTGATGAGCATAAAAATTATTGGATATTGGAATTGACTTTGAATTGAATTGTATTGTGATTTATGCTCACTAAAAGGATTGTGATATTGTTTTATATCTCACTATAGATGCTTGACTAGGTTATTACCCATCTCTCTCATTTGTTGAGAAGACAATGGAGTTAGTTGTGTTTTAATTACCATGGTACGTGCACAGGCTTGATTCTCCTCTTATTAGAGGTTAGATCTAAGTTCTTATTTGTTATGGCCCTTTCAGAAGATTCATTATTGTGATGTGTACTGTGCACGATGATTCGACCTCCCCGACCATAGGGAGTTAGAATCCGATTTGACCTCCCCGACCATAGGGTGTTAGAATCACCCGAAGATGGCCCTTTCGGATTAGTCTTGCATAGTTAGTGAGATACATAATGGTTTTTGAGATACAGAATGGTTTTTGAGATACAGAATGGTTTTTGAGATACAGAATATTTTTTAATAGTAAAGAATTGTGATTTCAATTATGATTTATGTATAATTGATTTTGTTGAAATTACCTTTAATGGTTAGTTATGATTTGATAAATTGAATTTCGTGATCAAAGTCATTTTATACAAATGATTTACATTATTGGCAATGAATATTTTGAGTTTTGGAATTTGATGAGTATTCAGATTTCTAAATTATTTGCTGTAAATTTTGTCAATGTATATTGTACTATGTTTTAAATTATAGTTGTGCACCACTGAGTTCACCACTCAGCGATAGCTTTATATGCTGTCGCAGGTGAAACAAGTATAGAGCAATTGAGTAAGCTTCTTTGAAGAGACATTCAGATCAGCTCCAGGTTTACCCATGCACACAGGTTTTGATGTATGCATGTAATAATATGTATGTAAATTATTTGAGCAGTTGTATAAAAACTCTTGTAAAATATTTTGGTATGTAATTAAATGTAAATTATTGTAAATGTAAATTTGAGATTTCATTTACCTGAATAGCTTTGTAATATTAATTTTTGAGTCTTATAATCATTGAAATGTTTCTTTTATGATGAGGTTAAAATAAATTGATTTGATTATTGAGATTGAATTGTGAGATGAAATGAAGTTTATTGGAGTATTGGAAGTATGTTTCTTTACAGGTTTTGAAGAACTGTTTTATTCAAAATACAGATGGCACTTCGCCAAAATTTTTACAGAAATTACTATTAATTCAAAGGTGTTAACTGTTTCACTTTAGATTTTGAAAAATTTTTATAACACCAGATTTTAATCGTTGATTTAAATTTCACGAAAATTATTTTAAAATCTCTGGTAGTATATCTAATGGGTTATCGGTAGGCGAAGTACGGTAATTCATTAGGTGTACTACGGGATCATGTTACATCTTACGAGGGAGTAGGGTGTGACAAGTGGACTTCTTTGGCAAGAGAGAAGATGATTCTGTTGCAGCCGAGAACTGGTTGAACAGAACAGTGATACCACTAAATGTGACACCCCTTACCCGTCTACAGTGTAGCCAAGCAAGATATGTCACGCAGTGTACCGGAACACCCTATTTTAATTCAATCATTTTTTTTTATTCTTCCTAATTTATTTTTTTCGTAGTTATGAAGTACAATTTATGAAATATAATTCATTTAAGTCATTTATAGAATTTATAATTTATTTGAGGTTCCGAAAATTTTATAGAAAATTCGGCAGAGTACCGGCTAAAATTGGAGAAAATAGTTCTTCGGAACTTGTGAAAAACACTTCCAATAATCATTTCCAATCATTCTCAAACTCCAATAACCATCAACATGGTCTCAACATTAACAATCATTTCAAGTTCTCAACATTAATCCACAATTTCATTCAAATTCAAAATCAACTAAAATTTCATGAAGATATTCTCAAATTATATTAATTAACAAAATTCTTCAAAATATGTACATCAACATATGATTACATAAATTTACTATTTACATGAGTTCATAATTTACAAATCACAAACTACTACCTAATACAAAATGCAAAAATATAATTTCAAAAGGGACCTAAAGGTCCTACCACTGATGCACTGTAGATGAGAGGTGACTCTGACGCTAAGCAGATTTGTGACCTCACCCAGTCTGTGGTCTGCTAGGCTCTCTGTCTGTCTCTCTAGAACCTGTGCGTAGCAAAAAGTGACATGCTAAGCAATAATGCTTAGTGGTGCCAATAATAAAATAAAAAGAACTAATAAAAAAAATAAATATGCAGTGAGTGTATTGATGTCTCATGCAGATAAATTTTTGATAATTATTGGTAATCTTATTTATTCGGTACTTGTTATATTCATTATTTTATTAAATTTATCAATTTTCATTTTTGGTTGCCCAAGTAACCTATACTGTATGACTGGACTAGATAAACGAGTAAACTTGCACTGGATATCAAGTATCTCGGGCCATCACACCATCGGTCACATGTGTGTCTCCCGATGTGCAACAGAACAGCTAATAAGCTGTAATAACATTAGGCACAAGGCCACATCTCAACACAATGTCAAAATGGCTAAAAGCCATGAAATCACAGAATGGCATAATGCCATGTGCAGTACTGCTAACTGAACCCTATTGGCATGCCAACCTATCCAAACCAATCTTGCTAGGTTTACTAGGGTATGTTACACTTTTAAACTTTACAATTCTTGAAATTTAAGTTTAGGTGTTACTATTCATTTCATTAGTCAACTAAAATGTTGACTTTTGCATAGACAATAGGTACATTGGTTCTAGTACTCCCAACATACCATATTTTGCATTCTAAAATTGTTGGTATTGGTTGCCAATACCATTTCTAAGCGTAGTGTTAGTTATTCAAAATTTTCAAATTTCAAGCCTTCTATTTACTATTCCATTGGTCATTTGTACAGTAGGAATTTCATAAAATTGTCTTCATGAAAGTTGTTTCTTATTTTGTCTAGTTACATTTCCTTTTTTGAATCACTCCATTTCGAGTTTTTTTGCTCAAGTTATGGCCTAAACACCATAACTGGCCGGATTAGACAGAATCCAAAATTCTGGGCAAAACTGGTTCTACCAGATTTGGTAACCTAAGTTTGGTTGGCAATTTGACTAGGTTATGGTCAGAATTTGGATTTGTGTTTTTCATGAAAGTTTTAGGTCTATGTCTCAAATTTCTGATGGTAAAATTTCAGGTCAATTGGACCTTTCTACACTGAGTTATGACCAAATGAATAGACACTATTCATTTAGTCATTTTGCCCAGGCAGAATGCAAGTCACCCAGATTAGGGCAATTTTTAAGCCAACTTGGTTTGGTTTTTTGAGCAGGGTTTCTTCGCCAAAGTTGTGGCATTATGTGTCTAGTTTCATGTCCAATTGGCCTTGCACCAATTGAACCTCTACAACTCCATTTATAACTGCCCAAACCTACTGGACTCATACGTAGTCCTGCAGGTCAGCCAAGGCAGCTCACCTAAACTCAAATCCAACATCCTTACTCACTTCAATTCCTTGTCACACACATTCAAATGGTCACTAATTGACCATTACAAGGTTAATAAACCATTACATGAGCAAATCCTAGCTAACCCTAGCTGCCAAAATTTTTAGAGTGCACACACACACATTTTTATCTTGTTTTCTTACATTTCCTACTTACTTCATGCCATTAAACATGAATTTAATCAAAATAGAAAAAGTTTGGACAGTAACCTTGATTTAGCTAATTCCCAAAGCTTGAGAACTCCTCTTTTTCTCTTTATTTTTGCTGCTCAAGACTTGCTCTAGGTGTAAGGGTAAATATTTGTGAAGGGAAGCTAGGGTTTTGGGGTGATTTGGGTGGTGAACTTAAGCTTGGTGAAGCTTTAATGGAGTTTTCCTTCCTCTCTCTCTCTCTCTCTAAGTTTTTTGGCTGCCCAAAGGTTAGAGAAGCAACTGATTTTTCTTTCTTTTTTTCTGCCCATTAAGTCATTTTAAATAAGTTAATGCCATGTGTCAAAGTTTGATTGGGTGGGAGGATTTTTAATGACATCATAATGATGTCATAATTCTAATTCCTTTAATTTTCTTTCCTTTTCTTGTCTACTAAATTTCAATTTAATTTTTAGCAATATTTATTCACATATTATGTCATAATAATTATTTAGTTAACTGGACAAGTTGGCCAAAAATCATCTCTGAAGACGAAATGACCAAAATGCCTTCCGTTTGGCTTATTGAGCCAAAATCGTCTATACCAATTAAAAAAATATTTCTAAGCATTTTTTTGGTATTCTAATGTCATAGAAACCTCAATGACCCTTCTCTAGAGTCCCAAAAATTATTTTATGAATTTTTCCCCCGGTCTAGGGCTCCTAGTTGCGAGAACCGCAACTTCCCACTTGGTTACCCATCGCTAGGGCACTGACTCATTTAACTTGGTTGTATTTTATTTCTAAAATTTTTTCTAAATTTTCTTATTAATATTTGAGTTAATTATGGTTCCTCACTTTAGTTTCAATATTTTTCCGGACGTTAAATATTTTTCCGGATGTTCTAGTTGTCTGGACCAACACTGGTCACCAGAACAGTAGAATGTACGGAGTTGCTACAGGGAGGGTATTACACTTAAAAATTTTCATGTTGAGGTTACTATTCATATCAAAATATTGACTTTCTTAAACTTAAAAGGTATGGGAACTCCAACTATCCTCACATATCACATTTTGGTCACCAATTTTGTTGGTTTTGGTTGTTTTCTCAAAACTTAGGTCTTTTAAGCAAAATTGCAAATTTTCAGTTTTGGTGTCCTGTTTTGTACTATTCTATTGGTCATGTTACTGTTAGATTTTGGCTAAGGTTCCTTCATAGAAATTGTTCCTTATTGTCTTATCTTTATTTCCCTTTTTGAATAACTCCATTTGGAGTTTTTTAGCTCAAGTTATAACCATTTGAACATGGCTGTAGAATTGGACTTAACCCAGATTTTTTGGGCACCAAATTGGTTCTGGTAGTTTTAGGTCACTAAATTTGGGTGGCCTAATGACTTGGTTAAGTGAATAATTTGGGTTTGTGTTCTTCATAAAAGTTGTAGGTCTATATCTCAGCTCTCTACTAGTAAAATTTCAGGTCATTTAGACCTGCCTAGCCCAAGTTATGGCCAAATGAACAAACATTTCATTTGGTCATTTTTGTACAGGGCAGAATACCTAAGTCCAGATTTGGTCAATTTGTTCACTAGGTTTTGGTCACTTTTTAGGCATGATTCCCAGATGAAAAATGTGTCATTTTATGTCTAATTTCATTCCCAATTGGCCTCACACCAATTGGGTTGGTAAATTTTTAGTTGTGATCCCTGAAAGAGACTCGGGTCATGCTGCCTGCATACTGCCCACATTCAATCCGAATCTCTACTCACTTCCAACACTTCCAACATACACCAATTGGTCACAAATGACCATTTCTCACCTTAAACAAGGTCAAACACACCATTTAACAAATTCTTACATTTTTGTCTTCTAAACCCTAGGTGCCAAAACCCTAATTCACATATTTGTTACATTTAATTAATTCTAAGCATACCAACATCACCTCCACATTCAATTAAGCTTCCTAACATATTGAATTCAATCAAAACACAAGCATATTCATAGCAAACCCTAGCTGGCCGAATTTACTTCTAGTCCTCCAACAATTATTTTCATTTCATTTTAAGCATAATTCTAAGTTAGTTAAGCTACAAACACAATAATTAAACTAAAAATGTCAAGTTTGCTTACTAACCTTATGCATAATTTCTTTCCCTTGCAATCTCTTCCTTTCTTTTTTCTTTCTTCTTTAAGCTCCTCTTCTAGTTGCCAAATTAAGTTTTAACTATGGTGGCTTACTTTTCTATGGTGGAATCAATGTACAATTTTAATTTACAACTGCTCAAAACCAAGAACAATATATACATACAGTGAACATACATTACAGTACAAAATGAAAAATGTGGTATACTCAATATACCCGATGATCTCTTGCTGAATGCACTAGCAGCCTAGTTTGCTACCCTGTCTGTCTGTCTACCTGCGACAGCAATGGAAAGCTATCGCTGAGACAATGTCTCAGTGGTGCACAACATTAACAAATACAACTTTAAATCAAATTTCATAAATCATATAAATGATGGATACATAAAATCATAGTTAAATTCAAGACAATGAGTGTTATAAGGAATTTAACACAATATCACATTAAATCTCAGTAATCAAAACATAGTTCAAAAATAAGCTTTAATGGAGTTTGTGGAGAAGGAGAGGTGAGAGAGTGAGGGACGGCAACTTGGGTTGAAGATGACTCTTTTTGTTTTGTTTTTTTTTTTTTTTCTCTTCTTTCCTTTATGATTTTTATCCTTTATGGAAGATCACAATTTAATTTAAATAAATTTATTAATTATAATAGTTATTGCATCATGCATGAGGTCATACATGATGTCATTCACCTTTCAACTTTTTTTTTTCTATTTATTTTTCCATTAGTTCTTTAATTTAATTTCCAATTCCGAATTTTTCTTTTCTCTGATTTTAGTTGACAGTTAGGTCAGGAGTCAGCTCTCGGGGTCAATTGACCAAATTGCCCCTCGCCAATTCGATCAGGTTTGCAAATAATTCAATATTTCTTCCAGATCTCTGACCTAATTATTTGACTGGTTTAACAGTTCTTTTTCGTGATTTTCTCTTTTTCACTATGTTTGCAGTAGTCCTAAGGACCGTAGCGTCATATTTTACGGTTCAAAATTTGAGTTTAAATTGACTTTGCAGTCCTTCCCAAGAAGGTCACCCATCGCTGTGACTCTCGGCTCATTTAACTTTTTGTGTTCTATTTTCCTTATTTATACTTAACCAATTGACAATTACTAATTATTTGTGTTCAGGGCTTATCTAGTTGTCTTAAGTGTGGTTCTAATCCCCTAAATTATCCGGACCGACACCGGTCACCGGAATAGTGAAATATACTAGGCTATACAAATAAGGGTGTTACACAATTAAACCTAGAACCAATCAAAAGGTGACATGTAGCAAGGGTTTTAAGTGATGACCTAGCTATATAAGTGTTGTTATGAAAAGAAAAAAATAACAATCAGCTACTGCTTCCTTTGTGCTGCCACCCTTGAGGCTCCCATTCTCTCTTCTTCTTCATCTCTCATCAATTCCAAGAGATTAGCAAACAATCTCTTGAATTAAAAATACTAGAAATCGTTTCTAGCATCCTGTTTACATCTTTAATCTCTTAAAAGGTAAAACTTGATTTTCTAATTAATAGAAAAAGCTTTAGAAGCTGTTCAAGGGCTACCATAGGTGATCTTGGTCTGGACAAGCTAGAGGGACAACATCTGGTGTCCTAAAGACGCATCCCAAAGGTACAAATATGCTGCAGTACATCAAGAGGTTAGTGTATTTGTTCTTGATTTAATCTAGGGTTCTAAAATTAATCTAATTAATTCTAAAATCTTAAATGGTAAATATAGATCCAAAAAACATTTTAAAAGAGTTTTAATATGTTGTTTATCATCGAAATCAAATAGATAAAAATAAATCTTACATGATACATGTGACCCTAAGTGAAAATTTTTGAATTCAATGGTATAAACTTGTGTTTTTCACGCTTTCGCTCCTTTACTTGTCATACTGCCTAGCTAAAGACTGTGGTAGTACTACTGGTGTCTGCAGTGGGGCTTGAGTAGGCTTATTACCAGCCATCTTTTGAAATATTACAGCCATCTGCTGAGCAAACTGAGTAGGAAACTGCTGTACTAAGGGGGCTGGTGTGGCTGATCTACTCACATTATGAAGGGCTGGGGCTTTCCCTTCTATCTCAGCCTCTATTGATTGATCGACTGAACGGTCTCCTTCTTCCATAGTCAATTAGAGGATATTACACCTCCTAAACAAATAACACAAGGAGATTTCCTCCCGTTAGTGCATATTTATAATGTAATGTACTATATGTATCAAACAATAACATTGAGCAGTTATACTATGAGAAAATAATATTCAAATTACAAGTCAAAACAAAATTTAAAAACTAGTTCTGATACCACTAAAACATGTCACACCCTACCCCTCTGTAAGGCATGACATGATCCCGTAGTATACCTAATGAATTATCAAACTTTGTCAACTGATAACCCATTAAATACACTACAAGGGATTTTAAACCTTTTTTTATTTCTTTTTATAGTGGTGAGCACTTTTGACAGGTGTTAAAATATTTTTAACTGAAGTGAAACCAAATAACAAATCTAAGTATGAATAATTTCTGTAAAAATTTTGGCAGAGTGCCATCTGTATTTTGAATAAAACAGTTCTTCAAAAACCTGTAAAAAGCACTTCCAATAAATTTGTTCAATCCCAACTCCAATAATAGTTCAACATAATAAATTTCTCAACATTTGTCAACTCAATTCAACATCAATTTTCTAGTGTTTCCAAAAGCTGAGATAAAAGAAATATATCATAATATTTTTATAGGCCAAAATAATTTACAATTTTAGTTTACAACTGCTCAAGACCAAGTGCAATATATACATACAGTGCACATACATTACAACAAAAATTAAAGAATATGGTATACTCAATATACCAGGCGGAATCTCAAAGTGTATCACAAGCAGCCTACTATGCTGCTCTGTCCGTCTGTCTACCTGCGACAGTAATGAAAAAGCTATCGCTGAGCCAATGTCTCAGTGGTGCACAACATAAAGAAAATGCAATTTAAAACCATAAACCATAAATCATATAAACTGTGGATACTTAAAATCATAGTTGAATTCAAAAGACAGTGAATGTCATAAAGAATTAAACTCCATTTCACAATATCACAATAAATATCAATAAATCACACACACAGCTTAATCATGATTCCATAGTCCAATTCGTCCCAAAAGCTGATGGCTAGTGAGGAATAACATAGCTAGCTAGCAATAATATGAGTACTCATCCTATTCGCCCTCAACTGACACACACCTCACACTTCAGTCAGAGAGGGAATTCAAAGTCAATTCTTCCCACTAGACAAGCTAGCAAGGAATTCAATCAAATATACATGATAGCTGTAGTTTCAAACCATTTGCAATATTTTTCAAGCAATAAGTATTCATCAAATTTCCATTCAAACAATTTTCCATAATTTAAAACAATAACATACAAATTGTCATAAGTTATTTCAATTGAAAATTTCAAAAGAAATAATTGTTGTGCACAAACCTCTGAAGAGTAACCTCTTGGCCCTGACTCAGTGTTTCCTTCCCCTTCCCTGATTCTTTGCTAACTGAAACACACAATTTAAAGTGTTTCAGTACTCATTTAAACTGTCTCTAACAATAAGGTTCAATAATTAATTTATTTAATACTATTGCTTCCTCAGTCAACCTATAATGTTGACCCTTAATGCACTTTAGGGGAATAAATTTTAATGTTACCAATATGTCACATTTTATATGTCACACCCTACTCCTCGTAAGATGTAACATGCTCCCGTAGTACACCTAATGAATTACCGTACTTCGCCTACCAGTAACCCATTAAATATACTACAAGGGATTTTAAAATAATTTTCGTTCATTTTTAAATTGGTGGGTAAAATTTGTCAGATATTAAAAACCTTTATTTAAAGTCCAAACACGAATTAAATTTTTAGATATTTAAAATCTCCACAATTTTTAAAAAAATTTCGGCAGAGTGCCGTCTGTATTTTGAGAAAACAGTTCTTCAAAACCTGAAAATAAAGACATTCCCAATATTTTTCTCAATCACAACTTCATTATTCAATCTCATTTCACAAATCAACACAAGCAACTCAATACACAGTTTAAATTAAATCAAACATTGAAACCTCTCATTAAGGTAACAAAATTAATATTTACATTCATGGGAGTATTAAAAATTTAGTAGTATAAAACTTTATAAGTACATAAAATCTCAAGATAATATTACAATAATTTGTATTTGATTACAATCCAAAAATATATTACAAAAGAGTTGGTACAACTGCTCGAAGGAAATTTCATACATATAATTACAGAATTACATCTAAATCTAAAGTACAAGGGTATACCTATGATAAACTCGAAAATAGTCTCACTATGCCTTTCAATAATCTTGCTCAGCTGCTTTATATTTTCTTTCACCTACGACAGCATACAAAGTTATCGCTGAGTGGTGAACTCAGTGGTGCACAAACTAATAATTTAAAACTTAATACAAGTTATGCTTGATAATTCATAACAAATAAAAATTTAAAATTTCTAAATACTTCAAAATTCATAACATTCAAAAATCAATATTTTCATTCATGCAAATTATTCATTTAAATAACATTTTGATCAAATAGTAACTATTTATCTACATTTCTTTTAAATCCCGAAACAATACGAAAATATTTTGAATCACTGACAAATTATTTATTTCAACCACAATTTATCAAACTATGCATAATTTAAAGGGCGTTGCCAACAATTAACACAGTTGAACCCATGACCCAAAATTCAAATAGATGTCGTGTTGTACACCACGACATTTCACACTCTCCCAATAACCGAGGCTAAAAGGGAGGAAGAAAGACTAGCTAGTATATACGAGTAATCATTCAAACTCTTCCCCAACTGGCAAGCCAGAGAGGAAGGAACTCGCCCCATCTAGTGGAAGAGATATCTCACTAGACAAGCTAATGAGAATTCACAACATATTTTGCCATGTCAACTGTGGTTTCAAATCATATTCAAAACAATTTCTATTTACAAAGTGTTTATAAATCATCAACATATTTAATCATTATAAATTCATGCTCAAGGTTGGCAACACATCAAAGTTAAAATTTACAATCCTCAAAACCATGCAATAAATCCTTAAATGCATAAAAAAAATTTGCATTTAATTTATACAATTTCATTCAACAAATTAAAATCTTCAACACAACAAAATTATAAATCATAAAATAAACTTGTTCAAATCAATTTAGAAGTGAAAAGTAACAAAATAGTTAGTTGTGCACAAACCTTATACGAGTCACCTCTTGGCCTTGACTCGATGTCTTGAGTTCCTTTCTGGTATTCTTTTCCACTAAAACACACAGTTTCTGTGACACCCCTTACCCGTCTACAGTATATCCGAGTAAGTTATGTCACACGGTGTACCGGAACACTCTATTTTATCTTAATTAATTTTTATCATAGTTTTGAATATAACTTGTGAAATATAATTCATTTAAGTCATTTATTGAAATTATAATTTATTTGAGGTTCCGAAAATTTTATAAAAAATCCAGCAGAGTACCGGCTAAAAATGGAGAAAACAGTTCTTCGGAACCTGTGAAAAAAACACTTCCAATAATCATATTCAATCATTCTCAAACTCCAATATCATCAAAATCTCAATATTTTTCAACAACATTTCTCAATCATTCATTTCTCATGGTACTCATATATAAGCAATAAGTAAATACTCAAATTTTTCCATTCATAATCACAATTTTCATTATTTACATGAACATCAAAATACATTATATTAGTTTCATTTACACAAAAGAAAAATAAAAGTTAGTTACAAAATACCAAAATGAAACCTAGTGTCCTACCAATGCACTGAAGATGGTGAGCTGACACGGACACTATGCAAAGCTGCAGGAGGTCCCACCCAGTCTGTGGTCTACCAGGCTCTCGATCAGGATCTCCAGAACCTACGCGTGGCAAAAGCAACGCGCTAAGCAATAATGCTTAGTGGTGCCAATAATATAATAAAAAGAAATAACAGAAAATAAATATGTATTGAATGTATCGATATCTTACTTGTTTTGTACTTGTTATATTCATTATTTTGTTAAATTTATCCACTTTCATTTTTTTTTGGTTGCCCAAGTAACCTATACTGGATGACTGGACTGGATAAACGGGTAAACTGGCACTGGGTATCTAGTACCTCGGGCCGTCACACCATCGGTCACATATGCATCTCCCGGTGTGCAACAGAACAACTAATAAGTCAGATAACAATAGGCACAAGGCCAAATATCAACACAATGTCGAATGGCTAAAAGCCATGAAATCGAGAATGGCATAATGCCATATGCGATCGCTAATCGAACCCTATTGGCATGCCAAACTATCCAAACCAATCTTGTTAGGTATACTAGGGCATTTGATACTTTTGAATTCTTCAATTTTTGAATTTCAAGTTTTGGTGTCACTATTCACTTCACTAGTCAATAAAAATGTTGACTTTTGCATAGAAAATAGGTACATTGGTTTTAACACTCCCAATGTACCACATTTTGCATTCAAAACTTGTTGGAATTAATCACCAATACCATTCCTAAGCTTAAAACCAAGGGAGCAGAATTTTCAGTTTTTGTACCCTAACTTTACTATTCCATTAGTTACTGTTGCAATGAGAATTTGAGAAAGTGATAAACATGAAAGTTGTTCCTTATTTTGTCTAGTTGAATTTATTTTTTTAAATCACTTCATTTGGAGTTTTGTAGCTCCAGTTATGGTCCAAAAACCACAGCTGGCCGGATTGAAAAATTGCAGAACTGACCATATCTACAGTGCAGTGAACAGTGACTACAACTACCTTGTTGGATAGGTTCTGGTCATAATTTGGAGTAGATTTCTTCATGAAAGTTGTTTTTATATATCTTAACTTGTTTCTGTAAAAATTTCAGGTCAATTGGGCCATTCTACAATGAGTTATGTCCAAATGTACAATTACTGTTCATTTGGTCATTCTGCAGAATCTGGTTGCAGGACATCCGGATTGGAGCCAGTTTTTGGTCCACTTGCTTTGGTCTTTTGGGCATCGTTTCTTCACCAAAATTGTGCCATTATGTGTCTAGTTTCATGTCCAATTGGCCAAACACCAATTGAACCTACACAGCCAAAGTTATGGCTGTCCAAACAGGCTGGACTCACAGCCACACCTACTGCTCTCACTAGGCAGCCACATCAAATCAGTTTGTAATGCTATAGTTCACTCCAAATTATGGCCAACTTACCTAAAATGGTCACTAATTGACTATTAGAATGTTCATTCACCATTACATAAGCAAAGTCCAAATTTCTCTCAAAACCCTAATTCCTAATTACTCCAATCTTACATTATACATACAACTAATGTTTTTAATTCACTTATACACATCAAGGGACATCCCTAGATTTTAATTCCATTCAAAGCCATCAAACTCAAGAAAGCTCATGGCTGTCGAAAATTTGAAGAAATTCTAACATGTATAATTTGCTTCAAATTTTACAATTCCTTAACTTAAATTGATGTTCTAACAAGAATTAAAAGAGTAAGAGAGAAAAATATGGCACTAACCTCACTTGAGAGCTTTTCAAGAGCTCTAATTCTTCACCTTTTCTCTTTCTTTTTGCTGCCTAAGGGTTATTCAAGGTGTAAGGATGAGTTTTAGTGAAAGGAGTAGGAGGGTTTATGGTGAAATGAAGAGGGAAATGGAGCTTTGGTTGAGAATCAATGGAGGTTTGGCTATGGAATTTGAGAGCTACGGGTGAGTTTTGTGAAGGTGATGGCTGCTGGATTTTTATGAGGTTTTGCTGTATTCTTATCCATATTTTATTAGTTAATTTAAGAGTTGATTAAATGTGATTGGTGGGTAAGTGTTTAATGACATCATATGATGTCATAATTGGTATGATGTCATAATTGGTATTTTCTTCCTTTTTTTTTTTCTTCTCTTCTCTACTCATTTTCAATTCAATTTTTACCAATATTTATTCATATTTCATATCATAATAATTATTTACTTAACTGGACAAGTCGGCCAAAAATCTCCTCTGAAGGCGAAATGACCAAAATGCCCTCCGTTTGGCTTAACGGATCAAAATTGTCTGTACCGATTAAAAAAATTTTCTAAATATTTTCTTGGCATTCTAATGCCATAGGAACCTCAATGACCCTTCTCTGGAGTCCCAAAAATTATTTTATGAATTTTCTCTCGGGTCTAGGGCTCCTAGTTGCGAGGACCGCAACTTCCCTCTAGGTTACCCATCGCTTGGGCACCGGCTCATTTGACTTAGTTGTATTTTATTTCTAAAATTTTTACTAAATTTTTATTATTAATATTTGAGTTAATTATGGTCCCTCACTTTAGTTTAAATATTTTTCCGAACGTTCTAGCTGTCCGGACCGACATTGGTCACCGGAAAAATAGAATGTACGGAGTTGCTACAGGGAGGGTGTTACAGTTTCACAGTGTTTCAGTATCATAACTTAACATAAATGCAAAAATAAATTTAAATTCATTTTTACCTAGCTCTAATGTGCTAAACTTGACATTCTTTAAATTTTGTATTTCGGAGTTACTATTCACTACACTATTCAAGTCAATTTGTTGACTTTCTAAGGCTTAATAGGTATGAGAATTCCAACTTTATCCACATACCACATTTTGGTCACTAAATTTGTTGGTTTTGATTGTTTACTCAAATTCTAAGTCTTTTAGGTAAATTTGTAAATTTTCAGTTTTGGTGTCTTATGGTGCACTGTTCATTAGTCATTTTTCTGTTAGAATTTGGCAAAACTTTCTTCATAGAAAATGTTTCCTATTGTCTTAAATTTATTCTCCTTTTTTAATCACTCCAATTGGAGTTTTGTATCTCAAGTTATAGCCATTTGAATCATGGCTGCCGAATTGGACTTAACCCAGATTTCTGGGCACCAAACTGGTTCTGGCAGTTTTATGTTACCAACTTTGGGTGGCCAAATGACTTCGTTAAGGGCATAATTTGGATTTGTGTTCTCCATGAAAGTTTTAGGTCTATATGTCAGCTGTCCACTAGTAAAATTTCAGGTCATTTAGACCTACCTAGCCCAAGTTATGGCCAAATGAATAAATATTCATTTGGTCATTTTTGTACAGGTCAGACTGAGAAAATCCGGATTTGATCAATTTGTTCACTAGGTTTTGGTCACTTTTTGGGCATGATTCCTAAATGAAAATTGTGTCATTTTGTGTCTATTTTCATTTCCAATTGGTCTCATACCAATTGGACTTGTAAATTTTCAGTTTTGGTCCCTCAAAGGGACCTTGGTCCTGCTGCCTGCAGCATGACCATATTGAATCTGAATTTAAACTCAACTCCAACACTTCCAACACACTTCATTTGGTCACAAATGACCATTTTTCACCTCAAACTAGGTCAAACACATCATTTCACCATTTCTCCAAATTTTGTCTCCCAAACCCTAGGTCCAAAAC
Organism: Hevea brasiliensis; assembly: GCF_030052815.1. Classification (NCBI taxonomy): domain Eukaryota; kingdom Viridiplantae; phylum Streptophyta; class Magnoliopsida; order Malpighiales; family Euphorbiaceae; genus Hevea; species Hevea brasiliensis. The sequence continues at coordinate 74,131,237 of NC_079495.1, read as the reverse complement.
CCTAACTTCCATGTTTAGCTCATTTGTTGAATTCTACATGCATATTTGGAATTTATACATTCATTCACACTTAACTAATTCATAATTTGTATCAAAATTATTCATCCTCAAACCTAAAACCTAGCTGTCCACATTTCTATTTGGTCCACCATGCTTGATTTTATTTACTTATTTGTTAATTACAAGTGTAACTTAGCTACTTAAACATAAATTCAAAGAGAGAATGAAGGAAGAATACCAACCTTAAGTGAGCATAATTTTATCTTCAATTTCTCTCAATTTTCTTCAATTCTTCTCCTTCTAATCCTCCTCTCGAGGTTTAATTTGAGGTTTCTATTATTTTTCACAAAAGATTTATGGTGTAATTTGGGGTTTAAAAAGCTTGATAATAAGCTTTAATGGAGGAAATTGGAAGAAAGGGTGAGGAGGAAGAGAAGTCACAGCAAGGAAGAAGAGAAAAATAAAAATTTCCTTTTTTTTTTTACTTTGTCTTTTTATTAGTGTAATTATCCTTAAAATAATTTAATTAGAAATTAAATTAATTTTGGTGTCATGCATACATCACTTAAGTGATGTCATAATGCCTTTACTTTTTGAATTTTTTTTATTTTCTTTTTCATTTATTTTTCCATTAGTTCTTTAATTTAATTCTCGATTCCAAAATTTTCTTTTCTCCGATTTTATTTGACAGTTAGGTCAGAAGTCAGCTCTCGGGGTCAATTGACCAAATTGCCCCTCGCCGGTTCAACCCGGTTTGTAAATAATTCAATATTTCTTCCGGCTCCCTGACCTAATTATTTGACTGGCTTAACAATTCTTTTTCATGATTTTCTCTTTTCCACTGTGTTTGTAATAGTCTTAAGGACCGCGGCGTCACATTTTAACGGTTCGAAATTTGACTTTAAATCGACTTTGCAGTCCTTCCCAAGAAGGTCACCCATTGCTGTGACTCTCGGCTCATTTAACTTCTTATGTTCTATTTGTCTTATTTATACTTAACTAATTGACAATTACTAATTATTTGTGTTTATGGCTTATCTAGTTGTCTTAAGTGTGGTTCTAATCCCCTTAATTATCCGGACCGACTCCGGTCACCGAAATAGTAAAATATACTAGGCTATGCAAATAGGGGTGTTACATTATAGTCCTTTAGTGTTGGTATAAGTTACTAATTCCATTTTTAAGTGTATTGCATTTTATTGCAATTTATCGGATTTCAGTATATTATTTTAACCTAGCCGGATGACCTAGTTTCCTCGGTTTTCAGTTTCTGGTCCGACTTATAAACTTGTAGGTCAATGTCTTAGTGAACTTTTGCCACAAATTTTAGTTCATTTGGAGTTTACTAGACCAAGTTATGGTCATTTTACTATTGCTAGTCAGATTGCACTAAAATGGCAAACTTAGGTCATTTTTAGGTCATTTTCGGTTCTGGCAGTTTTTATACCCGAACTCGTGCAAGAATTTTGACTTGCTTATGGTCATTTCTGGGTTTTGGTGTCTCTATAAGAGTTTTAGATCTATGTCTAAGCTATCCATGGTAAAAATTTCAAGTTAATTGGACCTGTTTTGAGTGAGTTATGGCCAAAACACTGACTGTTGTCTAAATAGTCAATTTTCAGGTTTGCAAAGTCACTAATCCGGATTTGGTCAATTCTCATGTCACTTTTTGGACAGAATTTAGGTAGGCTTTCTTCATGAAAGTTGGCAAATTTTGTGCCTAGTTTCACCTCCAATTGGCCTCATACCAATTGGAGTCACACACTTAGGGTTATAGGCTTATTTGCACACTGCCCTCTACATGCCTCTCAAACACCAAATCAAACACATATTTACCAACTACATCTTCACTTCCCCAAACCATTCTGCATTTGGCACTAACCATAACCATTCATTACCTTACATTATAGGTCAACTTGGACAGAATATAACAATTTCACAATACACCAAATGCAATCATAATTCACAAAGTCCAAACCCAACAATATATACACATAAACACTCCTAATTATTACACATAACTTCCATCATCAAATTACACATTTATTCTCTACTCAATCATACACATAAGCTGCCACTTTAGTACCATAATTCAACAACCTTTTCATGAATTTAAACACTTCAATCTTCATCATGAGGCTACCAAAATAATACACATACATATCAAACTTTCATTTTCATTTTTCAACTTACAATCACACTTTATACATGGAAATCAACTTCAATACATTTAAACACTTAAATCAATACCCCAAATCACCAAATACATAAAGAAAACAAGTTAACATATTGGACTTCCATGGCTGTCGAAATGGACCATCAACCTAACTCATCAAAACTTCAACCTCTCTTCCATAAATCAACTCACCACAACATCAACTCAAAGTTTAACAAGGAAAGGATGAAGAAATGGCCACTTACCTCTTATGGACTTCCTCAAAACTCCACCAAATTCCTTCTTTCTTGTTCCCTAAGTGCTGCCCAAGGTGTGGGGGTCAAGTTTAATGAAGGCACTTGAGGTTTTTATGGTTTGATCATGGTGGATTAAAGCTTAGTGTGTGGATGGCAATGGAGGATTCTCCTTGGAAGCTTTCGGCTGGTTTGCAAGGTGAGGTTGAAGATGAATTTCTGGTGCTCCAAGTGCCCCTTTAGGTGTCCAAAGATTGAGGTTAGTGGAGCACTAATGAAAAATAAATAGTTGTTTATTCAAAGTTTCCAAATTTTGCAAGTTTTCCTCATTACTTTCACTATTTACATTATGTACTATATTTTTATTTTTCATGATATTTTCAAAGTGTAATACTACTTATTTTTATTGGAAATTGAGGTCAAAAGTCAACTCAGGGTGTCAATTGACCACAATGTCCCTATTCGGGTTGTATTCGCGATTTTTTGGTAACACCGAGTTTTGTCGTTTTCTCGATTTCTTGATTTTCTTTGTACTAATTACTTAATTTTTTTTTTGACATTTCTAATGTCATTTATACTTCAATAGATGTTTATTTAAGTCTTAAAATATTTTACAGGGTTTTTCGCGGTCCAGGGCTAGTCAACAGTCCACGCCGCAACTTTCCGGTGCAGTCACCCATCTTTACAGTTTTCGACTCGTTTAACTTGGTTACATTTCATTGCTATCATTTTTCCTTTATTTTTCTTGTATTTTTTTTTCTTGTATTTCATTATTTTATGTCTCCTCACTAACATTTAAATGTAGTTCTAGGCATCCTAGCTATCCGGACAGACACTGGTCACCAGAATAGTAGAACGCACTACCTAACATAGGGTATTACAAAACCAGTGGCAAAATGTCCACAAGACACAGATCTATAAAATTAGTATTTTGACCAAAACCTAGAAATCAAGAGAACTAGGTTAAATTGTTAGAACAAGTTAATACATCAAAACCTGGAATCTGACCAAACTTCATTTGACCCCATAACAGTCTTTTAGTCATATCTCCCACTAGAAAAGTCCAATTGGGATGAGCCATACCTTTCCAGAAACCTAAGAAATAGCGCTAAAACTTTTTTTTAGAAACCTTCCTCAAATTATGAATGTAAGAATCTCAAAAGTTGACCTGTATTCACTAACCTGAATTAAAATCCTGTTGGCATAGGGTACATGAGTCCAGGTCAGTTAATTAGCCAAAATTATTCCATAAAATTTGAAAAATTATTATACAAATTTCTCAATGATTATAAGACATAGGACAACAATTTCTATAAAGATCACCATGCTTAAAAGTGACTACAACATATTCCATTAATTAGATAAAATTTAAGTCCAAAAGCTGCCTAGTTAAGGAACCAGAATCTGGAAATGAATCAGTTATGGTTATCTGGCCATAATTTGAGTTCTAAAAATCAAATTGACATGATTCAAAAGGGAAAATAAAGATAAGACATAGAGGAACAACTTTCATGAAGGATGTGTGGCTAAACAGTGGCTACAAACTAATCATATGGATAGGTAAATGTAAGATACAAAAACTGAAACTAAAGAAAGGTCCATGAGATAAATTACCTTATGGTAGGAATTTAACCCTAACAAGCCATTAAACACTAAACCATATGAAAGGGGTATGTGGGACCTATTTTCCCACTATAAAGTGATATGTATATTTCAAATAAATAAGTAATAATGTGTAATTACCTATAGTATACTTAGACTTATTTATTTAATTTGGATCAATTGGTATACCAATTAGGGACTACAGATAGCAGTACTGCCCATAGGAATAATCATTAACCAATAAAATCTATCTGACATGATTGTTCTATAGGCTTTATGCCTGCCCGTTGGCTATTGTGCCTAATATTATATCTGGGTTAAATGTCTGCCCACAGGCTTCATGCCTGACATGACCGACGTATAATAGATAGACATATGGCTGTCTAACTAGTATACTCCCGTGTATCTAGCTTTTATAACCTGTTATAGGTTTCTTGGGCACTAATAATAATTAATTAAGACTAAATATATAGTAAGTAAACAGAAAAGATCTAGATAAATTCAATTATTTCCAAAGTGAAATAAAAATGTAAAACACCTAGAAATTATGAATTGCCATATATAATTATTATTTTAATTGTTTAGTTATTGTTATTATAAATTATGCACCATTAAGCATTATGCTTAGCGCATTGGTTTTCTATCGCGTAGGTATTGGAGACCAGTCCCAGCAGCAGCAGCAGTAGTAGCGCCCATATAGAGGCCAATCAGATTTGCCAGTATCTACTAGTCACCTCGACAGTTGTAATTTTATTGGTAAGGCCCGTGTATGTCTAGATTTTGTCTTTTTTGGTTCATTGTACATAAACACATGATGTATTTCATTTTGGATTGTAATTAAACTTTGAGATTGTAAGTAAACTTGCAAATTATTATCTATGAATTTCTATATGAATGCAATAAACAATACCTTTTGAGATCTCATAAATAATTGTGAATGATATGATACAATAGAATATGATATGGAAATGTACGAAATGAATATAAACATGTTAACAGGTAATTAGTGGAACCCGCCAGATGCTAACAAAATAGAGGAAGCTCTATCCGGGTCTCCACAGAAACACGTTGTAAAAATAATAATAATAATAATTTTTACACTTGGATTACCTATTTTAAAATAATATTAAAAATTCACAATGGATATGATAAGACAAGATAGGGTGCTCCAGTACCAGATGTGGCACTTCTTGCTCTGCTATACAGTAGATGGATAAGGGGCGTCACAATGGGACATCATTTTGAATCTAACTGATTAAACTCAACCAAAACTAAAAAAAACAAGTGTGTGACTCAAAATTGATTCCTTATATAAACTCACCATTATTTTGTAATTATGGTGTAACCTATCTTTTTTGCACAATACAACATAGAAACTAGCGGTGTGTGGTTCTAATTTCGATTCAGAGTCTACTTAGGAACCAGAGTCAAATAAAAAATTTGGTACGGTACTGGTTCCAATTCGATACAATTCTCAATTCTTCGATTTCGATTTTAGTTTGATTCTTGGTTCTTGAAATAATTTTATATAATTATTTCTATAAAATTCATAATATATATATATATATATATATATATATATATATATATATATATATATATATATATATATATTGATGCGGCGTTAAACTTTAATAATAAAAAAGTCAAATATTTTGAATTTTTGCCAATTATAGCCAATTGCATTTGGTTTGTTCTAATTATAGCTAGCTAACTAATTTTGACCTGACTTTGTAAAAAAATTAATATTTTATTACTTAATACAATTGTAAAAGAATTAATATTTATGTTACTTATTATAATGAAAAATAATTTTTCTATTTATCTCATATTTCCTTAAAATGTATTCAAGGAACTTATTTATAAAGTATAGATAAAATTTTATTATATTTTTAAAAATTATAAATTCATGTAAGAACGTCAATAATAACACTAATCACTATTTTAGCACATATACGTTGGAGGGGAGGAATGATGGAGAGAAAGGTGGAAGGAGGAGGAGAGATGTCCTATTTCTAAAAAAAAAAAAAATAGTTATGTTACTTCTCAACTAAGCCTTTATCCCAAATATTTGAGGTCGGCTATATGAATTTTCTTTCTCCACTCTAAACGATTTTGGGTTATATCCTCGGAAATGTGTAATACTTCTAGGTCATGTTGTACTACTCTCTTTCAGGTCAGTTTAGGTCTACCCCTTTTTTTCTTTCTATCATCTAACCTAATGTGCTCTACTTGTCTAACTGGAGCCTCCGTATGTCTATGTTTCATATGACCAAACCACCTCAATCTCTCTTCTCTCATCTTATTCTCAATTGGCACCACTCTTACCTTTTTTTTAATACTCTCATTACAGACTTTATCTAGTCTAGTATGGCCACTCATCTACCTTAATATTCTCATATTCGCAACTCTTATCTTAGACACATATGACTCCTTCAATGCCCAACACTCACTACCATATAACATGGCCGGTCGTATGGATGTACCGTAAAATTTTCCTTTTAACTTATTGGGAATCTTGCGATCACATAAAACTCCCGCGGCACGTCTCCACTTTAGCCATCTGGCTTTAATCCTATGACTAACATCCTCATCACATCCCCCATCTACTTGAAGGAATGAGCTGAGATATTTAAAGTGATTACTTTGGGACAGTACCACTCCATCCAAACTAACTCCTTCCCTATTATCAGTTTAACCTTCACTAAACTTGCAATGCATGTATTCTGTCTTCGTTCTATTTAACTTAAAGCCCTTTAACTCTAGAGTACTTATCCAAAGCTTTAGCTTTCTATTGACTCCTTCTCGCGTCTCATCTATCAGAACTATATCATCTATAAACATCATGCACCAAGGGATACTCTCTTGTTTATGTTTCGTTAACTCATCTAAAACTAATGTAAAAAGGTAAGGGCTTACAGCTGAACTGTAACACCCCTTACCCGCCTACAGTGTAACCGAATAAGACATGTCACACTCGGTGTTGGAGCACCTTATCTTATCTTACCTTATTATTTTAGTAATTTTGAATTCGTTTAATTTAATATCAATTATTTTTCTATGGAGAAACCAGCAAAGTTTTCCCTATTTTATTTCTATTTGGCGCATTTTACTATTCACCTGCTTGAAATTTTCAATAATATTTTACAATAAGAATATCATTCATACTCATCATAGTTATCTTACTTTCAATTCTTGCAACTCACATACTCATTTGTCCAAATGCATTTATTTCCATACATTCCAAATCATGCTCAGTTCATACACAAAATTCTCAACTTCATCAATCTATATGATTTACAAACGATTTACATAATTTGTAAATTATATGATATACAAATTAATTACATATGAAATAATCAATTTATAAATTTACATCACATAAATATTACTTACAAATTCTTAATTTACATTACAACATATGAAATATTTATAATATACAAAATACATAAAGTGATATACATGGGACCTAGCTACATGCATTGCTGAGGAGGTGATAACCTTTGACACTCTGCAGATCTGGACTCCCAAAAATCCCAATCAAGGAAACTAGTCCTAAAAATTATTTCACGGAATTTCCTTCGAGTTTAAGGCTACTAGCTGTGAAGACAGCAACTTTTCGTTAGGGTCATCGGCTCATTTAACTTGGTTGTATTTCATTTCTAAAATTTTTTCTTAATTTTTCTTACACTTATTTGAATTATTTATGATTCCTTACTCTAGTTTACATATAGTTCTAGATATTCCGACTATCCGCACAGATATTAATCACCAGAACAGTCGAATGCACAGACTAGCTAAAGTGAGGGTGTTACAATTCTTCCCTTTTAACGAAAATTTCATCCTCAAAATTTATCGGGTGTAGGTATCTGAGATAATTCCTTTACCTTTCTATTGCTCCCTCTGTCTACTCCTTTTATATAAATGGTATTATTTAGTCTTTTTAAATCTATAATTATACACTTAGGCATATCATAAAGAAAGGATACTTTACCTCAAATTCACATTTAGGGCATCTTTCTCCTCTCCGGCTTGGGTGACATTTGCAAGTAGTGTTACTGTTGCACCTGGTCCTTCCACGACCTCTGTCTGGGTTCGTGGTAAATTCCTCTTAGGACAATCTTTCAGATGATGATCCATGGCCTCACATCTATAACAAGCTCCAGTCAATCCCCTACATTCACCTTTATTCCAATTGTTATAATGGCCACATTTTCTTACTAGTCTTGGTGCACTCACTATTAGTATCTCTGGTTGACCTCTTCTGGGCATAGGTTTGGGTCTAGGTCTCCTACTTTGATCTAATGTCTGACTTAACTATTCTCTAGGCCTCTTCTTACTAGACTGTCCAAATTTCCTCTTTTGCTGATCACCACTCCTCTTCTATTCCTCTTCATGAACACAACTAATATATTTCTTTCTGAACTCTATTAGAAAGAATTCCTAAGTTACGTCGGCTGGTGGCACTACCTTGGTTACGACATCCCACCACTGATATGCAGCTTCTTATAGTAATGAAACTGCACGCTCCAAACTCTGTTCTAGTGTGCAATGGAGCTGCTGCAGGACTCTTTTAGTTCTTTCTAACCAATACTCAACTGCTGAAGAATCGTCTTGTGACACCCCTTACCCGTCTACAGTGTAGCCGAGCAAGATATGCCACACAGTGTGCCGGAGCACCAATTCACATTTCCATTACAATTTACCCTTTTTAATTCATTAATTTACAATTTTGATTAATCTGAATTTTTTCGTAAATTTTATAGAAAATCCGGCAGAGTGCCGACTACAAATTCAAAAAACAGTTCTTTTGAACCTGTTAAAAGACACTTCCAAAAGAATTTTCAAATTCAGAACTCCATTATACACACATCTCAATTCAATCTCAACACTATTTTTTAGAATTTTTCTATTCACATCATCACCTGAAGCACATTCATGAATATATCTCAACATTTCATTTTTCAACATAATATACAGAAAACTTCAATAATATGGAATTTCATATATTTACATTATCAAATAATTTCAAGAGTTTATAGTTACAATCCAAAACTAATACAAAATGCAAAATACAGAATGCCACCCAAAATCCTAATGTCCTACCAAGTGTACTGCAGATGTGAGGTGACTCTGGGCTCAATATGCAGCTCTGAAAGTTCACCCGGTCTGATGTCTGCTGGGCTCCCCAGCTATGTCTCCAGTACTTGCGAGTGGCAAAAGCGACGCGCTAAGCAATTCTGCTTAGTGGTGACAATATAAAATAAAATAACTAAAATAAAGTAAATATGTAGAATGTATGTTTACATTTTTTTGGTAGACTTAGTTTCTTATATTTATTACAGTATTATTCAATTAAAATTTGGTAAGATTTATTATCATTGCCCGAGTAACCATACTAGTCGACTGGACTAGATAAACGGGTAAACTGGCACTGGGTAATAAGTACCTCGGACCATCACACCATCAGTCACATTGTGTCCCCCGGTGTGCAACAGAACAGCTAATAAGTTATAATAATTATCAGGGATAAAACCCAAGTATAACAACTCAATCAACATAGCCAAAGGCTATTATGTCACAGAATGGCACGTGAGGCCATAAAACATAGAATGGCATGAAGCCATATGCAGTAATGCTAACAGAACCCTATTGGCATGCTAACCTATCCAAACCAATCTTGATAGGTGTACTAGGGCATGTTACACTCTTAAATTATACAATTCTTGAAATTTAAGTTTAGGTGTTACCATTCAATTCATTAGTCAACAAAAATGTTGACTTTTACATGGACAATAAGTACATTGGTTTTAATACTCCCAACATACCACATTTTGCATTCTAAAATTGTTGGTATTGGTTGCTAATACCATTTCTAAACTTAATGTTAATTGTTTAAAATTTTTAGATTTTAAGCTTTGTGTTTACTATTCCATTAGTTATTTTTTCAGTGGGAATTTGGCAAAGTCGTCAACATGAAAGTTGTTCCTTATTTTGTCTAGTTACATTTATTTTTTTGAATCACTCCATTTGGAGTTTTTTATCTCAAGTTATGGCCTAAAAACCACAACTGGCCGGATTACAAATTTTTCAGATTTTCTGGACTGACCAAATCTACAGTATTTTGAGCAGTGATTGCAAGTCACTTTTTGAATATGTTATGGTCATAATTTGGGTTAGGCTTCTTCATAAAAGTTGTAGTTCTATATCTCAACTTGTTGCTGGTTAAATTTTAGGTCAATTGGACCTTCCTACTCTGAGTTATGACCAAATGACTAAACACTGTTCATTGTGTTATTTTGCCTAGGCAGAATGCAGGTCACCCGGATTAGGGCAATCTTTAGGTCAACTTAGTTTGGTTTTATGGGCATGGTTTCTTCACTAAAGTTGTGCCATTATGTGTCTAGTTTCATGTCCAATTGGCCTTGCACCAATTGAACCTCTACAACTCTAGTTATTGCTACCCAAACCTTCTGGACTCATGCCCAGTCCTGTAGGTCACCAAAGGCAGCCACACTAAACTCAATTCCCACTACACAAACCACTTCATTTCTGATTCACACATAGCCAAATGGTCAATAATTAACCATTAAAACTCTCTTTCACCAAATACATGAACAAGTCTCAATTTCATGCTCAAACCCTAGCTCAACCATCTCGAAACTTGCATTCACTTACCTTTCACTATCCTAACCAATAGATTAATGTTAAGGGCAGCCACTATACCATTTTAATTCTAAGAATTCTTCAAAACCCTACCAAGTTCAAGGCTGCTGGAATTTTAAGCAAGACATACACATAATGTTTACTTAATTTTCTTGTAAATTTGCATCAATTACCACTCCTTCAACATGAATTAAAAGATAAAAATCAAGTTTAGTCACTAACCTCTAATGGAGTGAAATTCAAACTTGCTAGGGTTCTTCTTTTTCACTTCTTTTTGCTCCCAAAAGATTCACCAAGATGAAAGAACAAGTTTTTGTGTTGGGAAACTTAGGCTTTAATGGGTGAGAACCAAGAAAATCAAGCTTTGTAAAGCTTGGCCATGGTGGACATGGGAGAGATTTCGGCTTGAAGAAGAAGATAAGAAGCTTTTGATTTTTTTTCTTCATTTTTCTGCCCATTATGTCTTTTTAAATAAACTTATGCCATGTGTCAACACTTGATTGGGTGGGAGAATAATAATGACATCATAATGATGTCATAATCCTCATTTCTCTCATTTTCTATCCTTTTCTTGTCTATTTAATTTCAATTAAATTTTTTAACAATATTTATTCATATTTTATGTCTTATAAATTATTTATTTAACTGGACAAGTTGGCCAAAAATCATTTCTGAAGATAAAATGACCAAAATGCCCTCCGTTTGGCTTAACGAGCTAAAATTGTCTGTACCGATAGAAAAAATTTTCGAAACATTTTCTTGGCATTCTAATGCCATAGGAACCTTAATGACCCTTCTCTGGAGTCCCAAAAATTATTTTATAAATTTTCCCCCTGGTCTAGGGTTGTTAACGGCCTTCATCGTCACTTCCTCTTCGGGTTACTCATCACTGGGGTTTCGTCTCGTTTAACCTTAGTGTATTTCATTCCTATAAATTTTCCTTGATTTTTATGAGCATTATTTAGTTTCTTTATAACTCCCTACTTTAGTCTAATTATAATTTCAAACATTCTAATTGCCCGGACCGACATTGGTCACCGGAACAGTAGACTGTACGGACTAGCTAAAGTGAGGATGTTACAACTCTTCCCCTCTAATAAAAATTTGTCCTCGAAATTTACCTGATACAAACAGTTGAGGAAACTATTGCCTCATCGTCTCTTCACTTTCCCAAGTTGCCTCTTCAGTGTTGTGGTGCCTCCAAAGCACTTTCACTAGTGGAATTTGTTTATTTCTCAGTTCCTTCACTTCCCGAGCTAGGATCTGTATAGGTCATTCTGTATATGTCAAATCCGATTGGATTTCAATCTCTTCCATGGAGATGACATGTGAAGGGTCTGAGCGATATCTTCTTAGCATAGAAACATGGAATACATTATGGATTTTATCCAGTTCTGGTGGTAAAGCTAGCCGATAGGCCACTAGTCCCACACATTCAATGACATCATATGGGCCAATGAACCTAGGGCTTAACTTACCCTTTCTTCCAAACCGCAGTACTTTCTTCCACGGTGAGACTTTGAGAAAAACTTTGTCGCCAACTACATACTCTATCTCTTTTCTCTTCAAGTCGGCATAAGATTTCTGTCTATCTGAGGCAACCTTCAAATTTGCTTTGATTATTTTCACTTTCTCCTCAGTCTGTTTCACCAGGTCTGATCCTACCAGCTTATCTTCGCCCAATTCAGTCCAACACACTGGGGTTCTACACTTCCTCCCATACAGTGCTTCATACGGGGCCATTTGAATGCTAGCTTGGTAGCTATTATTATATGCAAATTCTGCCAGTGGGAGGTGTATATCCCAACTCCCCTCAAACTCAATGACACAACTTCTCAGCATATCCTCCAGGATCTATTACATAATTCACATTGTTACTATCATTTCAATTTGTAAATTGTGAAAATTCAATTAGGTTCTAGGTTTACTTGAATTACTCATTCTGACTGTCCATCCGTCAGAGGATGAAAAGCCATGCTAAAATGGAGTTGTGTGCCCAAGGCTTCTTGCAACTTTTTTCAGAATCTCGATGTAAACCTTGGGTCTCGATTAGATATGATGGAAAGTGGGATTCCATGCAATCTAACTATCTCACTGATATACAATTCTGCTAGCTTCTCCAGTGGGTAGTCAGTCCTAACTAGCAAAAAATGTGCTGACTTCGTCAATCTATCCACTATCACCCACACTGCACCATGCTTCCTTTGGGTGAGAGGTAGACCACTAACAAAATTCATAGTGACCCGGCCCCATTTCCATTCAGGTATGCTTATAGGCTATAGCAATCCTGATGGAATTTGATGTTTTTCTTTAACTTGCTGACATGTCAAACACTTAGTCACATAGTCAGCTATATCCCTCTTCATACCAAGCCACCAATAATGAGGCTTCAAATCATTATACATTTTTGCGCTTCCCGGGTGCATAGCATAAACACTAGTATGTGCTTCTTTCAGAATACTAGTCTTCAGTTCCCCATCATCTAGTACACACACTCTTCCTTTGTAGTACAAACACCCATCTGCTTTCACCTCATAATCAGTTTTCTTTCCCTCTGGAATTTTACCCACAATGGCCATTAATTTTTCATCTGCCTTCTGCCCGTCTTATATCTGCTGTAGTAAGTTTGGCCTCACTTGTAACTCAGCCAAAATAGTTCCATCTTGAGCTAAGGACAGACAGGCATTTACTGATCTTAAAGCTGTGATGGACTTCCTACTCAAGGCATCAGCAACTACATTTGCCTTCCCAGGATGATAATCTATCACACAATCATAGTCCTTTAGGAACTCAATCCATCGCCTCTGTCTAAGATTGAGCTCCTTCTAGGTTAGCAAGTATTTCAGACTTTTGTGGTCTGTATATATGTAGCATTTTTCACCATATAAATAATGCCTCCATATATTCAGTGCGTAGATAATTGCTGCTAACTCCAAGTCGTGAGTAGGGTAGTTCTATTCATGTGGCCTTAATTGCCTGGAAGCATAGGTGACCACTTTCTCCTCTTGCATCAATACACACCCTAACCCATTATGTGAGGCATCACTGTAGACCACAAAGTCTTTTCCCGACACTGGCTGTGTTAACACTGGTGCTTCTGTCAACATAGCCTTCAGCCTCTCAAAACTAGCTTGGCACTTATCGTTCCAGCCAAATTTCACTGTCACACCTTACCCCTCTGTAAGGCATAACATGATCCCGTAGAATACCAAACTTCACTACCAAACTTCACCTACCGATAACTCATCAAGTACCCTACAAGGGATTTTAAAACAATTTTCTTATTTTTGATTAGTGGTGAGCATTTCTAATAAGTATTTAAAACATGTAATTAAGTGGAAGGTTAGTTGGAAATTTTTGCCCATTTTATTTTTTTGCAAATTTTATAAAAAATTTGACAGAGTTCTGTCTATCTTTTGAGAAACTAGTTCTTCAAATACCTGTAAAAAGCACTTCTAAAAAAAATTTCTCAACTACTACTTCAATTTCACAATCAAACTCAATCAATTTCACAATCATTTCAATAAATTTCTCAAGTTCAAAATTCAATAATCCTCAGCATACTAGCAACACATTTCATTTTAATTAAATAAAATAGTTGTACTCATATTTCATTAGAGACGAAATAATTTATATACATCCTTACAAAATTTATATTAAGAGAGTTTCAAACTACAATATATAGTACAACTTTATACAAATTTTATACAAACTGCTCAAGACCCATTTTTACATGTCCATACATTTATGTGCAATATATACATCAAAAGAAATATTTACAGTTAGGGTATAAATTATACCCAAAGACTTTAGGCTGAATGATCCTCAATTTTTAGCAGCTCAGTCTGCTGCTCCTCTAGTCTCTGTATCTGCGACAGCAATAAAAGCTATCGCTGAGTGCTAGGACTCAGTGGTGCACAACATACTAAAATAATCTTTATACAAAAACAAAATCACATTTATTCAAAAATTTGACTAAACATGAGCATTAAACACAAAACATGAATTATGAGATTTTAATGCAAACCATGTTCATTTCGAAGTATCAAAACACATTTCATAAAACCCACAGTTAGATCATGCCATTCGAAACAAATAGAATCTCAATAGCCAGAGGCTAAAGAGAAATCACATCACAAGGCTAGCTAGCTCAAATATATGGATATCCATTCACATCCTCTTCTACTGGCACACCTCAACACTTCTCCAGATAAGGAATCAAAATTCGAAACTAATTACCCCCACTAGTCATGCTAGTGAGGTGTTCAAATATATGGTCATGACACTGTGGTTTCAAAACTTATCTTAACAATTTGGTAAACATTGCTATTTCAAATATACACAATAACTTTCATAGTTTAAATCAAAACATCATAAATAATGTCACAAATAAACTTTCAACAATTCCAAATCACAAGTAAAATACATATTTCGTTCACTTTATCAATGAATTTTAAAGCATGGAGATGTTGTGCACAAACCTCAAGCGAGTCGTCCCTTAGCCTCGACTCGGTTCCTCGGGTTCCTTCCCGATATTCTTTTCAACTAAAACATGCAATTTTACAATGTTTCAGTACTAGAACTGTAACACCCTCCCGGTAGCAACTCCGTACATTCTACTGTTCCGGTGACTGGTTCGGTCCGGACAGCTAGAACGTCCGGAAAAATATTTAAACTAAAGTCAAGAACCAAAATTAACTCAAATATTAATAAGAAAAATTTAGGAAAAATTTTGAAATAAAATACAACCAAGTCAAATGAGCCGGTGCCCAAGCGATGGGTAACCCAGAGGGAAGTTGCGGTTCTCGCAACGAGGAGCCCTAGACCCAGGAAAAAATTCATAAAATAATTTTTGGGACTCCAGAGAAGGGTCATTGAGGTTCCTATGGCATTAGAATGCCAAGAAAATATTTATAAAAATTTTTCAATCGGTACAAACAATTTTGACCCGTTAAGCCAAACGGAGGGCATTTTGGTCATTTCGCCTTCAGAGGTGATTTTTGGCCGACTTGTCCAGTTAAGTAAATAATTATTATGACATAAAATATGAATAAATATTGTTAAAAATTAAATTGAAAATGAGTATAAAAGAAAAGAAAAGAAAATGAAATAAAAGTCATATTTATGACATGAGCATGATGCAATTAAAATATTTTCACCCAACCAAATTTTGACACATCATTATAAACTACTTAAACATGAATAAAAGGAGATAAAAATTGGAAAAAGTGGACAGCCATCTTCATCTTTGGGCTGCAGAAACGTTGAGAGAGAGAGAGAGAAGAAAAAAACCCCATGAAAGCTCTTGTTCAAAGCTTGATTTTCCCTAAGCTCTCCACCCCAAAACCCTAAACTTCCTTCACAAAAAATTATCCCTAAACCTTGAGGAAGCATAAGGCAGCAGAAATTTGAGGAAATTTTGAAGTTGGGAAAGTCCAAGTTAGGTCAAAAGTGAGGTTAGTGCTTATTTATGCAAGTATTCCTTTTATTTCATGTTAGGAACTTGAAATTGATATGAAATGGTAAATTAAATGGACTAAATTCATGTGTATGTATACCATGAATTTTCGGCAGCCCTAAGGAAGGAATGAATTAGATTGTTTTGATGGACTTAGAGTGAACTAGAGAGTATGTTTTAAGGTATATATATAAGGAATGAAAGTGATTAATTAAGGTATGTTGTGAACATTTATAGTGGGAATTAGGGTTTTGAGGAGTGAAATTTTGATTTGGCTTATGAAATTGTTAAATAACATTCTAATGGTCAATTAGTGACCATTTGAGGTAAGTTAATCACAAATTGAAGTGTACTAGAGTGTTACAAACCAAAGTGGTAGGCTGCCTAGTGACAGCAGCAGGGAGGCTGTGAGTCCAGCCCACTTAGACAGCCATAACTTTGGCTGTGTAGGTCCAATTGGTGTTTGGCCAATTGGACATGAAACTAGACTTATAATGGCACATTTTTGCTGAAGAAACCATGCCCAAAAGACCAAAGCAAGTGGACCAAAAGTTGGCCCCAATCCGGGTACCCTGCAAGCCAATTCTGCAGAATGACCAAATAAACAGTAACTGTTCATTTGGCCATAACTCACTGTAGAATGGGTCAATTGACCTGAAATTTTTACAGCAACAAGTTAAGACATAGAAAAACAACTTTTATGAAGAAACCTACCCCAAATTATGACCAGAACCTAACCCAAATGGCAGTCACAATCACTGTTCATGGTACTGTAGATTTGGTAATTCTGCAGTTTTTCCAATCCGGCCAGCTGTGGTTTTTAGACCATATCTGGAGCTACAAAACTCCAAATGGAGTGATTCAAAAAAAGAAATTCAACTAGACAAAATAAGGAACAACTTTCATGTTTACCATTTCCTCAAATTCTTAGTGTAACAGTCCCTAATGGAACAGTGAATTTAGGGCACAAAATCTGAAATTTCTGCCCCCTTAGTGCTAAGCTTGGAAATGGATTTAGAGATTAATCCCAACAAGTTTTAAATGCAAAATGTGGTATGTTTGGAGTGTCAAAATCAATGTACCTATTTTCTATCCAAAAGTCAACATTTTTGTTGACCAATGAGGTGAATAGTGACACAAAAACTTGAAATTCAAATGTGAAATTAGAAATGCATTTAGGGGACTTTAAATTGCAATTAGCAATTAATACTAGCAAATGTAAAACTCAAAATGTGGGATCTTGGTGTAATTAGAATTAATATATCCATTAAGTATAAAAAAGTCAACATTTTGGTTGACTAGTAAGGTGAATAGTAATCAAAATGATTAGTAAATTAAGATGAAGACCTAGAACCAATTCTAAGCTTAATGCTTAGAATTGTATGACAAATGTGGACTATGCATCCTAGTCAAAATTGTTAAAAAAGAAATTAAGGCCATAAATTTGAAATTCATGAAATATTCATGGATTACTTGAAACATGAAAAATAAGTCACCTAATTGATGTGAATAGATAGTTAGGGCTTACATGCCCATCACAAATGGAATTCATAAAATATTAATAACTCAACTTGAAATATAAAATTTGTGACTACATAAGTAGATTCTTAAATGTATAAATGAGAAAGGAAAAATGTTTTGAATACAATGGTACATGTGAACCATTGTTTAGAAGTGTGATCAATATGAATAACATAATGAATGAATAAATGAAACATATTAATGAATGAATGAGACATTAGTTCTCATTATTGTAGAGAGGAGAAGTATTTTGATTACAATGGTAAAAAAAAGGATAATTGATGTGAATTGTGATCATATAAATGATCAAATGAATGTATGAATTATAATTGAAATTTATCATTAAATAATGAAGTCATAAAACACCATATATTAATATTTAATGATATTATGTGCCCTTGTATTGCCTAGACACGTGTGTCAGATTGGATAGATTGGCATGACAATAGGGTATTGTTTTAGCAGTACTGCGAAAGGCTTTATGCCCGTATTTAAGGCTTTATGCCGGTATTCATGGCTTTATGCCCGTATTCATGGCTTTATGCCAACATTCATGGCTTTTATGCCTGATTATGTGTTATCATGGCTTTTTAGCCATACTGACTGCATACGTGGTTGACGTTCTGCGTCCCATGGTGTGACGGCCCGAGGCACCGCGGTGTCCAGTGCCAACGACCCGTTATCCAGTTTAGTCAGCCTGTCGTAGGTTACTTGGGCAGTGTAATTTATTGAAATAAATTAAGAATATTAGTAATTAAAAATATTAAAAATTAAATAAATGAGTTAATAAGACTTCAAAAGAATTAGTTACAATTATGAAATGATCTAAACCACATAAAAATTGTTAAGTAAAATGATAAAAGAGTTGCAAAAATAGGTATAACTTAACTAAATACTTTAAATGTACCTTCTATTGCCATATGAATATAAATTGAGTATTTTTATTAATTCTGTATATTATACATTATCACTGTGAATTTCGGAATTAAATGCTTTCAAAGCGAAACAAATGAGAACAAAAGATAATTAATATTAGACACATTGTATTAAATTAAATTGATTCTTAAATATTCAAATTATGCTTCATTCTTTCTTTATTTGTATATTTTATTTTCTTGTTCTATTATTGCACCACTAAGCAGCAATGCTTAGCGCGATGGATTTGTTTCCTCGCGCAGGTACTTTGACTAAGATTTTTGGAGTCCAGATCT
This sequence comes from Hevea brasiliensis, assembly GCF_030052815.1. Taxonomy (NCBI): domain Eukaryota; kingdom Viridiplantae; phylum Streptophyta; class Magnoliopsida; order Malpighiales; family Euphorbiaceae; genus Hevea; species Hevea brasiliensis. The sequence continues at coordinate 74,112,370 of NC_079495.1, read as the reverse complement.
GCAGAAGTTTCTGAAGTATTCAAGGTTGTCACCTCCTCAGCAATGCATGTAGATAGGGCCCATATAGATCATATTTTATATTTTGTATAAAATGCTTAGAAATTGTATTGTAATGTATATTATGAATAAGTAATTAATAGCAATGTGATGTAAATTAATTAATTAGCTTTTTCATATGTAATTAATTTATATATCATGTAAATTATGAAATTTTGTAATTATTTTGTAAATTATGTAAATTAAGGAAATTTGAAAATTTTGCTTATGTAATTTGAGAATGTTTACATATGAAGTGAGTGTGAATGGAAATGATTATGAAATTGAAATGTATGGATGAGATTTGAAATATGAGAAAATTATGAGAATGATTGATGAGATCATTATGATTAGCAAGGATAAGACTTTATTTTGAAAATATTATTGAATTTCAAACAGGTGAATATTGAGATACGCCAAACGATAATAAAATAGGGGAAACTCTACTAGTTTCTCCATAAAAAAAAATAATTGATATTAAATTAAATGAATTCAAAATTATTAAAGAAATAAAGTAAGAAAAGTTAGGGTGCTCCGGCACCGATTGTAGCACGCCTTGCTCAGCTACACTGTAGTCGGGTGAGGGGTGTTACAAGAACTTAACACGAATCCAAAATAAATTTACCTTCACATTTACCTAGTTCTAACGTGTTAAATTCGACGTTCTCGAAATTTTTGTGTTTCGAGTTACTATTCACTACACTATTCAAGTCAAATAGTTGACTTTCTAAGGCTTAATAGGTATGGGAACTCCAACTTCACCCACATACCACATTTTGGTCATTAAATTTGTTGGTTTTGGTCATTTTCTCAAAGCTTAAATCCTTTTGGCTAAATTGTCAAATTTTCAGTTTTGGTGCTCCAAGTTGCACTGTTCCATTGGCCCTTTTACTGTTGGAATTTGGCAAAACTTCCTCCATAAAAAATGTTCCTTATTGTCTTAAGTGTATTCTCATTTTTGGATCACCCCAATTAGAGTTTTTTAGCTCAAGTTATAGCCAAAATATAATTATTGTTCACGTGCACTGTTCATGCTGCAATTTAGGTTCTGGCAGATTTTTGATCCAACTTCATTCAATAATTTGATCAAGTTAAGTCCATAATTTGGTCTAATTTCCTTCATACGAAATGTTCTACTATGTCTTAGGTTTCCATCGGTTCAAGAATCGCCTAAATCATAGTTTTCAAGAGAGAGTTATAGCCATTGGAACTTTACTGTTCAAATGGAAATCTGTAGTTTTGCAGGTTCAGTAACTCAACTTTGCTCAATCATTTGATTAGGTTAATGGCATAATTTGGGTTGGTGTTCTTCATGAAAGTTTTAGATCTATATCTTATCTAATTACTGGTAAAATTTCAGATCATTTTGACCTTCCTAGCTCGAGTTATGACCAAATGAACAATTATTGTTCATTTGGTCAGTTTGTGCAGTGGCAGCCTGTTCTCATTTCACTTTGGTCAATTGGTTCACTAAGTTTTAATCAGTTTTTGGCCATGGTTCCTTAATAAAAATTGTGATATTTTATGTCTATTTTCATCCCTAATTGGTGGCATATCAATTGGACTTGTAAAATTTTTGTTTTGGTCCTTCAAAGTTGGCTTGGTCATGCTGCCAGCAGCATGACCATTTGCCCTACGAATTTAACTTTCATTCTCACAATTTCCACACATCTCTTTTGGTCATTATTGACCATTTTTCATCTCACAATAGACCAAAGTCATCATTTAAGCATTTCTCCAAAATTTGGTTCACAAACCCTAACATTCAAACCCTAACTCATTCATCTCATGCATTTAACTACATTTAATGGTTTTAATGCTAATCATTCAACTAAGTAAGGTTTTTTAACTCATTCAAAACCCTCAAGCCATACAATTGATGTCCCCTCTTCAAGCTAGCCGAATTTCAGCAATGGTCCTTCCCCCATATTTTTATTTCATTTCATAAATTCTAAGCTCATTTCAACCACTAATTATGCATTTAAATGGAAAAATAAGGAGTTTAATATACTAACCTCAACTTAAAGCTTCAAATCTCTCTCTTAGCCCTTCTTTCCTCTTGTTGTCTTCTTCTCAAATTATAATAACAAGCTCTAGGGAGTATTTTAAGGGGGTTATTAGGATCAAGTGGAGAAATTAAAGCTTGTGTGTAAGCTTTAATGGAAAATTTTCATGGAGGGAATATGGGGAAGATGGGGCGGCAAGATGGAAGGAAGAAGAAGTGATTTTTACTTTTTTTTCTTTTATTTTCTTTATTTATTTTAGTTATGGAAGACCACAAAATTTCTAATTAATTAATTAAATTAATTAGTTTAGTTATGGCATCATGCATGAGGTCATGCATGATGTCATCACCTTTTTACTTTTTGATTTTTCCTTTTTTTTTCTATTTTTCTATTAGTTCTTTAATTTAATTCTCGATTCCGAAATTTTCTTTTCTCCAATTTTATTTGAAAGTTAGGTAAGGAGTCAGCTCTCGGGGTCAATTGACCAAATTGCCCCTCGCCGGTTCTTCCCGGTTTGCAAATAATTCCATATTTCTTTCGGTTCCCTGACCTAATTATTTGACTGACTTAACAGTTCTTTTTCGTGATTTTCTCTTTTCCACTGTGTCCATAAGGGTCTAAGGACCGCAGCGTCACTTTTTACGGTTCGAAATTTGAGTTTAAAATGACTTCGCAGTCGTTCCCGAGGAGGTCACCCATCGCTGTGACTCTCGGCTCGTTTAATTTCTTATGTTCTGTTTTTCTTGTTTATACTTAACTAATTGAACATTACTAATTATTTGTGTTTATGGCTTCTCTAATTGTCTTAAGTGTGGTTCTAATCCCCTTAATTATCCGGACCGACACCGATCACCAGAACAGTGAAATCTACCAGGCTATGCAAACGGGGTGTTACAATTCTCCCCCTCTTAAAATAAATTTCGTCTCGAAATTTTACCTGGTATTAATCTCTGAACAGCTGTGGGTGCTGTCTCTTCATATCCTCCTCTCGTTCCTAAGTAGCCTCCTGGCCCGAATGATGGTTCCACAGCACTTTTACCAACGGTATCTGCTTGTTTCGTAGCTACTTCACCTCATAAGCCAGAATCTCTATGGGTTCTTCTTCATATGTGAGGTCTGGATTTACTTCAATTTCCTCTACTGGTAGTACATGAGATGGGTCTGATCAATACCTCCTCAACATGGACACATGGAAGACATTATATATCTTTTCCAACTCTGGAGGTAGTGCCAACCGATATGCCAAAGGACCCACTCTTTCCAGAACCTCATATGGCCCAATGAAACGAGGACTCAGTTTCCCCTTTCTGCCGAATCTCATAATTCTCTTCCAAGGAGAAACCTTGAGGAAAACTTTCTCACCCTCTGCATACTGAATATCCCTTCTTTTCAAATCAATGTAGGACTTTTGACGGTCTGATGCAGTCTTAAGTCAACCTCTAATCACCCTGATTTTCTCTTCAGTTTGCTGAACGATTTCAGGTCCAATCATCTTTCTTTCACCCACGTCATCCCAACACAACGGGGTTCTACATTTCCTGCCATACAAAGCTTCATATGGAGGCATCCCAATGCTTGATTGGTAGCTGTTGTTGTAAGCAATCCCAATCAAAGGCAAGTGTATATCCCAACTACCATCAAACTCAATCACACAAACCCGTAGCATGTCCTCCAAGATCTGAATTACCCTCTCAGACTAGCCATCTGTCTGTGGGTGGAATGCAGTACTGAAGTTCAATCTAGTTCCTAGGGCTTTCTGAAGACTACCCCAGAATCTAGAAGTGAACCTAGGATCTCTGTCTGACACGATGGATACTGGCACTCCATGCAGTCTTACAATCTCATCGATGTATAACTTGGCCAATCTTTCCAAACTATAATCCATCCGGACTGGCAGAAAATGAGCAGATTTAGTCAGTCTGTCAACAATGACCCAAACTGCATCATGACTCTTCTGTGTCCTCGGAAGTCCCATCACAAAATCCATCGTTATTCTCTCTCATTTCCATTCTGGTACTGGTAGTGGATGTAACAACCCAGTAGGTACTTGATGCTCTGCCTTCACTTGCTGACAAGTTAGGCATTTGGATACAAACTCTGCCACATCTCGTTTCATACCCATCCACCAGTAATGCTCCTTTAGCCCCCTATACATTTTTGTTCCACCAGGGTGCATGGCAAAAGGAGATTCATGTGCTTCCTTCAAAATAATCTGCCTCAAATCAACATTATTAGGAACACACATTCTGCCCTGGTGTAATAGTAAACCATTATCTCTGATTGAGAACTCTGGTTTCTTGCCCTGTCGGACTTCTTCCATCAACTTCTGATACTTCTGATCATTCTGAGCAGCCATTCTAATCTGATCAATCAACACTGGTTGTACATGCCATGCAACTGCTGTCTGTCCATCATCATTAATCTCTAAACTGGCATGTAATGATCTCAACTCATGTACCAAAGACAAAGGAGTAACTTGTAGACTTGCCATAGTCTTGCGACTTAGGGCGTCAGCCACAACATTAGCTTTCCCTGGCTGATAGTCTATCAGACAATCATAGTCTTTTATCAACTCTAACCATCTCCTTTGTCTCAAATTCAGCTCTTTTTGGGTGCCCAAATACTTCAAACTCTTATGATCTGTATAGATGTAGCACTTCTCCCCATACAAATAATGTCTCCAGATCTTAAGAGCAAACACTATAGCTGCAAGCTCCAAGTCATGTGTCGGATAATTCCTCTCATGCGGTTTTAGCTGGCATGATGCATAGGCAATGACATTTCGATCTTGCATCAATACACAGCCTAACCCATTGTGAGAAGCATCACTATATACTGTATATTCTTTACCCGGAGTAGGTAAAGTCAGGACTGGAGCTTCAGTCAAACATCTCTTCAATTCATCAAAACTCTGCTGGCATTTATCCATCCACTGAAATTTTTCATCTTTTCTAAGCAGCTTGGTCAATGGAGATGCCAACATGGAGAATCCCTTCACAAATCTACGGTAGTATCCAGCTAAACCCAGAAAACTACGAATTTCTGTGACATTTCTGGGTGGCCTCCAATTAAGAACAGCTTCAATCTTACTTGGATCTACCTTAATACCCTCTGCTGATACTATGTGCCCCAAAAAGGATATCTCCTTTAGCCAAAATTCACATTTTGACAATTTGGCATATAGCTGTTTCTCTCTCAAAGTCTGTAGTATAATCCGCAAATGTCTATCATGCTCTTCTACATTCCTCGAATAGACCAATATATCATCTATGAATACCACAACAAACTGGTCGAGGTATGGTCTGAAGATAGTGTTCATCAGATCCATAAAAGCAGCCGGAGCATTAGTTAACCCGAATGGCATGACTAGGAATTCATAATGGCCATAGCGGGTTCTGAAGGCAGTTTTAGCAATACTCTGCTCTTGTACTTTCAACTGATAATAACCTAATCTTAGGTCAATTTTGGAGAACACAGCTGCACCCCTCAACTGATCAAACAAATCATCAATGCGGGGCAATGGATATCTATTCTTTATTATCACCTTATTCAACTGCCAATAATCAATGCATAACCAGAGAGTGCCATCCTTCTTCTTTACAAACAACACTGGCGCTCCCCAAGGTGACACACTAGGGCGGATAAAGCCCTTGTCAAGCAACTCTTGCAATTGTACTTTCAACTCTTTTAATTCTGTAGGTGCCATTCTATATGGCGTTATGGAGATTGGGTCCACACCAGGCATAACATCAATCTCAAACTGCACCTCTCTTTCTAGAGGTAATCCTGGCAATTCATCAGGAAACACATCCGAAAAATCACATACAGTAGGGATGTCCCTTAGTGCTGGACTCCCCACTTGGGTGTCTATCACATGTGCCAAGCATGCTTCACACCCCTTTCTGATCATCCTTCTTGCTAATGCAGCTGAAATGATGTTTGATGGCAGTAAATGCCTCTCCCCATGTATTACCACATCACCGTACAAAGGGAGACCAAAAGTGACTGTCTTCAGTCTACAGTCAATCATAGCATGATGCCTGGCTAACCAATCCATGCCCAAGATGATATCATACTCTCTAAAGAGCATTTCAATCAAGTCTGACAGGAAAACATGTCCTTGGATCACCAAATGACAGTCTCTATAAATTCTGTTGACCCGGACCTCTTGTCCTAACGGATTAGTTACTAGCACTTCAAAATCCATTTGCACACATGGAACAGCAAGTGAACTAACTATGCTAGCACTAACATATGAATGGGTTGAACCCGGATTAAACAACACAAATACTTCTTGATCAGAGATAGAGAATGTGCCAGCTACCACATCAGAAGTCTCAGTCTCTTCTCGCTGTCTCATTGTGTAGATTCTGGTTGAAGCACTTCCTTGTCTGGATCGACCAAGCGTGCCACTCGCACTGAAGTAGTGCCTCTACCTCTACCTCTTCCTCACTTGGCCCATCGTGAACCTGCGAGGCGGGACTGCAATAGATCCCTCGGCAGTAGTAGGAGCTGGACTATATCTCAGAGCACTAGTACAGTCTTTAGCTATATGGCCCTTGCCACTGCAGTTAAAGCAGGCTCCAGTGGCCCAGTAGCACTCCCCCCCATGAATCTTGCCACAAGTCTCACAGGGGTGGGCAGAATGTGAACCCCTACTCGACTGCTGACCCGACCTAGGGGGTCTCTGTCCGGAGAATCGGCCCCTACCAAATCTTCCACTTCGACCCCTGCTGGGTCCACTAAACTTCTTCTTTTTCCTAGAAGTCCCACCAGAACTCGGCTCTACAGACTTTTCCCCCTTGTCTTTGTTTGATTTCTCAGCTTTCTCTGATTTTTCTTTCACTGGGGTTGCTTTTGATTCTATTCTTTCCAACTCAAGTGCTTGAGACATGAGCTCTGAAAAGTTGCTGTGTCGGAATCCCACAACTTGCATCCTTATGCTGGGCTTCAAACCCGTCTCAAATCTCTTGCATCTTGCCTTGCTGGTAGTAAGGAGACTCCTCGCATAATGACTCAGGCGGGAGAACTCCCTCTCATACTCTGCCACCGATCGGTTCCCTTGTTTCAGACTCAAAAATTCTTGCAATTTCTGGTCAACATATGCATCTGGGATGTATTTCTGTCTGAATTCTCTAATGAAGTCATCCCAGGTCAACACTGGTGGTTCAGCCAAGCTGTGGGGGATGGTCTTCCACCAATCATACGCATCCCCTTGCAGTAGCAACATAGAGTACTCAAACTTCAGTTCATCTTGGCAATGTAGCTTCTTAAATACTCTGTCCATTCTTCCAAGCCATTGCTCTGCCTCTAAAGGGTCCACTGTACCCTTAAATTCTGCAGCCCCATACTTCAGTAATTTATCATATTGTCTAGCTGGAGGCAGTGGTTGTGCCACAGGTGGTTGGGGTGGAGCTTGAGCAGGCATACCCCCAGCCATTTGTTGAAACATTGTAGCCATTTGCTGTGCAAACTGTGCAGGGAACTGCGGCATTTGTGGGACTGGTGCTGCTGACCCACTAACATTCGGTAAAGCTGGGGCTTCCCCTCGTGCCTTAGCTTCAACAGACTGCTCAACTGAGCGATCCCCTTCTTCCATAACAATCTGGAGTAGGGTATCTCCTGAACAAGTAACACATGGAGATTTCCCTCCGTTAGTTCATATTCATGATGTAATGCACTGTATGTAACAATTATGGACATTGAGCAGTTGTACTTAATAAGAAAGACACAAATTTATATGTTAAAACATACTTCAAAAATTTGCTCTGATACCACTAAAACATGTCACACCTTACCCCTCTGTAAGGCATAACATGATCCCGTAGAATACCTAATGAACTACCGAACTTCACCTACCGATAACTCATCAAGTACCCTACAAGGGATTTTAAAATAATTTTCTTATTTTTGATAAGTGGTGAGCATTTCTAATAAGTATTTAAAACATGTAATTAAGTGGAAGGTTAGTTGGAAATTTTGGCCCATTTTATTTTTTCGCAAATTTTATAAAAATTTTGACAGAGTTCTGTCAGTATTTTGAGAAACCAGTTCTTCAAATACCTATAAAAAGCACTTCTAAAAAAAATTTCTCAACTACTACTTCAATTTCACAATCAAACTCAATCAATTTCACAATCATTTCAATAAATTTCTCAAGTTCAAAATTCAATAATCCTCAGCATACTAGCAACACATTTCATTTTAATTAAATAAAATAGTTGTACTCATATTTCATTAGAGACGAAATAATTTATATACATCCTTACAAAATTTACATTAAGAGAGTTTCAAACTACAATATATATTACAACTTTATACAAATTTTATACAAACTGCTCAAGACCCATTTTTACATGTCCATACATTTATGTGCAATATATACATCAAAAGAAATATTTACAGTTAGGGTATAAATTATACTCGAAGACTTTAGGCTAAATGATCCTCAATTTTTAGCAGCTCAGTCTGCTGCTCCTCTAGTTTCTGTATCTGCGACAGCAATAAAAGCTATCATTGAGTACTAGGACTCAGTGGTGCACAACATACTAAAATAATTTTTATGCAAAAACAAAATCACATTTGTTCAAAAATTTGACTAAACATGAGCATTAAACACAAAACATTAATTATGAGATTTTAATGCAAACCACGTTCATTTCGAAGTATCAAAACACATTTTATAAAACCCACAGTTAGATCATGCCATTCGAAACAAATAGAATCTCAATAGCCAGAGGCTAAAGAGATATCACATCACAAGGCTAGCTAGCTCAAATATATGGATATCCATTCACATCCTCTTCTACTGGCACACCTCAACACTTCTCCAGAGAAGGAATCAAAATTCGAAACTAATTACCCCCACTAGTCGTGCTAGTGAGGTGTTCAAATATATGGTCATGACACTGTGGTTTCAAAACTTTTCTTAACAATTTGCTAAACATTGCTATTTCAAATATACACAATAACTTTCACAGTTTAAATCAAAACATCATAAATAATGTCACAAATAAACTTTCAACAATTCCAAATCACAAGTAAAATACATATTTTGTTCACTTTATCAATGAATTTTAAAGCATGGAGATGTTGTGCACAAACCTCAAGCGAGTCGTCCCTTAGCCTCGACTCGGTTCCTCGGGTTCCTTCCCGAAATTCTTTTCAACTGAAACACACAATTTTACAATGTTTCAGTACTAGAACTTAACATAAATCCAAAAGAAATTTAGCTTCACATTTACCTAGTTCTAACGTGTTAAATTCGACGTTCTCGAAATTTTTGTGTTTCTGGTTATTATTCACTACACTATTCAAGTCAAATAGTTGACTTTCTAAGGCTTAATAGGTATGGGAACTCCAACTTCACCCACATACCACATTTTGGTCATTAAATTTGTTGGTTTTGGTCATTTTCTCAAAGCTTAAATCCTTTTGGCCAAATTGTCAAATTTTCAGTTTTGGTGCTCCAAGTTGCACTATTCCATTGGCCCTTTTACTGTTGGAATTTGGCAAAACTTCCTTCATAGAAAATGTTCCTTACTGTCTTAAGTGTATTCTCATTTTTGGATCACCCCAATTGGAGTTTTTTAGCTCAAGTTATAGCCAAAATATAATTATCGCTCACGCAATCGCTCATGCTGCAATTTAGGTTCTGGCAGATTTTTTATCCAACTTCATTCAATACTTTGATCAAGTTAAGTCCATAATTTGGTCTAATTTCCTTCATACAAAATGTTCTACTATGTCTTAGGTTTCCATCGGTTCAAGAATCGCCTAAATCGTAGTTTTCTAGAGAGAGTTATAGCCATTGGAACTTTACTGTTCAAATGGAAATCTGCAGTTTTGCCGGTTCAGTAACTCAACTTTGCTCAATCATTTGATTAGGTTAATGGCATAATTTGGGTTGGTATTCTTAATGAAAGTTTTAGATCTATATCTTATCTAATTACTGGTAAAATTTCAGGTCATTTTGACCTTCCTAGCTCGAGTTATGACCAAATGAACAATTACTGTTCATTTGGTCAGTTTATGCTTGATGTGACTGCTCTCATTTCACTTTGGTCAATTGGTTCACTAAGTTTTGGTCAGTTTTTGGCCATGGTTCCTTAATGAAAATTATGCTATTTTATGTCTATTTTCATCCCCAATTGGTGGCATATCAATTGGACCTGCAAAATTTTCGTTTTGGTCCTTCAAAGTTGGCTTGGTCATGTTGCCAGCGGCATGACCATTTGCCCTACGAATTTAACTTTCATTCTCACAATTTCCACACATCTCTTTTGGTCATTATTGACCATTTTTCATCTCACAATAGACCAAAGTCATCATTTAAGCATTTCTCCAAAATTTGGTTCACAAACCCTAACATTCAAACCCTAACTCATTCATCTCCTGCATTTAACTACATTTAATGGTTTTAATGCTAATCATTCAACTAAGTAAGGTTTCTTAACTCATTCAAAACCCTCAAGCCATACAATTGATGTCCCCTCTTCAAGCTAGCCGAATTTCAGCAATGGTCCTTCCCCCATATTTTTATTTCATTTCATAAATTCTAAGCTCATTTCAACCACTAATTATGCATTTAAATGGAAAAATAAGGAGTTTAATATACTAACCTCAACTTAAAGCTTCAAATCTCTCTCTTAGCCCTTCTTTCCTCTTGTAGTCTTCTTCTCAAATTATAATAACAAGCTCTAGGGAGTATTTTAAGGGGGTTATTAGGATCAAGTGGAGAAATTAAAGCTTGTGTCCAAGCTTTAATGGAAAATTTTCATGGAGGGAATATGGGGAAGATGGGGCGACAAGATGGAAGGAAGAAGTGATTTTTACTTTTTTTATCTTTTATTTTCTTTATTTATTTTAGTTATGGAAGACCACAAAATTTCTAATTAATTAATTAAATTAATTAGTTTAGTTATGGCATCATGCATGAGGTCATGCATGATGTCATCACCTTTTTACTTTTTGATTTTTCCTTTTTTTTCTATTTTTCTATTAGTTCTTTAATTTAATTCTCGATTCCGAAATTTTCTTTTCTCCAATTTTATTTGACAGTTAGGTCAGGAGTCAGCTCTCGGGGTCAATTGACCAAATTGCCCCTCGCCGGTTCATCCCGGTTTGCAAATAATTCCATATTTCTTTCGGTTCCCTGACCTAATTATTTGACTGACTTAACAGTTCTTTTTCGTGATTTTCTCTTTTCCACTGTGTCCATAAGGGTCCTAAGGACCGCAGCGTCACTTTTTACGGTTCGAAATTTGAGTTTAAAATGACTTCGCAGTCATTCCCGAGGAGGTCACCCATCGCTGTGACTTTCGGCTCGTTTAACTTCTTATGTTCTATTTTTCTTGTTTATACTTAACTAATTGAACATTACTAATTATTTGTGTTTATGGCTTCTCTAATTGTCTTAAGTGTGGTTCTAATCCCCTTAATTATCCAGACCGACACCGGTCACCGGAACAGTGAAATCTACCAGGCTATGCAAACGGGGTGTTACATTCACATTCTTGTGCAATAACTTGGTCATTGGAGCAGCTATAAGAGAGAACCCCTTCACAAATCTTTTGTAATACCCAGCTAGCACCAAGAAACTTCTGACCTCAGTTGTATTTCTGGGAGGCTTCCATTCCATCACTGCTTCTATCTTTTTGGGATCCACTCTAATCCCCTCAGTTGATACTATGTGTCCAAGGAAAGAGATTTCACTCATCCAGAAGTCACATTTGGACAACTTAGCATACAGCTTCTTTTCTTATAGGGTTTGCAGAATAATTCTCAAATGTTCATCATGTTCTTCCCTGGTCTTAGAATACACTAGAATATCATTAATAAAGACTACTACAAACCGATCTAAATATGGATGGAATATACTGTTCATAAGGTCCATAAATGCTGCTGGTGCATTTGTTAACCCAAACGGCATCACTAGAAATTCATAATGCCCATACCGGGTTCTGAACGCAGTTTTTGACATATCTGCATCCTTTACCCTTAACTGATGATACCCTGATCTGAGATCAATTTTTAAAAATACACCGGCTCCCTTCAACTGATCAAACAGATCATCATTTCTGGGCAGCGGATATTTATTCTTCACAGTTACTTTGTTCAACTGCCGGTAATCAATACACAATCTCAAGGTTCCATCCTTCTTTTTCACAAACAGCACCGAAGCTCCCCATGGCGACACACTAGGGCGTATGAACCCCTTATCGAGTAACTCCTGCAACTGAAATTTCAACTTCCTCAATTCAGTGGGTGCCATCCTATAAGGGGCAATAGAAATTGGTGCTGTACCCGGCATTACCTCAATAGCAAACTCGACTTTCCTTTCTGGTGGTAAACCAGGCAATTCTTCAGAAAACACATCTGGGAAGTCTCTTACTGTGGGTATATCACACAGATTCGGCTTAGCCTGCCTAATATCAACCACGTGTGCTAAGTAAGCTTCACAGCCTTTTCTCATCAATCTTCTTGCAACTGCGACTGAGATAACATTGGACAGGAAATCTATCCTTTCACCCACAACAGTAATCTCATTACCCTCAGAAGTTTTTAGAGAAATCCTCTTCAATTTGTAATTAACTATTGCCTGATGACGTGATAACCAGTCCATTACCAAAATCATGTCAAACTTGTGGAAGGGCAATTCAATTAGGTCTGCCGAGAATTCATACCCCTGAATCCTCAACAGGCAACCTTTATACACCTTATTCACTACCACACTGTGGCCTAGTGGATTTATAACCAGAATGTCTTGATCACTCTCCTCTAATGGAACTCCCCTCTCTATGGGTAGTTTCATGAAGATGTATGAATGAGTGGATCCTGAATCCACCAATGCATGCACAGAAGTGTTGTAGAGAGAGAATGTACCCCTAATGACGTCTGGGGCATCCTGTTCCTCCTAAGCTCTGATGGCATAGGCTCTGGTAGGTACTCTAGTCTCTGGCCTCTCAATTGACTCAGATGTAGGCCTCAGTGATGGACCAGCGGCCTCAGATTTACCGAGCTTCCTACCCTTTTGTGGTGCAGAAGCAGGTCTGTCAACTTGTATTAGAGCAGCTGTAGTAGTTCTCTTCGGACAATTCTTGATCTGATGTTCTGTAGATCCACACCGTAAACATGCACCAGTCACTCGCCAATGGTCCCCCTTGTCCCACTTCTAGCAGTATGGACAGGCAGAAGATGCTGGGGCTGGTCGCCTGAACACCGTCCCTGGAGAGCTGCCCACTGATGGTGTGGACTGGTCTCTCCTAGGTGTGAACTGTGGTCTGGGCCCCTAGGCTGACCCTGACCTTGTGGTTGTCCTGAACCTTGAGCAGGAGGACCCTTACTCTTCTTACTGGGAGCAGAAAATGAACTGGACTGACTCGAACCCCTCTTTTGCTGTCTTTCCCTTCTATTTTACTCATTTATTCTGACCCTTTCTACTTTCGATGTAGCATCTACTAATTTGGCAAAATCTGTGATCTCCAATGCTGTTATCATGACTTTGATATTGTCATTGAGCCCTTCTTCGAATCTTCTGCACCTCTCTGCCTTTGTAGGGACTATCTCCCTCCCATACTCTACCACTAATAGTTGCCTCTGTCTCAGACTGATAAATTCTCTTCTTCTCTCTTCTAAATACACTTTGCTAACATACTTCTTCCTGAACTCTGTTAGGAAGTAATCCTAGGTAATCTGATCTGGTTGCACCTCACTGGTTACTGTGTCCCACCACTGGTATGCATCATCTTGAAGTAGGGACACAGCACCCTCCAGATTCTGCTCGGGTGTGCAATGAAGTTGTTTCAGTACTCTGATTGTTCTATCCAACCAGTTTTCCGCTGTCATGGGATCATCCTCCTTCTTTCCAAAGAAATCCACAGCCCCATGTTTTCGCAGTTTCTCCAGATGGGACTTCTGTGGTGCTGGTGGAGGTTGTGGTTGTGGTTGTGGTGGTGGAATTGCCCCCATCATTTGCCGATAAAACTCGGTCATTTGTTAAAATAATGCGAACTGAGGTTGGGCAGGTGTCTCAGCTGCTAGTGGGGCAGATTCTCCCCTGCCTCCAGATTCGGCCCTTAGTGGAGCACAACACTCCACCTCTTCATCAACTGCTCTTTGAGAAGCAGGATCCATATCCTAATCAAAATAAGAAAACAAACAGATCTGCATTAGTGTCACCTCAACACTTACAAATGCAATGCAATGGTATGCACTCTATTTAGGCCCAGAAACGCCTAAACCGATGCTCTGATACCACTAAATGTGACACACTTTACCCGTCTACAGTGTAGCCGAGCAAGATATACCACATAGTGTGCCGGAGCACCAATTCACATTTTCGTTACAATTTACCCTTTTTAATTCATTAATTTACAATTTTGATTAATCTGAATTTTTTTGCAAATTTTACAGAAAATCCGATAGAGTACTGGCTATAAATTGGAAAAACAGTTCTTTTGAACCTGTTAAAAGACACTTCCAATAGAATTTTCAAATCCAAAACTCCATTATACACATATCTCAATTCAATCTCAAAATCTCAACACTATTTTTTAGAATTTTTCTGTTCACATTATCACCTGAAGCACATTCATAAATATTTCTCAACATTTCATTTTTCAACATAATATACAGAAAACTTCAATAATATGGAATTTCATATATTTACATTATCAAATAATTTCAAGAGTTTATAGTTACAATCCAAAACTAATACAAAATGCAAAATACAAAATGCCACCCAAAATCCTTATGTCCTACCAAGTGCACTACAGATGTGAGGTGACTCTGGACTCAGTATGCAGCTCTGAAAGTTCACCCGGTCTGATGTCTGCTAGGCTCCCCAGCTATGTCTCTAGCACCTGCGCATGGCAAAAGTGACACGCTAAGCAATTCTGCTTAGTGGTGACAATATAAAATAAAATAACTAAAATAAAGTAAATATGCAGAATTTATGCTTACATTTTTTTGGTAGACTTAGTTTCTGATATCTATTGCAGTATTATTCGATTAAAATTTCGTAAGATTTATTATCATTGCCCGAATAACCCATACTAGTCAACTGGACTGGATAAACAGGTAAACTGGCACTGGGTACTAAGTACCCCAGACCATCACACCATCGGTCACATTGTGTATCCCGGTGTGCAACAGAATAGCTAATAAGTTGTAATAATTATCAGGGATAAAACCCAAGTATAATAACTCAATCAACATAGCCAAAGGCTATTATGTCATAGAATGGCACGTGAGGCCATAAAACACAGAATGGCATGAAGCCATATGCAGTACTGCTAACAGAACCCTATTGGCATGTCAACCTATCCAAACCAATCTTGCTAGGTGTACTAGGGCATGTTACACTCTTAAATTATACAATTCTTGAAATTTAAGTTTAGATGTTACTATTCAATTCATTAGTCAACAAAAATGTTGACTTTTACATGGACAATAGGTACATTGGTTTTAATACTCCCAACATACCACATTTTGCATTCTAAAATTATTGGTATTGGTTGCCAATACCATTTCTAAACTTAATGTTAATTGTTCAAAATTTTCAGATTTCAAGCTTTGTGTTTACTGTTCCATTAGTCATTTTTGCAGTGGGAATTTGCAAAGTGGTCAACATGAAAGTTGTTCCTTATTTTGTCTAGTTACATTTCCTTTTTTGAATCACTCCATTTGGAGTTTTGTATCTCAAGTTATGGCCCAAAAACCACAACTGGCAGGATTACAAATTTTCCAGATTTTCTGGACTAACGAAATATATAGTATTTTGAACAGTGACTGCAAGTCACTTTTGGAATATGCTATGGTCATAATTTGGGTTAGGTTTCTTCATGAAAGTTATAGGTCTATATCTCAGCTTATTGCTGGTAAAATTTCAGGTCAATTGGACCTTCCTACACTGAGTTATGACCAAATGACTAAACACTATTCATTTGGTCATTTTGCCCAGGCAGAATGCAGGTCACCCGGATTAGGGCAATCTTTAGGTCAACTTGGTTTGGTTTTATGGGCATGGTTTCTTCACCAAAGTTGTGCCATTATGTGTCTAGTTTCATGTCCAATTGGCCTTGCACCAATTGAACCTCTACAACTCTAGTTATTGCTGCCCAAACCTGCTGGACTCATGCCCAGTCCTGCAGGTCACCAAGGGCAGCCACACTAAACTCAATTCCCACTACACAAACCACTTCATTTCTGATTCACACACAGCCAAATGGTCAATAATTGACCATTAAAACTCTCTTTCACCAAATACATGAACAAGTCTCAATTTCATGCTCAAACCCTAGCTCAACCATCTCAAAACTTGCATTCACTTACCTTTCACTATCCTAACCAATAGATTAATGTTAACGGCAGCCACTATACCATTTTAATTCTAAGAATTCTTCAAAACCCTACCAAGCTCAAGGCTAATGGAATTTTAAGCAAGACATACACATAATGTTTACTTAATTTTCTTGCAAATTTGCATCAATTACCACTCCTTCAACATGAATTGAAAGATAAAAATCAAGTTTAGTCACTAACCTCTAATGGAGTGAAATTCAAACTTGCTAGGGTTCTTCTTTTTCACTTTTTTTTTGCTCCCAAAAGATTCACCAAGATGAAAGAATAAGTTTTTGTGTTGGGAAACTTAGGCTTTAATGGGTGAGAACTAAGAAAATCAAGATTTGTAAAGCTTGGCCATGGTGGACATGGGAGAGAGATTTCAGCTTGAAGAAGAAGATAAGAAGCTTTTGATTTTTTTTTCTTCATTTTTCTTCCCATTAAGTCTTTTTAAATAAACTTATGCCATGTGTCAACACTTGATTGGGTGGGAGAATAATAATGACATCATAATGATGTCATAATCCTCATTTCTCTCATTTTCTATCATTTTCTTGCCTATTTAATTTCAATTAAATTTTTAACAATATTTATTCATATTTTATGTCATATAAATTATTTATTTAATTGGACAAGTTGGCCAAAAATCATTTCTAAAGATAAAATTATCAAAATGCCCTCCGTTTGGCTTAACGAGCTAAAATTGTCTGTACTGATAGAAAAATTTTTCGAAACATTTTCTTAGCATTCTAATGCCATAGGAACCTCAATGACCCTTCTCTGGAGTCCCAAAAATTATTTTATAAATTTTCCCTCAGGTCTAGGGTTGTTAACGGCCTTCACCGTCACTTCCCCTTCGGGTTACTCATCACTGGGGTTTCTGCTTGTTTAACCTTAGTGTATTTCATTCCTATAAATTTTCCTTGATCTTTATAAGTATTATTTAGTTTCTTTATAACTCCCCACTTTAGTCTAATTATAATTTCAAACAATCTAGCTGCCCGAACCGACATTGGTCACCGGAACAGTAGACTGTACGGACTAGCTAAAGTGAGGATGTTACACGTCTTCCTTTCTACCATTGAAATCTACAACTCCATACTTCCTAATTTTTCCTACAGGTGATTTTCGCTAAGGCGGTGGTGGAATAACCCTAGTCACCTATCGAAAGAATTCAGCTATCTGCTCAAATAAGGATCTCCCCGATTTCCAACATCACTCCCAGTTGGGATACGGCTTACTACTTCTTCCTCTACTGCCTTCTGCGATTCTGAGTCCATACCTTAACCTAAAATAACCAAAGAAAATAGATCTGCATTAGTGTCACCTCGACTCTTATGAATGCAATGCATGTTATGCACACGATCTTATTCTATCTATCGATGCCTAGGAACGCCTAAACCGTGCTCTGATACCAATAAATGTAACACCCCTCACCTGTCTACAGTGTAGCCGAGCAAAGTGTGCTACATTCAGTGTCGGAGCACCTTATCTTATCTTACTTTATTATTTTAGTAATTTTGAATTTGTTTAATTTAATATCAATTATTTTTCTATGGAGAAACCAGTGGCGTTTCCTCTATTTTATTTCTTGTAACACCCCTAAGTTCGGTAGTGCGTTCTACTGCTCCGGTGACCAGTGTTGTCCGGACAGCTAGGATGCCTAGAACCGTACTTCAATATGAGTGAGGAGACATAAAATAATGAAATACAAGAAAAGAAAAACAAAGGAAAAATCATAGCAAAGAAATGTAACCGAGTAAGTGAGCCGGGAAACCTAGCGATGGGTGACCGCACCGGGAGGTCACGGCGTGGACCGTTGACTAACCCTGGACTGCGGGGAACCCTGGAAAATATTTTTTGGACATAAATAGACCCTTATTGAAGTATAAATATCATTAGAAAGATCAAAGAAAAATTAAATAATTAGTACAAAGAAAAGTGAGAAATCGAAAAACAGACAAAATACGATTGTTAGAAAAATCGGGAAAGCCAGCCGAACAGGTGCATTATGGTCATTTGACATCCCGAATTGTCTTTTGACCTAAATGTCCATTAAAAATAAATAGTATTACACTTAGAAAATGAAATGAAAAATTAATTTGATGGTACCTAAAATAAATAGTGGAAATAATGGGTTAAATGTGGATTAATTGAAAGTTAACTTATAATATGTTTTAATTTTAGTTAGTGGACCACTATAGGATTAATTTATCATTGAAATATGGCTGATATGGTCCACTCACCATCTGAAATTCCATCTTCCTCAAAATTCTCTCAAATGGCCGAATTGAAGAAACCTTGAAACTCCATTGACGTTTTTCTTTGAGCTTCATTTCCTCTCTCCATTTCAACTCCATTCTCTTAGGTTCTTTCATGAAAAATGGTCTACACACCACAAGGAAGATATTGATACTAATTTTGAGAAGTTTGGTGAAGGTTTAGCAAGTTACAAATAAAGGTAAGTTTGCATTTTTGAGAAATCCTTTGTTAAAGTTTTTATGCATGTTATGGGTATTGGTTTGGTGAAGGAAAATTTTGAGTTTGAAGGGTTATTGTTGTTGCCATTTTGGACAGCCATGGGTCACGTTTTTTATGAGGTATTTGTGTATATAATTGATGAGAAATAATGTTAATCATGGTGATTTAGTAACCTAGTGATTTAATGCATGTATATATGGTGAATGATGCACTTTGATGGGAATTGGCATATGGTACGGCAATGTGATGTTGATGAATGAATTGTGGCAGCTTGTGGACACTTGAATAATGGTGTATATTGAAGGGAGTGTGGGCAGCACATTGACCTAGAAGGATTGATGATATGTATGTCAATTTACATTGTAAAGTGTATGTAAAGTTTGTAATGTTTAGGTGTGTTTGTAATGGTACTTAGAAATTGTAATTGTGAATGATATTTGGTGTGTTGAGGGTGATTGGAATCTGCCCAAAATAATGCTAATGTTATGTAGAAAATGTTGTTGGTAATGTGCCAAAACAGTTTGGTAGGGTATGGAAGTAAACCTTGCAAAGGTAAGTGTGTGTTTGAAGTTGGGATGTGAATTGCATATTGAGGGCAGTGTATATTTTAGCCTATAACCTTGAATGTGTAACCTCAATTGGTATGAGACCAATTTGAGGTGAAACTAGGCACAAAATGTGCCAACTTTCATTGAGAAACCATGCCAAAATTCTGCTTGCAAGGTGACCTAAAAAAATGACCAATTCGGATTAGATGCAATTAGGACCTGAAAAATGACCAATTGGGCAGCAGTGAGTGTTTAGGCCATAACTCACTCAAACCAGGTCCAATTGACCTGAAATTTTGACCAAGAATAGTTAAGACCCATACCTACAAGTCTTATGAAGACACCAAAGCCCAGAAATGACCATAAGCAAGTCAAACAACTTGCACAAGTTCGGGTCCAAAAACTGGCCGAACCAGAATTGACCAATTTGACCTAAAATTGACCTAAAATGGTACCACTTGACCAGCAATAGTGTAATGACCATAACTTGGTCTACTTAACTCGGATTGACCTGAAATTTTGCACCGCGTGCAATAAGACCTAGATCTACAAGTTTGTAGTTTCGACCGAGACCCGAAAACCGAGGGAACTAGATCGTCCGGTTAGGTCAAACCAGTGTTCCGGAATCCAGCAATTTGCATTAAAATGCACTAAGCAAGGAAGTGACTTTGGTAAAACATACCAAATCTAAAACCTTATCGAATGTGACATATTAACGACACTAAAACCTAATTTACCTAAAACACAATGAGGGTCGGTATATTAGGTGACTTAGTGAATAATTGAGTTCAGTGCATTATTTACCAAACCCCATCGATAGACGGTTTAATTTGATCAAACACTTCAAATTGTGTTTCTCGATTAACAAGGACTCAAAGAAAAGGGAAAGAAATACTCGAGTCAAGACCAGAGACAAATATCGAGGTTTGTGCACAACAAGCTTTCTTTTGAATTATTTTCAATGGAAATAAATATTGATTAGTTGTATATCATTATTTTAAATTGTGGAAATGTGTTTGAGGTATATTTATTGATTGAATAATATTGTTAATAGTTTGAAACTGTGAAAAATGGTTTGAATGACATTGATGGATACTTATTGTTTAAAAGCATTAGAAATGGTTTGAAACCACAGCTATCATGTATATTGATTGTATTCCTCTCTAGCTTGTCTAGTGGGATGAATTGAATTCCTCATTGGTGAAGTGTTGAGGTGTGTGCCTGTTGAGGACGAATAGAATGAGTACTCATATTTTTGCTAGCGAGCCATGTTATTCCTCATTAGTCATCGACTTTTGGTATGAATTGAATTATGGATCATGATTAAGCTGTGTGTGATTTATTGATGTGTATTGTGAGATTGTGAAATGGATTTAAACTCTCATTGACATATCTGTCTTTTGAATTCAAACTGATCTGACTTATGGAAAATTATTGTGATATTGAGAAATGGAGTTTAAATTCTTGTTGACAATTATTGTCTTGAATTTAATTATGATTTTAAGTATCCACTATTTACATGACTTATGAATTGTGATTTAAATTGGATTTGGTTAATGTTGTGCACCACTGAGACATTGTCTCAAATGATAGCTTTATTCTTTGTCGCAGTAGAGAGATAGGACAGGCGTGGACTAGGTGCATATACATCCAAATGAGGGATTACAGTATATTGAGTATCTGACTTTTGCTTTTTGTACTGTAATGTATGACACTGTATGTATATTTTCTTTTTGGTTTTGAGCAGTTGTAAATTAAATTGTACCTTGAAGTTGTAAATTAATTATGAGTGTTTTGGATTGTAAAAGTTGTATTATATTTCCTTATCTCGGACTTTGAAAAATTCCTATGGAATTGTGTTGATAAATTGTTGTGTTGAGAAATGTATTGGAGTTGAGATTTGGAAAATTATAGAAGTGCTTTTACAGGTTTTCTGAAGAACTGTTTTATCCAAAATACAGATGGCACCTTGCCAAAATTTTTACAGAAATTCCAAATAAATCAAATGAGTTAGTTGTTTCACCTCAGTTCACCAAAGTTTTTAACACCTGTAAATAGTGCTCACCACTGTAAAAGAAGTAAGAAAAGTTTTTAAAATCCCTTGTAGTGTATTTAATGGGTTATCAGTAGACGGAGTTGGTAATTCATTAGGTATACTACGGGATCATGTTATGCCTTACAGAGGGGTAAGGTGTGACATTTCTATTTAGCGCATTTTGCTATTCACCTACTTGAAATTTTCAATAATATTTTACAATAAGAATATCACTCATACTCATCATAGTCACTTACATTCAATTCTTGCAACTCACATGCTTATTTGTCCAAATCCATTTATTTCCATACATTCCAAATCATGCTTAGTTCATACACAAAATTCTCAATTTCATCAATCTATATGATTTACAAATGATTTACATAATTTGTAAATTACATGATGTAGAAATTAATTACGTATGAAATAATCAATTTATAAATTTACATCAAATAAATATCACTTACAAATTCTTAATTTACATTACAACATATGAAATATTTATAACATACAAAATACGTAAAGTGATATACATGGGCCCTAGTTACATGCATTGCTGAGAAGGTGACAACCTTTAACACTCTGCAGATCTGGACTCCCGAAAATCCCAGTCAAATGTCCACTGGGTTTTAGCTTCAGCACCCACGCGAAGGAAACAATCCATCGCGCTAAGCATTGCTGCTTAGTGGTGCAATAATATAACAAAGAAATAATGTATACAAATAAAGAAAGAATCAAGCATTCTAAATATTCAAGTATTAATTTGATTTAAAATGATATTTCTAGTATTAACTATCTTATATACTAATTCGTTCATCTTTGAAAGTACTGAGTTTATAACCTTACAGTAATAATATTCAATATCATTTTATTCTAAGAGTATTGTATTTGAGGTCTCTCTATGATTCTGTAAATTGTATTTTTGTTATGTTTCTATTGCTAATTTTTTTCCTCATTTCATTCAATACTTTCTAATGTTTTTAATTGCTAATATTCTTAAATAATTTCAATAATTTACACTGCCCAAGTAACCTATGACAGGCTCACTAAACTGGCTAACGGGTTGTTGGTACTGGACACCGCGGTGCCTCGGGCCGTCATACCATGGGACGCGGAACGTCAACCACGTATGCAGTTAGTATGGCTAAAAAGCCATGATAATATATAATCGGACATAAAAGCCATGAGTGCGGGCATAAAGCCATGAGTGCGGGCATAAAGCCATGAATACAGGTATAAAGCCATGAATACAGGCATAAAGCCTTATGCAATACTGTTAAAACAATACCCTATTTGTCACACCCTACCCTTCTGTAAGGCATAACATGATCCCGTAGTATACCTAATGAATCACCAACTCCGTCTACTGATAACCCATTAAATACACTACAAGGGATTTTAAAAACTTTTCTTACTTCTTTTACAGTGGTGAGCACTATTTACAGGTGTTAAAAACCTTTTTGAACTGAAGTGATAGAACTAACACACTTGAATTATTTGGAATTTCTGTAAAAATTTTGGCAGAGTGCCATCTGTATTTTGGATAAAACAGTTCTTCAGAAAACCTATAAAAAGCACTTCAATATTTTTCCAAATCTCAACTCCAACATGTTCTCAACACAACATTTTTCTCAACTCAAATCCACAGTGATTTTTCAAAGACTGAGACAAAAGAAATATAATACAATTTTTACAAGCCAAAATAACTCATAATTATTTTACAACTTCAATGTACAATTTGAATTTACAACTGCTCAAAATCAAAAACAATATGTACATACAGTGGTCATACATTACAGTACAAAATGCAAAATGTTAGTATACTCATTATACCCGGTAATCTCTCGCTGGAGGTACTAGCAGCCTAGTCTGCTGCCCTGTCTGTCTGTCTACCTGCGACAGCAATAAAAAGCTATCGCTGAGACAATGTCTCAGTGGTGCACAACACTAACCAAATACAACTTAAATCACAATTCATAAATCATTTAAATGATGGATATGTAAAATCATAGTTAAATTCAAGACAATGAGTGTCAGAAGGAATTTAACATAATATCACAATAAATCTCAGAGATCAAAACATAGTTAACTTCAAAAGACAGTAATTTCAATAAGGATTTAACTCCATTTCACAATCTCATAATACAAATCAATAAATCACACACAGCTTAACCATGTTCCAAAGTTCAATTCGTTCCAAAAGCCGATGGCTAATGAGGTATTCAATTGGTCCCAAAAGTCGATGACTAATGAGGAATAACATAGCTAGCTAGCAAAAATATGAGTACTCATCCAATTCGTCCTCAACAGGCACACACCTCAACACTTGACCAGAGGAATTCAATTCGTCCCACTAGACAAGCTAACGAGGAATACAATCAATATACATGATAGTTGTGGTTTCAAACCATTTCCAATGCTTTTCAATCAATAAGTATCCATCAATATCATTCAAACAATTTCTCACAATTTCAAACCATTTACAGTGCTTTTCAAGCAATAAATATCCATTCAAACACATTTCCACAATTTAAAACAATAATGTACAAATAGTCATAATTCATTTCAATTGAAAAATTCAAAAGAAATAGTTGTTGTGCACAAACCTCTGATAACTGTCTCTTGGTCTGGACTCAGTGTTTCCTTCCCTTTTCCTGAGTCTTTGGTAACTGAGAAACACAATTTGAAGTGTTTCAGTACTAAATTAAATTGTCTCTAACGATAATGTTCGATAAGCAATTCACTAAAGCTGTTATTTGCTTAATCACCTAATATACCGACCCTCGATGCGTTCTAGGTAAATTAGGTTTTAGTGTCACTAATATGTCACATTCGATAGTGTTTTAGGGTTGGTACACGTTACCAACTTCATTTCCTTGTTTAGTGCATTTTATTGCAACTTGCTGGATTCCGGGATACTAGTTTGACCTAGCCGGACGACCTAGTTCCCTCGGTTTTCGAGTTTCGGTCAAAACTACAAACTTGTAGATCTATGTCTTATGGAACGCGGGGCAAAATTTTAGGTCATTCTGAGTTATGTAGACCAAGTTATGGTCATTTTACTATTGCTGGTCAAATGGCATCAAATTAGGTCATTTTAGATCAATTTGGTCAACTTTGGTTCGGCCAGTTTTTGGACCCGAACTTGTGCAAGCTGTTTGACTTGCTTATGGTCATTTCTGGGCTTTGGTGTCTTCATGAGACTTGTAGGTATGGGTCTTAACTATTCATGGTTAAAATTTCAGGTCAATTGGACCTGTTTTGAGTGAGTTATGGCCTAAACACTAACTACTACCCAATTGGTCAATTTTCAGGTCTCAATTGTACTTAATCCGAATTGGTCATTTTTCATGCTACCTTGTAAGCAGAATTTTGGTATGCTTTCTCAATGAAAGTTGGCACATTTTGTGCCTAGTTTCACCTCCAATTGGTCTCATACCAATTGGAGTTACACATTTAAAGTTATAGGTTAAAATGTACACTGTCCTTAATTACCTTGCTTAAACATGTAGCAATTACACATTTACCTTACCATAAATCCACTCCTCAACCCAATTCTGTTTTGGTACATTACCAAAACCATATACCACTTCACTTTAAAGTCACTTTAGGCAGAATGCAAACATCCTTAACACCCCAAATAAAACTCTAATTTACAAAGTCCAAATACAACCTCAAATACACATAAACACTACTCATTATTTCATACAATTTCCACAACTAATTTATATACATATCCATCAATCCTCAATGTCATAATTCTGCCAATATCTTCATGAATTCATACATTCATCATGGAGTCTCAAAGCTGCCGAATTGTTCCACAATGCCAAAGTTTCACATACTTTCTTCAACTTCAATTTCAAATGCATAATCACCATTACATATGGAAATAACTTACTAGGACATCAATTCACCCTATTCAACATGAATTCTCATCAAACATATGTAAGAATATTTCATTAAACATACAACTCCATGGCTGTCCAAAAATGGATATATCAAGAACTCCTCAAACTTGAAAATTTTCTTCACAAAGCACACACCCATAACATGTATATAAAGTTTAACAAAGCAATGTTCAAAAATACAAACTTACCTATGGTTGGGACTTGTTAAACCTTCACTAAACTTCTTAATTTTGGTATCAAACTCTTCCTTGTGATGTGGGGATAAAAATTAATTAAGACAATTAAGGAAAATTTAGCTTGAAAATGGGTGGAGTGTGGCATGGAAGTGGGCGGCCATGGGAGGATTTTGGAGGTTCATTTCGGCAAGGTTGAGGGGATTTGGAGAAGATGAAGTGCAGATGGTGAAATGGACTTACACCTGCCCCATTAGTGTTTAATTAAATCCCTAGTGGTCCACTCACCAAATTTAAATCATATAATATGTTAAATGTGTTATTTACACAATTTTCACTCCACTTTTGGCTATTTACATTAGGTACCACCAAATTAATTTTTCATTTTATTTTATAAGTGTAATATTATTTATTTTTAATGGACATTTAGGTCAAAAGACAATTCAGGATGTCAAATGACCATAATGCCCCTATTCGGGTTGCATTCCCGATTTTTTGGTAACACCGGTTTTGTCCGTTTTTTTTTCGATTTGTCACATTTCCTTGTACTAATTATTTAATTTTTCTTTGATATTTCTAATGATATTTATACTTCAATTGATGTCTCTTTAAGTCCTAAAAATATTTTCCAGGGTTCCCCGCAGTCCAGGGCTAGTCAACGGTCCACGCCGTGACTTCCCGGTGCGATCACCCATCGTTAGGGTTCTCGGCTCGCTTAACTTGGTTACATTTCTTTGCTATTATTTTTCCTTTGTTTTTCTTGTGTTTTATCTTCTTGTATTTCATTATTTTATGTCTCCTCACTCATAACGAAGTATAGTTCTAGGCATCCTAGCTGTCCGGATAACACTGGCCACCGGAACAGTAGAACGCACTACCGAACATAGGGGTGTTACACTATTGGCATGCCAATCTATCCAATCTGACACACGTGTCTAGGCAATACATGGGCACATAGTACCATTAAATGTTAATATATTATGCTTTATGACTTCATTATTTCATGACAAATTTCAATTATAATTTATAATATTTCAATTCTATTTCTAACAGAAGTATAAATTTTTAAAATACATTTCTACATAAATTTTACCGTCATCATAATTTATATATTTATTCATTATATCATTTGTGTCGATCACAATTCACAACAATGGTTCTCATATATCATTGTACTCAAAGTACTTTTCCTTTCTACAATAATGAGAACTAATGTCTCATTCATACATTAATATGATTCATTTATTCATTCATTATGTCATTCATTTGATCACAATTTATAACAATTATTTCATTATATATTCCATTATATATATTTGTTGTAACATTCTAAACTTTATTTCCTAGTGAAAGTACAATACCTAGACTCATTTTCATCTAATGCATATATTCATGAATATCATTTATATAATTCACAATTTATCAATTATATCATCTATTTTTCCTTTCTAATTCCTTATCTAATTTATTACATCATTTTACATGTCCCTAGGTTCAACATTTTTATTTATATTGATTTCCAAACCACATTTCAAAATATATTAACAATGTCTCCTAAGTTCCATTTGTGATGAGAATACAATTCCCATCTACCTATTTTCATAATTTAGGTATACATTAAGTCCTTTAAGTGGGGTACCATTAACCCCATTAGCAACTTAAGTTTTTGGTAGTTACTATTTACTTGATCATTTCCCTTCAAAGGTTGACTTTTTAATCCATAATATGTACACAAATGTTTGATACATATTTATACCACATTTTGGGTTCTAAGTTTGTTGGCATTGATTGCCAAGTGCAATTCAAAGCCTCCTAAAAGTATTTTAAAAAATTCAGTTTTTATGTCCTATGTTTACTATTCCATTGGTCTAAGCTACAGTCAGAATTTGGCAAACTTTTCTTCATCAACATTGTTCCTTTATGTGTCTTCTTTAATTTCCTTTTTGAATTACTCCATTTGGAGTTTTGTAGCTCAAGTTATGACAATTTTACTATAACTGGCCGGATTAACCTATACCTAGAATTTCTAGGCAATTTGGTTCTGCTAGATTTGGTGTCCTAATTTTGACTAATAATTTGAATTGGTTAGGTTTAGAATTTGAGTTTGTGTTCTTCATGAAATTTGTTCTAAATTGTCCAATGTGTTCTTCATGAAATTTGTTCTAAATTGTCTAATCTTTCCATTGATATAAAATTCAGGTCATTTGGATATTTCTACACTGAGTTATGGCCAAATGAACAAACATTGTTCATTTTGTCACTTTTATCATGTCTAGAATTAGTTACCTGGATTTGGTCAATTTTTAGGGTATACTAAGTTTGTTTTCTGGGTAAGGTTTCTTCATCAAAGTTGTGCCATCATGTGTCTAGTTTCATGTCCAATTGACCTTGCACTAATTGAACCTACACCTCCCAAGATACAGTTGCCCAAACTTGCTGGACTCACATCTTGCCCTGCAGGTCCTATGAGGCAGCATATCCAACCTCAAATCTAAAGCCACAATTCACTTCAATTCCTCATCAAACACAGCCAAATGGTCACCAATTGACCATTAGGACTTTCATTCACCAACACATGAGCAAAACCCAAATTTTTCACAAACCCTAATTGGTCATAATTTCCATCTCTTACAAACTCATCAAATTTCAACTCTACTTTATATATATACACATCAATTGACTTTACTATACAAATTTAATTGCATTCTAACCATCAAAACCATGAAAATCCCATACCATCAAGGCTGACCAAATTTTGTTAGTAGTATGCCCTAGAGCATATCATTTAGTATGTATCTTGTACATATTTTTATTAATAAAAGGCATTTCCACTTTTCCGTTTACATAATATATTTATGTGTAATAGAAAAGGTCCATTGATATTTTGTTAGAAATATTATTCTTAAGTTGTTAAGAATATGAGTGACAATATTTCTAGCACAAAGTATCATAAATAGGTTCACAATCGAGGATACTTCATAATAAGGACATGACTTATCCAGAAAGATTGTATTCATGTTTGTTCCCAAGTTATTTATATGAGATATAAATAAGATGGAATGGTGAGTCTCATGCCATATAACAAACTTGATAGGCACTTATAAATGATAAGTAGGTCAACTGGACACTTATGACGAGCACATGGAGTTTACTCTTGTCAATGTTTTGTCATAAATCATATCAGTGCATATAATCTTTAGACCTGAGATAGCACAGTTATCTTGTATATAGGTAGTTTGAGTTTGATATTGCTTTCAAACTTGTACTATGTATGGGTATATGGGCATGTGTTGGCTCCACTAGTTATATATGGAGGTAGGTGTTGATCAAGAAGGAATCTGTTCCTCTAAGTAAATAGAGATAAAATCCTATGTTCATTTAATTGTTCTTGATGTTTTCAAGTTCTGGCCAGACAGATAGATTTATTCATAAAAGAGTTTCTGATGAGAAAAATCTTTTAATCAAGAACTGGAATTAAAAGAGAACATAATATTCATAGCAAATGGAGTTTGACATAAACCATGACTCCAGCTTGAGTTGGGATTTTGTAACAGAGAGATTCTAGTGCATGGTAACATATGATTATAGGTTCATTTAAGGTAAACCTTATTACTAATTGGGTGGCCATGGCATGCTATGCTAGGTGTTAACCATGGTCTATGAGGTTCATAAAATGATTTAGAGAAATCATTTATGGTAAGAAAGAGTTCTAATGATATTAAGAGTTGATATCATGTCTCATTGCCAATTAGTGATGAGCCTAGTAAGTCACACACATACACAAGTTATCACCTATTTAAATATGATTTAATTAATTAATTAAAGAGTTTAATTGATTAATTAAATAGATTTGGTTTGCAATTAAATTGCAAAGTCTCTAGCATGACTTGAAACCAAATCTAGATTATTGGATGTGTAGTATAAGTTAAATTTATATTTAAAGTGTTTAAATATGAATTTAATTGATGAGAAATTAATTAATAGAGATTAATTAATTAATTTATATTTGATATAAATTAATTAGAAGAAGAAAATAATTATTTTGGGTTAAGAACTCAAAATTAATAAAAAGGGGCATTTTGGTCATTTCAAAGATTGAAACGTGTAACAATGAGATGGTGACACATGGCATAACACATAAGCTTGCCAAATGTTTTTTAATCATGTAAGATGATTAAAATCAAGATTAAATATAGGTTTGACACTTGGCACAATGTGATTGGGTCACTTAAACCTAGAGCTAATCAAAAGGTGACATGTGGCTAGGGTTTAATGTGTTAACCTAGCTATTTAAGTGTGGTTATGAAAAGAAAACATAACCAGCAGCCTCTCCTCTCATATGTCACGCCACTTTGAGCCTCTCCAGCTTTTTCTCTTCATCTCTCATCAATTCAAAGAGATTAGCCATCAATCTCTTGAATTAAGAACGCTAGAAATTGTTTCTAGTGTCCTGTTTACATCTCTTATCTCTTAAAAGGCAGAACTTGAATTTCTAATTAATAGAAAAGGCTTTAGAAGCTGTTCAAGGGCTGCCATAGGTGTTCTTGGTGTGGACAAGCTAGAGGGACAACATCTGGTGTCCTGAAGACGAATCTCAATGGCGCAGACTCGCTGCAGCACATCAAGAGGTTAGTGTAATCGTTCTTGATTTAATCTAGGGTTCTAAAATTAATCTGATTAATTTTAAAATCTTAAATGGCAAATACAGATCCAAAAACATATTAAAAGAGTTTTAATATGTTGTTTATCATTGAAATCAAATAGATAAAAATAAATCTTGCATGATGCATGTGACCCTAGGTGAAAATTTTTGAATTCAATGGTATAAACTTGTGTTTTTCACGCTTCCGTTCCTTCAATTGGTATCAGAGCCACTATATTTGCCATTTAGATTGTTGTTTATATAATTTAATTGTGTGTTTGATCATGAGATCAAGTGATCCATTGCTGGTTGGATCAAGAGGTGTGGCGGCACACATGGTGAAGCCACCATTGGTGGCGGCAACAATGGTTCCATGGGTGGTTCAAGGTTTGGCTTTTAATTCTGCAATTGTTGTATGATCTAAGGCCTATTCTTTGACTAATTAAAGTGTTTAATTAGTTGTTTTAATCACACAATTAAATTATGATTCAAATCAGAATTTTAAAAATTGTTTGAATGTGATTCAAATCTGAATTTTAAAAGTTGTTTGAATGTGATTCAAATCTGAATTTTTAAAGTTGTTTGAATCATATTTAAATCTGATTTTTTAAAATTGATTCAATAAAATTCAGATCTGATTTTTAAAAAAATATTTGAATGTGATTCAAATCTGATTTTTTAAAAAATGTTTGAATGAGTTTCAAATCTGATTTTTTGAAGTTGTTTGAATGTGATTCAAATATGAATTTTTAAATTTGTTTGAATGAGATTCAAATCTGAATTTTTAAATTTATTTGAATCATATTCAAATCTGGATTTTTAAGTTGAATATGAGATATTCAATTTAATTTAAGTATGTATGTTTTATTTAATTGTTAAATAGTGATATGCATGATGGATGATCATGGACTATAAAAGACCAATGTGATTGGATTTATTTCTTTTATGTTTCTTTGGGAATGTAAATTAATTAATTTATTTTAATTTATTTTGGGCATGTATTATTAAGTTTGTAATATTTTTGGGTTGTAATTTCATTTATTTAAGTTCTTGTAAATTCGCCTTGGTATGCCAAGGATTACTATGTAATATTGGATTGCAAGAAGTTCAAGGAGGTCAAGAGCATTGGTGGGACCAGTGGGAGGAATTCAAGATCAAGTGTTGATTATGTACTCCTTCAGCAACTCTTGTAAAATGAATGAATGAAATGCACCTAGGAATGCCACGATTCAATTCTTGGTGGCTCAATTGAATCCCTTAGAAAGTCCATGATCATACCATATTTCGCTTATCCATGAATGCATGAGATGTATGGGAATGTATGCAATTATATGATATATGCATGCTAAATGGATAATGTGCAAAGTGAGACCTTAATAGTAATTAGGATGGCTATAAAATCTTCCAAACAAATGATTAAGTTGGAAATGGTATAATTAAAGTAATTATAACATAAGCCCTCCATTGGGGCAATTATTTTAAGAAATTTTAAATAGTTGCATGAGATGCAATTAATTTAAGAGATTTTCTTAAGAATAATTGTTAAGCATGAGATGTTGTAAATATGTAAATGGTTTGGTGGCCAATATTGGATGTACCTGAGGACATTAAAATTATTTGCATAATTACTGGCTCAATGGGATCAACTTAACTAATGCAAGATAAGTCAATAATGGATGTACCTGAGATTTTGAGCATTAGGGGCTAGGTAAAGGATTGAACCTCACATGAGATGTGATGGGCAAGGAGTTGCTCACTTATAGTTTATTGTAATTCCAATAATGGATGTACCTGAGGATGATCAATAGAAGTATAAGAATTCAATCACCCACTAGAAATCCATCCAACTAGGATTTCCGTTTTCTACTTTGGAAGTGTAGGATTCGCTAAGTTAGTGGGAGGACCAATTTGATTAAAAGACCATAATCATTTTGGTTAATTACATGATACATTTACTAATTAATCTGGTTATTTTTTGTAGTTAATTTTCTGATAAAAATGAGCACAAAACAACCACCACCATCCAATATCCTTGCAAGCATACTTGATCACAACAGATTGACAGGACCTAATCTGTCTGATTGGCTAAGAAATTTGTAACTTGTCTTGAACCTTGAACATATAGGATATGTTCTAGATTCAAATGTTCCTGGTCCCTTACCTCCAGAGGCCACACAAGAGGAATATGAAACTTTGGACAAGTGGAAGGAGCATGATATGAGAGCTAAGTGTTACATGCTTGCTTCTATGAGTAATGAGTTACAGAAGCAACATGAGAACATGCAGAGTGCGAGTGAGATCCTCCTTCACCTACAAGAGTTGTATGGTGAGCATAGCAGGAATGCTAGGTATGAGATATCTAAACAGTTATTCCGTATGAGGATGTCTGAAGGACAGAATGTTGGGGATCATGTCCACAAGATGATTCGGCTGATTGAGCAGTTGGAACATCTTGACTTCAACATGGATTTCCAACTACAAACGGATTTGATCCTTGATCCCTTCTTGAGTCTTTTGGGAATTTTGTGACAAATTTCCATATGACTAAACAGAATGCACCTTAGTGAATTACTCAACATCTTTGGTTATTGCCCAAAAGAATATGCCAGGCAATAAAGGAAAAGAGGTAGCTTTGGTTGCATCTTCTTCTGCTGGAAAGTCCAACAAGAAGAAGGGCAATAAGAAAAGAAACCTCAGATTCCTGGTCCTTCCAAGAAAATAGCTAAACAGAAAAGGAAGACTAAAGCTGATGAAGGCAAAGGACAGTGTCTCCACTGCCAGAAAGTGTTTCCATTGCCGAGAAAGTGTTTCCAACGGCGGTATAGTAATCTAAATGAATGCAATGCCATGGTGAAAACCAACTCAAGTTCAAAATATATTTGGCACTTAAGGTTATGTCATGTTGCAGAAGATAGGATTGCAAAATTGGAGAAAATGGGGATTCTATCCTCATTGGGCTCTGAGCCTACTCCAACTTGTGAATCTTGCCTTCAAGGCAAAATGACTAGATCACCCTTTGTTGGACAAGGGCTAAGAGCTGAAAATATTTTGGAGCTAATACATAGTGATGTATGTGGTCCATTTAAAGAAATGGCTAGAGGGGCTTTCATTATTTTATTACCTCTATTGATGATAAATCAAGGTTTGGGTATTTGTATTTGATGAAATACAAACATGAATCCTTTGAAAAGTTCAAAGAATTTAAATCTGAAGTAGAAAATCAAACAGGAAAGAGTATTAAAGCTCTTCGATCAGATCGTGGAGGTGAATATTTGAGTCGAATTTGATGAATACTTGAGAGAGCATGGCATTGTTTCTCGGTGACTCCTCCGAGAACGCCACAACTGAATGGTGTATCTGAAAGGAGAAATCGTACCCTATTGGATATGGTACGTAGTATGATGAGCTATACTGATATGCCAATCTTCTTTTGGGGATTTGCATTAGAATCAGCTTTGTATATTCTGAATAGGATTCCATCAAAATCAGTTTCTTCCACACCTTATGAGATTTGGCATGGAAGAAAACCAAGTCTTAAGCATGTTAACATTTGGGATTGTCCGACATATCAAAGAGTGAACAACGATAAATTGGAGACCGGATCGTAAAAGGTCGATTTGTTTGATTTCCATAAGATAGTTTTTGATATTATTTTTATTTGACTACTTCACAAAAGGTTGTGATAAGTAGAGATGACACATTTCTTGAACAACAGTTTGTTCAAGAAGGAGGCAAAGGAAGGCAAATAGAGTTAGAATTGGAGAATTCTGACCAACCAACAGATCAGATGGATATAGATCCATCTAGTCAACCTATACCCATTGATGAAACATCTACAACTCTTCCTCGTAGAACAACCAGGGTATCTCACCCACCAGTGAGATATGGTTTTCTTCATGAAGAAGAACAAGAGTTGTCTACTCATGAAGAAGTAGATCATGGAGATGATCCACTTACCTATGAAGAAGCTATATCAGATATAGACTCTTCAAAATGGATTGATGCTATGAAATCCGAGATTGATTCCATGTATAAGAATCAAGTTTGGGATCTTGTTGACCCACCTAAAGGTATTGTACCTATAGGGAACAAATGGGTTTTCAAGAAGAAAATTGGTTCTGATGGAAAGGTAGAGACCTATAAGGCAAGGCTAGTAGCGAAAGGGTTTCGCCAAAGGCATGGAATAGACTATGAGGAGACTTTCTACTTTGTTGCCATGCTTAAATCAATTAGGATTTTATTAGCAATAGTGCGTACTATGATTATGAGATTTGGCAAGTGGATGTCAAAACAGCTTTTCTCAATGGATACATTGAAGAAAACATTTTCATGGAACAACCTAGGGGATTTGAATCCCAAGATGGTTCCAAGGTATGCAAGCTAAAGCGATCCATTTATGGGTTGAAACAAGCTTCGAGGAGTTGGAACATCCTTTTTGATGAAGCCATTAAATTCTTTGGTTTTATGAAAAATGAGGATGAGCCATGTGTATATAAGAAGGTTAGTGACAAGCTATCACTTTCCTTGTCTTATATGTGGATGACATCTTGTTGATGGGTAATGATACGTATGTTGACTATAAAGATATGGTTGTCAAATACATTCTCCATGAAAGACTTAGGGGAGGCAACCTATATTCTTGGGATTCGCATCTATAGAGATAGAGCGAAAAGAATAATTGGTTTATCCCAAAGTCTATACTTGGAAAAGGTGTTAAAGAGGTTTAACATGCTTGAATCCAAGAGAGGATTGTTACCAGTGAGACATGGTATCAACCTTTCTAAAGAGATGTCTCCAAAGACACCGAAGAAAGAGATAAGATGGTCGAGATTCCATATGCTTCGCTATTGGAAGTTTAATGTATGCAATGTTGTGTACTAGGCCGGATATCGCATATCTTTGTTAGTTTGACTAGCGGTATCAATCCAATCGTGTTTGGAACATCGATAGTCAAGAATATCCTTAAGTACTTGAGAAGAACTAAGGATTTATTCTTGATTTATGGAGGTGGAGACTTGCAATTGGATGGTTATCACGATTACGATTTCCAATCGGATATCGATGATAGAAAGTCTACCTGATATGTGTTCATGGAGGTGCGATCGGTTGGAAGAATTCCAAAGCGAGCACGCATTGCAGATTCCACTACAGGTCGAGTATATTCTTTGCATCGAATCTTTGCAAAGGAAGATTTGGATTAAAAGTTCGTGGAACTTACAGTAGTTCCTTCCATTAAGTCGGCGGTTCCACTACACTATGACAACAATGGAGCGATCATGCGAGCTAAGGAACTAAGGTCTCACACAAAATCCAAACACCTAGAAAGGCACTACCACATAATCAGAGATATAGTTGGGCAATGCGAAATATCCATGCAGAAAAATAACATCAGCTGAAAAATTCAGCTGATCCATTCACAAAGCCTTTGTCATAAGCTCGGTTAGACCGACATCTTGAGAAGATGGGTCTAAGGTATTGTAATGAATGGCTCTAGTGCTAGTGGGAGATTGTTAGTAGTATGCCCTAGAGCATATCATTTAGTATGTATCTTGTACATATTTTTATTAATAAAAGGCATTTCCACTTTTCCGTTTACATAATATATTTATGTGTAATAGAAAAGGTCCATTGATATTTTGTTAGAAATATTATTCTTAAGTTGTTAAGAATATGAGTGACAATATTTCTAGCACAAAGTATCATAAATAGGTTCACAATCGAGGATACTTCATAATAAGGACATGACTTATCCAGAAAGATTGTATTCATGTTTGTTCCCAAGTTATTTATATGAGATATAAATAAGATGGAATGGTGAGTCTCATGCCATATAACAAACTTGATAGGCACTTATAAATGATAAGTAGGCCGAACCAGTGACACTTATGACAAGCACATGGAGTTTACTCTTGTCAATGTTTTGTCATAAATCATATCGAGGCATATAATCTTTAGACCTGAGATAGCACAGTTATCTTGTATATAGGTAGTTTGAGTTTGATATTGCTTTCAAACTTGTACTATGTATGGGTATATGGGCATGTGTTGGCTCCTGCTAGTTATATATGGAGGTAGGTGTTGATCAAGAAGGAATCTGTTCCTCTAAGTAAATAGAGATAAAATCCTATGTTCATTTAATTGTTCTTGATGTTTTCAAGTTCCTGGCCAGGACAGATAGATTTATTCTGAAAAGAGTTTACGATGAAAAATCTTTTAATCAAGAACTGGAATTAAAAGAGAACATAATATTCATAGCAAATGGAGTTTGACATAAACCATGACTCGGCTTGAGTTGGGATTTTGTAACAGAGATTCTAGTGCATGGTAACATATGATTATAGGTTCATTTAAGGTAAACCTTATTACTAATTGGGTGGCCATGGCATGCTATGCTAGGTGTTAACCATGGTCTATGAGGTTCATAAAATGATTTAGAGAAATCATTTATGGTAAGAAAGAGTTCTAATGATATTAAGAGTTGATATCATGTCTCATTGCCAATTAGTGATGAGCCTAGTAAGTCACACACATACACAAGTTATCACCTATTTAAATATGATTTAATTAATTAATTAAAGAGTTTAATTGATTAATTAAATAGATTTGGTTTGCAATTAAATTGCAAAGTCTCTAGCATGACTTGAAACCAAATCTAGATTATTGGATGTGTAGTATAAGTTAAATTTATATTTAAAGTGTTTAAATATGAATTTAATTGATGAGAAATTAATTAATAGAGATTAATTAATTAATTTATATTTGATATAAATTAATTAGAAGAAGAAAATAATTATTTTGGGTTAAGAACTCAAAATTAAGACACAGGGGCATTTTGGTCATTTCACAGTGTGACACGTGGCACCATGAGATGGTGACACATGGCATAACACATAAGCTTGCCAAATGTTTTTTAATCATGTAAGATGATTAAAATCAAGATTAAATATAGGTTTGACACTTGGCACAATGTGATTGGGTCACTTAAACCTAGAGCTAATCAAAAGGTGACATGTGGCTAGGGTTTAATGTGTTAACCTAGCTATTTAAGTGTGGTTATGAAAAGAAAACATAACCAGCAGCCTCTCCTCTCATATGTCACGCCACTTTGAGCCTCTCCAGCTTTTTCTCTTCATCTCTCATCAATTCAAAGAGATTAGCCATCAATCTCTTGAATTAAGAAAGCTAGAAATTGTTTCTAGTGTCCTGTTTACATCTCTTATCTCTTAAAAGGCAGAACTTGAATTTCTAATTAATAGAAAAGGCTTTAGAAGCTGTTCAAGGGCTGCCATAGGTGTTCTTGGTGTGGACAAGCTAGAGGGACAACATCTGGTGTCCTGAAGACGAATCTCAATGGCGCAGACTCGCTGCAGCACATCAAGAGGTTAGTGTAATCGTTCTTGATTTAATCTAGGGTTCTAAAATTAATCTGATTAATTTTAAAATCTTAAATGGCAAATACAGATCCAAAAACATATTAAAAGAGTTTTAATATGTTGTTTATCATTGAAATCAAATAGATAAAAATAAATCTTGCATGATGCATGTGACCCTAGGTGAAAATTTTTGAATTCAATGGTATAAACTTGTGTTTTTCACGCTTCCGTTCCTTCAAATTTTCCATGCCTTCATACATACCTCGATTCCATAAATATTCATGTAAGCTCATCATAATTCAACTAAATTTTAACTAAAGAAGAAGGAAGGAAACTGGTTTATGCACTAACCTTGTGAGCAGAATTTTCCCTCACCCAATCTTCAATTTTCCTTTACTTTCTTTGATTTTCTTGGCTGCCAAACACCTTTCCAAGATGTAAGAATAATTTTTAGTGAAGGGTTTTACGGTGAAATTAGGTGGGATTTGGAGCTTTAATGGAAGAAATCAATGGAGAGAAATGGGAATGGGTTTCGGTTGAATGGTAAAAGGAAGGAGATGGCAAATTTAGCTTTTATTTTTCATCCCCTTTTATGTGGTTTAGATGAATTTGTTGAATGGTGATTAGTGGGTAGACTTTAAATGACATCATCCTATGTCATAATTCCAATTTTTATTCATTTTCTTTTCTTTTCTTTTCTTTCCTACTCATTTTTAATTTAATTTTTAGTAATATTTATTCATATTTTATGTCATAATAATTATTTATTTAACTGGATAAGTTGGCCAAAAATTATCTCTGAAGACGAAATGACCAAAATGCCCTTTGTTTTGCTTAACAGACTAAAATTGTCTGTTCCGATTTAAAAAAATTTTTAAACATTTTCTTGGCATTATAGTGCCATCAAAACCTCAATGACTCTTCTCTGAAGTCCCAAAAATTATTTCACGGAATTTCCCTCGGGTTTAGGGCTTCCCATTAGGGTCATCCATAACCGGGGCACCGGCTCATTTAACTTGGTTGTATTTCATTTCTAAAATTTTTCCTTTATTTTTCTTACACTTATTTGAATTATTTATGACTCCTCGTTCTAGTTTACATATAGTTTCAAACATTCCGACTATCTGGACTGACATTAATCACCGAAACAGTCGAAAGCACGGACTAGCTAAAGTGAGGGTGTTACATGAACCTTGGTGTAATCCAACTGAGATAGGAAAATCTCTTGTGTCCCTTTCCAATGTGCGCACAAAAGTAGTTGCTCCTTCATACATATATTTCAACACTTGTATGTACCTAATAGATATTCTCCTTTGTTCTAACACTCTCCATAAGATATCTCTTGGAACACTATCATAAGCCTTCTCCAAATCGATAAAAGCTATGTGTAGATCTTTTTTCATATCTCTATATTTCTCCATCAAGCTTTTAATGAGAAAGATCGCTTCCATAGTTGAATGACCGGGCATGAAGCCAAATTGATTGAGAGAGATAGAAGTGTCATGATGTAGTTGATGTTCCACAACTCTCTCCCACAGCTTCGTAGTATGGCTCATGAGTTTAATTCCCCTATAATTTGAGCAACTCTGTATGTCTCCCTTATTTTTAAAAATGGGTACTAAAATACTCTTTCTCCATTTATCAAGCATTTTTTTTTAGTTTAGAATCTTATTAAACAATTTAGTTAACCATGTCACTCCCATGTCTCCCAAATACTTCCACACTTCAATTGGTATTCCATCGGGTTTACAGGCTTTACCTACTTTCATTCTCTTAAGTGCTTCATTTACTTTTAAAGATCTAATCCTTCTAGTATAATTCACATTCTTTTCTATTGCTCTGTAGTCTATAGTTATGTTACTTAATATAATAAAAATAATAATTTAGGGAGAGGACCTCTCTCCCTCATTCTACACACGCCTCTTTCTTTCTCTGTCTCTTCTTTCATCCAGTCACCCAATAATATACACAAATCTATGCATATGTTGATTATTAATGTATGTGTGCTAAAATAATGGTATTATTATATCTTAACATTTTTACATGAATCTATAATTTTTAAACAATAATAAAATTTTATTTATTTTCAAAAATAAGTTCATTAAATATTTTGAAAAAAATATGAGGAGAGAGATGAAAATTTATTTTTTTGTTATAGTAAATTATATAAATATTAATTTTTTTACAATCAAATATATAATTAAACATTAATTCTTTTACTAAGTTATGTCAAAATTAGTCAACTAATTATAATTAAAACGAACCAAATAAAATTTACTATAATTGAGAAAAATAAAAAATGTTTGACTTTTTTAATTATTATTAAAGTTTGCATCGCGTTAGTAACAACATATAAAATAATAATATTTTTACACAACAATAACAATATTTTAGTTCATAATGCATCAGCAACAACATTTATAATAACAGTATTTTTACCACGTCATTTGTCGCATCGTCGTCCAAAATCCTTAAATTCATTCTTGATAAATACTAAAATTTGAAATTATGTTAAAATTGAAAAAAACATATTGATTAAAATTGGTAGTTTAAGTAAAAGTTTATTTTCCTTTTTTTTACACTTAGGCCACAATAGCTCATCCTATAGTTCGAAATGGATTGTTTAATAAAAGTTTAAAATAAAGAGAGAAAAAAAAAAGGTAAAATGATATTTTCATTTAGAAAAAGAAAAATAAAGTGGTAATTTTCTTATTTTACTTTAAAAATTATTAGAGAGATTTTTCTTAAAATAAATTAAAAAATTAAATGATATTATTAATGCCAATGAAAGTAAAGGAAAAAAAAAATCCATAAAGACTAAAAATAAAATCAACAAATGTAAGGAAAGTTCTAAAACCTGTCGGATTTCTCTGTGGATCTAAAGCCCAAAGAATTGAGCCCAAAACGCTACAGTTTAATAACCAGCAAAGCCTACGATCATAATTTGCAGAGCTCACCTTCTTCGCTCGTTAGCTTCAGTTTTTACTTTTTAGCTCCTATTGGGAGCTAAAAAAAAACCCTAGAACTGAATATCTACTTTGTCAAATTCAAATTTTTATTCTCCTCTAATTTACAGCTGCTGCAGCTAGGTTTGACTAGTTTTGTTTGTCTTCTTGTTTGGTTATGGGGAAAATGCTGGAAATTTAAACTTGCAGACTCTGATCTGCTTTCTTTATGTTTGAAGTCTGCCGGTGAGATATCATTAATTTTGAAAACGGGAATAGCATTGACTGTTATATTTCAATTCCTGGAAATTCTCGACCATCCAAACATGGAGTTAGGAGGTAGGTGTTTTTAGTAGCATTTTCTTGAGGTTTTTCTTTATTTAAACGATATTTTCTTTTTATATTTATTTATTTATTATCTAATCCAGTTAATATCTGGGTTCAAATGGGTGTTGATTACATCATGTGTTGCAATTTTATTTGCCATTGATTTTTCATCGATTTTCAGTAGTTGTGAAATCTACATATAAAAATGTCATGCTAAATCAGGAATTTATCCTATAATGAATCTCCATCAATGGTTAATGCTTCATGTGCAACTGATTCATGCAGGCACTGCAGGTTTTTAACTTAAAATTATTTGGTTCATTCTAGATCTTACAAGAGCAGCTTCAAGTAAGATCCCACATCTAAAAGAGGCCATGAATTGAATTCAAATAAAGGTGTTACAGGTTTTTTTTTCTTTTTTAGTTTATTATTTGTTTGTCTCTTTGTGAAAGGATTAAAAGAATTTGCTCAAGTTCTATCACATCATATTGATACAATGCATAGTAATCAATTAGCTGTTTATGTTGGGCTATCACATAGAGGAAGGCTGTTTTAGGAACCCTTGTAGTTACTTAGATTGCCAGATGTGGGAAGAAGTTGGACTTGTAATAGTGCACACTGGACAGTCAGTGTGGACTGATTAGTTATGTTACAAATCTGTGAATTGTTATTTCTGATGGAATCATTTTGTCTATTCACTATTGAACAATGTTAATTGAACAAGAACCCTATGTATTCCACATAATATTGAATGTGAACCCAGCATTTTGTATATTCTTCAATTTTTTTTTTCAGAATTATAGGATATTGTACATTATGCTGGATAAAATTTTATGGGCTTGTAACTTGTTGTATCTGTTAGGCATAATTAAATGGTTTTCCTTTGGTAACAACTCAATTGTATATCTTTTTAATATAATGCCTGTAATGTTTGTATGAAATAATATTACGTGAGAGAATGGTGGGTGTGTTTACTGCTCTTTGTATATTTTTATTAAAATCTAAATGTAAATTGAGCTATTGAGTATTGACTTTGCTGATGTTTAGTACTTTTTAAGGATATGGGAATGGGACTTACTTTTCTGCTTAAAATAGTTAAACATGCTTCTATTTTATTTAAATTTGCTATTTTATGTCCTAGAGTCAATAAAGCATCACATAATGTTGAATTTGAATAAGGTCATGTTGTATTTGGTAATTGTATGGTTATAATTACAATGGTGTATCTAAAAATTAGATTAGAAATCAATACAAGAAAAAGTGGACCTAACCTATTGCATCATGACTCTATCTACTATTCTGGTATTAAAATTCGATATATGATATAGATGAAATTGAAACAGCAGTTTGCTTTTTCTTTCATTTTCATATTTCTTTTTCTTTGGACTCCGAAAATATCTACTGATATTTCTAATTAAAGTTTCTTTCTCCTAGTTATTCTATAGGAATAAATCACTATTTCCTTTCTCTAGAGAAAAGTTTATTGGAGTCATAACATAAGACATAGAAGAGACTTCTAAAATATCTTTCTTTGATTCCAGAACACAATATGAGATTTATGTATAATAAGATTGATATATTTATCAGATCATGGCTTCATGTATTAAATATTTTCATATCGATGCATACAATATTTTTTTTCTGACAATGTAATGTAGAATAAGTGTGAGAAATTTCATTTTCAAATACTTTCATTTAAAGTTTTCTATTTACTGAATAGTGTATTGAATAACA
Organism: Hevea brasiliensis; assembly: GCF_030052815.1. NCBI lineage: Eukaryota > Viridiplantae > Streptophyta > Magnoliopsida > Malpighiales > Euphorbiaceae > Hevea > Hevea brasiliensis. The sequence goes on along the minus strand of NC_079495.1, from coordinate 74,069,816 downwards.
TAATAGGAAAAATTCTCTTTCTTCTTTTCTAAAGATATAAAGTAAATAGAAAAAAATATTTGAAGTGTCTTTCTTGCTTTGACTTGTTAAATATTCTCTTATATATATATATATATATATATATATATATATATATATATATATATATATATATCGGAAGGAAAAAAGAAATATAACAAAAAATGGCTAAAGGGATATGTAAGAAAGATGGCGAGAAAACAAAAAGTATAAAATAATAAAATATAGGATACTTATGGCAATTTAATGCACATAGAAATTAGAAGAATACGTAAAAAATAGTCCAGTTGGTGATTTTCCTATTTAATCAATTTTTTCACCAAATTGGTTTCATTTTTTTTGTGCAGGTAGCAAACAATTAAAGGTGCATTTTATTTGTCTTCAAGCATGAAAGAAACACAGGCTGTGGAGTCTGATCCTTTGTGTTGATGACACTATAGCAAGGAGAGGGAGAATTAATTGTTATAAATAGGGAAATATGGAGTGTAATAAAGATGAAGCAGTCAGGGCTAAAGGAATTGCTGAGAGGAAGTTTATAGAAAGAGATTTTGCTGGGGCAAAGAAATTTGCTTTGAAGGCCCAAAACTTGTATCCTGAGCTTGAGGGTCTTTCTCAAATGCTGGTGACATTTGATGTCCATGTCTCTGCACAGAAAATAACAGGTAGTGGTGAAATTGATTGGTATTGCATGCTTGGTGTAAACCCATGGGCTGATGATGAGACAATCAGGAAACAGTACAGAAAGCTAGCTCTCATGCTTCATCCGGAAAAAAACAAATCTTTGGGAGCAGATGTTGCTTTTAAGCTGGTGTCGGAGGCATGGAGTATATTATCTGATAAGTCTAAGAGATTAGCATACAATGAGAAATTAAATGTGGTAGGACTTCAACAGAGAGTTTCAACTCAGACTAAGGATCCCTCAACACCATCTACTGCTAATGGCTTTCATAATAGTGACAGTGCTGTAAATTCAGATGCAAGGACTCCGAACAAGAATACTCGGACAGGACCAACCTTGGTTCCACCTCCTCCTTATAAAAGACCTGATACTTTTTGGACTATATGCAACAGATGTAAGACACAGTATGAGTATCTGAGGATTTATCTAAATCACACCCTCCTATGCCCAAATTGTCATGAAGCTTTTTTTGCTGTAGAGAAGGCTCCACCTCCAAGCGTTATGAAGCCATCCAATTATTCTTCTCGCCAAAAGCATCAGAATTCAAGACATCGTGCTACAAATAGTACACCGTGTAATGTTGGAAGAAATTGTGGAGTTGCTCAAAGTTCTAGACCTGCTCAAAGTTTTGGACCTGACGGGTTTGGAGTAAATTCATCCAACAGCCCAGATCTCCAGTGGAATCATTTTTCTAGGATGGCTAGTGCTGGATCTGCAGTTGCTTCACCGTCCACGTCTGCTCAAGCTGCAAGCACGGTTCAGCAGGCACATCAGCATGTGAAGAGAGAGCATGAGGAAGGAAAGGCTGACCAACTCTTTAAAAGGAGAAGATTTGATGAAAAAACTTATGTGAATTCTTATGGAGCTGGGAATGGAAGATCAGGCTTGGGGACTGCATCTGAACAAAGAAGGGGCTATTTTGAGACAGAAAGGGTTAGTATTAATAATAAGCCCAACAGCAAGAGAGAATTGCTACCTGTTGAGCTCCGAAACATGTTGATGGAGAAGGCACGAATGGATATTTGTAAAAAGCTTGAGGAATGGAGCTCAAATCAAGTAAAACTGAAAGAGGACAAAAAACAGAAAATTATGGTAAGGAATGATGCAAATAATCATAAGAAGCATGATAACTATACTATTATGAATGATGCAAAAGAAAGCAAGAAGTCTTTCCGGGGTTTTTCTTCTGACGATTCCATTAAAGATGCCCCTGCACCAATGTCAATTAATGTTCCAGACCCTGATTTTCACAATTTTGATTTGGATCGAACTGAAAGTGCTTTTAGTGATGACCAGGTTTGGGCTGCCTATGATGAAGATGATGGAATGCCTCGATACTATGCTCGAATTCACAAGGTGATCTCCTTGAAGCCGTTCAAGATGAGGATTAGTTGGCTTAATTCAAGGAGCAACAGTGAATTCAGCTCTGTAGACTGGGTAGCTTCTGGTTTTCCCAAGACCTGTGGGGATTTCAGGGCTGGAAGACATGAGATCACTGACACATTAAATTCTTTTTCTCACAAGGTTAAATGGACAAAAGGCACTCGTGGGGTCATTTGCATACTTCCAGGAAAGGGAGACGTTTGGGCTCTTTATAGGAACTGGTCCTCAGACTGGGATGAGAATACTCCAGATGAAGTGATTCACCAATATGACATGGTGGAAGTGCTTGATGACTACAATGAAGAACAAGGTGTGTCTGTTGTTCCTCTTGTTAAGGTTGCTGGTTTCAAGACAGTTTTTCAAAGGCATATGGATCCCAATGAAATTAGGAGGATCCCAAAAGAAGAGATGTTTCGCTTCTCTCATCAGGTCCCAGATCATTTGCTTAATGGTGAAGAAGCTCATAATGCTCCGAAGGGTTGTCGGGAGTTAGATCCAGCAGCTACTCCTTTGGAACTTCTTCAGGTAATTGCAGAAGTTAACGAGGAACAAATGGTAGAAATTACTGGGAAATTTGAGGAAGAAATGGCACCGAAAATTACAGAAACAAAGGTTGATCAGATGGTGGAAAATGCTTCGACATTCAAGGAGGTCGAGGTGATAAAAAGTGATGAACAAGCTGAAGATGATAAATAAAGATTTGGTAAATAGGTGGCTGAGGAAGCCAATGTTGTAGATCATTCTGAAAAGGCTGAGATATTAGCTAGTGCAAACTGCTCAAGATACACCAATATAGGTAAGGTTTTCTTTTTTCCTTTTATTTTGTAAAGCTGATCCAAACTGTGGATGGCTTTTTGCAGCATAACTGGATCTGCAAATGCTCCGAAGTCCCCTTTTAATTTTCTTTCTTTCTTTTTTTGAGTTGACGAATGCTGAATTTGGATACTTGTAACTCATGCTTGACCATGATCAAGTTTGCTGGCACTGGCAGCAACCAATATAATTGTGTCATTTGTGCTTGTGAATTGTTACAATTTCTTGCATCTTTGGATATTTAGCAATGATTTAAGAGGATTTTGAAAGGTAAATGTTAAAATGATACTGGGAAAAGAATTTACTGTAAATCTATTTTGGTGCTTGTTTTGTTGATTGCATTGAGAACGCTCATGTCGCTTCTGTGATGCTAAAACCGGAAAACTTGAGGCCTGTTTGTTATGATTCTGTTTTGGTTTTTGGCTTTTGATTTTTGCTGAGAAAATGTATAGATTTTCCACTTATTTTTGGCCAAGTCTCAATTGCGCCTTTATATTTTTTTTGGCTTCAATTGCGCTCTTCAAATTTAAAATATATGGGGAATTCAAATCAATCAAGTAATGTGAGACAAACTGCCGTTAAACGATTAGTAAAAAATAATTAAAATATTTTTTAATTTTAATAATTTCAAGTCATTAAGCAATTTAAATATTACAAATTTGATTTCAAAGCGCACTTAAGCCTTAATCACCATCAAATTGATTGTATTCTCAATTGGCTTAAAGCTTAATTTCACAATATTGGTAAGTTCAATTGAGGCTCGATTCAATTTTGGACTCCATTTGTTATAAGAAAATAATTTATATATAAAAATATTTTTCATGAAAACTATTTTTCGTAAAAGTTTTTTTATAGTTAATTTGTGTTTTTATATTTTAACAAAATTATTAAAGTCTATAAATAATCTCCTCTCTCCTGTTTTGAAGAGTTATTTTCCTTAAAAATAATACAATTTTTTATTTAATCAAAAAAACATTTTAATTGGTCTATTTTTTAAAATATCTCAAACATTAAAAAATATAAAAAATATATTTCACAAAATAAAAAGGGCCTTAGTTTATTTTTAATTTCTTTATTTAAATCAGTTTAAAAATTTTAATTTAAATTCAACTTAACTCAAATCAAGAAAATTAAGAAATTATGCTTTTTTGAATTTTATTTAAATTAAGAAATTTAATCAATAAATTTTAATTTTTGAATTAAATTAAGATTAAATTAAAAATTTTGAATTAAATAAAGAATTAAAAATAAATTAACTTGAACATAATGAAAATTCAACATTTTGTTATTCTCAATTCTGCAATTTCTCTCGAATATTGGTTTGGGAGTAGTTGCTATCGGATGTCTGGGCGGTGCAGCTATGAGATGATTTGCGGGAATATTAAACAGAAGCAACGGTGCAAAAAGCACAAGGGACATTTAATAAGATCAAAAGCATCACAACAGTGGGTGGCTCATTTCCTAAACTAATTCGTGAATTGTTAATACTATTTATCAAAAGCAATATAATACGTGTGAGTAAAAATATAAATATTTTAAAATAAAAAAATTAAATTAATTCATGTATTATCAATACTCTTTATAAAAGTAAGATAATACCCGAATTACTAAAAATAATGCAAAAGAATTTTTTAACTCTAAATATTATAAATCTATACAAACAATATAACTAAAGAAATCTTAAATTTTATAAATAGTTTAATTAAAGAGTTCAATTTAAAAATATATAGTATAACATTGTTTAAGACTAAAAAACCTAAATATATAAAAAAATAAAAAATATATAATCATAATAATTTAGTATTATAATAATGAAAGACTAAATTAATTGATTATTGAAATTAATATATTATAATAATGATATATTATATATCAAAAATTAATAAAAAATTATATAAAAAAAATTAAATCATAAACATAAATAATAGGTAATGCACATACATAAAAAAAATAGTGTATTTAAATATATAAAAAAATTACATATATATTTATTTATATGTCCAGTTATATGCGTGCACGAGCGTTCACATGCACGAACTATATATAATGGTAATAGGTCTGTTTCTTGCGGTACATTAATTGATTAAATAGGTTTATGTTTGAAAAAGTTTCTAGATCTTATTTGAATTTTATATATTGGGTAACAATTATCTAAATTTATTTATATAAATATTTAATTAAATATAAAATATATTTTTTATAATAGTATTTATAAATTTTATATTTTTATTTTAAATAAAATAAAAATTAAATAATTTATGAAATTATTAAAATTTTAAAATATAAATTATTAATAAATAATAAATTTTTATGCAGATTATTAGTTAAAATATTGTAAAATTAAATATATTGAGTATTTTTTTAGTAATAATAATCAGATTTGAGATAAATTCGGACAATTGATAATAAATTTTAATCAGGTTTTGAGACAAATTTAAGTAATTGATAAGAAATTTTATTCGAATTTGAGATTTTAAAAATATTAATCGAATTTAGATTTAGGTATAATAATTTTTATAAATACCTTAACTATTGTCATCTCTAATTATATAATACTGTTGAAAAAAAAATCATGGCTCCGTTACCAAAATCTTCCCTATAAATTTTTTTAAAAAAAATCCCATTATAAGAGGCAAGCAATAATGCCAGTGGAATGTTGTGGGTATAATTTTTTTATTATAAAAATATGTAATATTATTAATAAACAAAATTTTTATATGTATGCATATTTTAGAAATTATTATTTATAATTTATTACGAAAACTATTTAATTATTTTTATTTTTCACATATGTAAAATACATCTATATATAATCTGACTTGAAAAAAAAAAAAGTCTTATGATTTTATAAATTAATAGACTAAAGTAAACTATTAAGGATAATTTTTTTTAATTCATCTTAGTTTCCGTATTCGTTATAATTATAATGTGATTTTTTTTTTCTTTTAGAGATAATTTATTGTAATTGAAAAGAGGTAAAATTTTAAAGATACATATTACGATTTAAAAAAAGGTAGAAATTGAGGGAGTCAACTAATTGAAATAAAAAGAGAAAGAAAAAGAAAAGACACTGAATAAATACTTTACTTTATTATTGTTTGAATAATAACAAAAAATTGATTTTTAATATATATATATATAGACACACATATATTCACTTATTTTTTTATTTATATTTCTGTCTTTTTTGACATATTATATGTATATATGTAATAAAATGCATTAATAAAATTTAAGAATCTAAAATTTGTTTATCCTAATAAAAAACTTTTTTTTTCTAATAATTTAATTGGTCAAACTCAAAATAAAAAAAAATAAAATCACACAATCTCTATAATAAATAAATCCCTCTTTTTCTTCCCAAATTATCAGAATTGTTCGTCATAAGATATTGGTTACAATTAAAAAAGCCTTATCAATAAAATTTTCAGTCATCCTTTTTCTTCTAAAAACAGTGTTCCGTAAAACAATGTTCACCAATTCATTTTATGTTCTGCAATCGAAATTACTATTAAATAATAAGAAAAAAAAAGTTATTGTTCCCATGAACTACTTTTTAGGATAGTGTTGTAGTATATATACTAGTTTTTATTGTAATGTGCCTTACATGTTCTTTGTGATTTAATTTTTATATATAATTTTTTTTTAATTTTTTATATATTATATAATATTAAAATAGTTTTATAAATATTATATTTAATTATTTAAATTTAAATACTAATTTTAACGCTATTTTAATTAAATATATCAATAAAAAATATAACACTCTCACTGTAGGTAGTTTGTACGTTCTATTGTTTCGACGACTAACGTTTATTCCGATAGTCAAGATATCTGGAACTACATTTAAATGATAGGGATGAGGCATAAAATGATAGAATACATGATAAGAAAATACAAGAAAAATTAAGAGAAAATAAAAGAAAGGAAATGCAATGAGGTTAAATGAGCCAGAACCGTAGCGATGGGTGACCGTACCGGGAAGTCACTGCGTAGATAGTTGACGACCCCAGACTCGCGAGGAACCCCGAGAAATAATTTTTGGGATTTAATTAAAGTTTTACTGAGGTATAAATGACATTAAAAATGTCAAAGAAAATTTAGTTAATCGGTACAGACAAAAACAAAAATTAAAGGAACCGTCAGATCAGGAATTAAATCGGTATTACCAAAAAAGTGTGATTATAACCCGAAGAGGGGCATTTTGGTCATTTGGCATCTAGAGTTGACTTTTGACCTAAATGTCCATTAAAAATGAGTTGTATTAAATTTTAAAAATCCCATGAAAAATGAAATTATGTATGAAATGCAATTAAGGAAAAATGAGGGGAGACTAATTGAAATAATGAAACTTTACTTATTATATTAATTAACCTAAAGTTAGTGGAGTATATAAGTGTATAAGAGGACATAATTCACCACTTCAACATCTCATCTTCTTCATTCACTCATCCATGGCCGAAATAACTTCTCCTCTCTTCATCCATGGCGGCCCATGCAAGCTCTCATACCTCTCACATTTTCAACCTAAATTCACAAATTTTCTTCATTAAAGTTTGTCTCCACACCTTGGGCAGATCATAGGCAGCAAGAACAAGAGGATTTGGTGAAGTTTTCATAAGGTTTGGAAATTCTTGGTTGAAAGTTAGTTCCAATTTCCTCTTCCTTTCTTAATTAAACTTTAAATTAAGGTTGTAATGAGTTGATATGTTAAGAAATTTAAAGAAATTGATGAGTATTTGGGAAGCTTTGATTTCGGCAGCCTTAGTAAGTAAGGGAGATTGATGAATTCTTACATGTAAGTGATGAGTTATGATGTGGATTAAAGTAATTACACGTATTAGCAAATTTATTTCATGTGTATGTTAAAGTTGATAAGTTGAATTAGGGTTTTGAAATTGTTTGATGAGACTTGTATAATTGCCTCATTTTGGCAGCCTTGAATGTGACACCCCTTACTTGTCTACAGTGTAGCCGAGCAAGATATGCCACACAGTGTGCCGGAGCACCAAATCATATTTCAATTCAATTTACCTTTTTTACTTATTTATTTACAATTTTTTGATTAATCTAAATTTTTTCGTAAATTTTATAGAAAATCTGGCAGAGTGCCGGCTGTAAATTAGAAAAACAGTTCTTCTGAATCTGTTAAAAACACTTCCAATAAAATCATCACATCATTCTCAGTCAACGACCAATATATTCTCAGCAATTTCTCAATTGACTTCAGTATCTCAAAATTTAATTCAATTCATATTACAGTCAACTCAATGAGAAATGCTCACATTATTTATTACTGAACATAGTTCATAGATAATTACATCAAAAGCCAAATTACATGAATTTATAATATATATTACAGAAGTTTACAAAATAAAAAATATCAAAATATCAAAAGTGGCCTAATGTCCTACCAAATGCATTGCAATGTGAGGTGACTCTGGACTTCGGGCGCAGATCTGAAGGCTCACCCTGTATGAGGCCTGCTGGACTCCCCAGCTATGTCTCTAGTACCTGCGCGTGGCAAAAGCGACGCGCTAAGTAATTCTGCTTAGTGGTGACAATATAAAATAAAATAACTAAAATAAAGTAAATATGCAGAATGTATGTTTACATTTTTGGTAGATTAAATTTCTGATATTTATTGCAGTATTATTCGATTAAAATTTGATAAAATTTATTATCATTGCCCGAGTAACCCATACTAGTCTACTAGACTGGATAAACGGGTAAGCTTCCACTGGGTACTAAGTATCTCGGACCATCACACCATCGGTCACATTGTATCTCCCGGTATGCAACAGAACAGCTAATAAGCTATAATAATTATCAGGGATGAAACCCAAGTAAAATATCTCAATCAACATAGCCAAAGGCTATTTTATCACAAAATGGCACGTGAGGCCATAAAACTCAGAATGGCATGAAGCCATATGCAGTACTGCTAACAGAACCCTATTGGCATGCCAACCTATCCAAACCAATCTTGCTAGGTGTACTAGGGCATGTTACATTCTTAAATTATACAATTCTTGAAATTCAAGTTTAGGTGTTAGTATTCATTTCATTAGTTAACAAAAATGTTGACTTTTGTATGGATAATAGGTACATTGGTTTTAATACTCCCAACATACCACATTTTGCATTCTAAAATTGTTGGTATTGGTTGCCAATACCATTTCTAAGCTTAATGTTAATTGTTCAAAATTTTCAGTTTTTAAGCTTTGTGTTTACTGTTCCATTAGACATTTTTGCAGTGGGAATTTGGCAAAATGATCAACATCAAAGTTGTTCCTTATTTTGTCTAGTTATATTTCCTTTTTTGAATCACTCTATTTGGAGTTTTGTAGCACAAGTAATGGCCCATAAACCACAATTGGCCGGATTATAATTTTTCCAGAATTTCTGGACTGACCAAATCTACAGTATTTTGAGTAGTGACTGCAGGTCACTTTTTGAATATGTTATGGTCATAATTTGGGTTAGGTTTCTTCATGAAAGTTGTAGTTATATATCTCAGCTTATTGTTGGTAAAATTTTAGGTCAATTAGACCTTTCTACACTGAGTTATGACCAAATGACTAAACACTATTCATTTGGTCATTTTGCCCAGGCAAAATGCAGGTCACCCGGATTAGGGCAATCTTTAGGTCAACTTGGTTTGATTTTCTGGGCATGGTTTCTTCACCAAAGTTGTGCCATTATGTGTCTAGTTTCATGTCCAATTGGCCTTGCACCAATTGAACCTCTACAACTTTAGTTATTGTTGCCCAAACCTACTGGACTCATGCCCAGTCCTGCAGGTCACCAAGGGCAGCCACACCAAACTCAATTCCCATTACACAACCCACTTCATTTTTTATTCAAACAAAATGAAATGGTCACTAATTGACCATTAAAACCTACTTTCATCATCACATGATCAAGGTCTCATTTTCACCCCAAACCCTAACTCAACTATCTCAAACCATGCATTATAACTTGTATTTCATTACTCCACTTAAGAGATTAATACCAAGGGCAGCCATACTACCATTTTACTTCCATGAAAATCATCAAAATCTTATCACAACCAAGGCTGCCAAAAATATGGGATGGGCATACACATAGTATTTATTAAATTTCTTTGTAATTTCGCACTCAATCATACTCCTTAAACATGAATTTAAAGAGAAAATCAAGTTTAAGTCACTAACCTCTAATGGAGTGAAATTCCAACTTGCTAGGGTTCTTCTTTTTCTTTTCTTTTTGCTCCCAAAAGACTCACCAAGATGTAAGAACAAGTTTTTGTGCTGGGAACATAGGGTTTAGTTGGGTAAAAACTATGGAAATCAAGCTTTAAAAAGCTTGATAATGGTGGCCATGGAGGGAGAGTGAAACGGCAAGGAAGAAGATAAGAGGCTTTTGATTTTTTTTTTCTTTTGTTTTCTGCCCATTAAGTCTTTTTAAACATATTAGTGCCATGTGTCAACATGTGATTGGGTGGGAGAATAGTAATGACATCATTATGATGTCATAATCCTCTTTTTTCTCATTTTCTCTCCTTTTCTTGTCTATTTAATTTCAATTAAATTTTTAACAATATTTATTCACATTTTATGTCATATAAATTACTTACATAAATGGACAAGTTGGTCAAAAATCATCTTTGAAGACGAAATAACCAAAATGCCCTCCGTTTGGCTTAACGAGCCAAAATTGTGTGTACCGATAGAAAAATTTTTTTAAACATTTTCTTGGCATTCTAATGCCATAAGAACCTCAATGACCCTTCTTTGGAGTCCCAAAAATTAATTTATAATTTTTCCCTCGGGTCTAGGGTTATTAACGGCCTTCATCGTCACTTCCCCTTCGGGTTACTCATCACTGGGGTTTCGGCTCATTTAACCTTAGTGTATTTGGTTTCTAAAAATTTTTCCTTGATTTTTATAAGCATTATTTAGTTTCTTTATAACTTCCCACTTTAGTCTAATTATAATTTCAAACATTCTAACTGCCCGAACCGACATTGGTTACCGAAACAGTAGACTGTACGGACTAGCAAAAGTGAGGATGTTACAACTCTTCCCCTCTAATAAAAATTTCATCCTCGAAATTTACCTGATGCAAACAGTTGAGGGAATTGTTGCCTCATTGTCTCTTCACATTTCCAAGTTGCCTCTTCAGTGTTGTGGTGCCTCCAAAGCACTTTCACCAGTGGAATTTGTTTATTTCTCAGTTCCTTCACTTCCCGAGCCAAGATCCGTATAGGTTCTTCTGTATAAGTCAAGTCCGGTTGGATTTCAATCTCTTCCATGGAGAACATGTGAAGGGTCTAAGCGATATCTTCTTAGCATAGAAACATGGAATACATTATGGATTTTATCCAGTTCTGGTGGTAAAGCTAGCCGATAGGCCACTGGTCCCACACGTTCAATGACTTCATATGGGCCAATGAACCTAGGGTTTAACTTACCCTTTCTTCCAAACTTCAGTACTTTCTTACACGATGAGACTTTGAGAAACACTTTATCGCCAACTGCATACTCTATCTCTTTTCTCTTCAAGTCGGCATAAGATTTCTGTCTATCTGAGGCAACCTTCAAGTTATCTTTGATTATCATCACTTTCTCCTCAGTCTGTTTCACCAGGTCTGGTCCTACCAGCTTATCTTCGCCCAATTCAGTCCAACACACTGGGGTTCTACATTTCCTCCCATTTAGTGCTTCATATGGAGCCATTTGAATGCTAGCTTGGTAGCTATTATTGTAACACCCCTAAGTTCGGTAGTGCGTTCTGCTGCTCCGGTGAACAGTGTTGTCCGGACAGCTAGGATGCCTAGAACTACACTTTGACATGAGGGAGGAGACATAAAATAATGAAATACAAGAAAAGAAAATACAAGAAAAACAAAGGAAAAATAATAGCAAAGAAATGTGATCAAGTTAAGCGAGCCGGGAAACCTAACGATGGGTGACCGCACCGGGAAGTCATGGCGTGGACCGTTGACTAGCCCTGGACTGCGGGGAACCCTGGAAAACATTTTTAGGACTTAAATAGACCCTTATTGGAGAATAAATATCATTAGAAAGATCAAATAAAAATTAAATAATTAGTACAAAGAAAAGTGAGAAATCGAAAAACAGACAAAATTCGGTGTTACCGAAAAATCGGGAATGCAACCCGAACAGGGGCGTTATGGTCATTTGACATCCCGAATTGTCTTTTAACCTAAATGTCCATTAAAAATAAATAATATTACACTTAGAAAATAAAATGAAAAATTAAATTGAGGGTACCTAACACAAATAGCCAAAATGGAGTGAAAAATGTGTAAATAAAACATGTAAGCTTATTATATAGTTAAAATTGAGTGAGTGGGCCACTAAAGGAATACAATAGACACATAATGGGGCAGCTGTAACTCCATTATCCAAACAGAAAAGTTCATCTTCTCCAAAACACCAAACCAGCCGAATTGAAGGAAAGGAGAAAACCTCCATGGGCGTTTACATGCAACCTTCATCCACTCCCTCATTTCACCTCTAAACACTTAGGTTCCTTCATGAAAAATTGTTTACACATCACAAGGAAGAGTTTGATACCAAATTTAAGAAGTTTAATCAAGGTTTAACAAGTTCCAACTATAAGGTAAGTTAGCATTTTTGAAGATTTCTTTGTTAAACTTTGTGTACATGTTATGGGTGTTGAATTTGTGAAGAAAATTTTTAAGTTGAAGAGTTATTGAGATATCCATTTTTGGGCAGCCATGTAGTCATGTATTTGATGAAATAATTGTGCATATATTTGATGAGAAATGATGTTGGTTATGGTGATTTAATATCCTAGTAAAATATTTCATATGTATAAGGTGATTTTTGCACTTGGATGAAAATTGATGATTGTAGGACACTTGGGTATTGAGGAAGATTTTCAGCAGCTTGGGGATTCTTGAATAAATGTGTGTGTTCATGAAGGTGTTGGCAGAATATTGACCTTGAGAGTTGATGGATATGTGTATAGATTGATTGTGTAAGTATATGTAAAAATTTGTAATGGTTAGGTGTGTATGTGATTGTATTTAGACTTTGTAAATGTGAGGTTTAATTGGTGTATTAAGGATAATTGTAATCTGCCCAAAGTGATGTTAATGTAAAGTGGAATATGGTTTTGGTAATGAACCAAAACAGAAATGGTAAGGGGAAATGCACATATAGTAATGAAGTGTGTAATTGATGTATGTTAAGTAAGGTAGTTAAGGGCAGTGTACATTTTAGCCAATAAGTTTAAATGTGTAACCTCAATTGGTATGAGACCAATTGGAGGTGAAACTAGGCACAAAATGTGCCAACTTTCATTGAGAAAGCATACCAAAATTCTGCTTGCAAGGTGACCTAAGAAAATGACCAATTCGGATTAGGTACAATTAGGACCTGAAAAATGACCAATTGGGCAGCAGTGAGTGTTTAGGCCATAACTCACTCAAAACAGGTCCAATTGACCTGAAATTTTAACCATGAATAGCTAAGACCCATACCTACAAGTCTTATGAAGACACCAAAACCCAGAAATGACCATAAGCAAGTCAAACAACTTGCACAAGTTTGGGTCCAAAAACTGGCCGAACCAGAGTTGACCAAATTGACCTAAAATTGACCTAATTTGATGCCATTTGACCAGCAATAGTGTAATGACCATAACTTGGTCTACTTAACTCGGATTGACCTGAAATTTTGCCCCGCGTGCAATAAGACATAGATCTACAAGTTTGTAGTTTTGACCAAAACCCGAAAACCGAGGGAACTAGGTCGTCCGGCTAGGTCAAACTAGTATCCCAGAATCCAGCAAGTTGCATTAAAATGCACTAAACAAGGAAATGAAATTGGTAACGTGTACCAAACCTAAAACCCTATCGAATGTGACATATTAACGACAATAAAACTTAATTTACCTTAAACGCATCGAGGGTCGGTATATTAGGTAATTGAGCAAATAATAGCCTTCAGTGAATTACTTATCGAACATTATCGTTAGAGACAGTTTAATTTAGTACTGAAACACTTCAAATTGTGTTTCTCAGTTACCAAAGACTCAGGAAAAGGGAAGGAAACATTGAGTCCAGACCAGGAGACAATTATCAGAGGTTTGTGCACAACTAGTTTTCAACTGATTTTACTCTGAATAAGATTTCATATGATTAATTGTATGTTATTGATTTAAATTGTGTTTGTGCACAACAGTATTTCTTTTGAATTTTCAATTGAAATAAATATTGACTATTTGTACATTATTGTTTTAAATTGTGGAAATGTGTTTGAATGGATATTTATTGCTTGAAAAGCAGTGTAAATGATTTGATGAATACTATTGATTGAAAAGCACTGTAAATGGTTTTTGTGGAAATTAAAGATAATTATGAATTGTGTTGCCATTTTGTGAATGAAATTATAACTTTGGAAATTTATTGGATTCTCACGAATCATTTGAATAAAATGTTTGGAATTGATTTTGTGTTCACACTTAGCATGACAGTATGATATCATTCCTTCTCCATTTATGGAGTCGTGATCGTTTATTTTTCTCCCTCTCTGGTTTACCAGTTGAGGTGATCGGATGAGTACTCATTATATAGCTAGCTCCCTTCCTCATTGATTTCGATTAGTGGGGTTGTGATTGCTTTGTCGTGGTGTACAACGCGACATTGATCGGAAAATTGTGTCATGGCTTAAGTTGTGAATGAATTGGCAACACTGTATTCTTAACTTATTCGACTAAATTGTGTTGTTATGCGATTTGATAATTTGTGAAATGAAGTTAAATTCTTATTGACATTTACTGTCTTTCGAATTTAACTGTGTTCTGATTATTGAGATTTATTGTGAGATTGTGAAATGAATTTAAACTCTTATGGACATATACTGTCTTTTGAATTCAACCATGATCTGACTTACCGAAATTTATTGTGATATTGAGAAATGGAGTTTAAATTTTGGTTGACAATTATTGTCTTGAAATTAACTGTGGTTTTAAGTATCCACTATTTATATGATTTATGAATTGTGATTTAAATTGTATTTGGTTAATGTTGTGCACCACTGAGATATTGTCTCAGCGATAGCTTTTTATTGATGTCGCAGGTAGACAGACCGACAGGGCAGCAGATTAGGCTGCTAGTACCTCTAGCGAGAGACTACCGGGTATAATAAGTATACCAGTATTTTGTATTTTGTAATGTAATGTATGTCCACTGTATGTACATATTGTTTTTGGTTTTGAGCAGTTGTAAATTCAAATTGTACCTTGAAGTTGTAAAATAATTATGAGTTATTTTGGCTTGTAAAAGTTGTATTATATTTCTTATATCTCAATCTTTGAAAAATCACTATGGAATTGATTTGATAAATATGTGGTGTTGAGAAATGTGTTGGAGTTGAGATTTGGAAATATATTGAAGTGTCTTTTTACAGGTTTTCTGAAGAACTGTTTTATGCAAAATACAGATGGCACTCTGCCAAAATTTTTACAGAAATTCCAAATAAATCAAATGAGTTAATTGTTTCACTTCAGTTCACCAAAGTCTTTAACACCTGTAAATAGTGCTCACCACTGTAAAACAAGTAAGAAAAGTTTTTAAAATCCCTTGTAGTGTATTTAATGGGTTATCAGTAGACGGAGTTGGTAATTCATTAAGTATACTACGGGATCATATTATGCCTTACAGAGGGGTAGGGTGTGACATGTTTTAGTGGTATCAGAGCAAAGTTTTTAAATTCTATTTTCACCTGTTATTTGAATATTCTTTCTTCATAGTACAACTGCTCAATATCATTGTTTGATACATACAGTACATTACATTATAAATATGCACTAACGAGAGGAAATCTCCTGGTATTAATTGTTCAGGAGGTCTAAGATCCTCGCATTGACTATGGAAGAGGGTGATCGTTCAGTCGATCAATCTATAGAGGCTGAGGTGCAAAGGGATGCCCCAGCTGTACAAAATGTTAGTGGTTCAGAAGACACCGGCCCTGCATCTGCGATTTCTGCTCGATTCGCTCGTGAGATGGCTGCAATGTTTCAACAAATGGCTGGTAATGTACCTACTCAAGTCCCAATACAGACACCAGTGGTACAACCACAGTCTCCTACCAGGAAGTATGATAAATTGATGAAATATGGGGCTACAGAGTTTAAGGGGACAGTAGATCCTCTAGAGGCTGAACAATGGTTAGAGAGGATGGATAGGGTGTTCAAGAAGCTACATTGTACAGAAGGGCTTAGATTTGAATACTCAGTGTCCTTACTACAGGGGGATGCTTATGACTGGTGGAAAACCATTCCCCACAGTCTGGTAGAACCTACAGTGCTAACATGGAATGATTTTCTCAGGGAATTCAGACAAAAATATGTCCCTGATGCTTATGTAGACCAGAAGCTGCAAGAGTTCCTAAGTCTGAAACAGGGGGGCAGATCAGTGGCTGAGTATGAAAGGGAATTTTCCCGCCTTAGCCATTATGCAGTGAGTCTACTCTCTACCAGCAGGGAGAGATGCAAGAGGTTTGAAACTGGCTTGAAGCCCAGTATTAGATTACAAGTAGTAGGCTTCAAACACACTAACTTCTCTGAACTTGTTTCTCAAGCCCTAGAGTTGGAAAGAATTGAGTTTGAAGCTGCTCCTGAGAAAATGAGATCAGAGAAGACAGAGGAAGAGGGAAAATCAGAGAGCAGTTCCAGTGGTCCCACCGGAAAGAGGAAGAACTATGAGGACACAGCAGAGGTGGCAAGAAGTGCAGTAGGGAAGACATTCGGAATGAAACCTCCTCTATCCGGTCGGAGTACAGGAGGTTCCTACCATTCCGCCAATGTGAAAATTGTGGAAGATATCATGGTGGGATATGCTATAAGGCTATTGGAGCTGTTATAGCTGTGGAGGCAAAAGACATTTTGCCAAGGACTGATGAGTCGCAGAGTTGGACCACCTCCTACTCTGCGGAAGGTCGATTCGAGCCACATCACGAGCTCACAACCACCTAGCGAGGTAGAGGCGGGGTAGAGGTAGCCCGATGGCAGCCAAGGCACGGTAAAACATTCGAGCAAGATAGTGCTCGGTCGAGTCTATGCAATGAGACAGAGGAAGAGGCGAGACATCGGCGTTGTGGTTGGTACCTTCTCAACTTTTAACCAAGATGTGTTTGTGTTATTTGATCCGGTTCTACCCATTTTTATGTGAGTGCTAGCATCATTGATTGCATTCTGTTCCATGTACAAAAATGGACTTTGAGGTGCTAGTAACAAGTCCGCTAGGACAGAGGTCGAGAAATAAATTTTGATACATTAATGATTAGTCCTTTAGGATAGGGATTGTGATAATAAGTGAAATTAGTTTTGGAAGAGTTTATCGTGAAAAGTATTTCTGACACACCATAAGTTATAAAGCTAATTGGCGAGCCTATTTAATGTAAAGCAAGAGGACGTAAAAGTAAGTTCTGATAATAGAATTGCTCTAGATGAATGCAGAGATGTTACTGTTAGTAATTGTTAATGGATATTGTAATCAGAATAAGTTCGGATATCAGTGAATTCAAAAAGGACAAAGGATAGGAAAGTTTGATCTATTGGGATGTATTGTAATAACTATGCAATGTTCTTGATTTTTATCTTTGCTGCGGATTCTGATTACTAACTTGAGATTATTGTGTAGAGCTACGTACTATCTGATAGTACACCTAGATGAGGATAGTTGCCAACGGCATCTGTTTTTGTATAGTTATGCCAGGACATAATTCAATTGTTAGAAATAAGTTTGAAAATCCTACTTAGGGATCTAAAACTCAAAAATTAGAATATCGAAAGGTTATAGTTCGGTACAAAAGAAAGTAAGTTATAAAATATTGACAGATAAAAAGAGTTATGGAAGTAGAGATTTGAATAGTTGATTCATATATAACAAAGAAATATTACGAATGTGAGGAAGACTATGGACCAGAATGGTCAGAGGACCAATGACTGATGAATGATTCTAACACGACCTCAAGGGTCATTCAAGAAGGAACATGAATCGAAATATTAGACAGGACAATAGTAAGAGGAGATTAGTGTTATCCAAACAAATTAAACGTTGTATTAGATTGTTAAAAGTCTTATTCAAATTCGAGGAAAAGAAGATTATACGATCGTATAGAAAGGAGAAAATAAACGTATGACTATTGTAAGATGGCTATTGAGTAAAATTTCGAGACGAAATTTATTTAAGGGGGGGGGGGGGGGGAGAATTTTAACACCCCTAAGTTCGGTAGTGCGTTCTGCTGCTCCCGGTGACCAGTGTTGTCCGGACAGCTAGGATGCCTAGAACTACACTTTGATATGAGGGAGGAGACATAAAATAATGAAATACAAGAAAAGAAAATACAAGAAAAACAAAGGAAAAATAATAGCAAAGAAATGTGATCAAGTTAAGCGAGCCGGGAAACCTAACGATGGGTGACCGCACCGGGAAGTCACGGCGTGGACCGTTGACTAGCCCTGGACTGTGGGGAACCCTGGAAAACATTTTTATGACTTAAATAGACCCTTATTGGAGAATAAATATCATTAGAAAGATCAAAGAAAAATTAAATAATTAGTACAAAGAAAAGTGAGAAATCGAAAAACAGACAAAATCCGGTGTTACTGGAAAATCGGAAATGCAGCCCGAACATGGGCATTATGGTCATTTGACATTCCGAATTGTCTTTTGACCTAAATTTCCATTAAAAATAAATAATATTACACTTAGAAAATAAAATGAAAAAATTAAATTGAGGGTACCTAATACAAATAGCCAAAATGGAGTGAAAAATGTGTAAATAAAACATGTAAGCTTATTATATAGTTAAAATTGAGTGAGTGGGCCACTAAAGGAATATAATATACACATAATGGGGCAGCTGTAACTCCATTATCCAAACAGAAAAGTTCATCTTCTCCAAAACACCAAACCAGCCGAATTGAAGGAAAGGAGAAAACCTCCATGGGCATTTACATGCAACCTTCATCCACTCCCTCATTTCACCTCTAAACACTTAGGTTCCTTCATGAAAAATTGTCTACACATCACAAGGAAGAGTTTGATACCAAATTTAATAAGTTTAATCAAGGTTTAACAAGTTCCAACTATAAGGTAAGTTAGCATTTTTGAAGATTTCTTTGTTAAACTTTGTGTACATGTTATGGATGTTGAATTTGTGAAGAAAATTTTTAAGTTGAAGAGTTA
The DNA here is from genome assembly GCF_030052815.1 of Hevea brasiliensis. Lineage (NCBI taxonomy): Eukaryota > Viridiplantae > Streptophyta > Magnoliopsida > Malpighiales > Euphorbiaceae > Hevea > Hevea brasiliensis. The sequence goes on along the minus strand of NC_079495.1, from coordinate 74,050,692 downwards.
TTGAGATATCCATTTTTGGGCAGCCATGTAGTCATGTATTTGATGAAATAATTGTGCATATATTTGATGAGAAATGATGTTGGTTATGGTGATTTAATATCCTAGTAAAATATTTCATATGTATAAGGTGATTTTTGCACTTTGATGAAAATTGATGATTGTAGGACACTTGGGTATTGAGGAAGATTTTCGGCAGCTTGGGGATTCTTGAATAAATGTGTGTGTTCATGAAGGTGTTGGCAGAATATTGACCTTGAGAGTTGATGGATATGTGTATAGATTGATTGTGTAAGTATATGTAAAAATTTGTAATGGTTAGGTGTGTATGTGATTGTATTTAGACTTTGTAAATGTGAGCTTTAATTGGTGTATTAAGGATAATTGTAATCTTTCCAAAGTGATGTTAATGTAAAGTGGAATATGGTTTTGGTAATGAACCAAAACAGAAATGGTAAGGGGAAATGCACATATAGTAATGAAGTGTGTAATTGATGTATGTTAAGTAAGGTAGTTAAGGGCAGTGTACATTTTAGCCAATAAGTTTAAATGTGTAACCTCAATTGGTATGAGACCAATTGGAGGTGAAACAAGGCACAAAATGTGCCAACTTTCATTGAGAAAGCATACCAAAATTCTGCTTGCAAGGTGACCTAAGAAAATGACCAATTCGGATTAGGTACAATTAGGACCTGAAAAATGACCAATTGGGCAGCAGTGAGTGTTTAGGCCATAACTCACTCAAAACAGGTCCAATTGACCTGAAATTTTAACCATGAATAGTTAAGACCCATACCTACAAGTCTTATGAAGACACCAAAACCCAGAAATGACCATAAGCAAGTCAAACAACTTGCACAAGTTCGGGTCCAAAAACTGGCCGAACCAGAGTTGACCAAATTGACCTAAAATTGACCTAATTTGATGCCATTTGACCAGCAATAGTGTAATGACCATAACTTGGTCTACTTAACTCGGATTGACCTGAAATTTTGCCCCTCTTGCAATAAAACATAGATCTACAAGTTTGTAGTTTTGACCAAAACCCGAAAACCGAGGGAACTAGGTCGTCTAGCTAGGTCAAACTAGTATCCCGGAATCTAGCAAGTTGCATTAAAATGCACTAAACAAGGAAATGAAATTGGTAACGTGTACCAAACCTAAAACCCTATCGAATGTGACATATTAACGACACTAAAACCTAATTTACATTAAACGCATCGAGCGTCGGTATATTAGGTAATTGAGCAAATAATAGCCTTCAGTGAATTACTTATCGAACATTATCGTTAGAGACAGTTTAATTTAGTACTGAAACACTTCAAATTGTGTTTCTCGATTGCAAAGACTCGAAAAGGGAAGGAAACACTGAGTCCAGACCAGGAGACAATTATCAGAGGTTTGTGCACAACTAGTTTTCAACTGATTTTACTCTGAATAAGATTTCATATGATTAATTGTATGTTATTGATTTAAATTGTGTTTGTGCACAACAGTATTTCTTTTGAATTTTCAATTGAAATAAATATTGACTATTTGTACATTATTATTTTAAATTGTGGAAATGTGTTTGAATGGATATTTATTGCTTGAAAAGCAGTGTAAATGATTTGATGAATACTATTGATTGAAAAGCACTGTAAATGGTTTTTGTGGAAATTAAAGATAATTATGAATTGTGTTGCCATTTTGTGAATGAAATTATAACTTTGGAAATTTATTGGATTCTCACGAATCATTTGAATAAAATGTTTGGAATTGATTTTGTGTTCACACTTAGCATGACAGTATGATATCATTCCTTCTCCATTTATGGAGTCGTGATCGTTTATTTTTCTCCCTCTCTGATTTACCAGTTGAGGTGATCGGATGAGTACTCATTATATAGCTTGCTCCCTTCCTCATTGATTTCGATTAGTGGGGTTGTGATTGCTTTGTCGTGGTGTACAACGCGGCATTGATCGGAAAATTGTGTCATGGCTTAAGTTGTGAATGAATTGGCAACACTGTATTCTTAACTTATTCGACTAAATTGTGTTGTTATGCGATTTGATAATTTATGAAATGAAGTTAAATTCTTATTGACATTTACTGTCTTTCGAATTTAACTGTGTTCTGATTATTGAGATTTATTGTGAGATTGTGAAATGAATTTAAACTCTTATGGACATATACTGTCTTTTGAATTCAACTATGATCTGACTTACCGAAATTTATTGTGATATTGAGAAATGGAGTTTAAATTTTGGTTGACAATTATTGTCTTGAAATTAACTGTGGTTTTAAGTATCCACTATTTATATGATTTATGAATTGTGATTTAAATTGTATTTGGTTAATGTTGTGCACCACTGAGATATTGTCTCAGCGATAGCTTTTTATTGCTGTCGCAGGTAGACAGACCGACAGGGCAGCAGATTAGGCTGCTAGTACCTCCAGCGAGAGACTACCGGGTATAATAAGTATACCAGTATTTTGTATTTTGTAATGTAATGTATGTCCACTGTATGTACATATTGTTTTTGGTTTTGAGCAGTTGTAAATTCAAATTGTACCTTGAAGTTGTAAAATAATTATGAGTTATTTTGGCTTGTAAAAGTTGTATTATATTTCTTATATCTCAATCTTTGAAAAATCACTATGGAATTGATTTGATAAATATGTGGTGTTGAGAAATGTGTTGGAGTTGAGATTTGGAAATATATTGAAGTGTCTTTTTACAGGTTTTCTGAAGAACTGTTTTATCCAAAATACAGATGGCACTCTGCCAAAATTTTTACAGAAATTCCAAATAAATCAAATGAGTTAATTGTTTCACTTCAGTTCACCAAAGTCTTTAACACCTGTAAATAGTGCTCACCACTGTAAAACAAGTAAGAAAAGTTTTTAAAATCCCTTGTAGCGTATTTAATGGGTTATCAGTAGACGGAGTTGGTAATTCATTAAGTATACTATGGGATCATGTTATGCCTTACAGAGGGGTAGGGTGTGACAATTATTATATGCAAATTCTGCCAGTGGGAGATATCTATCCCAACTCCCCTCAAATTCAATGACACAACTCCTTAGCATATCCTCCAGGATCTGGATTACTAGTTCTGATTGTCCATCCGTCTGAGGATGAAAAGCCGTGCTAAAACAGAGTTGTGTGCCCAAGGCTTCTTGCAACTTTTTCTAGAATCTCAATGTAAACCTTGGGTCTCAATCAGATATGATGGAAAGTGGGATTCCATGCAGTCTAACTATCTCACTGATATACAATTCTGCTAACTTCTCCAGTGAGTAGTCGGTCTAATCGGCGAGAAATGTGCCGACTTCAATCTATCCACTATAACCCACACTGCATCATGCTTCTTTTGGGTGAGAGGTAGACCACTAACAAAATCCATAGTGACCCGATCCCATTTCCATTCAGTTATGCTTATAGGCTGTAGCAATCCTGATGGAACTTGATGTTCTGCTTTAACTTGCTGACATGTCAAACACTTAGTCATATAGTCAGCTATATCCCTCTTCATACCAGGCCACCAATAATAAGGCTTCAAATCATTATACATTTTTTTGCTTCCCGCGTGCATAGCATAAACACTAGTGTATGCTTCTTTCAGAATACTAGTCTTTAGTTCCCCATCATCTGGTACACACACTCTTCCTCTGTAGTACAGACACCCATCTGCTTTCACCTCATAATCAGTTTCCTTTCCCTCTAGAATTTTACCCATAATGGCCATTAATTTTTCATCTGCCTTCTGCCCATCTTGTATTTGCTGTAGTAGGTTTGGCCTCACTTGTAACTCAGCCAAAATAGCTCCATCTTGAGCTAAGGACAGACAGGCATTTAGTGATCTTAAAGCTGTGATGGATTTTCTGCTCAAGGCATCAGCAACTACATTTGTCTTCCCAGGATGATAATCTATCACACAATCATAGTCCTTTAGGAACTCAATCCATCGCCTCTGTCTAAGATTGAGCTCCTTATGGGTTAGCAAATATTTTAAACTCTTGTGGTCTGTATAGATGTAGCATTTTTCACTATATAAATAATGCCTCCATATCTTCAGTGTGAAGATAATTGCTGCTAACTCGAGGTCATGAGTAGGGTAGTTCTGTTCATGTGGCCTTAACTGCCTGGAAGCATAGGCAATCACTTTCCCCTCTTGCATTAATACACACCCTAGCCCATTATGTGAGGCATCACTGTAGACCACAAAGTCTTTTCTTGACACTGGCTGTGTTAACACTGGTGCTTCTATCAACATAGCCTTCAGCCTCTCAAAACTGGCTTGGCACTTGTCGTTCAAGCCAAATTTCACATTCTTGTGGAACAACTTGGTCATTGGAGCAGCTATAAGAGAGAATCCCTTCCCAAATATTCTGTAATACCCAGTTAGCCCCAAGAAACTTCTGACCTCAGTTGTATTTCTGGGAGGCTTCCATTCCATCACTGCTTCTATCTTTTTAGGATCCACTCTAATCCCCTTAGCTGATATTATGTGTCCAAGAAAGGAGATTTCACTCATCCAGAAGTCACACTTGGACAACTTAGCATATAGCTTCTTTTCTCGCAGGGTTTGCAGAACAATCCTCAAATGTTCATCATGTTCTTCCCTGGCCTTGGAATACACCAGAATATCATCAATAAAGACCACTACAAACTGATCTAAGTATGGATGGAAGATAAGGTTTATAAGGTCTATAAATGCTGCTAGTGCATTTGTTAACCCAAACGGCATCACTAAAAATTCATAATGCCTATACCGGGTTCTGAATGCAGTTTTTGACACATCTGCATCCTTTACCCTCAACTGATGATACCCTGATCTGAGATCAATTTTTAAAAATACACCGGCTCCCTTCAACTGATCAAACAGATCGTCAATTCTGGGCAATGGATATTTATTCTTCATAGTTACCTTGTTCAACTACCAGTAATCAATACACAATCTCAAAGTTCCATCCTTCTTCTTCACAAATAGCACCGGAGCTCCTCATGGTGACACACTGGGGCGTATGAACCCCTTATCGAGTAACTCCTGCAACTGAATTTTCAACTCCCTCAATTTAGTGGGTGCCATCCTATAAGGAGCAATAGAAATTGGTGCTGTACCCGGCATTACCTCAATAGCAAACTCGACTTCCCTTTCTGGTGGTAAACCAGGCAATTCTTCAGGAAATACATATGGGAAGTCTCTTACTATGGGTATATCACATAGGTTTGTCTTAGCCTGCCTAGTATCAACCACGTGTGCTAGGTAAGCTTCACAGCCTTTACTCATCAATCTTCTTCCAACTGTGGCTGAGATAACATTGGACAGGAAATCTATCCTTTCACCCACAACAGTAATCTCATTACCCTCAGAAGTTTTCAGAGAAATCCTCTTCAATTTGCAATCAACTATTGCCTGATGACGTGACAACCAGTCTATTCCCAAAATCACGTCAAACTCGTGGAAGGGCAATTTAATTAGGTCTGTCGAGAATTCATACCCCTGAATCCTCAACGGGCAACCTTTATACACCTTATTCACTACCACACTTTGGCCTAGTGGATTTGTGACCAGAATGTCTTGATCACTCTCCTCTATTAAAACTCCCCTCTCTACGGGTAGTTTGATGCAGATGTATGAATGAGTGGATCCTGGATCCACCAATGCATGCACAAAAGTGTTGTAGAGGGAGAACGTACCGCTGATAACATCCGGGGCATCTTGCTCCTCCTGAGCTCTGAGAGCATAGGCCCTGGTAGGTACTCTAGTCTCTAGTGCCACATCTTACCCCTCTGTAAGGCATAACATGATCCCGTAGAATACCTAATGAACTACCGAACTTCACCTACCGATAACTCATTAAGTACCCTACAAGGGATTTTAAAACAATTTTCTTATTTTTGATAAGTGGTGAGCATTTCTAATAAGTATTTAAAACATGTAATTAAGTGGAAAGCTAGTTGGAAATTTTGGCCCATTTTATTTTTTCGCAAATTTTATAAAAATTTTGACAGAGTTCTGTCTGTATTTTGAGAAACCAGTTCTTCAAATTCCTGTAAAAAGCACTTCTAAAAATTTTTCTCAACAACTGCTTCAATTTCATACTCAATCTCAATCAATTTCTCAACACATTTATCAACTTTCAAATTTCAAATCCACTATCAATGATCATCAAAATACTAGCAATCCATTTCATTCAAATTAAATAAAATAGTTCCATTCATATTTCATTAGAAACAAAACAATTTAGATACATCATTACAAAATTTACATTAAGAGAATTTCAAACTACAATATATATTACAACTTTATACAATTTTTATACAAACTGCTCAATACCCATTTTTACATGTCCATACATTTATGTGTAATATATACATCAAAAGAAATATTTACAGTTAGGGTATAAATTATACCCGAAGACTTTAAGCTGATAGCTCCTCACACCTCAGCAGTTCGGTCTGCTGCTCCTCTAGTCTCCATATCTGCGACAGTAATAGAAGCTATCGCTGAGTACTAGGACTCAGTGGTGCACAACATACTAAAATAATCTTTATGCAAAACTTAAATCACATTTATTCAAAAATTTGGCAGAACATGAGAATTAAGTACAAATCATGCATTGTGAGATTTTAAATGCAAACCAAGTTCATTTCGAAGTATCAAAACACATTTCATAAAACCCACAGTTAGATCATGCCATTCGAAACAAATAGAATCTCAATAGCCAGAGGCTAAAGAGATATCACATCACAAGGGTAGCTAGCTCAAATATATGGATATCCATTCACATCTTCTTCTACTGGCACACCTCAACACTTCTCTAGAGAAGGAATCAAAATTCGAAACTAATTACCCCCACTAGTCGTGCTAATGAGGTGTTCAAATATATGGTCATGACACTGTGGTTTCAAAACTTATCTTAACAATTTGCTAAACATTGTCATTTCAATATACATAATAACTTTCAACAATTTAAATCAAAACATCATAAGAATGCCATAATCCAATGTTTCACATTATTCAAAACAATATGCAAAAGATTATTACAAAAAGTATACGTTGTGCACAAACCTCAAATGAGTCGCCTGTTGGCCTTGACTAGACTCCTCGGGTTCTGTCCCGGTATTCCTTTCCACTAAAACACACAATTTCACAGTGTTTCAGCACCATAACTTAGCATAAATCCAAAAATAAATTTAACTTCACTTTTACCTAGCTCTAACGTGCTAAATTTGACGTTCTTGAAATTTTGTGTTTCGGGTTACTATTCACTGCACTATTCAAGTCAAATTATTGACTTTCTAAGGCTTAATAGGTATGGAAATTCCAACTTTACCCACATACCACATTTTGGTCACCAAACTTGTTGGTTTTGGTCATTTTCTCAAAACTTAGGTCTTTTAGGCAAAATTGCCAAATTTTCAGTTTTGGTGTCCCTAATTGTACTGTTTCATTGGTCAGTTTACTGTTAGAATTTGGCAAAACTTTCTTCATAGAAAATGTTCCTTATTGTCTTAAGTTTATTGTCCTTTTTGAATCACCCCAATTGGAGTTTTGTAACTCAAGTTATAAGCAAATCACATTTACTGTTTATGCTGCAGAATTTGGTTCTGTAGATTTGTTGATCCAACTTCATTCAGTAATTTGATCAAGTTAGGTCCATAATTTGGTCTAACTTTCTTCATATGAAATATTCTACTATGCCTTAGGTTTCCATTGGTTCAAGAATTGCCTAAATCAGAGTTTTCTAGAGAGAGTTATAGCCATTGAAACTTTACTGTTCAAATGGCAAATCTGCAGTCTGCAGATTCAGGTCACCAAATTTGCTCAGTAATTTGATTAGGTTAATGGCATAATTTGGATTGGTGTTCTTCATGAAAGTTTTAGGTATATATTTCATCTAACCACTGGTAAAATTTCAGGTCATTTTGACCTGCCTAGCTCGAGTTATGACCAAATGAACAAACACTGTTCATTTGGCCAGTTTGTGCAGTGGCAGCCTGCGATTTCTCAACTTCGGTCACTTTGTTCACTAGGTTTTAGTCACTTTTTGGGCAGGCTTCCTAAATGAAAATTGTGTCATTTAGTGCCTATTTTCATCCCCAACTGGTCCCATATCCATTGGACTTGTAAAATTTCATTTTTCGTCCCTCAAAGGAGGTTTTGGTCATGCTGCCAGCACATGACCTTATCCAATCCGAATTGGCTTTTAATTCCAACATTTCTAACACACCTCATTTGGTCACAAATGACCATTTTTCACTTCACATTAGGTCAAAGACACCATTTACAAGTTTTTCACATTTTTGGTCTCTAAACCCTAATGTCCAAACCCTAATTCACTAACCTCATGCATTTACTTGATTCCATACCTCTAAACATAGTCATTCAACTAACTAAGGTTTATATACCCAATTAAATCCATCAAACCATGCAAATATACTCCCATATACATGCTGGCTGAAAATTATTCATGTTCCCTCAACAAATTTTTATTTCATTTTAAGCATTTTTCTAAGTTAACTAAGTTATAAACACAAGTAATAAACTCATTTGCAACTTAAATCACTAACCTTTGTGTAGCAACTTCTAACTCTCCTTTTCTCCAATTTTCTTTCTTCTTTTCTCCTTTCTTTGATGACCAATCTTCTTTTCAAGTGATTAAATCAAGTTTTTATGGGAGAATTTGGGGTAAGGTAGGGTCAAATGGGTGTTTAAAAGCTTGTATTCAAGCTTTCATGGAGGATCAATGGTGGGGTTTGGGAAACACTATGGCTGCCATTTTCTTTGAGGTAGGAGAAGGTTGATATTTTTGTTTTTATGTATTTTATGTCTTGTTTTATGTATTCGAATGGGTCAACAATTATGGGAATTAAAATAATTAATTTTGACATCATTTTGATGTCATAAGGTGATGTAATTAACTTTTTCTTTTCTTTTCTTTTTCTTTTTTTTTTTCTATTTATTTTTCTATTAGTTCTTTAATTTAATTCTCGATTCCGAAATTTTCTTTTCCCCAATTTTATTTGACAGTTAGGTCAGGAGTCATCTCTGGGGTCAATTGACCAAATTGCCCCTCGCCGGTTCATCCCGGTTTGCAATTAATTCCATATTTCTTCCTGCTTCCTGACCTAATTATTTGATTGGCTTAACAGTTATTTTTCGTTATTTTCTCTTTTCCACTGTGTTTATAAGGGTCCTAAGGACCGCAACGTCACTTTTTATGGTTCGAAATTTGAGTTTAAAATGACTTCGCAGTCATTCCTGAGAAGGTCACTCATCGCTGTGACTCTCAGCTCGTTTAACTTCTTCTGTTCTGTTTTTCTTATTTATACTTAACTAATTGAACATTACTAATTATTTGTATTTATGGCTTATCTAGTTGTCTTAAGTGTGGTTCTAATCCCCTTAATTGTCCAGACCGACATCGGTCACCGGAACAGTGAAATCTACCAGGCTATGCAAACGGGGGTGTTACAAAAATATCAAAAGTGGCCTAATGTCCTACCAAATGCACTGCAATGTGAGGTGACTCTGGACTCCGGGCGTAGATCTGAAGGCTCACCCTGTATGAGGCCTGCTGAACTCCCTAGCTATGTCTCTATGTCACACCTTACTCCTTTGTAAGGCATAACATGATCTCGCAGAATACCTAATGAACTACCGAACTTCATCTACCGGTAATTCATTAAGTACACTACAAGGGATTTTAAAACTATTTTCTTACATTTCGGAAGTGGTGAGCATTTTGGTAGGAATTAAAATCATTTATTCAAAGCTTATAAACTAGTAAAAATTTTTTCCATTTTAATTTTACTGCAAATTTTATAAAAATTTTGACAGAGTTTCGTTTGTATTTGGAGAAAACAATTCTTCAAATACCTGAGAAAAACACTCCAAAAAATTTTTCACAACTCCCAACCACCAAATAATTTCAAGTCAACTCAATTTAATTCACTTCAAAATAATTCCACAATCCAATCAAAGTTTATCATCTCAAAATATTTAATAACTTCATTCACAGTGCATAAAGTATGAAATTCACAAACTACAAATATTAATTTACAAAAAGAAGTTCCAAAAATAATATTATTACAATTTATTATACAACTGCTCACTTTACATTGATACTTATGACATTACAGTATTTACATCAAAATAACTACAAGGGTATAAAACAATACCCGTACAGAAAAGGTCAATGAAGTCTTCAATATCGATAGCAGCTCACTCTGCTGCTTTCTCCTTGCTCTTATCTGCGAAAGCAAAACAAGCTATCGCTGAGTATAAAAATACTCAGTGGTGCACAATAAAAATTTGAAATACAATACCTAAATCATTCATTGCCAAAACACAATTTAAATATTTCTCAATCACATTTCACAAATTATCAAAGCTCATAATAACACAATTTAGTCAAATAATTTAAGAACACAGTGTTGCCAATTCATACACAACTTAAGCCATGACACAAAATTTCCGTTCAATGCCGTGTTGTACACCACGACAAAGCAATCTACAACCCCACTAATCAAAATCAATGAGGGAGGTGGCTAGCTAGCTAATGAGTACTCATCCGATCTACAACCTCAACTGGTAAACCAGAGAGGGAGGAAAAATAATCGATCTCACCCCATGAATGGAGGAGGAATAATAAGGCACTGTCATGCTAAGTGTGAAATAAAAATCTATTTCAAACATCTTATTCAAATAATTCATGAGAAATCCGATAGAATTCCAAAGTCATAGTTTCATTCACAAAGTGGCAACACAATTCATGATTAACACCAAATTTTCATAAATCATACCAAATCAAATTTTCAATGACAAAATACTCAAATAAGGTTTATTGTGCACAAACCTGACGTGAGTCGCCTCTAGGCCTTGACTCAGTCTCTTAGAGCTTCCAAGTCTTTTTCAGCTGAAACACACAGTTTCAAAGTGTTTCAGTACCATAACTTAGCATAAATTCAAAAATAAATTTAACTTCACTTTTATCTAGCTCTAATATGCTAAACTCGACGTTCTTAAAATTTTTGTGTTTCGGGTTACTATTCACTATACTATTCAAGTCAAATTGTTAACTTTCTAAGGCTTAATAGGTATGGGAATTCCAACTTCACCCACATTGCACATTTTGGCCACTAAACTTGTTGGTTTTGGTAATTTTCTCAACACTTAAGTCTTTTAGGCAAAATTGTCAATTTTCAGTTTTTGGTGTCTAGGTTTCACTGTTCTATTGGTCACTTTTTTATTGGAATTTGGCAAAACTTCCTCCATAGAAAATGTTCCCTATTGTCTTAAGTTTATTCTCCTTTTTGAATCACTCCAATTAGAGTTTTTTAGCTCAAGTTATATCCAAATTATGGTTACTGTTCATGCTGTAGAATTTAGTTCTGCAGATTTATTGATCCAAATTTGTTTAGCAATTTGATCAAGTTAAGTCCATAATTTGGTCTAATTTTCTTCATATGAAATGTTCTACTATGTCTTAGGTTTCCATCAGTTCAAGAATCACCTAAATCGGAGTTCTCTAGGGAGAGTTATAGCCATTAAAACTTTACTATTCATATGGTAAATCTGCAGTTCTGCAGGTTCAGTGATTCAACTTTGCTCAGTAATTTGATTGGGTTAATGGCATAATTTGAGTTTATATCCTTCATGAAAGTTTTAGATCTATATCTCATATAACCACTGGTAAAATTTCAGGTCATTTTGACTTGCCTAGCTCGAGTTATGACCAAATGAACAAATACTATTCATTTGTTCAGTTTGTGCAGGGCAGCCTGCAATTTTCCAACTTTGGTCAACTTGTTCACTAGGTTTTAGTCACTTTTTGGGCATGCTTCCTAAATGAAAATTGTGTCATTTATTGCCTATTTTCATTCCCAATTAGTCTCGTACCAATTGGACTTGTAAAATTTCATTTTTGGTCCCTCAAAGTTGACTTGGTCATGCTACAGCAGCATGACAACACTCCCTCCGAATTTGACTTTAATTCCAACACTTCTAACACACTTAATTAGGTCACAAATGACCATTTCTCACTTCACATTAGGTCAAAGACACCATTTACAAGTTTTTCACATTTTTGGTCTCTAAACCCTAATGTCCAAAACCCTAAGTTTGTCCAATCTTCACAATTCATGTAATCTAAATATACAATTCACATATATAACATCTATTCACCAAGATTTCATGTTTAACCTAACTAAATACCATCAAAACCTTAGGATTCCATGGCTGCCACATTCTCTCTTCCCTTGTTTAAGCGTGGTTTCCTTTATTTCTAATGCAATTTCATCACACATAAACTTAAATTCATGAATTCAATAAGAATCTAAACTTGAAATTGCACTTACCTCAATTTGTAGATTTCCTAATTCTTCAATTCTCCAAGTTTTCTTTTCCTTCTTGCTCCCAAAGTGTTTATCTAGGTCTAGGGGTAAGATTTACTTAAGGACTTTAGGGGAATTTATGGTTAAATTGGGGTGTATGAAGCTTAAATTGGGAGCTTCAATGGAGTTTGAGAGAGAGAGCTAAGGGAGAGAGAAAACGATTTGGAAGGGAAGAAGAGGACAATGAATTTTTTTTTCTTTTCTTTTCTTTTATTTACTTATAGAAGACCCAAAAATTCCAATTAAGTAAATATATTAAGTATCATTTTTATGGCATCATGCATGAGGTCATGCATGATGTCATCACCTTTTGACTTTTCTATTTTCCTTTTTTTTCTATTTATTTTTCTATTAGTTCCTTAACTTAATTCTCGATTTTGAAATTTTCTTTTCTCTGATTTTATTTGATAGTTAGGTCAGGAGTCAGCTCTCGGGGTCAATTGACTAAATTGCCCCTCGCCTGTTCATCCCGGTTTGCAAATAATTCAAATTTTCTTTCGGCTCCCTGACCTAATTATTTGACTGGCTTAACAGTTCTTTTTCATGATTTTCTCTTTTCCACTATGTTCATAAGGGTCCTAAGGACCGCGGCATCACATTTTACGGTTCGAAATTTGAGTTTAAAATGGCTTCGCAGTCGTTCTCGAGACGGTCACCCATCGCTGTGACTCTCAGCTCATTTAACTTCTTATGTTCTGTTTTTCTTATTTATACTTAACTAATTGGCAATTACTAATTATTTGTATTTATGGCTTCTTTAGTTGTCTTAAGTGTGGTTCTAATCCCCTTAATTGTCCGGACCGACACTGATCACCGGAACAGTGAGATCTACCAGGCTATGCAAACGGGGGTGTTACAATTCTCCCCCCCTTAAATAAATTTTCTCTCAAAATTTTACCTGGTATTTATCTCTGAATAGTTGTGGGTGTTGTCTCCTCATGTCCTCCTCTTGTTCCCAAGTAGCCTCTTGGCCCAAATGATGGTTCCACAGCACTTTTGTCACACCCTACCCCTCTGTAAGGCACAACATGATCCTGTAGTATATGTAACACCCCTAAGTTCGGTAGTGCATTCTGCTGCTCCGGTGACCAGTGTTGTCCGGACAGTTAGGATGCCTAGAACTACACTTCAATATGAGTGAGGAGACATAAAATAATGAAATACAAGAAAAGAAAATACAAGAAAAACAAAGGAAAAATAGTAGCAAAGAAATGTGATCAAGTTAAGCGAGCCGAGAACCCTAGCGATGGGTGACCGCACAGGGAAGTCACGGCGTGGACCGTTGACTAGCCTTGGACTGCGGGGAACCCTGGAAAACATTTTTAGGACTTAAATAGACCCTTATTGAAGAATAAATATCATTAGGAAGATCAAAGAAAAATTAAATAATTAGTACAAAGAAAAGTGAGAAATCGAAAAACGGACAAAACCCGGTGTTACAGAAAAATCGGGAATGCAACCCGAACAGGGGCATTATGGTCATTTGACATCCCAAATTGTCTTTTGACCTAAATTTCCACTAAAAATAAATAATATTACACTTAGAAAATAAAATGAAAAATTAATTTGGTGGTACCTAGAGTAAATAGCTAAAATTATGGGTTAATGTGGGATAAATGAACAATTAACATATAATATGATTTAAATTTGGTGAGTGGACCACTTGGGATTAATCAAACACTAAATGGGGCAGGTGTAAGTCCACTACACCATCTGCACATCATCTTCTCCAAATTTTCTTCACCATGCCGAAATGAAGGATGGGAAAATTCTCCATTGCCGTTTTGTGTAAAGCTTCCTCCACTCCTCCATTTCAACTCCAATCACTTAGGTTCCTTCATTAAAGTTTGTCTACACATCATAAGGAAGAGCTTGATACCAAAATCAAGAAGTTTAATCAAGGTTTGGCAAGTTCCAACCATAAGGTAAGTTTGTATTTTGGAAGATTGCTTTGTAAAACTTTGTGTTCATGTTATGGGTGTTGGTTTTGTGAAGAAAAATTTCAAGTTTGAGAAGCTATTGATATGTTCATTTTGGACAGCCATGGAGTTATGTATTTGATGAAATATTTGTACATATATTTGATGAGAAATTATGTTGGTTATGGTGATTTAATATCCTAGTAAATTATTCCATATGTATATGGTGATTTTTGCACTTGGATGGAAATTGATGAATTGTAGGACACTTTGGTGTTGAGAAAGCTTTTCGGCAGCCTTGGGATTCTTGGATAAATGTATGTGTTCATGAAGGTGTTGGCAGAAATATTGACATTAAGGTTGATGGATATGTATATAGATTGATTGTGTAAAGTGTATGTAAGAACTAGTAAGGTTTAGGTGTATATGTGATTGTACTTAGACTTTGTAAATGTGAGTTTTAATTGGTGTATTAAGGATGTTTGTAATCTGCCCAAAGTGATGTTAATGTAAAGTGGAATATGGTTTTGGTAATGAACCAAAACAAAATTGGTAAGGGAAGTGGACATATAGTAATGTAAGTGTATAATTGATGTATGTTAAGTAAGGTAGTTAAGGGCAGTATGTATTTTAGTATATAACTTTACATGTGTAACCACAATTGGTATGAAACCAATTGGAGGTGGAACTAGGCACAAAATGTGCCAACTTTCATTGAGAAAGCATACCAAAATTCTGCTTGCAAGGTGACATAAGAAAATGACCAATTCGGATTAAGTGCAAGTGAGGCCTGAAAATTGACCATTTGGGCAGCAGTTAGTGTTTAGGCCATAACTCACTCAAAACAGGTCCAATTGACCTTAAATTTTAACCATGAATAGTTAAGACCCATACCTACAAGTCTTATGAGGACACCAAAGCCCAGAAATGACCAGAAGCAAGTCAAAAAGCTTGCACAAGTTCGGGTCCAAAAACTGGCCGAACCAAAGTTGACCAAATTGACCTAAAATTGACCTAATTTGATGCCATTTGACCAGCAATAGTATAATGACCATAACTTGGTCTACTTAACTCAGAATGACCTAAAATTTTGCCCTGCGTTCCATAAGACATAGATCTACAAGTTTGTAGTTTTGACCGAAACCCGAAAACCGAGGAAACTAGGTTGTCCGGCTAGGTCAAACTAGTATCCCAGAATCCAGCAATTTGCAATAAAATGCAAGGAAACGCAGTATACATAGAAAGGAGTTTGGTAAAACGTACCAACCTTAAAACCCTATCGAATGTGACATATTAATGACACTAAAACCTAATTTACCTAAAACGCATCGAGGGTCAGTATATTAGGTGATTGAGCAAATAATAGTCTTCAGTGAATTACTTATCGAACATTATCGTTAGAGACAGTTTAATTTAGTACTGAAACATTTCAAATTGTGTTTCTCAGTTACCAAAGACTCAGGAAAAGGGAAGGAAACACTGAGTCCAGACCGAGAGACAGTTATCAGAGGTTTGTGCACAACTAGTTTTCAACTGATTTTGCTCTGAATAATATTTCCTATGATTAATTGTATGTTATTGTTTTAAATTGTGTTTGTGCACAACAACTATTTCTTTTGAATTATTTTCAATTGAAATAAATTATGACTATTTGCATATTATTGTTTTAAGTTGTGAAATTGTGAAAAATGGTTTGAATGATATTTGATGGATACTTATTGATTGAAAAGCAATCAGAATTGGTTTGAAACCACAGCTGTCATGTACATTGATTGTATTCCTCGCTAGCTTGTCTAGTGGGATGAATTGAATTCCCTCTCTGGCTGAAGTGTTGAGGTGTGTGCCTGTTGAGGACAAATAGAATGAGTACTCATATTTTTGCTAGCTAGCTGTGTTATTCCTCATTAGTCATTGACTTTTGGGATGAATTGAATACCTCATTAGCCATCGGCTTTTGGGATGAATTGAACTTGGAAACATGATTAAAGCTGTGTGTGATTTATTGATATGTATTGTGAGATTGTGAAATGAATTTAAACTCTTATTGACATATACTGTCTTTTGAATTCAACCATGATCTGACTTATTGAAATTTATTGTGATATTGAGAAATGGAGTTTAAATTCTGGTTGACAATTATTGTCTTGAAATTAACTATGGTTTTAAGTATCCACTATTTACATAACTTATGAATTGTGATTTAAATTGTATTTGGTTAATGTTGTGCACCACTGAGACATTGTCTCAGCGATAGCTTTTTATTGCTGTCACAGGTAGACAGACAGACAGGGCAGCAGATTAGGCTGCTAGTACCTCCAGCGAGAGACTACCGGGTATAATGAGTATACCAGTATTTTGTATTTTGTAATGTAATGTATGTTCACTGTATGTACATATTGTTTTTGGTTTTGAGCAGTTGTAAATTAAAATTGTACATTGGAGTTGTAAAGTAAATTATGAGATATTTTGACTTGTAAAAATTGTATTATATTTTCTCTATCTCAGTCCTTGAAAAATTACTGTGAATTTGACTTGAGAACTGTGTTGGGTTGAGAAAAATGTTGAAGTTGAGATTTGGAAATTTATTGAAGTGTTTTTCACAGATTTTCTGAAGAACTGTTTTATCCAAAATACAGATGGCACTCTGCCAAAATTTTAACAGAAATTCCAAATAATTCAAATGTGTTAGTTCTATTACTTTAGTTCAAAAAGGTTTTTAACACCTGTAAATAGTGCTCACCACTGTAAAAGAAGTAAGAAAAGTTTTTAAAATCCCTTGTAGTGTATTTAATGGATTATCAGTAGACGGAGTTGGTAATTCATTAGGTATACTACGGGATCATGTTATGCCTTACAGAGGGGTAGGGTGTGACAGTATACCTAATGAATTACTAACTCCGTCTACTGATAACCCATTAAATACACTACAAGGGATTTTAAAAACTTTTTTTACTTCATTTACAGTGGTGAGCACTATTTACAGGCGTTAAAAACCTTTGTGAACTGAAGTGAAACAGCTAACTCATTTGGACTATTAGTAATTTCTATAAAAATTTTGGCAGAGTGCCATCTGTATTTTGGATAAAATAGTTCTTCAGAAAAACCTGTAAAAAGCACTTCAAATATATTTCCCAATCTCAACTCCAACAGTTAAATTACACAATATTTCTCTCAACTCAAATCCACAATAATTTTTCAGTATTTTCAAAGGATGAGATAGAAGAAATATAATACAAATTTTACAAGTTAAAATATCTCATAATTTACTTTACAACTTCAATGTACAATTTTAATTTATAACTGCTCAAAACCAAAAACAACATATACATACAGTGGTCATACATTACAGTACAAAAAGCAAAATGTGGTATACTCAATATACCCGATAATCTCTCGCTGGATATACTAGCAGTCTAGTCTGTTGCCCTGTCGGTGTGACACCCCTTACCCGACTACAGTGTAGCCGAGCAAGTTATGCCACTCAGTGTGCCGGAGCACTCTATTTTATCTGATTTCATTATAGTCCTTGATTTATTTATTCAAAAACTTTATTGAAGATTTAGGCTATTTTTACTTTTATCAAAATCTAACTAAATTGGAAATTTCAAAAATTTTAACGATAATCCGACAAAGTGTCGGCTGTAATTTGGACTAACAGTTCTTCTGAACCTGCCAAAGACAATTTCAATATATACTCAATTTCTCAAACTTAATAGTCTCAAAAATTTCAAACATAATATATCTCAATACAGTATTCAGATTTCTCAGAAATCTCATTAGATTTTCAATATCTCAATATTCACAAGTATAATCTCATTATAACTCAAATTCAATTCACATACTAAAATACTTACTTTGAATAGCTTCCATAATTCATAGGTTAATTACATGAGTTTATTTTGTACAAGATATATAAATAATTTACAATGTGCTAGGAATGAACAATATACATAACATGTATAAAATGAGCCCTATCTACATGCATTGCTGAGGAGGTGACAATCTTGAACTCTTCTGACACTTCGCAGATCCGACTCCAAAAATCTCGATCGATACCATCGGTTTTACCTTCAAGACTGCGCGAGGAAGCAATTCCATCGCGCTAAGCATTTCTGCTTAGTGGTGCAATAATATAACCAGAAATAATATATACAAGTAAAGAAAGAAATAAATGATAATTCAGATACTCAGAGTCAATTTAATTTGGTATGGTATTTCTAGTATCAACGATCTTATATACTAGTTTGTTCCTCTTTGGAAGTGCTTAGTTTATAACTTTTCAGTAATACTAGCAGGTATATAATTTATTCTATCTGTATTGTATTTTAAGTCTGTACGGTTCTGCAATTTGTATTTTTGTTATGTTTCTTTTGCTAATATCTTTTGCTTATTCATTCAATACTTAATTTAATTGTACTGGATTTTCATTATACTTAACTTAACTTAGCTGCCTGAATTGAATAATACTTTAATTGACTGCCCAAGTAACCTATACTAGACGACTGGACTGGATAACGGGTCGTTGGCATTGGACACCGCGGTGCCTCGGGCCGTCATACCATGGGACGCAGAACATCAACCATGTATGCAGTCAGTATGGCTAAAAAGCCATGATATCACATAATCAGGCATAAAAGCCATGAATACGGGCATAAAGCCATGAATACAGGCATAAAGCCTTTCGCAGTACTGCTAACACAATACCCTATTGGCATGCCAAACTATCCAAACCAATCTTGTTAGGTATACTAGGGCATTTGATACTTTTAAAATATTAATATATTGTGCTTTATGACTTCATTATTTCATGATAAATTTCAATCATAATTCATACATTCATTTGATCATTTATATGATCACAATTCACATCAATTATCCTTTTATACCATTGTACTCAAAATACTTCTCCTCTTTACAATAATGAGAACTAATGTCTCATTCATACATTAATATGGTTTATTTATCCATTCATTATGTTATTCATATTGATCCCAATTCTAAACAATGGTTCACATGTACCATTGTATTCAAAACATTTTTTCTTTCTCATTTATACATTCAAGAGTCTACTTATGTAATTACAAATTTTATATTTCAAGTTGAGTTACTAATATTTTATGAATTCCATTTGTGATGGGCATATATGTCCTAACTATCTATTCACATCAATTAGGTGACTTATTTTTCATGTTTCAAGTAATCCATGAATATTTCATGGATTTCAAATTTATGGCCTAAATTTCTTTTTAACAATTTTGACTAGGATGCATAGTCCATATTTGTCATACAAATCTAAGCATTTAAGCTTAGAATTGGTTCTAGGTCTTCATCTTAATTCACTAATCATTTTGATTACTATTCACCATACTAGTCAACCAAAATGTTGACCTTTTTATACTTAATGGATATATTAATTCTAATTACACCAAGATCCCACATTTTGAGTTTTATATTTACTAGTATTAATTGCCAATTGCAATTTAAAGTCCCCTAGATGCATTTCTAATTTCAAATTTTGAATTTCAAGTTTTGGTGTCACTATTCACCTCATTGGTCAACAAAAATATTGACTTTTGCATAGACAATAGGTACATTGGTTTTAACACTCCCGATGTACCACATTTTGCATTTAAAACTTGTTGGAATCAATTACCAAATCCATTTCCAAGCTTATTTCAAGTTTTCATGTCACTATTCACTTCATTAGTCAACTAAAATGTTGACTTTTGCATAGAAAATATGTACATTGACTTTGGCACTTCAAACATACTACATTTTTCATTTAAAACTTGTTGGTTTTGGTCACTTTCTCAAAGCTTAGGTCATTTTGGCAAAATTGCCAATTTTCGGTTTTGGTGCTCCGAAGTTGCACTATTTCGTTGGTCGATTTACTGTTGGAATTTGACAAAACTTCCTTCATAGAAAATGTTCCGTATTTTGTCTAGTTGAATTTCTTTTTTTGAATCACTCCATTTGGAGTTTTGTAGCTCAAGTTATGGCCAAAATAAGTTTACTGTTCACGCAATCGCTCATGCTGCTATCATGGGTTCTGGCAGATTTTGATCCAACTTTGGTTAGTAATTTGATCAAGTTAAGTTCCTAATTTGGTCTAACTTTCTTCATATGAAATGTTCTACTATGCCTTAGGTTTCCATCGGTTCAAGAATCGCCTAAATCTGAGTTTTCTAGAGAGAGTTATAGTCCTCCAAACATTGCTGCTCAAATGAAAATTCTGGAAATCTCAGTACAGTAAACTTCACTTTGCTCAATGATTTGATTTGGTTCTGGTCATAATTTAGGGTAGGTTTCTTCATGAAAATTGTTTGTCTATGTCTTAACTTGTTGCTGTAAAAATTTCAGGTCAATTGACCAAATCTACAGTGAGTTATGGCTAAATGAACAGTTACTATTCATTTGGTCATTTCTGCAGGTGCTGTTGCAGGGTGTCCGGATTGGGGCCAACTTTTGGTCCTCTTGCTTTGGTCTTTTGGGCATAGTTTCTTCAGCAAAAATGTGCCATTATAAGCCTAGTTTCATGTCCAATTGCCCAAACATCAATTGGACTAACACAGCCCAAGTTATGGCAGTCCAAGTGGACTGAATTTTCAGTCACTCTGCTGCACTAACAAGGCAGCCTACACATTCACTTGGCTATACTATTTTTCAGTCCAATTCATGGTCAAAATACCTAAAATGGTCACTAATTGACCCTTATAATGTTCTTTCACAATTTCATAAGCTAAATCCAAATTTCACTTCTCAAAACCCTAGCTTCCAATCCATGAATCATGCAACACATCCCAATTAAGGTCATCAATCATTCATATGTCACTATCTAAGCTTGTATTTAGGTTTTAGCCCAATAAAACTCATAAATTCCTCATCCTATAAGTGCTGGCCAAAATTTGCTTCTCAATTTCACACATGATTTTCTTCAATTTCTTAATTATTTATTCATATTCAAACTAAATTTCAATAAGTAAATAAGATTAGGAAGTTAATATGCACTAACCTTATTTGATAAAATTCCCAACTTGTTAAACCTTCACTTTCTTTCCTCTTCTTGGCTGCCAAAAGCTTCCCCAAGAGGTATGGACAAGTTTTAATGAAGGTGACTTAGGGTTTAGTAGTGGAAATTCATGGGAAAAATGAAAGTGATGAAAGAAACTTCTATGGAGGCTATGGAGAAGAGAGTCACGTATTGGAGGAAGAAGAAGAAGAAGAGCAGATTTATTTTGGACCATTTTGACTATTTTAAGTGTTTTAAGAATGCTTATTAACTTGTGATTGGTTGGGATTAAGTGAGTGACATCATGTGATGTCATTATCTTTAATTTTCTTTATTTTCTTTTCTTTTCTTTTCTACTAGCTTCAAATTAATTTTTCATCAACATTAATTCATATTTTATGTCATAATAATTATTTACTCAACTGGACAAGTCGGCCAAAAATCGTCTCTGAAGGCGAAATGACCAAAATGCCCTCCGTTTGGCT
Source organism: Hevea brasiliensis (assembly GCF_030052815.1). Lineage (NCBI taxonomy): Eukaryota > Viridiplantae > Streptophyta > Magnoliopsida > Malpighiales > Euphorbiaceae > Hevea > Hevea brasiliensis. The sequence goes on along the minus strand of NC_079495.1, from coordinate 74,028,894 downwards.
TAACGGGTCAAAATTGTCTGTACCGATTGAAAAATTTTTCTAAATATTTTCTTGGCATTCTAATGCCATAGGAACCTCAATGACCCTTCTCTGGAGTCCGAATAATTATTTTATAAATTTTTACCCGGGTCTAGGGCTCCTCGTTGCGAGAACCGCAACTTACCTCTGGTTACCCATCGCTTGGGCACCGGCTCATTTGACTTTGTTGCATTTTATTTCTAAAATTTTTACTAAATTTTTCTTGTCAATATTTGAGTTATTTATGGTTTCTCGCTTTAGTTTAAATATTTTTTCGGACGTTCTAGCTGTCCGGACCGACACCGGTCACCGGAACAGTAGAATGTATGGACTTGCTACGGGGAGGGTGTTACAGTCGGTCTGTCTACTTGCGACAGCAATAAAAAGCTATCGCTGAGACAATGTCTCAGTGGTGCACAACATTAACCAATAAAATTTTAAATCACAATTGATAAGTCATATAAAGAGTGGATACTTAAAACCATAGTTAAATTCAAGACAATAAATGTCAACAAGAATTTAAACTCCATTTCTCAATATCATAATAATTTCAATAAATCAAATCATGATTAAATTCAAAAGACAGTGAATGTCAATAAGAATTTAACTCCATTTCACAATCTCATAATACAAATCAATAAATCACACACAGCTTAATCATGTTCCAAAGTTCAATTCGTCCCAAAAGCCGATGGCTAATGAGGTATTCAATTCATCCCAAAAGTCGATGACTAATGAGGAATAATATAGCTAGCTAGCAAAAATATGAGTAATTATTCAATTCGTCCTCAACAGGCACACACCTCAACACTTCAGCCAGAGAGGGAATTCAATTCGTCCCACTAGACAAGCTAGCGAGGAATACAATCAATATATATGATAGCTGTGGTTTCAAATCATTTCCAATGCTTTTTAATCAATAAGTATCCATCAATATCATTCAAACAATTTTTCATAGTTTCAAACCATTGACAATGCTTTTCAAGCAATAAATATCCATCAAATATCATTCAAATAAATTTTCACAGTTTCACAATTCAAAACAACAATATACAAATAGTCATAATTTATTTCAATTGAAAATAATTCAAAAGAAATAGCTGTTGTGCACAAACCTCTGATAATTGTCTCCTGGTCTTGACTCAGTGTTTCCTTCCCTTTTCCTGAGTCTTTGCTAACTGAGAAACACAATTTGAAGTGTTTCAGTACTAAATTAAACTGTATCTAACGATAATGCTTGATAGGTAATTCACTGAATGCTATTATTTGCTTAATCAACCTAATATATCGACCCTCAATGCGTTTTAGGTAAATTAAGTTTTAGTGTTACTAATATGTCACATTTGATAGTCTTTTAGGGTTGGTACATGTTACCAATTTCAGTTCCGTGTATACTGCATTTTCTTGCAATTTGCTGGATTCTGAGATACTAGTTTGACCTAGCTGGACGACCTAGTTTCCTTGGTTTTCGGTCTAAACTGCAAACTTGTAGATCTATGTCTTATGGAACGCGGGGCAAAATTTTAGGTCATTCTGAGTTATGTAGACCAAGTTATGGTCATTTTACTATTGCTGGTCAAATTGCACCAAAATTGGTCATTTTAGGTCATTTTAGGTCAATTTTGGTTCGGCCAGTTTTTGGACCCGAACTTGTGCAAGCTGTTTGACTTGCTTATGGTCATTTATGGGTTTTGGTGTCTCCATAAGACTTGTAGATATGGGTCTTAACTATTCATGGTCAAAATTTCAGGTCAATTGGACCTGTTTTGAGTGAGTTATGGCCTAAACACTAATTGCTACCCAAATGGTCAATTTTCAGGCCTTACTTGCACTTAATCCGGATTTGGTCATTTTTCAAGCTACCTTGCAAGCAGAATTTTGGCAAGCTTCCTTCATGAAAGTTGGCACATTTTGTGCTTAGTTTCACCTCCAATTGGTCTCATACCAATTGGAGCCACACACTTAAGGTTCTAGGCCTAAAACTCAAACTGCCTTATTGCATTTCTTTCATACACATCAAGGACCACTTTTAACACTTACCAAACTCAACATTCAAGCGAATTCTGGTTGTACCATAACCTAAACATAATTCACAACATATTATAGGTCATTTTGGCAGCTTACAATTACATTCAATGCCTAAACATAATTCACAACATATTATAGGTCATTTTGGCAGCTTACAATTACATTCAATGTGCACTATTTAGAACAGAATTTTTCAAACCAAATTTACAACAATTCAATCACCTAACCATAACACTTTTACATGTCCAATTTCACACCATCACACACATACCCAAACTGCCATAATAACCAACACAATTCAACATTAATATTCTATAATCCAAACATGAATTAACATCCTTATGGTTCACCAAACCAGGCTGCCATTTCATGCATTACATTTCCATAATTTCCAAGCATTCAAATTTCAATACCCATTCACATATACTAAGTATACATCACCCAAATAATTTCCTACACAATATACATTTAATCAATCCTTTAATTCACCATTTACAAGCAAAAATAAACTGTCTTTAAGGTTTTTCCATGGCTGCCAAAAGTAATACACACACATCAAACTTCCATTTTCACTTTTCAAACTTACCATTCAACTTTATACATGGAAATCAACTTCAATACATTTAAGCACCTAAATCAATACCCCAAATCACTAAATATATGAAGAAATAATTCATTCTCCATGGACATGAGGGCTGCCGAAAATTGAACACTTCATTAACTCAATAAATCTTCCATTTTCTTCCATAAATCAACTCCTCTCAACTCTAACACAAAGTTTAACAAAGAAATGAAAGAAGATTGGACATGTACCTCAAGTGGGACTTGCCAAAACTCCTTCAAATCTCTCCTTTTTGCTCCCAATATGCTGCCCAAGAGGTTTACTCTAACTTTAGTGAAGGCAACTTGATCATTGGATGGCTTGATCTTGAGTGGATGGAGCTCCACACATGGGATGGCAATGGAGATTTTTAGGGAGAATGGAATTCGGCAAAGTTGAATTTGAGAGGAAGAAGAAGACATTAGTGGAGTATTTATCCTTAAGTGAGTTTATATAGTCCACTAATTGTCCACTAATGCTCCACTTAACTTAAATAAATAATATTATAATTAAACTTTTAATTATTCCCATATTTTTCCACTTAATCATATTTTATCTTTAATCTCATTTTTCATTCAATTTTTCAAAATATATTACCACTTATTTTTCATGGAAATTTAGGTCAAAATCCAACTCGGAGTGTCAATTGACCAAAATGCCCCTGTTCGGGTTGCATTCCCAATTTTTTGGTAACACTGGGTTTTGTCCGTTTTTCGATTTCTCACTTTTCTTTGTACTAATTAATTAATTTTTTTTTCGATATTTCTAATGGCATTTATGCTTCAATAGGGGTCTATTTAAGTCCTAAAAATATTTTCCAGGGTTCCCCGCAGTCCAGGGCAAGTCAATGGTCCACGCCGTGACTTCCCGGTGCGGTCACCCGAACATAGGGGTGTTACAACTTTTACCAATGGTATCTGCTTGTTCTGTAGCTGCTTCACCTCATAAGCCATAATCTCTATGGGTTCTTATTCATATGTGAGGTCTGGATTCACTTCAATTTCTTCTACTGGCAGTACATGAGATGGGTCTGATCGATACCTCCTCAACATAGATACATGGAAGACGTTATGTATCTTCTCCAACTCTGGAGGTAATGCCAACCGATATGCCAAAGGACCCACTCTTTCCAGAACCTCATTTGGCCCAATGAAACGAGGACTCAATTTCCCCTTTCTGCCGAATCTCATAATTCTCTTCCAAGGAGAAACCTTGAGGAAAACTTTCTCACCCACTGCATACTCAATATCCCGTCTTTTCAAATCAATATAGGACTTCTGATGGTCTGATGCAGTCTTAAGTCAGTCTCTGATTACCCTGATCTTCTCCTCAGTTTGTTGAACAATTTCGGGTCCAATCATCTTTCTTTCACCCATGTCATCCCAACACAACAGGGTTCTGCATTTTTTGCCATACAAAGCTTCATATGGAGGCATCCCAATGCTTGATTGGTAGCTGTTATTGTAAGCAAACTCAATCAAAGGCAAGTGTGTATCCCAACTGCCCTCAAACTCAATCACACAAGCCCGTAGCATATCCTCCAAGATCTGAATTACCCTCTCAGACTGGCCATCTGTCTGTGGGTGGAATGCAGTACTGAAGTTCAATCTAGTTCCTAGTGCTCTCTGAGGACTACCCCAGAATTTAGAAGTGAACCTAGGATCTCTATCTGACACAATGGATACTGGCACTCCATGAAGTCTCACAATCTCATCGATGTACAATCTGGCCAATCTGTCTAAACTGTAGTCCATTCGGACTGGCAGAAAATGAGCAGACTTGGTTAGTCTGTCAACAATGACCCATACTGCATCATGACTCTTCTGTGTCCTCGGAAGTCCCATCACAAAATCCATAATTATTCTCTCCCATTTCCATTCTGGCACTGGTAGTGGATGTAACAACCCAGTGGGTACTTGATGCTCTGCCTTCACTTGTTGACAAGTTAGGCATTTGGAAACAAATTCTGCCACATCTCTTTTCATACCCATCCACCAGTAATGCTCCTTTAGCCCTCTATACATTTTTGTACCACCAGGGTGCATGGCAAAAGGAGACTCATGTGTTTCCTTCAAAATGATCTGCCTCAAATCAACATCATTAGGAACACACATTCTGCCCTGGTGTAGTAATAGACCATCATCTCTTATTGAGAATTCTGGTTTCTTGCCCTACCGGACTTCTTCCAACAGCTTCTGATATTTCTGATCATTCTGAGCAGCCATTCTAATCTGATCAATCAACACTGGCTGTACATGCCATGCAACTACTATCTGTCCATCATCATTAACCTCTAAGCTGGCATGTAATGATCTTAACTCATACACCAAAGACAAAGGAGTAACCCGTAGACTTGCCATAGTCTTGCGACTTAAGGCGTCAGCCACAACATTAGCTTTTCCTGGCTGATAGTCTATCAGACAATCATAGTCTTTTATCAACTCTAACCATCTCCTCTGTCTCAAATTCAACTCTTTCTAGGTGCCCAAATACTTCAAACTCTTATGATCTGTGTAGATGTAACATTTCTCCCCATACAAATAGTGCCTCCAGATCTTAAGAGCAAACACAGTGGCTGCAAGCTCCAAGTCATGTGTCGGATAATTCCTCTCATGCGGTTTTAGCTGACATGATGCCTAGGCAATGACATTCCGATCTTACATCAACACACAACCTAACCCATTGTGAGAAGCATCGCTGTAAACTGTATATTCTTTACCCGGTGTAGGTAAAGTCAGGACTGGAGCCTCAGTCAAACATCTCTTCAATTTATTAAAACTCTGCTGGCATTTGTCCATCCACTGAAATTTCATATCCTTTCTAAGCAGCTTGGTCAATGGAGATGCCAACATGGAGAATCCCTTCACAAATCGATGGTAGTATCCAGCTAACCCCAGAAAACTGCGAATCTCTATGATATTTCTGGGTCGCTTCCAATTAAGGATAGCTTTTATCTTGCTAGGATCTACCTTGATGCCCTCTTCAGATACTACATGCCCCAAGAAAGATATTTCTTTTAGCCAAAATTCACACTTCGATAATTTGGCATATAGCTGTTTCTCCCTCAAAGTCTGTAGTACAATCCGCAGATGTCTATTATGCTCTTCTGCATTCCTCGAATAGATCAATATATCATCAATAAATACCACAACAAACTGGTCGAGGTATGGTCTGAAGATAGTGTTCATCAGATCCATAAAAGCAGCTGGAGCATTAGTTAACCCGAATGGCATGTGCAGTACTACTAACTGAACCATATTGGCATGCCAACCTATCCAAACCAACCTTGCTAGGTGTATTAGGGCATGTTACACTTTTAAATTGTACAATTCTTGAAATTTAAGTTTAGGTGTTACTATTCATTTCATTAGTCAACTAAAATGTTGACTTTTGCATAGGCAATAGGTACATTGGTTCTAATACTTCCCACATACCACATTTTGCATTCTAAAATTGTTAGTATTGGTTGCTAATACCATTTCTAAGCTTAGTGTTAGTTGTTCAAAATTTTCTGATTTCAAGCCTTTTGTTTACTATTCCATTAGTCATTTTTATAGTCGGAATTTGGCAAACTTGTCAACATGAAAGTTGTTCCGTATTGTGTCTAGTTACATTTCTTTTTTTGAACAACTCTATTTGGAGTTTTTTAGCTCAAGTTATGGCCTAAACACCATAACTGACCGGATTGTAAACTTTCCAGATTTTTTGGACTGACCAAATCTATAGTGTTTTGTGCATTGATTGTAGGTCACTTTTTGAACATGTTATGGTTAAAATTTGGGTTAGGTTTCTTCATGAAAGTTGTAGGCCTATATCTCAGCTTTCTCTTGGAAAAATTTTAGGTCAATTGGACCTTTCTACACTAAGTTATGACCAAATGAATGGACACTGTTCATTTAGTCATTTTACCCAAGCAGAATGCAAGTCACCCAGATTAGGGCAATTTTTAGGCCAACTTAGTTTGGTTTTCTGGGCAGGGTTTCTTCACCAAAGTGGTGCCATTTTGTGTCTGATTTCATGTCCAATTGGCCTTGCACCAATAGAACCTCCACAACTCCATTTATAACTGTCCAAACCTACTGGACTCATGCTCAGTCCTATTAGTAGTATGCTCTAGAGCATATCATTTAGTATGTATCTTGTACATGTTTTTATTAATAAAAGGTATTTCCACTTTTCTGTTTACATAATATATTTATGCGTAATAGAAAAGGTCCATTGATATTTTGATAGAAATTCTATTCGTAAGTTGTTAAGAATATGAGTGACAGTATTTCTAGTACAAAGTATCATAAATAGGTTCACAATCGAGGATACTTCACCATAAGGACATGGCTTATCCAGAAAGATTGTATTCATGTTTGTTCCCAAGTTATTTTTATGAGATATAAATAAGATGGAATGGTGAGTCTCATGCCATATAACAAACATGATAGACACTTATACATGATAAGTAGGTCGAACCAGTGACACTTATGACAAGCACATGGAGTTTACTCTTGTCATTGTATTGTCATAAATTATATCAGTATATATAATCTTTAGACCTGAGATAGTACAATTATCTTGTATGTAGGTGGTTTGAGTTTGATACTGCTTTCATACTTATACTGTGTATGGGTATATGGGCATGTGTTGGCTCCTGCTAGTTATATATGGAGGTAGGTGTTGATCAAGATGGAATTTGTTCCTCTAAGTAAATAGAGATAAAATCCTATGTCCATTTAATTGTTCTTGATGTTTTAAGTTCTTGGCCAGGACAGATAGATTTAATCAGAAAAGAGTTTCTGATGAGAAAATCTTTTTAATCAAGAACTGGAATTAAAAGAGAACATAATATTCATAGCAAATGGGATTTGACATAAACCATGACTCCAGCTTGAGTTGGGATTTTGTAACAGAGAGATTCCAGTGCATGGTAACATATGATTATAGGTTCATTTAAGGTAAACCTTATTACTGATTGGGTGGCCATGGCATGCTATGCTAGGTGTTAACCATGGTCTATGTGGTGCATAAAATGATTTAGAGAAATCATTTATAGTAAAAAAGATTTCTGATGATATTAAGAGTTGATATCATATCTCGTTGCCAATTAGTAATGAGCCTAGTAAGTCACACACATACACAAGTAATCACTAAATTAAATATCATTTAATTAATTAATTAAAGAGTTTAATTGATTATTTAAATAGGTTTGGTTTGCAATTAGATTGCAAAGTCCCTAGCATAACTTGAAACCAAATCTAGATTATTGGATGTATAGTATAAGTTAAATTTATATTGAAAGTGTTTAAATATGAATTTAATTAATGAGAAATTAATTAATAAAGATTAATTAATTGATTTATATTTGATATAAATTGATTAGAAGAAGAGAAATAATTATTTTGGGTTGAGAACCCAAAATTAAGACACAGGGGCATTTTGGTCATGTCATAGGGTGACATGCGGCACCATGAGATGGTAACACATGGCATTACACATAAGCTTGCCAAATGTTTTTTAATCATGTAAGATGATTAAAATTAAGATTAAATATAGGTTTGACACTTGGCACAATGTGATTGAGTCAATTAAACCTAGAACCAATCAGAGGGTGACATGTGGCAAGGGTTTAAGTGGTGACCTAGCTATATAAGTGTTGTTATGAAAAGAAAACAATACAACCAGTAGCTGATATCTTTGGTGCACCCAAGAAGCTCTCCCTTCTCTTCATCTTCTTCTCTCATGTATTCCAAGAGATTAGCAAACAATCTCTTGAATTAAAAATTCTAGAAATTGTTTCTAGTGTTCTGTTTACATCTTTAATCTCTTAAAAGGCAGAACTTGATTTTCTAAATAATAGAAAAAGCTTTAGAAGCTGTTCAAGGGCTACCATAGGTGAACTTGGTGTGGAAAAGCTAGAGGGACAACATCTAGTGTCCTGAAGACGCATCCCTAAGGCACAAATACGCTGCAGTGCATCAAGAGGTTAGTGCATTTGTTCTCGATCTAATCTAGGGTTCTAAAATTAATCTGATTAATTTTAAAATCTTAAATGACAAATACAGATCCAAAAACATATTAAAAAAGTTTTAATATGTTGTTTATCATTGAAATCAAATAGATAAAAATAAATCTTGCATGATGCATGTGGCCCTAGGTGAAAATTTTTGAATTCAATGGTATAAACTTGTGATTATTTTTAAAATCTTAAATAAGAAATACAGATCCAAAAACATATTAAAAAAGTTTTAATATATTGTTTATCATTAAAATAAAATAGATAAAAATAAATCTTGCATGATGCATGTGGCCTTAGGTGAAAATTATTGACTTCAATGGTATAAACTTGTGTTTTTAATGCTTCCGCTCCTTCAATTGGTATCAGAGCCACTATATTTGCCATTTAGATTGTTGATTATATGATTTAATTGTGTGATTTGATCATGTGATGATTGATTCATTGCTGGTTGCAAAGGATGTGTGGCGGCACACATGGTGAAGCCACCATAGGTGGTGGCAACAATGTTCCTCCAATGGTGGCGCAAGGTTTGGTTTTAAATTCTGCAATTGTTGTATGATCTAAGGCCTATCCCATGACTAATTAAAGTGTTTAATTAGTAGTTTTAATCACACAATTAAAAATTGATTCAAATCAGAATTTTAAAAATTGTTTGAATGTGATTCAAATCTGAATTTTAAAAGTTATTTGAATGTGATTCAAATCTGAATTTTTATAGTTGTGTGAATCATATTCAAATATGAATTTTTAAAGTTGTTTGAATCATATTCAAATATTAATTTTTAAAGTTGTTTGAATAATATTCAAATCTAAATTTTTAAAAAATTATTTGAATGTGATTCAAATCTGATTTTTTTAAAAATTGTTTAAATGTGATTCAAATCTGAATTTTTAAATTTGTTTGAATGAGATTCAAATCTGAATTTTTAAATTTGTTTGAATCATATTCAAATCTAGATTTTTAAGTTGAATATGAGATATTCAATTTAATTTAAGTATGTATGTTTCATTTAATTGTTAAATAGTGATATGCATGATGGATGATCATGGACTATAAAAGACCAATGTGATTGGATTTATTTCTTTTATGTTTCTTTGGGATTGTAAATTAATTAATTTATTTTAATTTATTTTGGGCATGTATTATTAAGGTTGTAATAATTTTGGATTGTAATTTCATTTATTTAAGTTCTTGTAAATTCGCCTTGGTATGCCAAGGATTACTATGTAATTGTATTGCAAGAAGTTCAAGGAGGTCAAGAGCATTGGTAGGACCAGTGGGAGGAATTCAAGATTAAGTGTTGATTATGTACTCCTTTAGCAACTCTTGTAAAATGAATGAATAAAATGTACCTAAGAATGCCCTAATTCAATTCTTGTGGCTCAGAATTGAATCCCTTAGAAAGTCCATGATCATACCATATTTACTGTTTATCCATGAATGCTTGAGATGTATGGGAATGTATACAATTATATGATATATGCATGCTAAACAAATAATGTGCAAAGTGAGACCTTAATAGTAATTAGGATGATCATAAAATCTTTCAAACAAATGATTAAGTTGGATATGCTATAATTAAAGTAATTATAACATGGGCCCTCCATTGGGGCAATTATTTTAAGAAATTTTAATTAGTTGCATATGATGCAATTAATTTAAGAGATTTTCTTAAGAATAATTGTTAAGCATGAGATGTTGTAAATATGTAAATGGTTTGGTGGCCAATATTGGATGTACCTGAGGACATTAAAATTATTTGCATAATTACTAGCTCAATGGGATCAACTTAACTAACGCAAGATAAGTCAATAATGGATGTACCTGAGATTTTGAGCATTAGGGGCTAGGTAAAGGATTGAACCTCACATGAGATGTGATGGGCAAGGAGTTGCTCACTTATAGTTTATTGTAATTCCAATAATGGATGTACCTGAGGATGATCAATAGAATTATAAGAATTCAATCACCCACTAGAAATCCATCCAACTAGAATTTCCGTTTTCTACTTTGGAAGTGTAGGATTCGCTAAGTTAGTGGGAGGACCAATTTGATTAAAAGACCATAATCATTTTGATTAATTAAATGATACATTTACCAATTAATATAGTTATTTTCTATAGTTAATTTTCTGATAATAATGAGCACAAAACAACCACTACCATCCAATATCCTTGCAAGCATACTTGATCGCAATAGATTGACAGAACCTAATCTCTCTGATTAGCTAAGAAATTTGAAACTTGTCCTGAACCTTAAACATATAGGATATGTTCTAGACTCAAATGTTCCTGGTCCCTTACCTCCAAAGGCCACCCAAAAGGAACATGAAACTTTGGACAAGTCAAGGAGCATGATATGAGAGCTAAGTGTTACATGCTTGCTTCCATGAGTAATGAGTTACAGAAGCAGCATGAGAACATGCAGAGTGCGAGTGAGATCCTCCTTCACCTATAAGAGTTGTATGGTAGGCACAGCAGGAATGCTAGGTATGAGATATCTAGACAGTTATTCCGCATGAGGATGTCTGATGGACAAAATGTTGGGGATCATGTCCACAAGATGATTCGGCTGATTAAGTAGTTGGAACATCTTGACTTTAACATGGATTTCCAACTACAGACGGATTTGATCCTTCAGTCCCTTCCTGAGTCTTTTGAGAATTTTGTGACAAATTTCCATATGACTAAACAGGAATGCACCTTGGTTGGTTTACTCAACATGCTAGTTATTGCCCAAAAGAATATGCCAGGCAATAAAGGAAAAGAGGTAGCTTTGATTGCATCTTCTTCTACTAGAAAGTCCTATAAGAAGAAGGTTAATAAGAAAAAGAAATCTCAAATTCCTGGTCCTTCCAAGAAAATAGCTAAACAGAAAGTGAAGACTAAAGCTGATGGAGGCAAAGGAAAGGGTTTCCACTGCCAGAAGGATGGGCACTGGAAAAGGAACTGCCCAGAGTATCTTACTTCTTTGAAGGACTAGAAGGATAAAAGTTTAGAAGGTATGTCCATATCTTATTGTTTAGATTCTGATGATACTCATAGTTCATCTACAGCTTAGGTTTTAGATACTGGTGCTAGTTCTCACATTTCTCATGATATGCAGGAACTAGCAAATAGTAGCAGCTTGTGTTCTCAAGATGTTAGAGTCCGGATTGGCAATGGCTCAACTGTTGAAGCTTTAGCCATAGGATTTAAATCTTTTTACATGTTTGGACATGTTTTGTGTTTGGATAATATTTTATATGTACCTGATGCTTTTAAGAACATCACTTCTATATCTAGTTTGACTAGAAATGGCTATGAATTTTAGTTCACAGATGATATTTGCAATAATTATTTTGGAAATAAATATGTTGGTTCAGGTTATATGAATGATGGTCTTTACTATTTGGATAATAATGACAAACACAAAATGAATGCAAGTGATCTAAATGAATGCAATGCCATGGTGAAAACCAACTTAAGTTTAAAATATATTTGGCACTTAAGGTTATGTCATGTTGCAGAAGATAGGATTGCAAAACTGGAGAAAATGGGTATTCTATCCTCATTGGGCTCTGAGCCTACTCTAACTTGTGAATCTTGCCTTCAGGTCAAAATGACTAGATCACCCTTTATTGGACAAGGGCTAAGGGCTGAAAATATTTTGGAGCTAATACATAGTGATGTATGTGGTCCATTTAAGGAAATGGCTAGAGGCATTTTCATTATTTTATTACCTTTACTGATGATAAATCAAGGTTTGGGTATTTGTATTTGATGAAATACAAACATGAATCCTTTGAAAAGTTCAAAGAATTTAAATCTAAAGTAGAAAATCAAACAGAAAAGAGTATTAAAGCTCTTCGATCAGATCGTGGAGGTGAATATTTGAGTACTGAATTTGATGAACACTTGAGAGTGCACGGCATTGTTTGCCAACTGACTCCTCCAAGAACACCACAGCTGAATGGTGTATCTGAAAGGAGAAATCGTACCCTATTGGAGATGGTACGTAGTATAATGATCTATACTGATATGCCAATCTCCTTTTGGGGATTTGCATTAGAATCAGCTTTGTATATTATGAATAGGATTCCATCAAAATCAGTTTCTTCCACACCTTATGAGATATGGCATGGAAGAAAACCAAGTCTTAAGCATGTTAAGATTTAGGGTTGTCCAGCTTATATCAAAAAGCTAAACACTGATAAATTGGAAACCAGATCAGAAAAGGGTCAATTTGTTGGATATCCAAAAGATAGTTTTGGATATTATTTTTATTTGCCTACTTCACAAGAGGTTGTGATAAGTAGAGATGCCACATTTCTTCAACAACAGTTTGTTCAAGAAGGTGGAAAAGGAAGGAAAATAGAGTTGGAATTGGAGAATTCTGACCAACCAACAGATCAGATGGATATAGATCCATCTAGTCAACCTACACCCATTGATGAAACATTTACAGCTGTTCCTCATAGAACAACCAGGGTATCTCACCCACCAGTGAGATATGGTTTCCTTCATGAAGAAGAACAAGAGTTGTCTACTCATAAAGAAATAGATCATGGAGATGATCCACTTACCTATGAAGAAGCTATATCAGATATAAACTTTTCAAAATGGATTGATGCTATGAAATCCGAGATTGATTCCATGTATAAGAATCAAGTTTGGGATCTTATTGACCCACCTAAGGGTATTGTACCTATAGGGAACAAATGGGTTTTCAAGAAGAAAATTGGTAGTACCGAAAGGGTTTTGCCAAAGGTAAGGAATCGACTATGAGGAGATTTTCTCGCCTGTTGCCATGCTTAAATCAATTAGGATTCTATTAGCAATAGCTGCACACTATGATTATGAGATTTGGCAGATGAATGTCAAAATAGCTTTTCTCAATGGATACATTTAAGAAAACATTTTTATGGAACAACCAAGGGGTTTTGAATCCCAAGATGGTTTTAAGGTATGCAAGCTAAGGTAATCCATTTATGGGTTGAAGCAAGCTTCGAGGATTTGGAACATCTGTTTTGATGAAGCCATTAAATCATTTGATTTTATAAAAAATGAAGATGAGCCATGTGTATATAAGAAGGTTAGTGACAGTGTTATCACTTTCCTTGTCTTATATGTGGATAACATACTGTTGATGGGTAATGACACAGATATGTTGACAACTATAAAGGTATGGTTGTTAAATACATTCTTCATGAAAGACTTAGGGGAGGCAACCTATATTCTTGGGATTCGCATCTATAGAGATAGAGCGAAAAGAATAATTGGTTTGCCCCAAAGTCTATACTTGGAAAAGCTGTTAAAGAGGTTTAACATACTTGATTCCAAGAGAGGATTGTTGCTAGTGAGACATGGTATCCACATTTCTAAAGAGATGTCTCCAAAGACACCTGAAGAAAGAGATAAAATGGCTAGGATTCTGTAACACCCCTATGTTCGGTAATGCGTTCTACTGTTCCGGTGACTAGTGTTGCCCGGACAGCTAGGATGCCTAGAACTATACTTCGATATGAGTGAGGAGGCATAAAATAATGAAATACAAGAAAAGAAAATACAAGAAAAACAAAGGAAAAATAATAGCAAAGAAATGTAACCAAGTTAAGCGAGCCGAAAACCCTAGCGACGGGTGACCGCATCGGGAAGTCACGGCGTGGACCGTTAACTAGCCCTGGACCGCGGGGAACCCTGGAAAATATTTTTAGGAATTAAATAGACCCCTATTGAAGTATAAATATCATTAGAAATATTAAATAAAAATTAAATAATTAGTACAAAGAAAAGTGGGAAATCGAAAAATGGACAAAACCCGGTGTTACCGAAAAATCGGGAATGCAACCCGAACAGGGGCATTGTGGTCATTTGACATCCCGAGTTGTCCTTTGACCTAAATGTCCATTAAAAATAAATAATATTACACTTGGAAAATATAATGAAAAATTAATTTAGGGGTACCTAATGTAAATAGCAAAAATGGGAAGCTTAATGTGGGAAAATGAAATTTTAGATTAAACTAATAATTTATTTTGACATAGTGCTCCACTAATTCATGAAAGTGGACCACTACCACTTCATTTGGATAGCATATCATCTTCTTCCTCACTTCTCCAAGAACCAGCCAAATTTCTCCCAAGAAAATCCACCATTGACGTCCATTTGAAAGCTTCATGCAAGCTTGATTTAAGCTTCCTTCTTTGCACCTTCCTTCATTAAAGTTAATCCTCACACCATGGGCAGTAGATAGGCAGCAAGAAGACCAAGTTTTGGAGAGATTTTGAAGAATTTCCAAAGTGGTAAGTTTGTATTTTTGGGTTATTGCTTCATTAAAGTTAGTAGGAATGTTATGGGTGTTTGATTTATGAAGAAATTTTTGAGTTTTGATGTTGAATGGGAATGTGCACTTTTGGCAGCCATGGAAGCACCTTGAAGGCAGTTTATTTGTGCTTGTAAATGGTGAATTAAATGATTGATTAAATGTATATTGTGTAGGAAATTGTTTGGGTGATGTATACTTAGTATATGTAAATGTAAAATGAGATTTAAAGCTTGGAAAGTAATGGAATGTAAGTGTACCATTGTGGCAGTTTGTTAGCTCTTGAAGAATGCTAGAATTCATGCTTGGTTTATGGAATAATGATGTTAAAATGTGTTGGTTGTTATGGCAGTTTGAGTGTGTGTAAGGTGGTGTGAAGTGGGACATGTAAATGAGCATAAAAAGGTGATTGAATTGTTGTAAATTGGATTGAAAAATTTCGCACTTGTTGGTGTATGTTGAATGTAATTGTAAGCTGCCAAAATGACCTATAATGTGTTGTGAATTATGTTTAGGTTGTGGTACAACCAGAATTAGTTTGAATGTTAAGTTTGGTGAGTGTTAAAAGTGATGCTTGATGTGTATGCAAGAAATGCAATAAGGCAGTTTGAGTTTTAGGCCTATAACTTTAAGTGTGTGGCTCCAATTGGTATGAGACCAATTGGAGGTGAAACTAGGCACAAAATGTGCCAACTTTTATGAAGAAAGCTTACCAAAATTCTGCTTGCAAGGTAGCTTGAAAAATGACCAAATCCGGATTAAGTGCAAATGAGGCCTGAAAATTTACCATTTGGGCAGCAGTTAGTATTTAGGCATAACTCACTCAAAATAGGTCCAATTGACCTGACATTTTAACCATGAATAGTTAAGACCCATACCTACAAGTCTTATGAAGACACAAAAGCCCAGAAATGACCATGAGCAAGTCAAACAGCTTGCACAAGTTCGGGTCCAAAAACTGGCCGAACCTAAAATGACCAATTTTGGTGCAATTTGACCAGCAATAGTAAAATGACCATAACTTGGTCTACATAACTCAGAATGACCTGAAATTTTGCCCTGCATTCCATAAGACATAGATCTAAAAGTTTTTAGTTTTGACCGAAACCCGAAAACTGAGGGAACTAGGTCGTCCGGCTAGGTCAAACTAGTATCCTGGAATCTAGTAAATTGCAAGAAAATGCAGTATACACAGAAATGAACTTGGTAACATGTACCAACCCTAAAAGACTATTGAATGTGACATGTTAGTAACATTAAAACCTAATTTACCTAGAACGCATCGAGGGTCAACATATTAGGTTGACTAAGGAAATAATAGAATTCGATAAATTAATTATTGAACCTTATTCTTAGAGACAGTTTAAATGAGTACTGAAACACTTCAAATTGTGTTTCTCAGTTAGCAAAGACTCAGGGAAGGGGAAGGAAACACTGAGTCAGAGCCAAGAGACAGTTATCAGAGGTTTGTGCACAACTAGTTTTTAACTGATTTTGTTTTGAATATTTCATATGATTAAATGACATATTTTTTTTATATATTATGTTCAGCAAGCATTGGATTTAATTCAATGATTATTGAAACTGTTATAATATGTATGAATTTAGTTTTGTGAAATGGTATTTCCATAAGTATTAAGCATTGTTATGGATTGAATAAATTATGTTCTGGAAAATTGTGATAGAACATGTTTTGAATTGTGATGGTAATTTTCATGGAAAATGCAAATTTATGATTTAAATTGTGATGAGCATAAAAATTATTGGATATTGGAATTGAATTTGAATCGAATTATATTGTGATTTATGCTCACTAAAAGGATTGTGATATTGTTTTATATCTCACTATAGATGCTTGACTAGGTTATTACCCGTCTCTCTCATTTGTTGAGAAGACAATGGAGTTAGTTGTGTTTTGATTACCATGGTATGTGCACAGGCTTAGATTTTCCTCTGATTTGAGGTTAGATCTAAGTTTTTTTTATCGTTATGGCACTTGCGGAAAATTCATTATTGTGATGGTACTGTGCACGATGATTCGACCTCCCCGACCATAGGGAGTTAGAGTCACATCGAATATGGCCCTTTCGGATTAGTCTTGCATAGTTAGTAAGATAAAGATTGATTTTTGAGATACAACATGGTTTTTGAGATACAACATGGCTTTTGAGACACATAATGTTTTTGAACAGTAAAGAATTGTGATTTTAGTTATGATTTATGTATAATTTATTTTGTTGGAACTACCTTAAATGGTTAGTCATGATTTGATAAATTGAATTTCATGATGAAAGTCATTTTATACAAATGATTTACATTAATGGCAATGAATATTTTGAGTTTTGGAATTTGATGAGTATTCAGATTTCCAAATTATTTACTGTAAATTTTGTCAATGTATATTGTATTATATTTTAAATTATAGTTGTGCACCACTGAGTTCACCACTCAGCGATAGCTTTGTATGCTGTCACAGGTAAGAAGAGCATAGAGCAGTGAGTAAGTTTTTTGAAGACACTTTCAGATCAGCTCCAGGTATATCATAGGTATACCCATGTACATAGGTTTTGATGTATGCATGTAATAATATGTATGTAAATTATTTGAGCAGTTGTATAAAAACTCTTGTAAAACATTTTGGTATGTAATTAAATGTAAATTATTGTAAATAGAAATTTGAGATTTCATTTACTTGAATAGTTTTGTAATATAAATTTTGAGTCTTATAATCAATGAAATATTTCTTCATGATGAGATTGGTTTGAAAATGAATTGATTGTTTATTGAGAATTGAATTGTGAATTGAAATAAAGTTTATTGGAGTTGTATTTGTGAATTGAAATAAAGTTTATTGGAGTTGTGTTTGAGAAAACATATTGGGAGCATTTTCTTTTGCAGGATTGAAGAATTGTTTTCTCAAAATACAGCCGGCACTTTACTGAAATTTAAAAAAAAAAAAAAATTTATAACACCATATTTTAATCTATGACTTAAATTTCCCGAAAATTGTTTTAAAATCCCTTGTAGTATATTTAATGGATTATCGGTAGGAGAAGTACGGTAATTCATTAGGTATACTACGGGATCATGTTACATCTGATAGAGGAGTAGGGTGTGACATGTTTTGTGGTATCAGAGCAATGGTTTTAAAGTGAATTTCAAACTGTGAATTTGAAATCTTTTTGTCGGTAACTACAACTGCTCAATTTTTTGATACATATAGTACATTTACATCATAAATATGAACTAATGGAGAGGAATCTCCTTATGTTGGTTGTACAAGAATAGAAAATCTTGTGAAAAGATATGGAAGAGATGTGACACCCCTTACCCGACTACAGTGTAGCCGAGCAAGTTATGCCACTCAGTGTGCCGGAGCACTCTATTTTATCTGATTTCATTACAGTCCTTGATTTATTTATTCAAAAACTTTATTGAAGATTTAGGCTATTTTTACTTTTATCAAAATCTAACTAAATTGGAAATTTCAAAAATTTTAACGATAATCCGACAAAGTGTCGGCTGTAATTTGGACTAATGATTCTTACAACACTGCAAAGACAATTTCAATATATACTCAATTTCTCAAACTTAATAGTCTCAAAAATTTTCAAACATAATGTATCTCAATACGATTATTGATTTCTCGTAAATCTCATTAGATTTTCAATATCTCAATATTCACAAGTATAATCTCATTATAACTCAAATTCAATTCACATACTAAAATACTTACTTTGAATAGCTTCCATAATTCATAGGTTAATTATATGAGTTTATTTTGTACAAGATATACAAATAATTTACAATGTGCGAGGAATGAACAATATACATAACATGTATAAAATGAGCCCTATCTACATGCATTGCTGAAGAGGTGACAATCTTGAACTCTTCTGACACTTACGAATCTGGACTCCAAAAATCTCGATCGACAGTCTCTGGTTTTACCTTGATACTGCGAGGAATCAATTCCATCGCTCAAAGCATATCTGCTTAGTGGTGCAATAATATAACCAGAAATAATATATACAAGTAAAGAAAGAAATAAATGATAATTCAGATACTCAGAGTCAATTTAATTTGGTATGGTATTTCTAGTATCAACGATCTTATATACTAGTTTGTTCCTCTTTGGAAGTGCTTAGTTTATAACTTTTCAGTAATACTAGCAGGTATATAATTTATTCTATCTGTATTGTATTTCAAGTCTGTACGGTTCTGCAATTTATATTTTTGTTATGTTTCTTTTTCTAATCTCTTTTGCTTATTCATTCAATACTTAATTTAATTGTACTGGATTTTCATTATACTTAACTTAACTTAGCTGCCTGAATTGAATAATACTTTAATTGACTGCCCAAGTAACCTATACTAGGCAGTGGATGGATAATGGGTCATTGGCCTTTGGACACATGGTGCCTCGGGCCATCATACCATGGGACGCAAAACGTCAACCATGTATGCAGTCAGTATGGCTAAAAAGCCATGATATCACATAATCGGGCATAAAAGCCATGAATACGGGCATAAAAGCCGTGAATACGGGAATAAAGCCATGAATACAGGCATAAAGCCTTTCGCAGTACTGCTAAAACAATACCCTATTGGCATGCCAAACTATCCAAACCAATCACATTAGGCCTACTAGGGCATTTTGCATTTTTAAGTTTCACATTTTTGAATTTCAAGTTTTCATGTCACTATTCACTTCATTAGTCAACTAAAATGTTGACTTTTGCATAAACAATAGGTACATTGGTTTTAGTACTCCCAACATACCACATTTTGTATTCAAAACTTGTTGGTTTTGGTCACTTTCTCAAAGCTTAAGTCATTTTGGCAAAATTGTCAATTTTTGGTTTTGGTGTCACTATTCACCTCATTGGTCAACAAAAATGTTGACTTTTGGATAGAAAATAGGTGTATTGGTTTTAACACCCCAAACATACCACATTTTGTATTTAAAACTTGTTGGTATTGGTTGCCAATACCATTTCTAAGCTTAATGCTAATTGAACAAAATTTTCAGATTTGGTGCTTCATCTTTACTGTTCCATTTGTTATTTTTACAGTGGGAATTTGAGGAAATGGTAAACATGAAAGTTGTTCCTTATTCTGTCTAGTCGAATTTCCTTTTTTAAATCACTCCATTTGGAGTTTTGTAGCTCAAGTTATGGCCAAAATAATTTTATGTTCACGTGCACTGTTCATGCTGCTATCATGGGTTCTGGCAGATTTTGATCCAACTTTGGTCAGTAATTTGATCAAGTTAAGTTCCTAATTTGGTCTAACTTTCTTCATATGAAATGTTCTACTATGCCTTAGGTTTCCATCGGTTCAAGAATCGCCTAAATCCGAGTTTTCTAGAGAGAGTTATAGTCCTCCAAACATTGCTGCTCAAATGAAAATTCTGAAAATCTCAGTACAGTAAACTTCACTTTGCTCAATGATTTGATTTGGTTCTGGTCATAATTTGGGGTAGGTTTCTTCATGAAAGTTGTTTTTCTATGTCTTAACTTATTGCTGTAAAAATTTCAGGTCAATTGACCAAATCTACAGTGAGTTATGGCCAAATGAACAGTTACTGTTCATTTGGTCATTTCTGCAGGTGTTGTTGCAGGGTGTCCGGATTGGGGCCAAGTTTTGGTCCTCTTGCTTTGGTCTTTTGGGCATGGTTTCTTCAGCAAAAATGTGACATTATAAGCCTAGTTTCATGTCCAATTGGCCAAACACCAATTGGACCAACACAGCCCAAGTTATGGCAGTCCAAGTGGACTGAATTTTTAGTCCCTCTGCTGCTGTCCTAGGGCAGCCTACATCTTCACTTTGCAATCCTATTTTTCAGTCCAATTTGTGCTCAACTTACCTAAAATAGTCACTAATTGACCACTAAAATGTTCTCTAACAATTTCATAAGCCAAATCAATTTTCACTCCCCAAAACCCTAGCTTCACATTATGTTTTCTACAAATGCCTTAGTTAGCATACCAACTTATTATTCTTATGTTTATAAACTTCCAACATGATTCTAGTTCACTTCAAGCTCATCAAAAACACTCCCTCCTATTCCATAGCTAGGGCAGCCAAAATTCATGTACATATACACATGAGTTTTTGTCCATTTAGATTACAATTTCTTAGTAAGTCCAAGTCCCAAATCATGGAATTAAAGAGTTTTTGGGATATAGATGCACTAACCTTGAATAGGGCAGAATTTTCCCAAGTTAATCTTCACTTTCTTTCCTTTTCTAGGCTGCCAAACACTTCCCAAGAGGTAGAGACAAGTTTTTAGTGAAGGGACTTAGGGTTTTATAGTGCAAATTCATGGGAAAATGGAAGTAATTAAAGAAAACTTCCATGGAGGGTTATGGAGGAGAGGATCACGTTTTGAAGAAGAAGATGGCTGCTTGTTTTTGGTCTTCCTTGGTCTTTATTTATCTCTTTTATAATATACAAATAGTCAATATTTATTTCAATTGAAAAATTCAAGAGAAATAGTTGTTGTGCACAAACCTCTGATGACTGTCTCCTGGTCTTGACTCAGTATTTCTTTCCCTTTTGCTGAGTCCTTGTTAACTGAGAAACACAGTTCGAAGTGTTTCAGTACCAAATTAAATTGTCTCTATCGATGGTGTTTGGTAAATAATGCACTGAACTCAATTATTCATTTAATCACCTAATATACCGACCCTCGTTGCGTTTTAGATAAATTAGGTTTTAGTGTCGTTAATATGTCACATTCGATAGGGTTTTAGGTTTGGTATGTTTTACCGAAGTCATTTTCTTGTTTAATGCATTTTAATGCAAATTGCTGGATTCCGGGACACTGGTTTGACCTAGCCGGACGATCTAGTTCCCTCGGTTTTCGGGTCTCGGTCGAAACTACAAACTTGTAGATCTAGGTCTTACGGAACGCGGTGCAAAATTTTAGGTCAATCCGAGTTAAGTAGACCAAGTTATGGTCATTATACTATTACTGGTCAATTGGTATCAAATTAGGTCAATTTTAGGTTAATTTGGTCAACTCTGGTTCGGCCAGTTTTTGGACCCGAACTTGTGCAAGTTGTTTGACTTTCTTATGGTCATTTCTGGGCTTTGGTGTCTTCATAGGACTTGTAGGTATGGGTCTTAACTATTCTTGGTCAAAATTTCAGGTCAATTGGACCTGGTTTGAGTGAGTTATGGCCTAAACACTCACTGCTGCCCAATTGGTCATTTTTCAGGTCCTAATTGCACCTAATCCGAATTGGTCATTTTCTTAGGTCACCTTGCAAGCAGAATTTTGGTATGTTTTCTCAATGAAAGTTGGCACATTTTGTGCCTAGTTCCACCTCCAATTGGTCTCATACCAATTGAGGTTACACATTTAAACTTATTGGCTAAAATGTACACTGCCCTTGGTTACTTTGCTTAACACACATCAATCACACACACTTACCTTGCAATTTGTTCACTTCCCTACCAATCTGTTTTGGTACAATACCAAAAGCATATTCTACTTTACATTAACATTACTTTGGGCAGATTACAATTACCCTCAACACACCAAATATAATTCACATTTACAAATTCTAAGTACCATTACATACACACCTAACCATTACAAATCTTACATACACTTTACAATATCAATTTACATACATATCCATCAATCCTTCTAGGTCAATATTCTGCCTACACTTCCATGAATACATACATTTACTCAAGTGTTCCCAAGCTGGCGAAAATTGTCCTTCAACATCAAAGTGCCCTACAATTTACCAATTCCCATCCAAGTGCATAAATCACCATATATATGTGAAATAATTCACTAGGATATTAAATCACCAAGATCAACATTATTTCTCATCAATTATATGCATAATAAATCAATAAATGCGTGACCCCATGGCTGTCCAAAAATGGCTATCTCAATAACTATTTAAACTTTAAAATTTCCTTCACCAAACTAACACCCATTACATGAACATAAAGTTTAACAAAGGAATTCTCAAAAATGTAAACTTACCTTTGATTGTAACTAGCTAAACCTTCACCAAACTTCTCAAATTTGGTATCAATATCTTCCTTGTGATGTGTAGACCATTTTTTATGAAGGAACTCAAGTGATTAGAAGTGAAATGAGTGGTTAGATGAGCTTGCATGAAAAATGGCCATGGTGGTTCCCATTTTCTTCAATTCGGCAATGTTTATGAAATGAGGAAGATGAACATTCTGATGGGTTTAGTGGACTTACATCAGCCACATTTTATGTTTAATTTAATCCTTTAGTGGTCCACTTACTCATTTAATTGTATAATAATGCTTAAATGTGTTATTTACACATTTTTCACTCCATTTTTGGCTATTTACTTTATGTACCACCAAATTAATTTTTCATTTCATTTTCTAAGTGTAATATTATTTATTTTTAATGGAAATTTAGGTCAAAAGACACTTCGGGATGTCAAATGACCATAATGCCCCTGTTCAGGTGGCATTCCCGATTTTTCGGTATTACCGGGTTTTATCTGTTTTTCGATTTCTCACTTTTCTTTGTACTAATTATTTAATTTTTCTTTAATCTTTCTAATGAGATTTATACTTCAATAAGGGTCTATTTATGTCCTAAAAATGTTTTCCAGGTTCCCATGATCGAGGCGATCAACGGTCCACGCCGTGACTTCCCGGTGCGGTCACCCATCGCTAGGTTTCCCGGCTCACTTATTCGGTTACATTTCTTTGCTATGATTTTTCCTTTGTTTTTCTTGTATTTTCTTTTCTTGTATTTCATTATTTATGTCTCCTCTCTCATATCAAGGTGTGGTTCTAGGCATCCTAGCTGTCCGGACAGCACTGGTCACCGGAACAGCAGAACGCACTACCGAACTTAGGGGTGTTACAGGTGTAGTTCAGTAATTCATTAGGCATGCTACGGGAACATGTCGTGCTTTACAAGGGATAAAGTGTGACATGTTTTAGTGGTATCAAAGCTTTGGTTTTTATACGAGTTTTAAAATTGCATGTTTGAAAAATTTTAATAAGTACAACTGCTCAACTGTCATTAATTGATACATATAGTGCATTACATCATAAATATGGACTAATGGAGGGAAATCTCCTTGTGTTAGTTGTCTAGCAAGTAGAATTCTTTTGTGATTCAGTATGGAAGAGGGGGATCACATAATAGAGCAATCAGTAGCAGCCGAGATGCAGGGGGAGGCCCCAGCTCCTTAGAATGCTAGTGGGTCAGCTGCACCCGTCCCACCTATGCAGTTTCCTACTTAGTTCACTCAGCAGATGGCTGGCAATATTCCAGTCCAAGTGTGACACCCCTTACCCGTCTACAGTATAGCCGAGTAAGTTATGCCACTCAGTGTGCCGGAGCACCAATTTATATTTCTATTACAATTTATCCTTTTAATTCATTTATTTTTAATTTTGATAAATCTGAATTTATCTGCAAATTTTATAGAAAATCCGGCAGAGTGCTGGCTGTAAATTAGAAAAACAGTTCTTCTGAACCTGTTTAAAAACACTTCCAAAATAATTTCCAAATCCAAACTCCATTATACACATTCAAGTCAATCTCAAAAATCTGAATCTCAAATCACAATACTATTTTCAAAACCTTTATGTTCACTTCATCACTTGAAGCATATTCACAAATAATTCTCAACATTTCATTTATCAACATACATTATGCAGAAAATCTCAATGATATATGAAATTTCATATATTTACATTAATACATAATTACAGGAGTTATAGTTACAATCCAAACTAATACAAAAAGCCAAAATACAAAATGCTCCCAAAATCCTATGTCCTACCATATGCAATGCAGATGTGAGGTGACTCTGGACCCCAGATGCAGCTCTGAAGGCTCAACCTATTCTGATGTCTGCTGGGCTCCCCAGCTAGGTCTCCAGTACCTGCACGTGGCAAAAGCGACGCGCTAAGCAATTCTGCTTAGTGGTGACAATATACAACTCAACTCAACTCAACTAAGCCTTTATCCCAAAAATTTGGGGTCGGCTATATGGATTCGCTTTTTCCACTCTGAATGATTTTGGGTTAAATCCTCAGAAATGTGTAATACTTCTAAGTCATGTTGTACTACTCTCCTCCAAGTGAATTTAGGTCTACCCCTTTTTTTCTTTCTATCCTCTAACCTAATGTGCTCTACTTGTCTAACTGGAGCCTCCGTATGTCTACGCTTCACATGACCAAACCACCTTAATCTCCCTTCTCTCAACTTATCTTCAATTGGCACCACTCCTACCTTTTCTCTAATACTTTCATTACGGACTTTATCTAGTCTAGTATGGCCACTCATCCACCTTAACATTCTCATCTCTGCAACTCTTAACTTAGATGCATACGACTCTTTCAGTGCCCAACACTCACTACCATATAACATAGCCTGTCGTATGGCTGTACGGTAAAATTTTCCTTTTAATTTATTGGGAATCTTACGATCACATAAAACTCCCGTGGCACGTCTCCACTTCAACCATTCGGCTTTAATCCTATGACTAACATCCTCCTCACATCCCCCACCTACTTGAAGGACTGAGCCTAGATATTTAAAGTGATTACTTTGGAACAATACCACTCCATTCAAACTAACTCCTTCCCTATCACCAGTTTGGCCTTCACTGAACTTGCAATGCATGTATTCTGTCTTCGTTCTACTTAACTTAAAACCCTTTGACTCTAGAGTACTTCTCCAAAGTTCTAGCTTCCTATTGAATCCTTCTCGTGTCTCATCTATCAGAACAATATCATCCGCAAACATCATGCACCAAGGAATACTATCTTATATATGTTTCGTCAGTTCATCTAAAACTAATATAAAAAGGTAAGGGCTTATGGCTGATCCTTGGTGTAATCCAATTGAGATCGGAAAATCTCTTGTGTCCCCTCCCACTGTGCGCACAATAGTAGTTGCTCCTTCATACATATCTTTCAATACTTGTATGTACCTAATAGATACCCTCTTTTGTTCTAACACATTCCATAAGACCTCTCTTGGAACACTATCATAAGCCTTCTCCAAATCAATAAAAACCATGTGTTGATCTTTCTTCACATCTCTATATTTCTCCATCAAGCTTCTAATGAGAAAATTCGCTTCCATAGTTGAACGACCGGGCATGAAACCAAATTGATTGAGAGAGATAGAAGTATCATGACGTAGTCGATGCTCCACAACCATCTCCCACAACTTCATAGTATGGCTCTTGAGTTTAATTCCCTTATAGTTTGAGCAACTCTGTATGTCTCCCTTATTTTTAAAAATAGGTACTAAAATACTCTTCCTCCATTCATCAGGCATTTTCTTTGAGTTTAGAATCTTATTAAATAATTTAGTTAACCATGCCACTCCCATATCTCACAAATACTTCCACACTTCAATTGGTATTTCATCGGGTCCACAGGCTTTACCCACTTTCATTCTCTTAAGTGCTTCCTTTACTTCTAAAGATCTAATCCTTATAGTATAATTTACATTCTTTTCTATTGTTCTATAATCTATATTCACGCTATTTCCATTTTGATTATTATTAAAGAGATCATTAAAATAATTTCTCCATCTTTCTTTAATGTCCTCATCTTTCACCAACACTTTTCCTTCTTTATCCTTAATGCACCTAACTTGATTGAGATCTTGACATTTCCTTTCTCTACTGCTTGCTAATCTATAAATATCTTTCTCCCCTTCTTTAGTTCCAAGTTTCTTATATAACTTTTCAAAGGCATGTGCTCTTGCTTGACTAACGGCCTTTTTTGCCTCTTTCTTTGCTATCTTGTACTGTTCATATGCCTCATTATTATCACATTTAGGTAATTTCTTATACCATTCCCTTTTTCTCTTCACTGCCTTTTGTACTTCCTCATTCCACCACCATCTTTCTTTTGAGGGTGGTCCATGTCCTTTAGACTCTCCAAGTACTTTTCTAGCTACTTCTCTAATCTTTGATGCCATCTGTATCCACATATCATTGGCCTCCATATCTAGCTTCCATACTTCGGACTCGAGATGTAACACCCTCCCTGTAACCACTCCGTACATCCTACTGTTCCGGTGACCGGTGTCGGTCCGGACAGCTAGAACGTCCGGAAAAATATTTAAACTAAAGTCAGGAACCATAATTAACTCAAATATTAATAAGAAAAATTTAGTAAAAATTTTAGAAATAAAATACAACCAAGTTAAACGAGCCGGTGCCCTAGCGATGGGTAACCAGAGGGAAGTTGCGGTTCTCGCAATGAGGAGCCCTAGACCCGGGGGAAAAATTATAAAATAATTTTTAGAACTCCAGAGAAGGGTTATTGAGGTTCCCATGGCATTAGAATGCCAAGAAAATACCTAGAAAAATTTTTCAATCGGTACAGACAATTTTGACCTGTTCAGCCAAACAGAGGGCATTTTGGTCATTTTGCCTTAAGAGGTGATTTTTGGCCGACTTGTCCAGTTGAGTAAATAATTAATATGACATAAAATATGAAGAAACATTACTAAAAATGAAATTGGAAATGAGTAGTGAAAGAAAAGAAAAGAAAATGCAAAATAATGCAAATAATGACATAGTATGATGTCATTTAAAATTACCAACCAATCACCATTAAGCAACTATTTGACTAACAAATAAAAGAGGTTAAAAGAAGACCAAAATAACAAAAAAATGCAGCAGCCATCCCTCCTTTCCCATTGCAGCCGAAATCCCTTCACCATGCTCCTCCATTTTTGGTTCTTGAAAGCTTCAAATTTCCATGCTTCCTCACCCTAAAACCCATAAGTCCCTTCATCAAAAATTAATCCCACACCTAGACAAAGCTTTTGGCAGCCAAGAAAAGGAAGAAAAGTGAAGTTTTGAGTTGGGAAAAATCTGCCCTATTCAAGGTTAGTGCACATATATACTTAAATCTCCTTTATTCCATGTTAAAGCCTTAAAGTGAGCAAGAATTTGTCACTTAAATGAATGAAATTTATGCTTATGCATGCCTTGAATTTCGGAAGCCCTAAGGAAGGAACAATAAGGGAGTGTTTTGATGGTTTTAATGGACTTAGCATGAATTGGAGATTATGTTTAAGCTATATATCTACATAGATGTTGAACTAGTGTGCTAATTGAGGTTTATGGGTAAATTGCATTGGACATTAGGGTTTTGGGGAATGAAAAATTAACTTGGCTTATCAAACTGTTAAAGAACACTCTAATGGTCAATAAGTGACCATTTGAGGTATGTTGACCACAATTTGGACTGAAAAATGGTATGGCAAAGTCAAGGTGTGAGCTGCCCTAGGATAGCAGCAAATGGACTGAAATTTCAGTCCAATTACACAGCCATAACTTTGGCTGTGTTAGTCCAATTGGTGTTTGGCCAATTGGACATGAAACTAGGCTTATAATGGCACATTTTTGCTGAAGAAACCATGCCCAAAAGACCAAAGCAAGAGGACCAAAACTTGGCCCCAATCCGGATACCCTGAAACTGATTCTGCAGAATTGACCAAATGAACAGTAACTGTTCATTTGGCCATAACTCACTGTAGATTTGGTCAATTTACCTGAAATGTTTACAGCAACAAGTTAAGACATAGAAAAACAACTTTCATGAAGGAACCTACCCCAAATTATGGCCAGAACCTAACCCAAATGGCAGTGGCGATCCTTTGTTCATGTTACTGTAGATATGGTAATTTCTGTAGAATGGTAATCCGGCCAGCTGTGGTTTTTGGACCATATCTGGAGCTACAAAACTCCAAATGGAGTGATTAAAAAAAGAAATTCAACTAGACAAAATAAGGAACAACTTTCATGTTTTACATTTCTTCAAATTCCCACAGCAACAGTGTCCAATGGAACAGTGAAGTTGACTCACAAAAACTGAAAATTCTGCTTGTGTTGGTTTAAACTTTGAAATGGTATAAATGCTTAATGCCAACAAGTTTGGAATGCCAAATGTGGTATGTTGGGAGTGCCAAAGTCAATGTACATATTTTTATTCTAAAATTCAACATTTTTGTTGACCAATAAGATGAATAGTGACACTAAAAATTTGAAATTCACAAATTGAAGAATTTAAAAGTTTCAAATGCCCTAGTATACCTAACAAGATTGGTTTGGATAGTTTGGCATGCCAATAGGGTTCAGTTAGCAGTACTGCACATGGCAATATGCCATTCTGTGATTTCATGGCTTGTAGCCATTCTGACTTTGTATTGAGACTTGACCTTGTGCCTAATATTATTTACAGCTTGTTAGCTGTTCTGTTGCACACTGGGAGATGCATATGTGACCGATGGTGTGACGGCCCGAGGTACTAGGTACCCAGTGCCAGTTTACCCGTTATCCAGTCCAGTCGTCTAGTGTAGGTTTACTTGGGGCAACCAAATGAATAAAAGTGAACAACGTTAACCAAATAATGGTTATAACAATACCAAACAAAGAAAGCATACACATTCTATACACATTCATTTTCTTGCTATTTTCTTCTATTATATTATTGCACCACTAAGCATTATTGCTTAGCGCGTTGCTTTTGCCACGCGTAGGTACTGGAGATCCCGATCGTGAGCCCAGTAGACCACAGACTGGGTGAGTCCATCCTGTAGTTCTGCACAGTGTCCGTGTCACCTCGTCACCTGCAGTGCATTGGTAGGACACTAGATGTCATTTTGTCATTTTGTAATTAAATTTTTATTTTCTCATATGTATTTGGGATTTATGTAATGTATTTTGAGGTTCATGTAAATAATAAAGATTTATGGTTATGTATGGAAGTAATTTGAGTATTTAATTGTTGTTTATATATGAGAACCCTGAGAAAGGGATGTTTGAGAAATGAAAAGATTGTTGAGACCTGAAATTGAAAAATTGTTGAGATCTTGATATTGAGTTTTGTGATGATATTGGAGTTGGGAATGAATGAATTTGTTTATTAGAAGTGTTTTTAACAGGTTCCGAAGAACTGTTTTCTCCATTTTTAGCCGGTACTCTGCCGAATTTTCTATAAAATTTTCGGAACCTCAAATAAATTATAATTTCAATAAATGACTTAAATGAATTATATTTCATAAATTATATTCAAAACTATGATAAAAGTAAATTAAGGAAGAATAAAAATGATTGAGATAAAGTAGAGTGTTCCGGTACACCGTGTGACATATCTTACTCGGATATACTGTAGACGAGTAAGGGGTGTCACACGAGAAGCTCATTTTTGAACTTCACTTGCTTTACTCCTTTGAACTCCCACCACTTTGTTCGAGCTACACTATTTCTTCTGACCTTACTTGAATTGTTCCTAAACTTGACATCCAAGACTACCAACCTATGTTGACTTGTTAAAGCCTCTCCTGGAATGACCTTGCAATCCTTGCATAGAGCTCTATTTGTCTTCCTGGTTAAGAGGAAGTCGATTTGGCTTCTATGTTGCCCACTTTTGAAAGTCACTAAATGTGACTCTTTTTATAAAGTAGGTATTTGCTAGTATTAGGTCGTATGCCATAGCAAAATCCAGGATGCTTTTTCCCTCCTCATTTCGACTGCCAAAACCAAAACCTCCATGAACATTCTCATAACCTTGCCTATCACTTCCTACATGTCCATTCAAATCTCCACCAATGAAAACATTCTCTTCATTCGGTATGCTTTGCATTAAATCATCCATATCTTTCCAAAACCTTTGTTTACTCTCACTGTCTAGTCCTATTTGTGGGGCATAAGCACTAACTATATTTATTGTTTCTCCTTCTAGTACTAGCTTTACTAGTATGATTCTATCTCCTACTCTTTTCACAGCTACTACTGCATCTTTCAATGTTCTGTCTATGATTATACGCACTCCATTCTTGTTTCTCTCCTTTTCGGTAAACCACAGTTTGTACCCTGAATTACCCACTTCCTTACTTTTCTCTTCTACCCATTTAGTCTCCTGAATGCAAGCAATATTCACCCTTCTCCTTTCCAAGGTATCCACAAGCTCCATTAATTTTCCTGTAAGTGATCCAACATTCCAAGTACCAACCCTAATCCTCCTCCTATCCTGCTCCATCCTAATTGGTTTCCTTCTATGATATCTTCTATTGTTTTCTATGTCTATCTTGTGTTCTGTTCCACTATTTGTTCTACTATCTGTCCTATGGACTAAATTCTTTACCCACACCCGTCCATGATGTGGGAACCCTTGCTCACTTAACACCACACCCGGGCGCCGGCATGGCGCGTCGCTTTCGGTGAACGCCCTACACTCTTGCATATTTATCACTACTCCCGGGCTCCGATGTAGCGCGTCGTTAGTAGAGGACGCCCCAACGTTTATATCTTTTGAATCCATATCATAGGGTGTGACAAAATTTTTACGCTGGTTGTCACCTACCGCAACAGAATTTATGATTATGCAGAATAAAATAATTATGCAGAATGTATGATTTCATTTTTGGGTAGACTTAATTTCTGGTATTATTTACAGTATTATTCACTTAAATTTTGGTAAGGTTTATTATCATTGCCCGAGTAACCCATACTAGTTGATTGGACTGGATAAATGGGTAAACTGGCACTGGGTACTAAGTACCTCGGACCATCACACAATCGGTCACATTGTGTGTCCCGGTGTGCAACAGAACAACTAATAAGCTGTAATAATTATCAGGGTTAAAACCCAAGTATATCAACTCAAATAACATAGCCAAAGGCTATTATGTCACAGAATGGCATGGGAGCCATGAAACACAGAATGGCATGAAGCCATATGCAGTACTGCTAACAGAACCCTATTGGCATGCCAAGCAATCCAAACTAATCTTGTTAGGTATACTAGGGCATTTCACACTTTTAAGTTTCACAATTTTTGAAATTTAAGTTTTAGTATTACTATTCCATTCATTGGTCAACAAAAATGTTGACTTTTGCATAGGCAATAGGTACATTGGTTTTAATATCATCAACATACCACATTTTGCATTCAAAATTTGTTGGTATTGGTTACCAATACCATTTCTAAGCTTAATGTTAGTTGGGCAGAATTTTCACTTTTTATGCCTTGTTTTTGCTGTTCCATTGGTCAATTTTGCAGTGGGAATTTGGCAAACTGATCAACATGAAAGTTGTTCCTTATTTTGTCTAGTTGCATTTCTTTTTTTAAGTCACTCTATTTGGAGTTTTGTAGCTCAAGTTATGGTCCAAAAATCACAACTGGCCGGATTGAAATTGCATGCAGAATTTACGGGTGACTCATATCTCTGATGCAATAAGCGATGGATTGTAACTCACCTTTTAAATATGTTCTGGTCATAATTTGGGTTAGGTTTCATCATGAAAGTTGTTGGTCTATATCTCAGCTTGTTGCTAGTACAATTTCAGGTCAATTGGACCTTTCTACACTGAGTTATGGCCAAATGACCAAATACTATTTATTTGGTTATTTTACCCAGGCAGACTGCAGATCACCCAGATTAGGGCAAGCTTTTGGTCCACTTGGTTTGGTTTTATGGGCAGGGTTTCTTCACCAAAGTTGTGCCATTATGTGTCTAGTTTCATGTCCAATTGGCCTTGCACCAATTGAACCTTTACAATTCAAGTTATGGCTGCCCAAACCTGCTGGAATCAAGTCTAATTCTACAGGTCACTCCAATTCTGCAGGTCACTCTAATGGCAGCCACACCAAACCCAAATCCCATCACTCAACACACTTCATTTTTTATTTAAACAGAACTAAATGGTCACTAATTGACCATTAAAACCTATTGTCATCATCACATGGTCAAAATCCTATTTTTCCACCCCAAACCCTAACTCACACATTACCATTCATGCATTTTCATTGCATTTCTTCAATCAACTTAGAAGATGCACATTAAGGGCAGCCATAATAACCTTTTAACTTCATTAAACTCATCACAAACAAACCCTAACCATAGCTACCGAAAATCTAGGGTTTACATACAAATGGCGTTCAACAATTTTTCTTTGTAATTTACACTCATTCAAAGTCCTTAACATGTATTTAAAATAAAATTCATGGTTAGGTCACTAACCTCTATGGAGTGAGATTTTCCCACTTGCTAAAGCTCTTGTTTTCCTCTTCTTTTTGCTCCCAAAAGAATCGCCAAGGTGTAAGAGAAAGTTTTTGTGTTGACAATTAGGGTTTTTGGTGGAAGAAAGCTAGGGAAAATCAAGCTTGAAAAAGCTTGTTCATGGTGGCCATGGAGGAGTGGTTGACGTCAAGGAGAAGAAGAGAAGAAGGTATTCTGATTTTTTTTTCATTTTCAGCCCATTTAGTCTCTTTTATATAAAGTTATGCCATGTGTCAAGATTTTATTGGTTGGGAGATTTTTTAATGACATCATTATGATGTCATAAGTCCATTTTCCTTCATTTACTCTTCATTTCTTGTCTATTTAATTGCAATTAAATTTTTAACAATATTTAATTATATTTTATGTTATGTAAATTATTTATTTAACTGGAAAAGTTGGCTAAAAATCATCTATGAAGACGAAATGACCAAAATACCCTCCGTTTAGCTTAACGGGCCAAAATTGTCTGTACCGATTGAAAAATTTTTCTAAAGATTTTCTTGACATTCTAATGCCATAAGAACCTCTATGACCCTTCTCTGGAGTCCAAAAAATTATTTTATAATTTTTTCCCTTGGTCTAGAGCTCCTAGTTGTGAGAACCGCAACTTCTCACTAGGTTACCCATCGTTAGGGCACCGGCTCATTTAACTTGGTTGTATTTTATTTCTAAAATTTTTCCTAAATTTTTCTTATTAATATTTGAGTTAATTATGGTTCTTCACTTTAGTTTAAATATTTTCCGGACGTTCTAGCTGTCCAGACCAACATTGGCCACCGGAACAGTAGACTGTACGGACTAGTTAAAGTGAGGATGTTACAACTCTTCCCCTCTAATAAAAATTTCGTCCTCAAAATTAACCTGGTGCAAACAGTTGAGGGAACTATTGCCTCATCATCTCTTCACTTTCCCAAGTTGCTTCTTCAGTGTTGTGGTGCCTCCAAAGTACTTTCACTAGTGGAATTTGTTTATTTCTCAATTCTTTCACTTTCCGAGCTAGGATCAGTATAGGTTCTTCTGTATATGTCAAGTCCGGTTGGATTTCAATCTCTTCCATGCAAATGACATGGGAAGGGTCTGAGCGATATCTTCTCAGCATAGAAACATGGAATACATTGTGAATTTTATCCAGTTCTGGTGGTAAAGCTAGCCGATAGGCCACTGGTCCCACACGTTCAATGACTTCATATGGGCCAATGAACCTAGGGCTTAACTTACCCTTTCTTCCAAACCTCAGTACTTTCTTCCACGGTGAGACTTTGAGAAACACTTTATCACCAACTGAATACTCTATCTGTTTTCTCTTCAAGTCGGCATAAGATTTCTGTCTATCAGAGGCAACCTAAAGGTTAGCTTTGATTATCTTCACTTTTTCCTCAGTCTGTTTCACCAGGTCTGGTCCTACCAGCTTATCTTCGCCCAATTCAGTCCAACACACTGGGGTTCTACATTTCCTCCCATACAGTGCTTCATACGGAGCCATTTGAATGCTAGCTTGGTAGCTATTGTTATATGCGAACTCTGCCAGTGGGAGATATCTGTCCCAACTCCCCTCAAACTCAATGACACAACTCCTTAGCATATCCTCCAGGATCTATCACATAATTCACATTGTTACTATCATTTCAATTTATTAATTGAGAAAATTCAATTAGTTCTTAGGTTTACCTGGATTACTCATTCTAACTGTCCATCCGTTTGGGGATGAAAAGTCATGCTAAAACGGAGTTGTGCGCCCAAAGCTTCTTATAACTTTTTCCAGAATCTCGATGTAAACCTTGGGTCTCGATCCGATATGATGGAAAGTAGGATTCCATACAGTCTAATTATCTCACTGATATACAATTTTGCTAGCTTCTCCAATGAGTAGTCAGTCCTAACTGGCAGAAAATGTGCTGACTTTGTCAATCTATCCACTATCACCCACACTGCATCATGCTTCCATTGGGTGAGAGGTAGACCACCAACAAAATCTATAGTGACCCGGTCCCATTTCCATTCAGGTATTCTTATAGGCTGTAGCAATCCTGATGGAACTTGATGTTTTGCTTTAACTTGCTGACATGTCAAACACTTAGTCACATAGTCAGCTATATCCCTCTTCATACCAGGCCACCAATAATGAGGCTTCAAATCATTATACATTTTCGTGCTTCCTGGGTGCATAGCATAAACACTATAGTGTGCTTCTTTCAAAATACTAGTCTTCAGTTCCCCATCATCTGGTACACACACTCTTCCTCTGTAGTATAGACACCCATCTGCTTTCACCTCATACTCAGTTTTCTTCCCCTCTTGAATTTTACCCACAATGGCCATTAATTTTTCATCTTCCCTCTGCCCATCTTGTATCTGTTGTAGCAAGGTTGGCCTCACTTGTAACTCAGCCAAAATAGCTCCATCTTGAGTTAAGGACAGACAGGCATTTAGTGATCTTAAAGCTGTGATAGACTTTCTGCTCAAAGCATCAGCAACTACATTTGCCTTCCCAGGATGATAATCTATCACACAATCATAGCCCTTTAGGAACTCAATCCATCGCCTCTGTCTAAGATTGAGCTCCTTCTGGGTTGGAAAATATTTTATACTCTTGTGGTCTGTATAGATGTAGCATTTTTCACCATATAAATAATGCCTCCATATCTTTAGTGCAAAGATAATTGCTGCTAACTCCAGATTATGAGTAGGGTAGTTCTGTTCATGTGGCCTTAACTGCCTGGAAGCATAGGCGACCACTTTCCCCTCTTGCATCAATACACACCCTAGCCCATTATGTGAGGCATCACTATAGACCACAAAGTCTTTTCCCGACACTGGCTATGTTAACACTGGTGCTTCTGTCAACATAGCCTTCAGCCTCTCAAAACCAGCTTGGCACTTGTCGTTCCAGCCAAATTTCACATTCTTGTGCAATAACTTGGTCATTAGAGCAGCTATAAGAGAGAACCCCTTCACAAATCTTCTGTAATACCCAGCTAGCCCCAAGAAACTTCTGACCTCAGTTGTATTTCTAAGAGGCTTCCATTCCATCACTGCTTCTATCTTTTTGGGATCTACTCTAATCCCCTCAGCTGATACTATGTGTCCAAGGAAGGAGATTTCACTTATCCAGAAGTCACACTTGGACAACTTAGCATATAGCTTCTTTTCTCGCAGGGTTTGTAGAACAATCCTCAAATGTTCATCATGTTCTTCCCTGGTCTTGGAATACACCAGAATATCATCAATAAAGACCACTACAAACCAATATAAGTATGGATGGAAGATACGGTTCATAAGGTCCATAAATGCTGCTGGTGCATTTGTTAACCCAAACGACATCACTAAAAATTCATAATGCCCATACTGGGTTCTGAATGCAGTTTTTGACACATCTGCATCCTTTACCCTTAACTGATGATACCCTGATCTGATATTAATTTTTGAAAATACACCAACTCCTTTCAACTGATCAAACAAATCATCGATTCTGGGCAATGGATATTTATTCTTCACAGTTACTTTGTTCAACTGCCGGTAATCAATACACAATCTCAAGGTTCCATCATTCTTCTTCACAAATAGCACCGGAGCTCCCCATGGTGACACACTGGGGCATATGAACCCCTTATCAAGCAACTCTTGCAACTGAGTTTTCAACTCCCTCAATTCAGTGGGTTCCATCCTATAAGGAGCAATGGAAATGGGTGATGTACCCGGCATTACCTCAATAGCAAACTCGACTTCCCTTTCTGGTGGTAAACCAAGCAACTCTTCAGGAAATACATCTGGGAAGTCTCTTACTGTGGGTATATTACACAGGTTTGGCTTAGCTTGCCTAGTATCAACCACGTGTGCTAGGTAAGCTTCACAGCCTTTTCTCATCAATCTTCTTGTATCGTGGTCGAGATAACATTGGGCGAAATCGTCCTTTCACCCTATGATGATCTCATTACCCTCATAAGTTTTCAGAGAAATCCTCTTCAATTTGCAATCAACTATTGCCTGATGACGTGACAACCAGTCCATACCCAAAATCCTCTTCAATTTGCAATCAACTATTGCCTGATGAAGGGCAATTCAATTAGGTCTGCTGAGAATTCATACCACTGAATCCTCAACGGGCAACCTTTATACACTTTATTCACTACCACACTGTGGCCTAGTGGATTTGTGATCAGAATGTCTTGATCACTCTCCTCTATTGGAACTCCCCTCTCTATGGTTAGTTTGATGCAAATGTAGGAATGAGTGGATCCTGGACCCACCAATGCATGTATAGAAGTGTTGTAGAGGGAAAACGTACCCCTGATGACATCCGGGGCATCATGCTCCTCCTGAGCTCTGATGGCATAGGCCTTGGCAGGTATCCTAGTATCTGGCCTCTCAGCTGACTCGGATGCAGGCCTCATTGATGGACCAGCTGCTTCAGGTTTACCAGGCTTCCTACCCCTTTGTGGTGCAGGAGCAGGTCTGTCAGTTTGTGTTAGAGCAACTAAGTAGTCCTCTTCGACCAATTCTTGATCTGATGTTTTATTGATCCACACCGTAAGCATGCATCGGCCACTCGCCAATATTCCCCCTTATGCCACTTCTGACAATACTGACAAGCAGAAGATGCAGGGGCTGATCCCCTAAACACCATCCCTGGAGAGTTGCCCATTAATGGTGTGGACTGGCCTCTCCTAGGTGTGAGCGTGGTGCAGGCCTCGAGGCGCCACGACCCGTGGTGGTCCTGAACTCTGAGTAGGAGGATGTAACACCCTCCCGGTAACCACTCCGTACATTCTACTGTTCCGGTGACCGGTGTCGGTCCGGACAGCTAGAATGTCCGGAAAAATATTTAAACTAAAGTCAGGAACCATAATTAACTCAAATATTAATAAGAAAAATTTAGTAAAAATTTTAGAAATAAAATACAACCAAGTTAAGCAGTAGGTGCCCAAGCGATGGGTAGCAGGAGGGAAGTTGCGGTTCTATAACGAGGAGCCCTAGACCCGGGGGAAAAATTATAAAATAATTTTTGGGCCTCCAGAGAAGGGTAATTGAGGTTCCCATGGCATTAGAATGCAAAGAAAATACCTAGAAAAATTTTTCAATCGGTACAGACGATTTTGACCCGTTAAGCCAAACAGAGGGCATTTTGGTCATTTCGCCTTCCGAGGTGATTTTTGGCCGACTTGTCCAGTTGAGTAAATAATTAATATAACATTAAATATGAATAAACATTACTAGAAATGAAATTTGAAATGAGTAGTGAAAGAAAAAAAAAAGAAAATGCAAAATAATGCAAAAATGACATCATATGAGGTCACTCACTTACTCACCAACCAATCAAAATTAAGCTATCAATTGACTAACAAATAAAAAGACAAAATGAAGACCAAAATAAGAAAGAAAGTGCAGCAGCCACCCTCCCCAAGAGACCAGCCGAAATTCACCTCCATAGCCACCTCCATTCAAGTTTTTTTTTTTCAAGCTTTAGATCTCCATCATTCCACCATATTTCCCTAACCCCTCTTCATTAAAACTTTACCCCACACCTTAAACAAGCTCTTGGCAGCCAATAAGAGGAAGGAAATTGGAGTTTAGGGCTTTGGAAATTCTGCCCAAACAAGGTTAGTGCATATATACATCTAAAGCTTTTTAAATTCTATGTTAGAGACTTGGAATAAGTAGGAATTTGTAACTAAAATGAATGAAATCTATGTCTATCCATGCCCTAAGTTTCGGCAGCCCTATTGAATGAAAAGGAATGAGTGTTTTGATGGACTTAAAGTGGACTAGAGATCAATATTAAGCCATGTATGCATGTGATTATTGAATGAGATAGTTAATTAAAGCATGTTGTGAAAATTCATATGGAAATTAGGGTTTGGAAAGGTGAAAGTGTGACTTGGCTTAGGAAATTATTAGGGCACATTGTAATGGTCAATTAGTGACCATTTTAGATGTGTTGACCATAAATGGGACAGAAAAATTAGATTGCAAAGTGAGGATTGCAGGCTGCCTAGGACAGTAGCATAGGGACTGAAAATTCAGTCCCTTTGCACTGCCATAACTTGGGCAGTGGTAGTCCAATTGAAGTTTGGCCAATTGGACATGAAACTAGGCTTATAATGGCACATTTTTGCTGAAGAAACCATGCCCAAAAGACCAAAGCAAGAGGACCAAAACTCAGCCCCAATCCGGATACCCTGCACTGAATTCTGCAGAATTGACCAAATGAACAGTAACTGTTCATTTGGCCATAACTCACTGTAGATTTGGTCAATTGGCCTGAAATTTTTACAGCAACAAGTTAAGACATAGACAAACAACTTTCATGAAGGAACCTACCCCAAATTATGGCCAGAACCCATTCAACCAAGTGACTCAATTTACTGTTCATACACTGTAGATATGGTAAATTTCTGCAGAATGCATATCCGGACAGCTTGGGTTTTTGAGCCATATCTGGAGCTACAAAACTCCAAATGGAGTGATTCAAAAAAGGAAATTCAACTAGACAAAATAAGGAACAACTTTCATGTTTTACATTTCCTCAAATTCCAACAGTAACAGTGTCCAATGGAACAGTGAAGTTGACTCACCAAAATTGAAAAATCTGTTTGTGTTGAGTTACACTTTGGAATGGCAAAAACACTTAATGCCAACAAGTTTTAAACACCAAATGTGGTATGTTGGGAGTACCAAAGTTGATGTACACATTTTTATTCTAAAAGTCAACATTTTTGTTGACCAATGATGAATAGTGACACAAAAAAAGTTGAAATTCACAAATTGACAAATTTAAGAGTTTCAAATGCCCTAGTATACCTAACAAGATTGGTTTGGATATTTTGGCATGCCAATAGGGTTTAGTTAGCAGTACTGCACATGGCAAAAATGCCATTCTGTGATTTCCTGGCTTTTAGCCATTCTGACTTTGCATTGAGACTTGGCCTTGTGCCTGATATTATTCTGACTTGTTAGCATTACATTTGCCTGCCGGAAGATGCATATGTGACCGATGGTGTGACGGCGAGGTACTAGGTACCCAGTGCGGTTACCGTTATCGATCCGAAGAGTCTAGTGTAGGTTACTTGGGGCAACCAAATGAATAAAAGTGAACAACGTTAATGAAACAATGAATATATCAATACCAAACAAAGAAAGCATACACATTCTCTACACATTTATTTTCTTGCTATTTTCTTTTATTATATTATTGCACCACTAAGCATTATTGCTTAGCACATTGCTTTTGCCACGCATAGGTACTGGAGATCCCGATCGCGAGCCCAGTAGACCACGGTAGGTGAGTCCATCCGCGATTCTGCTCGATGTCCGTGTCACCTCGTCACTGCGATTGCATTGGTAGGACACTAGATGTCATTTTGTCATTTTGTAATTAAATTTTTATTTCTCATATGTATTTGGGATTTATGTAATGTATTTTGAGCTTATTGTAAATAATAAAGATTTATGGTCATGTATGGTATTAATTTGAGTATTTAATGGTTGTTTATATATGAGAACCATGAGAAAGGGATGTTTTTAGCAATGAAAAGGTTGTTGAAACATGAAACTGAAAAATTGTTGATATCTTGATATTGAGTTTTGTGATGATATTGGAGTTGAGAATGAATGAAATTGTATATTGGAAGTGTTTTTAAAAGGTTCCGAAGAACGGTTTTCTCCATTTTTAGCCGGTACTCCGCCGGATTTTCTTTAAAATTTTCGGAACCTTAAATGAATGATACTTTTGATAAATAGTTTAAATAAATTGTATTTCATAAATTATATGCAAAAGCATTGTCTAAATTAATTGAGGAATATTATAGTGTGCCGGTACACCAGGTGGCATTACTTACTTGGGTATACTGTACACGGGTAAGGGGTGTCACATTTAGTGGTATCAGAGCACGGTTTAGGCGTTTCTGGGCCTAGATTGAGTCCATACCATGCATTGCATTTGTAAGAGTCGAGGTGACACTAACGCAGATCTGTTTATCTTTCTTATTTTGAATAGGATATGGATCCTTCATCTCAGAGAGGCGTTGAGGAGGAAGTGGAGAGTCATGCTCCACCTGCAGCAGTGAGGCCCGGGGCATGAGAGAATCGCTCCGCCCGGCTCAAGCGAGCACGCTCGGCCTCCACAGGCCATGTTCCAACAAATGGCCGACTTCTTTAGACAAATGGCCAGAGTAATGCCAGCACCACCACCACCACCACCAGTTCCACAACAGAAATCCCACCTGGAAAGGTTAAGAAAGTTTGGGGCGGTGGATTTTTATGGCAAGAGAGAAGATGACTCAGTGGTAGCGGAGAATTGGTTGAACAGAACAGCCAGAGTCCTAAAACAACTTCACTGCACCCCAGAGCAGAACTTAGAAGCTGCTATATCCTTGTTACAAGACGACGCCTACGGATGGTGGGACACTGTGTCGATGAAGTGCAGCCCAAAGTCGTAACTTGGGACTTCTTCCTCTCGAGTTCAAGAAGAAATATGTGGGTCTTGTATACGGAAGAGAGAAGAAGGAATTCATTAACTTTGGCGAGACAGGTTGTCGATGGCGAGTATGAGAAGGAGTTTGTTCGGTTAAGCCGCTATGGAAGGAAATAGTCCCTACTTGAAGTGAAAGGTGCAAGAGATTTGAAGAGGGATGAATGACAATATCAAGATCTGACTCCTTTGCCTTGGGAATCACAGAATTTAGCAAGCTAGTGGAAGCTGCAATAAGGGTTGAAAAAGTGAGAATCAATGAGCAGACCAGAAGGGACAGACAGCAAAAGAGGGGACCAGGTCAATCTAGTTCCACCACAGATTTGGGAAGAAGTTTAAGGGTCCTCTGCACGAGTTCAGCTCGACCACGAGTCGAGTCGGTCTCGGGGCGAGCCACAGTGCACCCCTAGGAGAGGTCGATCCACACCATCGGTGGCGGCTCTCGAGGATGGGTTCGAGGACTAGCCCGGCATTTCCTGCGTATCCACATTGTCAGAAATGGCATAAGGGGGAGTGTTGGAGAGTGACTGGTGCCTGCTTGAGGTGTGGGTCAACAGAGCATCAGTTAAGGAACTGTCCACGCAGAACTACTACAGCTGCTCCAACACAAGCAGAAAGACCTGCTCCTGCACCACAGAGAGGTAGAAAATCTGGCGATCGATGCGGTGGGACCATCACGAGGCCTACATCGAGCAGCGGAGAGGCGGATAATAGACCACCTGCCAGAAATTATGCCTTGAGAGCTCAGGAGGAGCAAGATGCCCCAGACGTCATCAGGGGTACGTTTTTCCTCTACACTACTCCTGTGCATGCATTGGTGGATCCAGGATCCACTCACTCATACATTTTCATCAATCTACCCGTAGAAAGGGGGATACTGGTAGGGGAAAGTGACCAAGACATTCTGGTCACTAATCCATTGGGCCACAGTGTAGTGGTGAACAAGGTATACAAAGGTTGCCCGTTAAGGATTCAAGGGTATGAATTCTTGGCAGACCTGATTGAGTTGCCCTTCCACGAGTTTGACGTGATTTTGGGAATGGACTGGTTGTCACGTCATCAGGCAATAGTTGATTGCAAACTGAAGAGGATTTCTCTAAAAACTCCGGAGGGTAATGAAATTACAGTTGTGGGTGAAAGGACA
This sequence comes from Hevea brasiliensis, assembly GCF_030052815.1. NCBI lineage: Eukaryota > Viridiplantae > Streptophyta > Magnoliopsida > Malpighiales > Euphorbiaceae > Hevea > Hevea brasiliensis. The sequence goes on along the minus strand of NC_079495.1, from coordinate 73,986,249 downwards.
GATTTCTTGTCCAATGTCATCTCAGCCACTGTTGCAAGAAGAATGATGAAAAAAGGCTGTGAAGCCTACCTAGCACATGTGGTGGATACTAGGCAGGCTAAGCCAAACTTGAGTGACATACCCACAGTGAGAGACTTCCCAGAAGTATTTCCTGAAGAATTGCCTGGTTTGCCACCAGAAAGGGAAGTTGAATTTGCTATTGAGACACTGCCGGGTACAGCACCCATTTCCATTGCTCCTTATAGAATGGCACCTACTGAATTGAGGGAGTTGAAAACTCAGTTGCAAGAGTTACTAGATAAGGGGTTCATACGCCCCAGTGTGTCACCATGGGGAGCTCGGTCTTTGTTTGTGAAAAAGAAGGATGGGACTTTGAGACTTTGCATTAATTACTGGCGATTGAATAAAGTGGTATGAAGAATAAATATCCGTTGCCTAGAATTGATGATCTGTTTGATCGGTTGAAGGGAAGCAGAGTATTTTCTAAGATTGATCTCGGATCGAGGTATCATCGGTGAGGGTGAAGGATGTAGATGTGCCCAAGGCGCATTCGGGACCCGGTATGGGCATTATGAGTTCCTAGTGATGCCCTTTGGTCTAACAAATGCACCAGGCATTCATGGACCTTATGAACCGTATCTTTCATCCACACTTAGATCGGTTCGTAGTGGTCTTTATTGATGATATTTTGGTGTATTCCAAGACCGATGAAGAACATGATGAGCATTTGAGGATTGTTCGCAAACCACGAGAGAAAAGAAAGTGTATGCTAAGTTGTCCAAGTGTGACTTTTGGTTGAATGAGATTGCATTCCTTGGACACATAGTGTCGGTGATGGGATTAGGTGGATCCCAAGAAAGTAGAAGCGATGATGGAATGGAAGCCTCCCAAAAATACAAGCGAGTCGGAAGTTTCTTGGGGCTATTTGGGTATTACAGAGATTTGTGAAGGATTTTCCCTAATAGTGCTCCAATGACCAAGTTGTTACACAAGAATGTCGATTTGGAATGACAAGTGTCAAACCGTTTTGAGAAATTGAAGGCTATGTTGTGAGAGGCACCAGTGATAACAAAGCCGGTGTCAGGAAAGGACTTTGTGGTCTACAGTGATGCCTCACATAATGGGGTCGGTTGTGTATTGATGCAAGTGGGGCAGGTGGTGCCTATGCCTCCGAGCGATTGAGGCCACCTGAGCAGAACTACCCTACCCATGATCTAGAGCTTGCGGCAATTATCTTCGCCTTGAAGATATGGAGGCATTACTTGTATGGTGAAAAGTGCTACATTTACACGGACCACAAGAGCACGAAATATTTGCCAACCGAAGGAGCTCAACCTTAGACAGGCGATGGATTGAGTTCTGAAGGACTATGACTGTAATTGACTACCATCACAGGAAGGCAAATGTAGTTCTTGATGCCTTGAGTAGAAAATCCATGTGACCTTGAGATCATTAAATGCCCGTCTAACCTTGATTCGAGATGGAGCTATTTTGGCCGAGTTGCAAGTGAGGCCAAACACCTCTGGCCAGATTTTAGATGGCGTAAGGTAGATGAAAAATTACGGCTATTATGAGCAATCTCCCAAATGGAAAATCAGCTGACTATGAGGTGAAAGCAGATGGGTGTCTGCACTACAAAGGAAGACTGTGTGTACCAGATGATGGGGAATTAAAGGCTAGCATTCTAAAAGAGGCACACACCAGTGTATATGATATGCACCCAGGAAGTACAAAGATGTATCATGACACAAGCTTGATATTGGTGGCACAGTATGAAGAGGGACATAGCCGACTATGTGACTAAATGCTTAACATGTCGACAAGTCAAGGCGAACATCAAGTTCCATCGGGTTTTACTCTGACCTATCGCATACGAATGGAAATGGGATCGGTCACCATGGATTTTGTAAGTGGTCTACCTCTCACCGGAAGAAGCATGATGCGGCATGGGTGATAGTGGGCCAGATTGACCAAGTCGAGACACTTTACGCGATTAGGGTGACTACTCCTTTGGAGAAGTTAGCAGAATTGTATATCAGTGAGATAGTTAGACTGCATGGAATTCCACTTTCCATCATATCTGATCGAAACCCAAGGTTTACATCGAGATTCTAGAAGAAGTTGCATGAATCCTTGGGTACACAACTCCATTTCAGCACAGCTTTCCATCCTCAGACGGATGGGCAATCTGAAAGAGTAATCCAGGTAAACAATTGAAACCAATGAAATTGATACAAATATTGAATTGAAATGATAACAATAACGTGAAATACTTGTCAGGTCCTTGAGGATATGCTTAGGAGTTGTGTCATTGAGTTTGAGGGAAGTTGGGATAGATACCTCCCACTGGCAGAATTTGCATACAACAATAGCTACCAAGCTAGCATTCAAATGGCCCCATATGAAGCACTGTATGGAAGAAAATGTAGAACTCGGTGTCTTTGGACTGAATTGGGCGAAGACAAGCGGTAGGGCCGGACACAGTGAAAGCAGTGAGAAAAGGTGAAATCAATCAAAGCCAATTTAAAAATTGCCTCGCATGACATGTAAATCTTATGCCGACCTGAAGAGGAAAGAAATAGAATATGGGGTTGGCGACAAAGTGTTCCTCAAGGTGTCACCATGGAAGAAGGTATTGAGGTTTGGAAGGAAAGGTAAGTTAAGCCCTAGGTTCATTGGCCCATATGAAGTCATTGAACGTGTGGGTCCAGTGGCCTATAGGCTAGCTTTACCACGGTGGACAAGATCCACAATGTGTTCCACGTGTCCATGCTCAGAAGATACCGCTCAGATCCTTCGCATGTCATCTCCAGAGAAGAAATTTAAATACAGCTGGATTTGACATATGAAGAAGAACCTCTACGGATCTTGGCTCGGGAAGTGAGAGAGTTGAGAAACAAGCAAATTCCATTGGTGAAAGTGCTTTGGAGGCACCACAACACCGAGGAGGCAACTTGGGAAAGTGAAGAGTCGATGAGGCAACAGTTCCCTCAACTGTTTGCATCAGATAAATTTCGAGGACGAAATTTAAATTAGAGGGGAAGAGTTGTAACACCCTCTCGGTAACCACTCCGTACATTCTCTTTGTTAGGTGGTGGTGTGGTCAGGACAGCTAGAATGTCCGGAAAAATATTTAAACTAAAGTCAGGAACCATAATTAACTCAAATATTAATAAGAAAAATTTAGTAAAAATTTTAGAAATAAAATACAACCAAGTTAAACGAGCCGGTGCCCAAGCGATGGGTAACCGGAGGGAAGTTGCGGTTCTCGCAACGAGGAGCCCTAGACCCGGGGGAAAAATTATAAAATAATTTTTGGGACTCTAGAGAAGGGTAATTGAGGTTCCCATGGCATTAGAATGCCAAGAAAATACCTAGAAAAATTTTTCAATCGACATGCATTTATTTTGACCCGTTAAGCCAAACGGAGGGCATTTTGGTCATTTCGCCTTCCGAGGTGATTTTTGGCCGACTTGTCCAGTTGAGTAAATAATTAATATAACATTAAATATGAATAAACATTACTAGAAATGAAATTTGAAATGAGTAGTGAAAGAAAAGAAAAGAAAATGCAAAATAATGCAAAAATGACATCATATGAGGTCACTCACTTACTCACCAACCAATCAAAATTAAGCTATCAATTGACTAACAAATAAAAAGACAAAATGAAGACCAAAATAAGAAAGAAAGTGCAGCAGCCACCCTCCCCAAGAGACCAGCCGAAATTCACCTCCATAGCCACCTCCATTCAAGTTTTTTTTTTCAAGCTTTAGATCTCCATCATTCCACCATATTTCCCTAACCCCTCTTCATTAAAATTTTACCCCACACCTTAAACAAGCTCTTAGAAGCCAACAAGAGGAAGGAAATTGGAGTTTAGGGCTTTGGAAATTCTGCCCAAACAAGGTTAGTGCATATATAAATCTAAAGCTTTTTAAATTCTATGTTAGAGACTTGGAATAAGTAGGAATTTGTAACTAAAATGAATGAAATCTATGTCTATCCATGCCCTAAGTTTCGGCAGCCCTATTGAATGAAAAGGAATGAGTGTTTTGATGGACTTAAAGTGGACTAGAGATCAAGATTAAGCCATGTATGCATGTGATTATTGAATGAGATAGTTAATTAAAGCATGTTGTGAAAATTCATATGGAAATTAGGGTTTGGAAAGGTGAAAGTGTGACTTGGCTTAGGAAATTGTTAGGGCACATTGTAATGGTCAATTAGTGACCATTTTAGATGTGTTGACCATAAATGGGACAGAAAAATGAGATTGCAAAGTGAGGATTGCAGGCTGCCTAGGACAGCAGCATAGGGACTAAAAATTCAGTCCCTTTGCACTGCCATAACTTGGGCAGTGGTAGTCCAATTGAAGTTTGGCCAATACATGAAACTAGGCTTATAATGGCACATTTTTGCTGAAGAAACCATGCCCAAAAGACCAAAGCAAGAGACCAAAACTCAGCCCCAATCCAGATACCCTGCACTGAATTCTGCAGAATTGACCAAATGAACAGTAACTGTTTATTTGGCCATAACTCACTGTAGATTTGGTCAATTGGCCTGAAATTTTTACAGCAACAAGTTAAGACATAGAAAAACAACTTTTATGAAGGAACCTACCCCAAATTATGGCCAGAACCCATTCAACCAAGTGACTCAAGTTACTGTTCATACACTGTAGATATAGTAAATTTCTGCAGAATGCATATCCGGACAGCTTGGGTTTTTGAGCCATATCTGGAGCTACAAAACTCCAAATGGAGTGATTCAAAAAAGATAATTCAACTAGACAAAATAGGGAACAACTTTTATGTTTTACATTTCCTCAAATTCCAACAGTAACAGTGTCCAATAGAACAGTGAAGTTGACTCACCAAAATTGAAAAATCTGTTTGTGTTGAGTTACACTTTGGAATGGCAAAAACACTTAATGCCAACAAGTTTTAAACACCAAATGTGGTATGTTGGGAGTACCAAAGTTGATGTACACATTTTTATTCTAAAAGTCAACATTTTTGTTGACCAATGATGAATAGTGACACCAAAAAAGTTGAAATTCACAAATTGACAAATTTAAGAGTTTCAAATGCCCTAGTATACCTAACAAGATTGGTTTGGAAAGTTTGTCATGCCAATAGGGTTCAGATTAAGATCGCACGTGGCAAAAATGTCATTCGTGATTTCCGGCTTTTAGCCATTCGACTTTGCATTGAGACTTGGCCTTGTGCACGATATTATTCTGACTTGTTAGCCGCTCATTTGCACACCGGAAGATGCATATGTGACCGATGGTGTGGCCCGAGGTACTAGGTACCCGGTGCGATTTACCGTTATCGATCAGTCATCTAGTGTAGGTTACTTGGGGCAACCAAATGAATAAAAGTGAACAACGTTAATGAAACAATGAATATATCAATACCAAACAAAGAAAGCATACACATTCTCTACACATTTATTTTCTTGCTATTTTCTTTTATTATATTATTGCACCACTAAGCATTATTGCTTAGCACGTTGCTTTTGCCACGCATAGGTACTGGAGATCCCGATCGCGAGCCCAGTAGACCACAGACTGGGTGAGTCCATCCGGCAGTTCTGCTCAGTGTCCGTGTCACCTCGTCACCTGCAGTGCATTGGTAGGACACTAGATGTCATTTTGTCATTTTGTAATTAAATTTTTATTTCTCATATGTATTTGGGATTTATGTAATGTATTTTGAGCTTATTGTAAATAATAAAGATTTATGGTCATGTATGGTATTAATTTGAGTATTTAATGGTTGTTTATATATGAGAACCCTGAGAAAGGGATGTTTTGAGCAATGAAAAGGTTGTTGAGACCTGAAATTGAAAAATTGTTGATATCTTGATATTGAGTTTTGTGATGATATTGGAGTTGAGAATGAATGAAATTGTATATTGGAAGTGTTTTTAACAGTTCAAGAACGGTTTTCTCCATTTTTAGCCGGTACTCCGCCGGATTTTCTTTAAAATTTTCGGAACCTTAAATGAATGATACTTTTGATAAATGGTTTAAATAAATTGTATTTCATAAATTATATGCAAAAGCATTGTCTAAATTAATTGAGGAATATTAGAGTGTGCCGGTACACCAGGTGGCATTACTTACTCGGGTATACTGTACACGGGTAAGGGGTGTCACATTTAGTGGTATCAGAGCACGGTTTAGGCGTTTCTGGGCCTAGATTGAGTCCATACCATGCATTGCATTTGTAAGAGTCGAGGTGACACTAACGCAGATCTGTTTATCTTTCTTATTTTGAATAGGATATGGATCCTTCATCTCAGAGAGCCATTGAGGAGGAAGTGGAGAGTCATGCTCCACTGCGGCGGTGAGGCTGGTGCATGAGAGAATCTGCTCCGCCAGCTCAAGCAGAGCCTGCTCAGCCTCCACAGGCCATGTTCCAACAAATGGCCGACTTCTTTAGACAAATGGCCAGAGTAATGCCAGCACCACCACCACCACCACCAGTTCCACAGCAGAAATCCCACCTGGAAAGGTTAAGAAAGTTTAGGGCGGTGGATTTTTATGGCAAGAGAGAAGATGACTCAGTGGCAGCGGAGAATTGGTTGAACAGAACAGGCAGAGTCCTAAAACAACTTCACTGCACCCCAGAGCAGAACTTAGAAGCTGCTAAATCCTTGTTACAAGACGATGCCTACGGATGGTGGGACACTGTGTCCAGTGAAGTGCAGCCCGAAGCTGTAACTTGGGACTTCTTCCTCTCTGAGTTCAAGAAGAAATATGTGGGTACTGTATACCTGGAAGAGAGAAGAAGGGAATTCATTAACCTGAGGCAGAGACAGTTGTCAGTGGCCGAGTATGAGAAGGAGTTTGTTCGGTTAAGCCGCTATGGAAGGGAAATAGTCCCTAACGAAGCTGAAAGGTGCAAGAGATTTGAAGAGGGACTGAATGACAATATCAAGATACAGCTCACTGCCTTGGGAATCACAGAATTTAGCAAGCTAGTGGAAGCTGCAATAAGGGTTGAAAAAGTGAGAATCAATGAGCAGACCAGAAGGGAGAGACAGCAAAAGAGGGGACCAGGTCAATCTAGTTCCACCCCTGGATTTGGGAAGAAGTTTAAGGGTCCTCCTGCACAGAGTTCAGCTCGACCACGTGGTCGAGTCGGTCTCGGGGCCCGGGCCACGATTCACCCCTAGGAGAGTCGGTCCACACCATCGGTGGGCGGCTCTCGAGGATGGGGTTCGAGGACTAGCCCGGCATTTCCTGCGTGTCCACAGCATCGAGAAATGGCATAAGGAGTGTTGAGAGTGGCGGTGCACCTTGAGGTATGGGTCATGAGCATCGGTTAAGGAACCGCCCACGCAGAACTACTACTGTTGCTCCAACACAAGCGAGAAAGACTGCTCTGCACCACAGAGGTAGAAAATGGCGGATCTAGCGGTAGGACCATCACAGAGGCCTACATCTGAGCCAGCAGAGAGGCCAGATAACAGACCACCTGTCAGAAATTATGCCTTGAGAGCTCAGGAGGACCAAGATGCCCCGGACATCATCAGGGGTACGTTCTCCCTCTACACTACTCCTGTGCATGCATTGGTGGATCCAGGATCCACTCACTCATACATTTGCATCAATCTACCCGTAGAAAGGGGATCTTGGTAGGGAAAGTGACCAAGACATTACGGTCACTAATCCATTGGGCCAGATGTAGTGGTGAACAAGGTATACAAAGGTTGCGTTAAGGATTCAAGGGTATGAATTCTTGGCGGACTGATTGAGTTGCCCTTCCACGAGTTTGACGTGATTTTGGGAATGGGTGGTTGTCACGTCATCGGGCAATAGTTGATTGCAAAGCGAAGAGGATTTCTCTAAAAACTCGGAGGGTAATGAAATTACGGTTGTGGGTGAAAGAATGATTTCTTGTCAATGTCATCTCGACCATCATTGCAAGAAGAATGATGAAAAAAGTGTGAAGCCTACCTAGCACATGTGGTGGATACTAGGCGAGCTAAGCCAAACTTGAGTGACATACCCACAGTGAGAGACTTCCCAGAAGTATTTCCTGAAGAATTGCCTGGTTTGCCACCAGAAAGGGAAGTTGAATTTGCTATTGAGACACTGCCGGGTCCAGCACCCATTTCCATTGCTCCTTATAGAATGGCACCTCTTGAATTGAGGAGTTGAAAACTCGGTTGCAAGAGTTACTAGATAAGGGGTTCATACGCCCAGATGTGTCACCATGGGGAGCTCGGTCTTTGTTGTGAAAAAAAAGGATGGGACTTTGAGACTTTGCATTGATTACCGGCAGTTGAATAAAGTGATTGTGATGAATAAATATCCGTTGCCTAGAATTGATGATCTGTTTGATCAGTTGAAGGGAGCAGGAGTATTTTCTAAGATTGATCTCAGATCAGGGTATCATCAGCTGAGGGTGAAGGATGTAGATGTGCCCAAGACTGCATTCAGGACTCGGTATGGGCATTATGAGTTCCTAGTGATGCCCTTTGGTCTAACAAATGCACCAGTATTCATGGACCTTATGAACCGTATCTTTCATCCACACTTAGATCGGTTCGTAGTGGTCTTTATTGATGATATTTTGGTGTATTCCAAGACCGATGAAGAACATGATGAGCATTTGAGGATTGTTACGCAAACCACGAGAGAAAAGAAGGCGTATGCTAAGTTGTCCAAGTGTGACTTTTGGTTGAATGAGATTGCATTCCTTGGACACATAGTGTCGGTGATGGGATAAGTGGATCCCAAGAAAATAGAAGCGATGATGGAATGGAAGCCTCCAGAAATACAAGCGAGGTCGAAGTTTTTGGGGCTATTTGGGTATTACAGAGATTTGTGAAGGATTTTCCTAATAGCCGCTCCAATGACCAAGTTGTTACACAAGAATGTCGATTTGGATGGAATGACAAGTGTCGGACCAGTTTGAGAAATTGAAGGCTATGTTGTGAGGCACCGGTGTTAACACGGCCGGTGTCTGAAAGGACTTTGTGGTCTATAGTGATGCCTCACATAATGGGTTAGGGTGTGTATTGATGCAAGAGGAAGGTGGTCGCCTATGCCTCCCGGCGATTGAGGCCACCTGAGCAGAACTACCCTACCCATGATCTAGAGCTTGCGGCAATTATCTTCGCCTTGAAGATATGGAGGCATTACTTGTATGGTGAAAAGTGCTACATTTACACAGACCACAAGAGCACGAAATGTTTGCCAACCTGAAGAGCTCAACCTTAGGACGAGCGATGGATTGAGTTCTGAAGGACTATATTGTGTAATTGACTACCATCAGGAAGGCAAATGTAGTTGCTGATGCCTTGAGTAGAAAATCCATGACAGCCTTGAGATCATTAAATGCCCGTCTAACCTTGATTCGAGATGGAGCTATTTTGGCTGAGTTACAAGTGAGGCCAAACCTGCTACAGCAGATTTTAGATGGGCAGAAGGTAGATGAAAAATTAATGGCTATTATTAGCAAAATCCCGGAGGAAAGCGGTGACTATGAGGTGAAAGCGGATGGGTGTTTGCACTACAAAGGAAGGCGTGTGTACGGATGATGGGGAATTAAAGGCTAGCATTCTAAAAGAGGCACACACCGGTGTATATGCTATGCACCGGGAAGTACAAAGATGTATCATGACACGAAGCTTGATATTGGTGGCACTGGTATGAAGAGGACATAGGCGACTATGTGACTAAATGCTTGACATGTCGGCAAGTCAAGCGAACATCAAGTTCCATCGGGTTTGCTACGACTATACGCATACGAATGGAAATGGGATCGGTCACCATGGATTTTGTAAGTGGTCAACCTCTCACCGGAAGAAGCATGATGCGGCATGGGTGATAGTGGGCCAGATTGACCAAGTCGGCACACTTTACGCGATTAGGGTGACTACTCCTTTGGAGAAGTTAGCGAGAATTATATATCGGTGAGATAGTTAGCGCATGGAATTCCACTTTCCATCATATCTGATCGAGACCCAAGGTTTACATCGAGATTCTGGAAGAAGTTGCATGAATCCTTGGGTACACAACTCCATTTCAGCACAGCTTTCCATCCTCAGACGGATGGGCAATCTGAAAGAGTAATCCAGGTAAACAATTGAAACCAATGAAATTGATACAAATATTGAATTGAAATGATAACAATAACGTGAAATACTTGTCAGGTCCTTGAGGATATGCTGAGGAGTTGTGTCGTTGAGTTTGAGGGAAGTTGGGATAGATACCTCCCACTGGCAGAATTTGCATACAACAATAGCTACCAGGCTAGCATTCAAATGGCCCCATATGAAGCACTGTATGGAAGAAAATGTAGAACTCAGGTGTCTTTGGACTGAATTGGCGAACAAGCGGTAGGGCCGGACACAGTGAAAGCAGTGAGGAAAAGGTGAAATCAATCAAAGCCAATTTAAAAATTGCCTCAGACAGACATAAATCTTATGCCGACCTGAAGAGGAAAGAAATAGAATATGGGGTTGGCGACAAAGTGTTCCTCAAGGTGTCACCATGGAAGAAGGTATTGAGGTTTGGAAGGAAAGGTAGGTTAAGCCCTAGGTTCATTGGCCCATATGAAGTCATTGAACGTGTGGGTCCAGTGGCCTATAGGCTAGCTTTACCACCAGAGCTGGACAAGATCCACAATGTGTTCCACGTGTCCATGCTCAGAAGAAACCGCTCAGATCCTTCGCATGTCATCTCCAGAGAAGAAATTGAAATACAGCCGGATTTGACATATGAAGAAGAACCTCTACGGATCTTGGCTCGGGAAGTGAGAGAGTTGAGAAACAAGCAAATTCCATTGGTGAAAGTGCTTTGGAGGCACCACAACACCGAGGAGGCAACTTGGGAAAGTGAAGAGTCGATGAGGCAACAGTTCCCTCAACTGTTTGCATCAGGTAATTTTCGAGGATGAAATTTAAATTAGAGGGGAAGAGTTGTAACACCCTCCCGGTAACCACTCCGTACATTCTACTGTTCCGGTGACCGGTGTCGGTCCGGACATCTAGAATGTCCGGAAAAATATTTAAACTAAAGTCAGGAACCATAATTAACTCAAATATTAATAAGAAAAATTTAGTAAAAATTTTAGAAATAAAATACAACCAAGTTAAGCAGTAGGTGCCCAGCGATGGGTAGCAGGAGGAAGTTGCGGTTCTATAGCGAGGAGCCCTAGACCAGGTGAAAATATTTTTGGGACTCCAGAGAAGGGTAATTGAGGTTCCCATGGCATTAGAATGCCAAGAAAATACCTAGAAAAATTTTTCAATCGGTACAGACGATTTTGACCCGTTAAGCCAAACAGAGGGCATTTTGGTCATTTCGCCTTCCGAGGTGATTTTTGGCCGACTTGTCCAGTTGAGTAAATAATTAATATAATATTAAATATGAATAAACATTACTAGAAATGAAATTTGAAATGAGTAGTGAAAGAAAAGAAAAGAAAATGCAAAATAATGCAAAAATGACATCATATGAGGTCACTCACTTACTCACCAACCAATCAAAATTAAGCTATCAATTGACTAACAAATAAAAAGACAAAATGAAGACCAAAATAAGAAAGAAAGTCCAGCAGCCACCCTCCCCAAGAGACCAGCCGAAATTCACCTCCATAGCCACCTCCATTCAAGTTTTTTTTTTTCAAACTTTAGATCTCCATCATTCCACCATATTTCCCTAACCCCTCTTCATTAAAACTTTACCCCACACCTTAAACAAGCTCTTGGCGGCCAACAAGAAGAAGGAAATTGGAGTTTAGGGCTTTGGAAATTCTGCCCAAACAAGGTTAGTGCATATATACATCTAAAGCTTTTTAAATTCTATGTTAGAGACTTGGAATAAGTAGGAATTTGTAACTAAAATGAATGAAATCTATGTCTATCCATGCCCTAAGTTTCGGCAGCCCTATTGAATGAAAAGGAATGAGTGTTTTGATGGACTTAAAGTGGACTAGAGATCAAGATTAAGCCATGTATGCATGTGATTATTGAATGAGATAGTTAATTAAAGCATGTTGTGAAAATTCATATGGAAATTAGGGTTTGGAAAGGTGAAAGTGTGACTTGGCTTAGGAAATTGTTAGGGCACGTTGTAATTGTCAATTAGTGACCATTTTAGATGTGTTGACCATAAATGGGACAGAAAAATGAGATTGCAAAGTGAGGATTGCAGGCTGCCTAGGACAGCAGCATAGGGACTGAAAATTCAGTCCCTTTGCACTGCCATAACTTGGGCAGTGGTACTCCAATTGAAGTTTGGCCAATTGGACATGAAACTAGGCTTATAATGGCACATTTTTGCTGAAGAAACCATGCCCAAAAGACCAAAGCAAGAGGACCAAAACTCAGCCCCAATCCGGATACCCTGCACTGAATTCTGCAGAATTGACCAAATGAACAGTAACTATTCATTTGGCCATAACTCACTGTAGATTTGGTCAATTGGCCTGAAATTTTTACAACAACAAGTTAAGACATAGACAAACAACTTTCATGAAGGAACCTACCCCAAATTATGGCCAGAACCCATTCAACCAAGTGACTCAAGTTACTGTTCATGCACTGTAGATATGGTAAATTTCTGCAGAATGCATATCCGGACAGCTTGGGTTTTTGAGCCATATCTGGAGCTACAAAACTCCAAATGGAGTGATTCAAAAAAGGAAATTCAACTAGACAAAATAAGGAACAACTTTCATGTTTTACATTTCCTCAAATTCCAATAGTAACAGTGTCCAATGGAACAGTGAAGTTGACTCACCAAAATTGAAAAATCTGTTTGTGTTGAGTTACACTTTGGAATGGCAAAAACACTTAATGCCAACAAGTTTTAAACACCAAATGTGGTATGTTGGGAGTATCAAAGTTGATGTACATATTTTTATTCTAAAAGTCAACATTTTTGTTGACCAATGATGAATAGTGACACCAAAAAAGTTGAAATTCACAAATTGACAAATTTAAGAGTTTCAAATGCCCTAGTATACCTAACAAGATTGGTTTGGATAGTTTGGCATGCCAATAGGGTTCGATTAGCGATCGCACATGGCAAAAATGCCATTCTGTGATTTCCTGGCTTTTAGCCATTCGACTTTGCATTGAGACTTGGCCTTGTGCACGATATTATTCTGACTTGTTAGCCATTGCCTGCACACCGGAGATGCATATGTGATCGATGGTGTGACGGCCGAGTACTAGGTACCCGGTGCGGTTACCCGTTATCGATCCGATCGTCTAGTGTAGGTTACTTGGGGCAACCAAATGAATAAAAGTGAACAACTTTAATGAAACAATGAATATATCAATACCAAACAAAGAAAGCGTACACATTCTCTACACATTTATTTTCTTGCTATTTTCTTTTATTATATTATTGCACCACTAAGCATTATTGCTTAGCACGTTGCTTTTGCCACGCGTAGGTACTGGAGATCCCGATCGTGAGCCCATGAGACCACAGGTGGGTGAGTCCATCCGATCTGCTTCGATGTCCGTGTCACCTCGTCACTGCGATTGCATTGGTAGGACACTAGATGTCATTTTGTCATTTTGTAATTAAATTTTTATTTCTCATATGTATTTGGGATTTATGTAATGTATTTTGAGCTTATTGTAAATAATAAAGATTTATGGTCATGTATGGTATTAATTTGAGTATTTAATGGTTGTTTATATATGAGAACCCTGAGAAAGGGATGTTTTGAGCAATGAAAAGGTTGTTGAGACCTGAAATTGAAAAATTGTTGATATCTTGATATTGAGTTTTGTGATGATATTGGAGTTGAGAATGAATGAAATTGTATATTGGAAGTGTTTTTACGAGTTAGAAGAGCAGTTTTCTCCATTTTTAGCCGTACTCATGGATTTTCTTTAAAATTTTCGGAACCTTAAATGAATGATACTTTTGATAAATGGTTTAAATAAATTGTATTTCATATATTATATGCAAAAGCATTGTCTAAATTAATTGATGAATATTATAGTGTCTTGGTACACGGTGGCATTACTTACTCGGGTATCAGTACACGGGTAAGGGTGTCACTGAAGGACCCTACTCTTCTTCTTTGGGAGAGCGAGAAAATGTCTTTGGGTGACCAGACCCCTCTTACATTGTCTTTCCCTTCTATTTTGTTCATTGATTCTGACCCTTTCCACTTTTGAGGCAACATCTACAAGCTTAGCAAAATCTGTGATTTCCAATGCTATGATCATGACGTTCATGTTGTCATTGAGCCCTTCTTCAAGCCGTCTGCACCTCTCTGCTTCTGTAGAGACTATCTCCCTCCCATACCGGCTCAGTCTGACAAACTCATGCTCATACTCAGCCACTAACAACTGTCTCTGTCTCAAACTGATAAATTCCCTTCTTCGCTCTTCTAAATACACTTTGCTAATATATTTCTTCCTGAACTCTGTGAGGAAGAATTCCCAGGTGATCCGTTCAGGTTGCACCTCACTGGTTACTATCTTCCACCACTGATAAGCATCATCCTGAAGTAGGGACACAACACCCACCAGGTTCTGCTCGAGGGTGCAATTTAGCTATTTCAGCACTCTGATGGTTCTATCCAACCAGTTTTCTATGGCCATGGGATCATCCTCCCTCTTCCCAAAGAAGTCCACAGCCCCATGCTTTTGCAGTTTCTCCAAATGAGATTTCTGTGGTACTGGTGGAGGTTGTGGCTGTGGTTGTGGTGGTGAAATTGCCCCCATCATTTGCCAGTAGAATTCAGTCATTTGCTGAAATAGAGCAAATTGAGGTTGGGCAGGTGCCTCGATTCTTTGGTGGAGCGATTCTACCTTTGATTCACCCTTAGTGGAGCACGACTCTCCACCTCTTCCTCAACTACTCTTTGCGAAGCAGGATCCATATCCTATTCAAAATAAGAAAACAAACAGATCTGCATCAGTGTCACCTCAACGCTTACAAATACAATGCAATGGTATGTACTCTATCTAGGCCTAGAAACGCCTAAACCGATGCTCTGATACCACTAAATGTGACACCCCTTACCCGTCTACAGTGTAGCCGAGCAAATTATGCCACTCAGTGTGCCGGAGCACCAAGTTATATTTCTATTACAATTTATCCCTTTTGATTCATTTATTTTCAATTTTGATAAATCTGAATTTATCCGCAAATTTTATGGAAAATCCGGCAGAGTGCCAGCTGTAAATTGGAAAAACAGTTCTTCTGAACCTGTTTAAAAACACTTTCAAAATAATTTCCAAATCCAAACTCCATTATACACATTCAAGTCAATCTCAAAAATCTCAATCTCAAATCATAATACTATTTTCAAAAACTTTCTGTTCACTTCATCACTTGAAGCATATTCACAAATAATTCCCAACATTTCATTTATCAACATAAATTATGTAGAAAATCTCGATAATATGAAATTTCATATATTTACATTAATACATAATTACAGGAGTTATAGTTACAATCCAAACTAATACAAAATGCCAAAATACAAAATGCTCCCAAAGTCCTATGTCCTACCATATGCAGTGCAGATGTGAGGTGACTCTGGACCCCGGATGCAGCTCTGAAGGCTCACCCCATCTGATGTCTGCTGGGCTTCCCAGCTAGGTCTCCAGTACCTGCGCGTAGCAAAAGTGACGCGCTAAGCAATTCTGCTTAGTGGTGACAATATACAATGACATAAAATAGAATAAAATAATTATGCAGAATGTATGATTTCATTTTTGGGTAGACTTAATTTCTGGTATTATTTGCAGTATTATTCACTTAAAATTTGGTAAGGTTTATTATCATTGCCCGAGTAACCCATTCTAGTTGATTGGACTGGATAAATGGGTAAACTGGCATTGGGTACTAAGTACCTCGAACCATCACACCATCGATCACATTGTGTCTCTCGGTGTGCAACAGAACAGCTAATAAGCTGTAATAATTATCAAGGTTAAAACTTAAGTATATCAACTCAAATAACATAGCCAAAGGCTATTATGTCACAGAATGGCATGGGAGCCACGAAACACAGAATGGCATGAAGTCATATGCAGTACTGCTAACAGAACCCTATTGGCATGCCAAGCTATCCAAACCAATCTTGTTAGGTATACTAGGGCATTTCACACTTTTAAGTTTCATAATTTTTGGAATTTAAGTTGTAGTGCTACTATTTTATTCATTCGTCAACAAAAATGTTGACTTTTGCATAGGCAATAGGTACATTGGTTTTAATATCATCAACATACCACATTTTGCATTTAAAATTTGTTGGTATTGGTTGCCAATACCATTTCTAAGCTTAATGTTAGTTGGGCAGAATTTTCACTTTTTATGCCTTGTCTTTACTATTCCATTGGTCAATTTTGTAGTGGGAATTTGGCAAGCTGATCAACATGAATATTGTTCCTTATTTTGTCTAGTTGCATTTCTTTTTTTGAATCACTCCATTTAGAGTTTTGTAGCTCAAGTTATGGTCCAAAAACCACAACTGGCCGGATTGAAATTCTGTCCAGAATTTCTGGACTGACCATATCTACAGTGTAATGAATAGTGAATATAACTCATCTTTTGAATATGTTCTGGTCATAATTTGGGTTAGGTTTCTTCATGAAAGTTGTTGGTCTATATCTCAGCTTTTTGCTGGTAAAATTTCAAGTCAATTGGACCTTTCTACACTGAGTTATGGCCAAATGACCAATTACTATTCATTTGGTCATTTTGCCCAGGCAGACTGCAGATCACCCGGATTAGGGCAAGCTTTTGGTCCACTTGGTTTGGTTTTATGGGCATGGTTTATTCACCAAATTTGTGCCATTATGTGTCTAGTTTCATGTCCAATTGGTCTTGCACCAATTGAACCTTTACAAGTCAAGTTATGGCTGCCCAAACAAGCTAGACTCAAGTCTAATTCCACAGGTCACTCCAATTCTGCAGGTCACTCTAATGGCAGCCACACCAAACCCAAATCCCATCACTCAACACACTTCATTTTTTATTTAAACAGAACTAAATGGTCACTAATTGACCATTAAAACCTATTTTCATCATCACATGGTCAAAATCCCATTTTTCCACCCCAAACCCTAACTCACACATTACCATTCATGCATTTTCATTGCATTTCTTCAATCCACTTACAAGATGCACATTAAGGGCAGCCATAATAACCTTTTAACTTCATTAAACTCATCACAAACAAACCTTCACCATAGCTACCGAAAATCTAGGGTTTACATACAAATGGCATTCAATAATTTTTCTTTGTAATTTACACTCATTCAAAGTCCTTAACATGAATTTAAAATAAAATTCATGGTTAGGTCACTAACCTCTATGGATTGAGATTTTCCCACTTGCTAAAGCTCTTGTTTTCCTCTTCTTTTTGCTCCCAAAAGAATCACCAAGGTGTAAGAGAAAGTTTTTGTGTTGATAATTAGGGTTTTTGGTGGAAGAAAGCTAGGGAAAATCAAGCTTGAAAAAGCTTGTTCATGGTGGCAATGGAGGAGTGGTTGACGTCAAGGAGAATAAGAGAAGAAGGTAATCTGATTTTTTTTTTAAATTTTCTGCCCATTTAGTCTCTTTTATATAAAGTTATGCCATGTGTCAAGATTTGATTGGTTGGGAGATTTTTTAATGACATCATTATGATGTCATAAGTCCATTTTCCTTCATTTACTCTTCATTTCTTGTCTATTTAATTGCAATTAAATTTTTAACAATATTTAATCATATTTTATGTTATATAAATTATTTATTTAACTGGACAAGTTGGCCAAAAATCATCTCTGAAGACAAAATGACCAAAATGCCCTCCGTTTGGCTTAACGGGCCAAAATTGTCTGTACCGATTGAAAAATTTTTCTAAGTATTTTCTTGGCATTCTAATGCCATAAGAACCTCTATGACCCTTCTCTGGAGTCCCAAACATTATTTTATAATTTTTCCCCTTGGTCTAGGGCTCCTAGTTGCGAGAACCGCAACTTCTCACTAGGTTACCCATCGTTAGGGCACCAGCTCATTTAACTTAGTTTTATTTTATTTCTAAAATTTTTCCTAAATTTTTCTTATTAATGTTTGAGTTAATTATGGTTCTTCACTTTAGTTTAAATATTTTTCCAGACGTTCTAGTTATCCGGACTGACATTGGTCACCGAAACAGTAGACTGTACGGACTAGCTAAAGTGAGGATGTTACACCAAGCTCCTGTGCAAGCACCTCTAGTGCAACCATCATCCCTAGCCAGAAAATATGACAAGTTAATGAAGTATGGGGCAACATAGTTCAAGGGTACAGTGGACCCATTGAAAGCTGGGCAATGGTTAGAATGGATGGAGAGGGTATTCAAGAAACTGCACTGCACCGATGATTTGAAGTTCGAATACTCAGTCTCTCTATTGCATGGAGATGCATATGAGTGGTGGAAGACCAATCCTCACAGTTTGCTTGAGCCCCCTATGTTAACATGGGATGACTTTCTTAGAGAATTTAGACAGAAGTATGTTCCTGACACATATGTAGATATGAAGCTACAGGAGTTTCTTAGTTTGAAGCAAGGGAACAGGACTGTAGCCAAGTATGAGAGAGACTTTTCCCACCTCAGCCACTATGCTGGAAGCCTACTCACTACCAGTAGAGACAGATGTAAACGGTTTGAGGCCGGTTTGAGGTTTAGTTTGAGATTGCAAGTGGTTGGGTTTGACATGACAACTTCTCTGGGTTGATATCACAGGCCCTTGAATTGGAAAGGATAGAACTGAAAAGGGCATCTGAGAAGGTAACCATTGAAAAAGAGAAGAGTAGTAAGCCTACAGGTCAGAGTCTAAGTAGTAATCCGGGTAAGAGAAAGAGCTTTGGGGGACCAAGTAACAGAGGATCTAGTAGGGGAAGATTCTCAGGGCAGAGGCCACCTAGATCCGAACAGCAGACATCTAAGTGTTCCTTTCCTACCCGTGCTTGTAAGACTTGTGGTAGGACTCATGGAGGAGTATGTTATAAGGCCATAGGAGCCTGTTACAACTGTGGGGGAAGTGAGCATTTTGCTAGAGATTGCACTAGTGCTCATAGGTCTGGGCCGCCTACCATCACTGAGGGATCTATTCAAGGTTTTGCTTCTGGAGGACAACAGAAAGCTAGTAAAGGCCGAGGCAGGGGTAGAGGTAACACTTTTGGCAGTCAGGGCACAGCGAGCCAACCAGAGCAGAGTGGTGCATCAGCCAGGGTGTACACCATGTGCCAGAAAGAGGAAGCTGAGACATCAGATGTTGTGGTTGGTACTTTCTCCATCTTTGGTAGAGATGTATATGTGTTGTTTGACCCTGGTTCTACACAGTCTTATGCTAGTACCAGTATTGCATGTTCTGTTGCCATTCCTTGCTTGAAAATGGATTATAATGTGCTAGTGACTAGTCTCTTAGGGCAAGAGGTTAGGGTGAACAAATTGTGTAAGGATTGTCCTTTGGTGATCCAAGGATATACATTCCTGTCAGACTTAATTGACATGCCCTTCCGAGATTATGATATCATCTTGGGCATGGATTGGTTAGCCAGGCATCACGCCATGATTGACTGTATACTGAAGATAGTCACTTTTGGTCTTCCCGAGTATGCAGACATAGTGATACGCAGGGTGAGGCAGTTATTGCCATCCAACATCATTTCAACTACACTTGGTAGAAAGATGATTAGAAAGGGATGTGAAGCTTATCTAGCTCATGTGATAGACACCCAGGTGGGGTGTCCAGATCTTAAAGATATTCCTACAGTATGGGATTTTTTAGATGTTTTCCGGAAGAATTGCCTGGATTGCCTCTAGAAAGAGAGGTGCAATTTGAAATAGAAACTATGCCTGGTGTGGAGCCAATCTCCATCACTCCTTATAGGATGGCACCTGCTGAGTTGAAAGAGTTGAAGGTGCAATTGCAGGAATTGTTAGATAAGGGTTTCATCCACCCTAGCGTGTCACCTTGGGGAGCACTAGTATTATTTGTGAAGAAGAAGAATGGTACTCTCCGCCTATGCATAGACTACAAACAGTTGAATAAAGTGACCGTAAAGAATAGATATCCTCTGCCATGGATCAATGATTTGTTTGATCAGTTGAAGGATGCAACTGTATTCTCCAAAATTGACTTGAGATTGGGTTACTACCAGTTGAGGGTACAGGAACAAAGTATTCCTAAAACTGCCTTTAGTACTCGGTATGGCAACTATGAGTTCTTGGTAATGCCATTTGGGTTAACTAATGCTCCAGCTACTTTTATGGGCCTGATGAACACTATTTTCAGGCCATATTTGGACTAGTTTGTTGTGGTGTTCATTGATGATATTTTGGTGTACTCAAAAAATGCAGAAGAACACGACAAGCACTTGAGGATAGTATTGTAGACTTTGAGGGAGAAGCAGTTATATGCCAAACTGTCGAAATGTGAGTTTTGGCTAAAGGAGATTACATTTTTGGGGCATATTGTATCTGCAGAGGGTATCCAGGTGGATCCTAGCAAAGTAGAAGCCATTCTTAATTGAAGCCACCTAGAAATGTCACGGAAGTTCGGAGTTTCCTTGGTTTAGCCGGGTATTATCGAAGGTTTGTGAAGGGATTCTCCATGCTAGCATCTCCACTGACCAAGCTATTTAGGAAGGATGTAAAATTTCAGTGGACTAATCGGTGCCAGGAAAGTTTTGATGAGTTAAAGAGGCGTTTAACTGAAGCTCCAGTCTTAACCTTGCCCACTTTGGGTAAGGAGTATAGCATATACAGTGATGCTTCTCATAATGGATTGGGTTGTGTGTTGATGCAAGAAAGGAATGTCATTGCCTATGCTTCATGTCAGCTTAAACCGCATGAGAGGAATTATCCTACGCATGACTTGGAGCTAGCAGCTATTGTATTTTCCTTGAAGATCTGGAGACATTACTTGTATGGGGAGAGATGTTATATATATACAGATCATAAAAGTTTGAAGTACTTGGGCACACAAAAGGAGTTAAATTTGAGGCAGAGGAGATGGTTAGAGCTGATAAAAGATTATGATTATTTGATAGACTATCAGCCTAGAAAAGCTAATATTATAGTTGATGCTTTAAGTCGCAAGACTATGGCTGGTTTGAGGGTTTCTCCATTGTCCATGGTGCATGAGTTGAGGGCATTGCATGCTAATTTGGAGATTAATGAAGATGGGCAGATGGTAGCTACTTGGTAAATGAAGCCAATGCTAGCAGAACAAATTAAAGCAGTTACACAGAAGGATGAAAAGCGTGTGAAGTTGATGGAAGAGGCTTGGGATGGCAAGAAACCA
This sequence comes from Hevea brasiliensis, assembly GCF_030052815.1. Taxonomy (NCBI): domain Eukaryota; kingdom Viridiplantae; phylum Streptophyta; class Magnoliopsida; order Malpighiales; family Euphorbiaceae; genus Hevea; species Hevea brasiliensis. The sequence continues at coordinate 73,964,961 of NC_079495.1, read as the reverse complement.
GAATTATCAGTAAATGATGAGGGCTTATTGTTATATAAGGGCAGAATGTGCATTCCTGAGAATGTTGAACTGAGGCAGACCATTTTAAAGGAAGCACATGATTCACCTTTTGCAATGCACCCTGGTGGAACCAAAATGTACAGAGGTGTGAAAGAGCACTATTGGTGGAGAGGAATGAAGAAAGACATTGCAGAATATGTTGTCAAATGCCTAACTTGTCAGCAAGTAAAGGCAGAACACCAAGTGCCTATAGGGTTGCTACAGCCATTGCCAATTCTCGAGTGGAAATGGGAAAGAATCACTATGGATTTTGTGACAGGACTTCCATGCACACAAAAGAATCATGATGCAGTTTGGGTTATTATTGATAGATTGACCAAGTCTACACACTTTTTGCCAGTGAGAATAGATTATAGCCTAGAAAGATTGGCCAAACTATACATTGATGAAGTGGCGAGGTTGCATGGAGTGCCAGTGTCTATTATGTCTGATAGAGATCCTAGGTTCACTTCTAGATTCTGGGGTAGTCTCCAAAAAGCCCTAGGAACTAGATTGAACTTCACTACAACATTCCATCCATAGACAGACGGCCAATCTGAAAAGATCATTCAGATTTTGGAGGATATGCTTCGGACTTGTGTGATTGAGTTTGAAGGGAGTTGGGACACACACTTGCCTTTAATTGAATTTGCCTACAACAATAGTTATCAGTCAAGCATCGGGATGCCTCCATACAAAGTACTTTCTAGAAGAAAGTGTAAAAATCCCTTGTGTTCGGATAAAGTGGGCGAGAGGAAGTTGATTGGCCCAGAATTAGTGCAGCAGATGGAAGAAAAGGTTCTCATTAGAGACAGACTCAAAGTTGCAACGGATAGACAGAAGTCCTACATTAACCTAAAGAGAAGAGATATTTGGTATAGTGTGGGTGACAAGGTGTTCTTGAAAGTTTTCCCATGGATGAGGGTCATGAGGTTTGGTAGAAAGGGGAAACTAAGTCCTCGCTTCATTGGGCCATATGAGGTTTTGGAAAGAGTGGGTCCATTGGCATATAGACTTGCATTGACTCCGGAGTTGGAAAAGATTTACAATGTCTTCCATGTCTCCATGTTGAGGAGGTACAGATTAGACCCCTCTCACATTTTGCCAGTAGAGGAGATTGAGGTGAATCCAGACCTGACATATGACGAAAAGCCCATAAAGATCTTGACATATGAGGTGAAGCAGCTGAGGAACAAGCAAACACCTCTGGTGAAAGTGCTATGGAGCCATCATTTAGGCCAGGAGGCTGCATGGTAGCATGTGGAGGACATGAAGAGACAACACCCACAGCTATTCAGAGACTGAGACTAGGTAAATTTCGAGGATGAAATTTATTTTTAAGGAGGGGAAAATTGTAACACCCCGAACCTCCGAGTTATGAATAGTACCATTTTTGGTCCGTGACTAGTACTATTCAAAGACACCTTAAGGACTAAAAATAAATGCAAAATTAATTGAGATAGACACAATAAAAATTCAAGTGAACTAAAGGCCTAAGGAATTAACGGGTATTATGAAAAGGAAGGATTATGACCCGATGAGGGTCATTTTAGTCAATTCACCTCAAGAGTTGACTTTTGATCAAAATGTTAATTAAATTAAATGAAAATAAATTATTGAATTATGAAGAAATATTGAGGAAAATTTAGTGTAAATATAAAAACAAAAGAAAGAAAATAAAATTGTAAGTTTTATGACATTTTTGACACAATTAAAATTTTTAATTGAAATAAACTAATTTTAGAAATAAATATATATAAAAGATAAGACAAATTAAAAAGCCATTTCTTCCCTTTCTTTCCCATTGTTGCCACCCCATATTCTCTCTCTCTCCTTCTATTTTATTTCTTCTTTCTTCACTCTTCCATTCACAAGTTCTCTCACCCTTTTGATTCACCATATTTCTTCCATTAATCTTCCAACAAATTAATAAAAAAAACATTGATTAAGCATCCAAGTAAAGATTGAAACAAGAAAAACAAGATTTGGAAGAGATTGGAAGTGAAAAAAATCATCAAGTGAGGTAACCTCTCTCTTTCATGCTTGATTTACTAAGTATGCTTTAAATCAAGTTTGGGTGTAATAAATAACATGAGAAATTGAAAGGAAACATGTATGGAAATCTAAACTAGGGTTTTGACCAATTTAGGGAAAATTAGCGTTTTGATGTATTTTAGTTAAATTGGTGATAAATCTAAGTTAAATTGAAGTAGTATGCATGATTGGGGCAAAGAAATTGCATGAAATGTGTATAAATTTAATTATGGGAGATTAGGGTTCATGGGAAAATTGGAGCTTTGGTGTTAGAGAGTGAAATTGGTGTGTGTAGTGTTAAATTATGATCATTTGAGATTTATTTAGATTGAATTGACATTAGGTTGATGAATGGAAGTAATGAAATGGTAGGATTAGGGAAAATTGCAAACTTTGGTGTTTGAAAATTTTGGGTCTTGTGCTAGGAAGTGCCATTGATATGTCAATACTAAATTATAGTCATTTTGGGAGAATTAAATATGAATTGAGGTAGATTAGTGGGAATAATTGAAGAAATGAAAAATTTGAACCTAGGGCAGAATTTGCACACTGAGTTCGGTGTGTTTGATAGCCCATAAATTGAGCTATACAACTCCAATTGGTGTGAAACCAATTGGAAATGAAACTTAAGACATAGGGCTAGAATTTTCATGAAGAGATCCAACCCAGAAATTGCCCCGAATTGTAGGAACGGAAGCGTGAAAAACACAAGTTTATACCATTGAATTCAAAAATTTTCGCCTAGGGTCACATGCATCATGCAAGATTTATTTTTATCTATTTCATTTCAATGATAAACAACATATTAAAACTCTTTTAATATGTTTTTGGATCTGTATTTGCCATTTAAGATTTTAAAATTAATCAGATTAATTTTAGAACCCTAGATTAAATCAAGAACGATTACACTAACCTCTTGATGTGCTGCAGCGTGTCTGCGCCTTTGAGATTCGTCTTCAGGACACCAGATGTTGTCCCTCTAGCTTGTCCACACCAAGAACACCTATGGCAGCCCTTGAACAGCTTCTAAAGCCTTTTCTATTAATTAGAAATTCAAGTTCTGCCTTTTAAGAGATTAGAGATGTAAACAGGACACTAGAAACAATTTCTAGTGTTCTTAATTCAAGAGATTGATGGCTAATCTCTTTGAATTGATGAGAGATGAAGAGAAATAGCTGGAGAGGCTCAAAGTGGCGTGACAAATGAGAGGAGAGGCTGTTGGTTATTTTTTCTTTTCATAACCACACTTAAATAGCTAGGTTAACACATTAAACCCTTGCCACATGTCACCCTTTGATTAGCTCTAGGTTTAAGTGACCCAATCAAATTGTGCCAAGTGTCAAACCTATATTTAATCTTGATTTTAATCATCTTACATGATTAAAAAACATTTGGCAAGCTTATGTGTAATCCAATGTGTCACCATCTCATGGTGCCACGTGTCACACTGTGAAATGACCAAAATGCCCCTGTGTCTTAATTTTGAGTTCTTAACCCAAAATAATTATTTTCTTCTTCTAATTAATTTATATCAAATATAAATTAATTAATTAATCTCTATTAATTAATTTCTCATTAATTAAATTTATATTTAAACACTTTAAATATAAATTTCACTTATATTATACATCCAATAATCTAGATTTGGTTTCAAGTCATGCTAGGGACTTTGCAATCTAATTGCAAACCAAACCTATTTAATTAATCAATTAAACTCTTTAATTAATTAATTAAATCATATTTAATTAGGTGATAACTTGTGTATGTGTGTGACTTACTAGGCTCATCACTAATTGGCAATGAGAAATGATATCAACTCTTAATATCATCAGAACTCTTTCTTACCATAAATGATTTCTCTAAATCATTTTATGAACCTCATAGACCATGGTTAACACCTAGCATAGCATGCCACGGCCACCCAATTAGTAATAAGGTTTACCTTAAATGAACCTATAATCATATGTTACCATGCACTAGAATCTCTCTGTTACAAAATCCCAACTCAAGCTGGAGTCATGGTTTATGTCAAACTCCATTTGCTATGAATATTATGTTCTCTTTTAATTCCAGTTCTTGATTAAAAAGATTTTCTCATCAGAAACACTTTTCTGAATAAATCTATCTGTCCTGGCCAGGAACTTGAAACATCAAGAATAATTAAATGAACATAGGATTTTATCTCTATTTACTTAGAGGAACAGATTCCATCTTGATCAACACGTACCTCCATATATAACTAGTAGGAGCCAACACATGCCCATATACCCATACATAGTACAAGTATGAAAGATATCAAACTCAAACTACCTATATACAAGATAACTGTGCTATCTCAGTCTAAAGATTATATGCATCGATATGATTTATGACAAAACATTGACAAGAGTAAACTCCATGTGCTTGTCATAAGCGTCACTGGTTCGGCCTACTTATCATTTATAAGTGCCTATCATGTTTGTTATATGGCATGAGACTCACCATTCCATCTTATTTATATCTCATATAAATAACTTGAGAACAAACATGAATACAATCTTTCTGGATAAGTCATGTCCTTATTATGAAGTATCCTCGATTGTGAACCTATTTATGATACTTCGTGCTAGAAATATTGTCACTCATATTCTTAACAACTTAAGAATAATATTTCTAACAAAATATCAATGGACCTTTTCTATTACACATAAATATATTATGTAAACGGAAAAGTGGAAATGCCTTTATTAATAAAAATATGTACAAGATACATACTAAATGATATGCTCTAGGGCATACTACTAACAATCTCCCACTAGCACTAGAGCCATTCATTACAATATCTTAGACCTATCTTCTCAAGATGTCGGTCTAACTGAGTATGTGACATAGGCTTAGTGAATGGATCACCGGATTTTCACCGATGCTATTTTCTGCATGGCTACATCGCCGCCCAACTATTTCTCCGATAATGTGGTAGCGCCTTTCTATGTGTTTGGATTTCTGGTGAGACCTTGGTTCCTTAGCTCAGATGATCGCTCCATTATTGTCACAGTGAATTGGAACTTCTGACTCAATGTAAGGAACTACTTTAAGTTCTGTCACGAACTTCTTTATCCAAACAGATTCCTTTGCGAGATCTCGATGCGGAATATACTCGACCTCTGTAGTGGAATCTGCAATGCGTGCTCTATTTGGAACTCTTCCAACCGATCGCACCTCCATTACAAATGAACACATATCCGGTAGACTTTCTATCATCGATATCCGATTGGAAATCGAATCGGTATAACCATCCAATTGCAAGTCTCCACCTCCATAAATCAAGAATAAATCCTTAGTTCTTCTCAAGTACTTAAGGATATTCTTGTGACTATCGATGTTCCAAACCTGGATTGGATTGATACCTGCTAGTCAAACTAACAGCATATGCGATATTCGGCCTAGTACACAACATTGCATACATTAAACTTCCAATAGCCGAAGCATATGGAATCCTGGCCATCTTATCTCTTTCTTCAGGTGTCTTTGGAGACATCTCTTTAGAAAGATGGATACCATGTCTCACTGGTAACAATCCTCTCTTGGAATCAAGCATGTTAAACCTCTTTAACACCTTTTCCAAGTATAGACTTTGGGATAAACCAATTATTCTTTTCGCTCTATCTCTATAGATGCGAATCCCAAGAATATAGGTTGCCTCCCCTAAGTCTTTCATGGAGAATGTATTTGACAACCATACCTTTATAGTCGTTAACATACATGTATCATTACCCATCAACAGTATGTCATCCACATATAAGACAAGGAAAGTGATAGCACTGTCACTAACCTTCTTATATACACATGGCTCATCCTCATTTTTGATAAAACCAAAGGATTTAATGGCTTCATCAAAATGGATGTTCCAACTCCTCGAAGCTTGTTTCAACCCATAAATGGATCGCTTTAGCTTGCATACCTTGGAACCATCTTGGGATTCAAATCCCCTAGATTGTTCCATGAAAATGTTTTCTTCAATGTATCCATTGAGAAAAGCTGTTTTGACATCCATCTGCCAAATCTCATAATCATAGTATGCAGCTATTGCTAGTAAAATCCTAATTGATTTAAGCATGGCAACAGGCGAGAAAGTCTCCTCATAGTCGATTCCTTGCCTTTGGCGAAACCCTTTCGCTACTAGCCTTGCCTTATAGGTCTCTACCTTTCCATCAGAACCAATTTTCTTCTTGAAAACCCATTTGTTCCTTATAGGTATAATACCTTCAGGTGGGTCAACATGATCCAACAAGATCCCAAACTTGATTCTTATACATGGAATCAATCTCGGATTTCATAGCATCAATCCATTTTGAAGAGTCTATATCTGATATAGCTTCTTCATAGGTAAGTGGATCATCTCCATGATCTACTTCTTCATAAGTAGACAACTCTTGTTCTTCTTCATGAAGAAAACCATATCTCAGTGGGTGAGATACCACGGTTGTTCTACGAGGAACAAATTGTAGATGTTTCATCAACGGGTATTGGTTGACTAGATGGATCTATATCCATCTGATCTGTTGGTTGGTCAGAATTCTCCAATTCTAACTCTATTTTCCTTCCTTTGCCTCCTTCTTGAACAAACTGTTGTTCAAGAAATGTGGCATCTTTACTTATCACAACCTTTTGTGAAGTAGGCAAATAAAAATAATATCCAAAACTATCTTTTGGATATCCAACAAATCGACCTTTTTCTGATCTGGTCTCCAATTTATCAGTGTTCAGCTTTTTGATATAAGCTGGACAGCCCCAAATCTTAACATGCTTAAGACTTGGTTTTCTTCCATGCCATATCTCATAAGGTGTGGAAGAAACTGATTTTGATGGAATCCTATTCAGAATATACAAAGCTGATTCTAATGCAAATCCCCAAAAGAAGATTGGCATATCAGTATAGCTCATCATACTACGTACCATATCCAATAGGGTACGATTTCTCCTTCAGATACACCATTCACCGTATGGCGTTCTGGAGGAGTCAGCCGAGAAACAATGCCATGCTCTCTCAAGTATTCATCAAATTCAGTACTCAAATATTCACCTCCACGATCTGATCGAAGAGCTTTAATATTCTTTCCTGTTTGATTTTCTACTTCAGATTTAAATTCTTTGAACTTTTCAAAAGATTCATGTTTGTATTTCATCAAATACAAATACCCAAACCTTGATTTATCATCAGTAAAGGTAATAAAATAATGAAAGCCCACTCTATACATTTATTTAAATGGACCACATACATCACTATGTATTAGCTCTAAAATATTTTCAGCTCTTAGCCCCTGTCCAACAAAGGATGATCTAGTCATTTTTCCCTGAAGGCAAGATTCACAAGTTGGAGTAGGCTCAGAGCCCAATGAGGATAGAATCCCCATTTTCTCCAATTTTGCAATCCTATCTTCTGCAACATGACATAACCTTAAGTGCCAAGTATATTTTGAACTTGAGTTTGTTTTCACCATGGCATTGCATTCTTTTAGATTGCTATACTCTAGCAAGTGGAAACACTTTCTTACTGGCAATGGAAACACTTTCCTATTGGCAGTGGAAACACTTTCCTTTGCCTTTGTCAGCTTTGGTCTTCCCTTTCTGTTTAGCTATTTTCTTGGAAGGACCAGGAATCTGAGGTTTCTTTTTCTTATTGCCCTTCTTCTTGTTGGACTTTCCAGCAGAAGAAGATGCAACCAAAGCTACCTCTTTTCCTTTATTGCCTGGCATATTCTTTTGGGAAATAACCAGCATGTTGAGTAATTCAGCTAAGGTGCATTCCTGTTTAGTCATATGGAAATTTGTCACAAAATTCCCAAAAGACTCGGAAGGATCAAGGATCAAATCCGTTTGTAGTTGGAAATCCATGTTGAAGTCAAGATGTTCCAACTGCTCAATCAGCCGAATCATCTTGTGGACATGATCCCCAACATTCTGTCCCTCAGACATCCTCATACGGAATAGCTGTCTAGATATCTCATACCTAGCATTCCTGCTGTACTCACCATACAACTCTTGTAGGTGAAGGAGGATCTCACTAGCACTTTGCAAGTTCTCATGTTGCTTCTGTAACTCATTACTCATGGAAGCAAGCATGTAACACTTAGCTCTCATATCATGCTCCTTCCACTTGTCCAAAGTTTCATGTTCCTCTTGTGTGGCCTCTGGAGGTAAGGGACCTGGAACATTTGAATCTTGAACATATCCTATATGTTCAAGGTTCAGGACAAGTTTCAAATTTCTTAGCCAATCGATGATTTGGTCCTGTCAACCTATTGTGATCAAGTATGCTTGCAAGGATATTGGATGGTGGTGGTTGTTTTGTGCTCATTTTTATCGTAAAATTAATCGCAGAAAATAACCAGATTAATTAGTAAATGTATCATGTAATTAACCAAAATGATTATGGTCTTTTAATCAAATTGGTCCTCCCACTAACTTAGCGAATCCTACACTTCCAAAGTAGAAAACGGAAATCCTAGTTGGATGGATTTCTAGTGGGTGATTGAATTCTTATAATTCTATTGATCATCCTCAGGTACATCCATTATTGGAATTACAATAAACTATAAGTGAGCAACTCCTTGCCCATCACATCTCATGTGAGGTTCAATCCTTTACCTATCCCCTAATGCTCAAAATCTCAGGTACATCCATTATTGACTTATCTTGCATTAGTTAAGTTGATCCCATTGAGCTAGTAATTATGTAAATAATTTTAATGTCCTCAGGTACATCCAATATTGGCCACCAAACCATTTACATATTTACAACATCTCATGCTTAACAATTATTCTTAAGAAAATCTCTTAAATTAATTGCATCTCATGCAACTATTTAAAATTTCTTAAAATAATTGCCCCAATGGAGGGCCTATGTTATAATTACTTTAATTATAGCATATCGAACTTAATCATTTGTTTGGAAGATTTTATGGTCATTCTAATTACTATTAAGGTCTCACTTTGCACATTATCCATTTAGCATGCATATATCATATAATTGCATACATTCCCATACATCTCATGCATTCATGGATAAGCAGTAAATATGGTATGATCATGGACTTTCTAAGGGATTCAATTCTGAGCCACCAAGAATTGAATCAGGGCATTCCTAGGTGCATTTCATTCATTCATTTTACAAGAGTTGCTGAAGGAGTACATAATCAACACTTGATCTTGAATTCCTCCCACTGGTCCCACCAATGCTCTTGACCTCCTTGAACTTCTTGCAATCCAATATTACATAGTAATCCTTGGCATACCAAGGCGAATTTACAAGAACTTAAATAAATGAAATTACAACCCAAAAAATATTACAAACTTAATAATACATGCCCAAAATAAATTAAAATAAATTAATTAATTTACAATCCCAAAGAAACATAAAAGAAATAAATCCAATCACATTGGTCTTTTATAGTCCATGATCATCCATCATGCATATCACTATTTAACAATTAAATAAAACATACATACTTAAATTAAATTGAATATCTCATATTCAACTTAAAAATTCAGATTTGAATATGATTCAAATAAATTTAAAAATTCAGATTTGAATCTCATTCAAATAAATTTAAAAATTCAGATTTGAATCACATTCAAACAACTTCAAAAATTCAGATTGAATCTCATTCAAACATTTTTTAAAAAATCAGATTTGAATCACATTCAAATATTTTTTAAAAAATCAGATCTGAATTTTATTGAATCAATTTTAAAAAATCAGATTTAAATATGATTCAAACAACTTTAAAAATTCAGATTTGAATCACATTCAAACAACTTTTAAAATTCAGATTTGAATCACATTCAAACAATTTTTAAAATTCTGATTTGAATCATAATTTAATTGTGTGATTAAAACAACTAATTAAACACTTTAATTAGTCAAAGAATAGGCCTTAGATCATACAACAATTGTAGAATTAAAAGCCAAACCTTGAACCACCCATGGAACCATTGTTGCCGCCACCAATGGTGGCTTCACCATGTGTGCCGCCTCACCTCTTGATCCAACCAGCAATGGATCAATCATCTCATGATCAAATCACACAATTAAATCATATAATAAACAATCTAAATGGAAAATAGTGGCTCTGATACCAATTGTAGGAACGGAAGCGTGAAAAACACAAGTTTATACCATTGAATTCAAAAATTTTCGCCTAGGGTCACATGCATCATGCAAGATTTATTTTTATCTATTTGATTTCAATGATAAACAACATATTAAAAATCTTTTAATATGTTTTTGGATCTGTATTTGCCATTTAAGATTTTAAAATTAATCAGATTAATTTTAGAACCCTGATTAAATCAAGAACGATTACACTAACCTCTTGATGTGCTGCAGCGTGTCTGCGCCTTTGAGATTCATCTTCAGGACACCAGATGTTGTCCCTCTAGCTTGTCCACACCAAGAACACCTATGGCAGCTCTTGAACAGCTTCTAAAGCCTTTTCTATTAATTAGAAATTCAAGTTCTGCCTTTTAAGAGATTAGAGATGTAAACAGGACACTAGAAACAATTTCTAGTGTTCTTAATTCAAGAGATTGATGGCTAATCTCTTTGAATTGATGAGAGATGAAGAGAAATAGCTGGAGAGGCTCAAAGTGGCATGACAAATGAGAGGAGAGGCTGTTGGTTATTTTTTCTTTTCATAACCACACTTAAATAGCTAGGTTAACACATTAAACCCTTGCCACATGTCACCCTTTGATTAGCTCTAGGTTTAAGTGACCCAATCAAATTGTGCCAAGTGTCAAACCTATATTTAATCTTGATTTTAATCATCTTACATGATTAAAAAACATTTGGCAAGCTTATGTGTAATCCAATGTGTCACCATCTCATGGTGCCACGTGTCACACTATGAAATGACCAAAATGCCCCTGTGTCATAATTTTGAGTTCTTAACCCAAAATAATTATTTTCTTCTTCTAATTAATTTATATCAAATATAAATTAATTAATTAATCTCTATTAATTAATTTATCATTAATTAAATTTATATTTAAACACTTTAAATATAAATTTCACTTATATTATACATCCAATAATCTAGATTTGGTTTCAAGTCATGCTAGGGACTTTGCAATCTAATTGCAAACCAAACCTATTTAATTAATCAATTAAACTCTTTAATTAATTAATTAAATCATATTTAATTAGGTGATAACTTGTGTATGTGTGTGACTTACTAGGCTCATCACTAATTGGCAATGAGAAATGATATCAACTCTTAATATCATCAGAACTCTTTCTTACCATAAATGATTTCTCTAAATCATTTTATGAACCTCATAGACCATGGTTAACACCTAGCATAGCATGCCATGGCCACCCAATTAGTAATAAGGTTTACCTTAAATGAACCTATAATCATATGTTACCATGCACTAGAATCTCTCTCATACAAAATCCCAACTCAAGCCGAGTCATGGTTTATGTCAAACTCCATTTGCTATGAATATTATGTTCTCTTTTAATTCCAGTTCTTGATTAAAAGATTTTCTCATCGAAACACTTTTCTGAATAAATCTATCTGTCTGCCAGGAACTTGAAACATCAAGAACAATTAAATGAACATAGGATTTTATCTCTATTTACTTAGAGGAACAGATTCCATCTTGATCAACACCTACCTCCATATATAACTAGTAGGAGCCAACACATGCCCATATACCCATACATAGTACAAGTATGAAAGCGATCAAACTCAAACTACCTATATACAAGATAATCATGCTATCTCAGTCTAAAGATTATATGCACTGATATGATTTATGACAAAACATTGACAAGAGTAAACTCCATGTGCTTGTCATAAGCGTCACTGGTTCGGCCTACTTATCATTTATAAGTGCCTATCATGTTTGTTATATGGCATGAGACTCACCATTCCATCTTATTTATATCTCATATAAATAACTTGAGAACAAACATGAATACAATCTTTCTGGATAAGTCATGTCCTTATTATGAAGTATCCTCGATTGTGAACCTATTTATGATACTTCGTGCTAGAAATATTGTCACTCATATTCTTAACAACTTAAGAATAATATTTCTAACAAAATATCAATGGACCTTTTCTATTACACATAAATATATTATGTAAACGGAAAAGTGGAAATGCCTTTATTAATAAAAATATGTACAAGATACATACTAAATGATATGCTCTAGGGCATACTACTAACACGAATTTGCCTAAAACTTGGTTTGAACTTGGAGACAAAATTCTGGAATTCGCAGAATTTGACCATATGAATAGTAAATTTTGCATGGCCATAACTTTCTCTAGAAAACTCCAATTGTAACACCCCTAAGTTCGGTAGTGCGTTCTACTGCTCTGGTGACCAGTGTTATCCGGACAGCTAGGATGCCTAGAACTACACTTCAATATGAGTGAGGAGACATAAAATAATGAAATACAAGAAAAGAAAATACAAGAAAAATAAAGGAAAAATAATAGCAAAGAAATGTGATCAAGTTAAGCGAGCCGGGAAACCTAGCGATGGGGGACCGCACCGGGAAGTCACGGCGTGGACCGTTGACTAGCCCTGGACTACGGGGAACCCTGGAAAACATTTTTTGGACCTAAATAGACCCTTATTGAAGAATAAATATCATTAGGAAGATCAAAGAAAAATTAAATAAATAATTAGTACAAAGAAAAGTGAGAAATCGAAAAACAGACAAAACCCGGTGTTATCGAAAAATCGGGAATGCAACCCGAACAGGGGCATTATGGTCATTTGAAATCCTGAATTGTCTTTTGACCTAAATGTCCATTAAAAATAAATAATATTACACTTAGAAAATGAAATGAAAAATTAATTTAGTTGTACCTAAAGTAAATAGCCAAAAATGGAGTGGAAATGGTGTAAATGACACATTAAACTTATAATATGATTAAATAATGTGAGTGGGCCACTAAAGGAATAAACTAAAGGCATAATGGGGCAGGTGTACACCCATTATCCCATCTGCACTTCATCTTCCTCATTTGAATTCCTTCATGCCGATTTGAGAAAGAAGAAAACCACCATTGCCGTTTGCTCTCAAGCTCATCTAATCCCTCCATTTCACCTTCAATCACTTAGGTTCCTTCATGAAACTTTGTCTACACATCATAAGGAAGAGCTTGATACCAAATTTAAGAAGTTTAATCAAGGTTTGGCAAGTTCCAACCATAAGGTAAGCTCACATTTTTGAAGATTGCTTTGTTAAACTTTGTGTACATGTTATGGGTGTTGGTTTTGTGAAGAAAATTTTTAGGTTTGAACAGTTATTGAGATGTTCATTTTGGACAGCCATGGAGTTATGTATTTGATGAAATATTTGTACATATAATTGATGAGAAATTATGTTGGTTATGGTGATTTAATATCCTAGTAAATTATTCCATATGTATATGGTGATTTTTGCACTTGGATGGAAATTGATGAATTGTAGGATACTTTGGTGTTGAGGAAGTTTTCGGCAGCCTTGAGATTCTTGGATAAATGTATATGTTCATGAAAGTATTGGCAGAATATTGACCTTGATAATTGATGGAGATGTGTATAGATTGATTGTGTAAAGTGTATGTAAGAACTAGTAAGGTTTAGGGTATATGTGATTGTACTTAGAACTTGTAAATGTGAGTTTAATTGGTTTATTAAGGATGTTTGTAATCTGCCCAAAGTGATGTTAAAAAAAGTGGGATATGGTTTTGGTAATGAACCAAAACAGAAATGGTAAGGGAAGTGAACATATAATAAGGTACATATGTAATTGATGTGTGTTTAAGCATGGTAGTTAAGGGCAGTATGCCTTTTAGTCAATAACTTTAGATGTGTAACCTCAATTGGTATGAGACCAATTGGAGGTGAAACTAGGCACAAAATGTGACAACTTTCATTGAGAAAGCATACCAAAATTCTGCTTGCAAGGTGATATGAAAAATGACCAATTCGGATTAAGTGCAATTGAGACCTAAAAACTGACCAATTGGGCAGCAGTTAGTGTTTAGGCCATAACTCACTCAAAACAGGTCCAATTGACCTGAAATTTTAACCATGAATAGTTAAGACCCATACCTACAAGTCTTATGAAGACACAAAAGCCCAGAAATGACCAGAAGTAAGTCAAAAAGCTTGCACAAGTTCGGGTCCAAAAACTGGCCGAACCAAAGTTGACCAAATTGACCTAAAATTGACCTAATTTGATGCCAATTGACCAGAAATAGATTAATGACCATAACTTGGTCTACTTAACTCGGATTGACCTAAAATTTTGCCCTGCGTTCTATAAGACATAGATCTACAAGTTTGTAGTGTTGACCGAAACCCAAAAACCGAGGGAACTAGGTCGTCCGGTTAGGTCAAACTAGTATCCCGGAATCCAGCAATTTGCAATAAAATGCAAGGAAACGCAGTATACATAGAAATGAATTTGGTAAAACGTACCAACCCTAAAACCCTATCGAATGTGACGTATTAAGGACACTAAAACCTAATTTACCTAAACCGCATCGAGGGTCGGTATATTAGGTAATTGAGCAAATAATAGCCTTCAGTGAATTACTTATCGAACATTATCGTTAGAGACAGTTTAATTTAGTACTGAAACACTTCAAATTGTGTTTCTCAGTTACCAAAGACTCAGGAAAAGGGAAGGAAACACTGAGTCCAGACCAGGAGACAATTATTAGAGGTTTGTGCACAACTAGTTTTCAACTGATTTTACTCTGAATAAGATTTCATATGATTAATTGTATGTTATTGATTTATATTGTGTTTGTGCACAACAGTATTTCTTTTGAATTTTTCAATTGAAATGAATTATGACTATTTGTACGTTATTGTTTTAAATTGTGGAAATGTGTTTGAATGGATATTTATTGCTTGAAAAGCATTGTAAATGATTTGATGGATACTATTGATTGAAAAGCACTGTAAATGGTTTTTGTGGAAATTAAAGATAATTATGAATTGTGTTGCCATTTTGTGAATGAAATTATAAATTTGGAAATTTATTGGATTCTCACGAATCATTTGAATAAAATGTTTGGAATTGATTTTGTGTTCACACTTAGCATGACAATATCATATCATTCCTTCTCCTTTTATGGGGTTGTGATCGTTTATTTTCCTTCTCCATTTATGGAGTCGTGATCGTTTATTTTTCTCCCTCTCTGGTTTACCAGTTGAGGTGATCGGATGAGTACTCATTATATAGCTAGCTCCCTTCCTCATTGATTTCGATTAGTGGGGTTGTGATTGCTTTGTCGTGGTGTACAACGCGGCATTGATCGGAAATTTGTGTCATGGCTTAAGTTGTGAATGAATTGGCAACACTGTATTCTTAACTTATTCAACTAAATTGTGTTGTTATGCGATTTGATAATTTGTGAAATGAATTTAAACTCTTATTGACATATACTGTCTTTTGAATTCAACCATGATCTGACTTACTGAAATTTATTGTGATATTGAGAAATGGAGTTTAAATTCTGGTTGACAATTATTGTCTTGAAATTAACTATGGTTTTAAGTATCCACTATTTATATGATTTATGAATTGTGATTTAAATTGTATTTGGTTAATGTTGTGCACCACTGAGACATTGTCTCAAAGAATAGCTTTTATTGTCGCCTGGTAGACAGATGCATGGCAAAGATACTAGGTCGCCAAGACCTCCAGCGAGAGACTACCGGGTATAATGAGTATACCAATATTTTGTATTTTGTAATGTAATGTATGTTCACTGTATGTACATATTGTTGTTGGTTTTGAGCAGTTGTAAATAAAAATTGTACATTGAAGTTGTAAAGTAAATTATGAGATATTTTGACTTGTAAAAATTGTATTATATTTTCTCTATATCAGTCCTTGAAAAATTACTGTGAATTTGACTTGAGAAATGTGTTGAGTTGAGAAAAATGTTGAAGTTGAGATTTGGAAATTATTGAAGTGTTTTTTTTTACAGGTTTTCTGAAGAACTGTTTTATCCAAAATACAGATGGCACCCTGCCAAAATTTTTACAGAAATTCCAAATAATCTAAATGAGTTAGCTGTTTCACTTCAGTTCACAAAAGTTTTTAACACCTGTAAATAGTGCTCACCACTGTAAAAGAAGTAAGAAAAGTTTTTAAAATCCCTTGTAGTGTATTTAATGGGTTATCAGTAGACGGAGTTGGTAATTCATTAGGTATACTACGGGATCATGTTATGCCTTACAGAGGGGTAGGGTGTGACATGTTTTAGTGGTATCAGAGCAAAGTTTTTTAAATTCTATTTTCACCTGTTACTTGAATATTCTTTCTTCATAATACAACTACTCAATATCATTGTTTGATACATACAGTACATTACATTATAAATATGCACTATCGGGAGGAAATCTCCTTGTGTTATTGGTTCAGGAGATCTAAAATCCTCGCATTGAATATGGAAGAGGGTGATCATTCAGTCGATCAATCTATTGAGCCTGAGGTGCAAGGGGATACCCCAGGCCTACATAATGTTAGTGGTTCAAGAAGACCACCGCAGCATCGCAGCTTCTGCTCGATTCGCTCGAGATGGCTGCAATGTTTCAACAAATGACTGGTAATGTACCTACTCAAGTCCCAATATAGACACCAGTGGTACAACCACAGTCTCCTACCAGGCAGTATGATAAATTGATGAAGTATGGGGCTACAGAGTTTAAGGGGACAGTAGATCCTCTAGAAGCTAAACAATGGTTAGAGAGGATGGATAGGGTGTTCAAGAAGCTACATTGTACAGAAGAGCTTAGATTTGAATAGTCAGTGTCCTTACTACAGGGGGATGCTTATGACTGGTGGAAAACCATTCCCCACAGTCTGGTAGAACCTGCAGTGCTAACATGGAATGATTTTCTCAGGGAATTCAGACAAAAATATGTCCTTGATGCTTATGTAGACCAGAAGCTGCAAGAGTTCCTAAGTCTGAAACAGGGGGGCAGATCAGTGGCTGAGTATGAAAGGGAATTTTCTCGCCTTAGCCATTATGCAGTGAGTTTACTCTCTACCAGCAGGGAGAGATGCAAGAAGTTTGAAACCGGCTTGAAGCCCAGTATCAGACTACAAGTAGTCGGCTTCAAACACACTAACTTCTCTGAACTTATTTCTCAAGCTCTAGAGTTAGAAAGAATCGAGTCTGAAACTGCTCCTGAGAGAAAGAAATCAGAGAAGACAGAGAAAGAGGGAAAATTTGTAGAACAGAGTTCCAGTGGTCCCACTGGAAAGAGGAAGAACTATGAGGGACACAGCAGAGGTGGTAAGAAGTCTGGTAGGGGAAGACATTCAGGACAGAAACCTCCTCTATCTGGTCAGCAGAGTACCGGAGGTTCCTACCATTCTCGCCAATGTGAAAATTGTGGAAGATATCATGGTGGGATATGCTATAAGGCTATTGGAGCCTATTATAACTGTGGAGGCACAGGACATTTTGCCAAGGACTGCACCAGTAGTCGCAGAGTTGGACCAACTCCTACTACTGCAGAAGGCTCAGTTCAGAGCCCTGTCACCAGAAGCTCACAACCACCTAGCAGAGGTAGAGGCAGGGGTAAAGGTAGCGCAGCAGGCAGCCAAGGCACGGTAAAACATTCAGAGCAAGATAGTGCTCCGGTCAGAGTCTATGCAATGAGACAGAGGGAAGAGGCCGAGACATCTGACGTTGTGGCTGGTACCTTCTCAACTTTTAACCAAGATGTGTTTGTGTTATTTGATCCGGGTTCTACCCATTTTTATATGAGTGCTAGCATCATTGATTGCATTGCTGTTCCATGTACAAAAATGGACTTTGAGGTGCTAGTAACAAGTCCGCTAGGACAGGAGGTCAGGGAAATAAATTTTGATACATTAGTGATTAGTCCTTTAGGATAGGGATTGTGACAATAAGTGAAATCAGTTTTAGAAGAGTTTATCGGCGAAAAGTATTTCCTGACACACCATAAATTATAAAGCTAATTGGCGAGCCTATTTAATGTAAAGCAAGAGGACGTAAAAGTAAGTTACAGTAATAGAATTGCTCTAGATGAAGGCAGAGATGTTACTGTTAGTAATTGTTAATGGATATTGTAATCAAAATAAGTTCGGATATCAGTGAATTCGAAAAGGACAAAGGATAGGAAAGTTTGATCTATTGGGATGTATTGTAGTAACTATGCAATGTTTTAGATTATTTATACTGTAAACTGCGGATTACAGTACTAACTTGAGATTATTGTGTAGAGCTACGTACTATCTGATAGTACTGTTAGTAGTATGCCCTAGAGCATATCATTTAGTATGTATCTTGTACATATTTTTATTAATAAAAGGCATTTCCACTTTTCCGTTTACATAATATATTTATGTGTAATAGAAAAGGTCCATTGATATTTTGTTAGAAATATTATTCTTAAGTTGTTAAGAATATGAGTGACAATATTTCTAGCACAAAGTATCATAAATAGGTTCACAATCGAGGATACTTCATAATAAGGACAGATAGATTTATTCAGAAAAGAGTTTCTGATGAGAAAATCTTTTTAATCAAGAACTGGAATTAAAAGAGAACATAATATTCATAGCAAATGGAGTTTGACATAAACCATGACTCCAGCTTGAGTTGGGATTTTGTAACAGAGAGATTCTAGTGCATGGTAATATATGATTATAGGTTCATTTAAGGTAAACCTTATTATTAATTGGGTGGCCATGGCATGCTATGCTAGGTATTAACCATGGTCTATGAGGTTCATAAAATGATTTAGAGAAATCATTTATGGTAAGAAAGAGTTCTGATGATATTAAGAGTTGATATCATGTCTCATTGCCAATTAGTGATGAGCCTAGTAAGTCACACACATACACAAGTTATCACCTATTTAAATATGATTTAATTAATTAATTAAAGAGTTTAATTGATTAATTAAATAGGTTTGGTTTGCAATTAGATTGAAAAGTCCCTAGCATGACTTGAAACCAAATCTAGATTATTGGATGTATAATATAAGTTAAATTTATATTTAAAGTGTTTAAATATGAATTTAATTAATGAGAAATTAATTAATAGAGATTAATTAATTAATTTATATTTGATATAAATTAATTAGAAGAAGAAAATAATTATTTTGGGTTAAGAACTCAAAATTAAGACATAGGGGCATTTTGGTCATTTCACAGTGTGACACGTGGCACCATGAGATGGTGACACATGGGATTACACATAAGCTTGCCAAATGTTTTTTTTTAATCGTGTAAGATGATTAAAATCAAGATTAAATATAGGTTTGACACTTGGCACAATGTGATTGGGTCACTTAAACCTAGAGCTAATCAAAAGGTGACATGTGGCTAGGGTTTAATGTGTTAACCTAGCTATTTAAGTGTGGTTATGAAAAGAAAAAATAACCAGCAGCCTCTCCTCTCATTTGTCACGCCACTTTGAGCCTCTCCAGCTATTTCTCTTCATCTCTCATCAATTCAAAGAGATTAGCCATCAATCTCTTGAATTAAGAACACTAGAAATTGTTTCTAGTGTCCTGTTTACATCTCTAATCTCTTAAAAGGCAGAACTTGATTTTCTAATTAATAGAAAAAGCTTTAGAAGCTATTCAAGGGCTGCCATAGGTGTTCTTGGTGTGGACAAGCTAGAGGGACAACATCTGGTGTCCTGAAGACGAATCTCAAAGGCGCAGACACGCTGCAGTGCATCAAGAGGTTAGTGTAATCGTTCTTGATTTAATCTAGGGTTCTAAAATTAATCTGATTAATTTTAAAATCTTAAATGGCAAATACAGATTCAAAAACATATTAAAAAAGTTTTAATATGTTGTTTATCATTGAAATCAAATAGATAAAAATAAATCTTGCATGATGCATGTGACCCTAGGTGAAAATTTTTGAATTCAATGGTATAAACTTGTGTTTTTCACGCTTCCGTTCCTTCAAGTACACCTAGATGAGGATAGTTGCCAACGACATCTGTTTTTGTATAGTTATGCCAGGACATAATTTAATTGTTAGAAATAAGTTTGAAAATCCTACTTAGGGATCTAAAACTCAAAAGTTAGAATATCGAAAGGTTATAGTTCGGTACAAAAGAAAGTAAGTTATAAAATATTGACAGATAAAAAGAGTTATGGAAGTAGAGATTTGAACAATTGATTCACATATAACAAAGAAATATTACTAATGTGAGGAAGACTATGGACCAGAATGGTCAAAGGACCAATGACTGATGAATGATTCTAACACGACCTCAAGGGTCATTCAAGAAGCAACGTGAACCGAAATATTAGACAGCATAATAGTAAGAGGAGATTGGTGTTATCCAAACAAATTAAACATTGTATTAGATTATTAAAAGTCTTATACAAATTTGAGAAAAAAAAAATATTATATGATCATATAGAAAGGAGAAAATAAACGTATGACTATTGTAAGATGGCTATTGGGTAAAATTTCGAGACGAAATTTATTTAAGGGGGGGAGAATTGTAACACCCCTAAGTTCGGTAGTGCGTTCTACTGCTCCGGTGACTAGTGTTGTCCGGACAGCTAGGATGCCTAGAACTACACTTCAATATGAGTGAGGAGACATAAAATAATGAAATACAAGAAAAGAAAATACAAGAAAAATAAAGGAAAAATAATAGCAAAGAAATGTGATCAAGTTAAGTGAGCTGGGAAACCTAGCGATGGGGGACCGCACCGGGAAGTCACGGCGTGGACCGTTGACTAGCCCTGGACTGCGGGGAACCCTGGAAAACATTTTTTGGACCTAAATAAACCCTTATTGAAGAATAAATATCATTAGGAAGATCAAAGAAAAATTAAATAATTAGTACAAAGAAAAGTGAGAAATCAAAAAACAGACAAAACTCGGTGTTACTGAAAAATCGGGAATGCAACCCGAACAGGGGCATTATGGTCATTTGACATCCCGAATTGTCTTTTGACCTAAATTTCCATTAAAAATAAATAATATTACACTTAGAAAATGAAATGAAAAATTAATTTAGTTGTACCTAAAGTAAATAGCCAAAAATGGAGTGGAAATGGTGTAAATGACACATTAAACTTATAATATGATTAAATAATGTGAGTGGGCCACTAAAGGAATAAACTAAAGGCATAATGGGGCAGGTGTACACCCATTATCCCATCTGCACTTCATCTTCCTCATTTGAATTCCTTCATGCCGATTTGAGAAAGAAGAAAACCACCATTGCCGTTTGCTCTCAAGCTCATCTAATCCCTCCATTTCACCTTCAATCACTTAGGTTCCTTCATGAAACTTTGTCTACACATCATAAGGAAGAGCTTGATACCAAATTTAAGAAGTTTAATCAAGGTTTGGCAAGTTCCAACCATAAGGTAAGTTCACATTTTTGAAGATTGCTTTGTTAAACTTTGTGTACATGTTATGGGTGTTGGTTTTGTGAAGAAAATTTTTAGGTTTGAAGAGTTATTGAGATGTTCATTTTGGACAGCCATGGAGTTATGTATTTGATGAAATATTTGTACATATAATTGATGAGAAATTATGTTGGTTATGGTGATTTTTGCACTTGGATGGAAATTGATGAATTGTAGGATACTTTGGTGTTGAGGAAGTTTTCAGCAGCCTTGAGATTCTTGGATAAATGTATATGTTCATGAAAGTATTGGCAGAATATTGACCTTGAGAATTGATGGAGATGTGTATAGATTGATTGTGTAAAGTGTATGTAAGAACTAGTAAGGTTTAGGGTATATGTGATTGTACTTAGAACTTGTAAATGTGAGTTTAATTGGTGTATTAAGGATGTTTGTAATCTGCCCAAAGTGATGTTAAAAAAAGTGGGATATGGTTTTGGTAATGAACCAAAACAGAAATGGTAAGGGAAGTGAACATATAATAAGGTACATATGTAATTGATGTGTGTTTAAGCATGGTAGTTAAGGGCAGTATGCCTTTTAGTCAATAACTTTAGATGTTTAACCTCAATTGGTATGAGACCAATTGGAGGTGAAACTAGGCACAAAATGTGCCAACTTTCATTGAGAAAGCATACCAAAATTCTTCTTGCAAGGTGATATGAAAAATGACCAATTCGGATTAAGTGCAATTGAGACCTAAAAACTGACCAATTGGGCAGCAGTTAGTGTTTAGGCCATAACTCACTCAAAAAAGGTCCAATTGACCTGAAATTTTAACCATGAATAGTTAAGACCCATACCTACAAGTCTTATGAAGACACCAAAGCCCAGAAATGACCAGAAATAAGTCAAAAAGCTTGCACAAGTTCGGGTCCAAAAACTGGCCGAACCAAAGTTGACCAAATTGACCTAAAATTGACCTAATTTGATGCCAATTGACCAGCAATAGTGTAATGACCATAACTTGGTCTACTTAACTCGGATTGACCTAAACTTTTGCCCCGCGTTCCATAAGACATAGATCTACAAGTTTGTAGTTTTGACCGAAACCCGAAAACCGAGGGAACTAGTTCGTCCGGTTAGGTCAAACTAGTATCCCGGAATCCAGCAATTTGTAATAAAATGCAAGGAAATGCAGTATACATAGAAATGAATTTGGTAAAACGTACCAACCCTAAAACCCTATCGAATGTGACGTATTAAGGATACTAAAACCTAATTTACCTAAACCGCATCGAGGGTCGGTATATTAGGTAATTGAGCAAATAATAGCCTTCAGTGAATTACTTATCGAACATTATCGTTAGAGACAGTTTAATTTAGTACTGAAACACTTCAAATTGTGTTTCTCAGTTACCAAAGACTCAGGAAAAGGGAAGGAAACACTGAGTCCAGACCAGGAGACAATTATCAGAGGTTTGTGCACAACTAGTTTTCAACTGATTTTACTCTGAATAAGATTTCATATGATTAATTGTATGTTATTGATTTATATTGTGTTTGTGCACAACAGTATTTCTTTTGAATTTTTCAATTGAAATGAATTATGACTATTTGTACGTTATTGTTTTAAATTGTGAAAATGTGTTTGAATAGATATTTATTGCTTGAAAAGCATTGTAAATGATTTGATGGATACTATTGATTGAAAAGCACTGTAAATGGTTTTTGTGGAAATTAAAGATAATTATGAATTGTGTTGCCATTTTGTGAATGAAATTATAAATTTGGAAATTTATTGGATTCTCACGAATCATTTGAATAAAATGTTTGGAATTGATTTTGTGTTCACACTTAGCATGACAGTATCATATCATTCCTTCTCCTTTTATGGGGTTGTGATCGTTTATTTTCCTTCTCCATTTATGGAGTCGTGATCGTTTATTTTTCTCCCTCTCTGGTTTACCAGTTGAGGTGATCGGATGAGTACTCATTATATAGCTAGCTCCCTTCCTCATTGATTTCGATTAGTGGGGTTGTGATTGCTTTGTCGTGGTGTACAACGCGGCATTGATTGGAAATTTGTGTCATGGCTTAAGTTGTGAATGAATTGGCAACACTGTATTCTTAACTTATTCGACTAAATTGTGTTGTTATGCGATTTGATAATTTGTGAAATGAATTTAAACTCTTATTGACATATACTGTCTTTTGAATTCAACCATGATCTGACTTACTGAAATTTATTGTGATATTGAGAAATGGAGTTTAAATTCTGGTTGACAATTATTGTCTTAAAATTAACTATGGTTTTAAGTATCCACTATTTATATGATTTATGAATTGTGATTTAAATTGTATTTGGTTAATGTTGTGCACCACTGAGACATTGTCTCAGCGATAGCTTTATTATTGTCATTTGGTAGACAGTATTGCATGCAAAGATACTAGGTCGCCAAGATTCTACAGAGAGAGACTACCGGGTATAATGAGTATACCAATATTTTGTATTTTGTAATGTAATGTATGTTCACTGTATGTACATATTGTTGTTGGTTTTGAGCAGTTGTAAATAAAAATTGTACATTGAAGTTGTAAAGTAAATTATGAGATATTTTGACTTGTAAAAATTGTATTATATTTTCTCTATATCAGTCCTTGAAAAATTACTGTGAATTTGACTTGAGAAATGTGTTGATTTGAGAAAAATGTTGAAGTTGAGATTTGGAAATTATTGAAGTGTTTTTTTTTACAGGTTTTCTGAAGAACTGTTTTATCCAAAATACAGATGGCACCCTGCCAAAATTTTTACAGAAATTCCAAATAATCTAAATGAGTTAGCTGTTTCACTTCAGTTCACAAAAGTTTTTAACACCTGTAAATAGTGCTCACCACTGTAAAAGAAGTAAGAAAAGTTTTTAAAATCCCTTGTAGTGTATTTAATGGGTTATCAGTAGACGGAGTTGGTAATTCATTAGGTATACTACGGGATCATGTTATGCCTTACAGAGGGGTAGGGTGTGATAACAATTTAGGTGATTCTTGAACCGATAGAAACTTAAAACATAGTAGAACATTTCATATAAAGAACTTAAGGCCAAATTATGGACTTAAGCTAATCAAATTGCTAAGCAAAGTTGAATCACCAAATCTATAGAAATCTAGAAATCTGCATATTGACCATATGAATAGTAAATTTTCCATGGCCATAACTCTCTCTAGAAAACTTCAATTTAGGCGATTCTTTAATCGATGCAAACCTAAGACATAGTAGAACATTTCTTATGAAGAACATTAGACCAAATTATGGACTTAACTTGATCAAATTACTGAACGAAATTGAATCAATAAATCTGCCAGAACTGAAACTGCAGGGTGAATAGTAACATAAACAGTAACTGTTTTTTGGTCATAACTTTAGCTACATAGCTCTGAATTAGGAGATTCTAAAAGGAAAATTAAGTTAAGACCCAAATGAATAATTTTCATGAAGAATACCTCACCAAATTATGATCGAAACTAGGTAAAAATTGGGTTCAAAGATTGGGGCACCAAGCTGTCCAAAACCAAAATTTTCTAAAATTTGTAAAGCTAACTTGGGATGCATTGGACATTCATGTAATGAGTTCTTGGCAGCAATTGAGATTAGTATTGAGGTATTCTATTTGTGTATTTTCAGTAAAAAAAAAAAAGTTGGAATGGACAAGGAATAGTGAGTAAAGAGAAAGGAGAGCATTGAAGGTTTGTGTACAACTAACCTTTTCTTCGTTTTTAAACTTGTAAATTGTTTGGAATGTGTTTATTTGAATGAGTTTGCTTTGAACAAGTTTACTTTGACTGAAATATAGTTTTTTTCTTGCATTTAAGAAATTTGAGTGTTGTCACCTTTATATGGATATTATGATGAATTTAAATGTGTTTATTGGTTTATGAATGTCATTGTTGAGTGAGAAATTTTTGGAAACTATTTTGAAACCACAATTAGCATGATAGTCCCTTTCAGAACTCTCCAGTAGTAACGGCTACTTGGGGTTGATAATTGATATTGATTATATCTCCCATTAATAACGGTTAGTGGGGTAAAACTACATGAGTACTCATTAGTTAGCTAGCCCTTCCCTCATTAATAACGGTTAGTGAGGTTGAGATTGCTTTGTCACAGTGTACAACACGGCACTGATCGTAAAATTTTGTATCATGGCCTAAACTGTGTGTTGATGTTGGCAACACTAATGCTTTATGAATTGTGATTTATGAAGTGTGATTTCTCATTTGAAATGTTATTCCAATATATGGCTCTTATGAACTTAGAACTATTGTGATGTTTTCATGCTTAAGAAGGATGTGATTTATTATGCCTTTGACATTTTATCTTAAGTTTTGAAATTTTAGTTGTGCACCACTGAGTGATATACTCAGTGATAGCTTCTTTATGGTGTCGCAGGTAAGGGAAATGAGAAGGCTGCCGAGTGAGTGACTTGGAAGCAGCATTTTAGTATTGATTGTGGGTATTTACGTTAGGTATACCCTTGTGATTCCTTTGGATGTATTTTGTACCTATATGTATGGATGTACGGACATTAAGCAGTTTGTATTAAAAAGCACCACATTACTAAAGTATTTTGAGTTTGTAACTATTTGTATTTTATTTTGAGACTTATGGAAATGTAACCTTTGCAATATTTAGTCTATCATTATTTTCAATGAATGTTTATATTGAATTTTAACTATTCCCATGCAGTTTTCCGCAAAAGAATTGATAAGATAAAAAGTTATGATTTGTTGAAAATCCCTTGTAGCATAACTAATGGGTTATCAGTAGGTGTAGTTCAGTAATTCATTAGATATGCTATGGGAACATGTCATGCCTTACAAGGGATAAGGTGTGACAGGCCATAACTTGGTCTACAAGAATTCAAATGTAATGAAACTAGTGGAAAATTTTCCACAAGACATAGATCTACAAAATTTATACTTTGACCAAAACCCAGAGATCAAGATAACTAGGTCAAATTGCTAGAACAAGTCAATACATCAAAACTTGGAATCTGACCAAACTTCATTTGACCTCAAAATAGTCTTTTAGTTATATCTCCCACTAGAAAATTCCAATTGGGATGAATCATACTGTTCTGGAAACCTAAGAAATAGGACTCCAACTTTGTTTTAGAAACCTTCCTCAAATTATGAATGTAAGAACCTTAAAAGTTAACTTGCAATCACTGACCTGGACTAAAATTCTGTTGGCACAGGGTACATGAGCCCAGGCCAGTTAATTAGCTCTAAATAATTCCACAAAACTTAAAAAATTGTGATTCAAATTTCTTAATGATCGTAAGACATAGGGCAACAATTTCTATGAAGATCACTATGCCTAAAAGTGACTGCAACATGTTCCATTAATTAGATAAAATTTAAGTCCAAAAGCTGCCTAGTTAAGGAATCAAAATTAGGAAATGAATCAGTTATGGTTATCTGACCATAACTTGAGTTCTAAAAGCCTAATTGATGTGGTTCAAAAGAGAAAATAAAGAGAAGACATAGAGGAACAACTTCCACGAAGAAAATGTGGCAAAACAATGGCTACAAACTGATCAAATTGATAGGTAAAAGTAAGACACAAAAATTGAACCTAAAGAAAGGTTCATGAGATAAATTATCTTATGGTAGGAATTTAAACCTAATAAGCCATTAAACACTAAATCACATGAAAGAGGCATGTGGGACCTATTTTCCCATTATAAAGTGACATGAACATTTCTAATAAATAAGTAATAATGTTTAATTGCCCATAGTATACCTAGACTTATTTATTTAATTCGGATCAATTGGTATACCAATTAGAGACTACAAATAGCAGTACTGCCCATAAGAATAATCATTAACAGATAAAATCTATCTGACATGATTATTCTACAGGCCATATGCCTGCCCATTGGCCATTGTGGCTAATATTATATCTGGCTTAAATGCCTGCCCACAGACCTCATGCCTGACATGACCGACGTATACTGGATAGACAAATGGCTATCTAACTAGTATACTCTCATGTATCCAGCTTTTATAATCTGTTATAGGTTTCTTAGGCACTAATAATGATTAATTAAGACTAAATATACAATAAGTAAACATAAAAGATCCCAATAAATTCAATTGTTTCCAAAGTGAAATAAAAATGTAAATGACCTAGATATTATGAATTATCATATAGAATTATTATTATTTTTAATTATTTAGTTATTGTTATTTTAAATTATGCACCACTAAGTGTTATGCTTAGCGTATTGATTTTTTCATCGCGTAGGTACTGGATACTAGTCCCAGTAGCCACAACAGCAGCAGCAGTAGTGCTCAAATAGAGGCCGATCAGATTTGTCAGTGTCTACTAGTCACCTCGACTATTGTAATTTTGTGGGTAGGGACTATGTATGTCTGGATTTTATCTTTTTCTTCATTGTACGTAAACACATGATATATTTCATTTTGGATTCTAATTAAATTTTGAGATTGTACATAAACTTATAAATTATTGTTTATGAATTTCTATATAGATGCAATAGACGATACCCTTTTGAGATCTCGTAAATAATTATGAATGATATGATACAATAGAATATGATATGAAAAAAAAAAAAAGTGAAATGAATATGAACATGTTAATAGGTAATTAGTGGAACGTGCCAGATGCTAACAAAATAGAGGAGGCTCTGTCCGGGTCTCTATAAAAATATATATATATATTTCTACACTTGGATTACCTATTTTTAAATGATATTAAAAATTTACAGTGGACATGATAAGATAAAATAGGGTGCTCCGGCATCGAATGTGGCACTTCTTGCTCGGCTATACAATAGACGGGTAAAGGGCGTCACATTTAGGAAGCCCAGCTTAGGCTGGATGTGGCGTAAAGCTCCTTTGAAAGACAAGAAAACACGTCCCACATCGAAATGTGAGGACAAGGTAATAATATATAAAATGGAGAAACTAATCACTAGAGGCGCCTTTTGGTGGAATGGCCTGGAGAGTTGAAAGAACTTCAGGGTAAAGCGTGCTTGCTTAAGAGAAATCCTAGGATGGGTGACCTCCTGGGAAGTTCTCTACTCCACCTATGGGACAAAACCGTGAGGCTTACGGCCAAAGTAGACAATTCCTCTAGTGGTTGGAGCCTGGCCATTACATTTGGTATTAGAGCTGGAAACTCCTTCAGTACGGTGTGAGAGTGAGGATGCTTGAAGCTTAAGGGGGTGAGGAAGCCTGGCTTAGGCTGGACCTGGCGTAAAGCTCCTTTAAAAGACAAGGAAATACGTCCCACATCAGAATGGGAGGACAAGATAATGATATATAAAATGGAGAAACTAATCACTAGAGGCGCCTTTTGGTGGAATGACCTAGAGAGTTGGAAGAACTCCAGGGTTAAGCATGCTCGTTAAGAGAAATCTTAGGATGGTTGACCTCCTGGGAAGTTCTTCATTCTACCTATGGGACAAAACCGTAAGGCTTATGGCCAAAGCGAAAAATTCCTCTAGTAGTTAGAGCCCGACCATTACAATTGTTATCAGAGCCAAACGCTCCCTCAGCACAGTGTGAGAGTGAGGACGCTCGAAGCTTAAGGGTGTGAGGAAGCCCGACTTAGGCTGTACATGGCATAAAGATCCTTTGAAAGACAAGGAAACACATCCCACAATAGAATGGGATGACAAGGTAATAATATATAAAATGGGGGAACTAATCACTAGAGGCCCCTTTTGGTGGAATGGCCTGGAGAGTTGGAAGAACTCTAGGGTTAAGCGTGCTCGCTTAAGAGAAATCCTAGGATGGGTGACCTCCTGGGAAGTTCTCCATTTCACCTATGGGACAAAATCGCGAGGCTTACGGCCAAAGCAGACAATTCCTATAGTGGTTGGAGCCTGACCATTACAGGCACAACATCACAAAGTACCTCATCATGATACTTGCCAATGGTGAATGGCACCACCACCTGTTTTGTAACCCTTAACTTCCCACAATCATTCAACCATTGCAAGCCATATGGTTTTGGATCTGTAGTAGTAGGTAAACCCAACTTGTCCACCAAAAGTGAACTAGCCACATTACAACAGCTCCCACTTTCTACAATCACACTACACAACTTATCATTCATAAAGCACCAAGTATGGTAGATGTTCTCCCTTTACATTTCATCACCACACTCTATACTCACTTGTGCACTAAGTGTGTGCATGGTAACAAGGATATTGCCATCCATAGGTGGCTGATCTCCCTCATCATAGCAATCATCCTCATGCTCATCAACATCATGAGATTTTTCCTCCCTTTCCTCTTCACTTTCTAACTCTTCATTTTCCCTAACAACCATCACTCTTTTATTTGGACATTGTGAGGCATAATGTCCATTTCCCAAACACTTAAAACACTTCAATTCTCTAGTCCTAGTAGGAACTCCCGTATTTTTCTCCTCTACTTTCTCCTTTCCTTTCCATTCTTCTTTCTTGAATATAGGAACTTCTTTCTCTACCTTTGAAGGACCAGACCAATTTGACTTCCAATTACTCCTAGGAGTCGAATGGTCGGCTGGTGCATATCTAGCCATATTCTTTCTTTTTAGTTGCTTCTCCACTTTAAGTGTCACTTGTAGCATATCCTCCACCTCCACACAAGGTTGCAGCTCCATAATATTAGCAATTTCAGGATTTAACCCATTCAAAAAGCGAACCATAGTAACTTCCCGATCCTCCTCAACATCAGTTCTAATCAAAGCTATCTTTATGGCCTTGTAGTATTCTTTGACACTTTTAGTACCTTCAGTGAGTTTTTGTAACCTTTGAAGCAGCTCTCTATGGTAGTAAGATGGCACAAACTTGTTTCTCAAGATTCCCTTCATTTCCTCCCATGTCTCCACGGTTCTTTGCCCATTTCTCCTCCTCCTACTCAACAACTGATCCGACCATACAATTACATACTCTTTGAATTCTATAGCTGCTAACTTCACTTTCTTCACTTTAGAATAATGGTGGCACTCAAAAATCAACTCCACCTGTCTCTCCCACTCCAAATAAACATCTGGATTATCCTTCC
The DNA here is from genome assembly GCF_030052815.1 of Hevea brasiliensis. NCBI lineage: Eukaryota > Viridiplantae > Streptophyta > Magnoliopsida > Malpighiales > Euphorbiaceae > Hevea > Hevea brasiliensis. Next base: position 73,934,431 of record NC_079495.1, on the reverse strand, counting down.
CATGAAAAGGTTGAATTTTCATTTTTATACTAGCTAAATTCCCATCAACTCTCTCCTCATTCCCATCTCTATCCCAATGATCACCAAACCTAAACTTTCGGCCACCCCTTCTTCCCCTAGGCCCTCTACCCCTAAGCAGTTTATACCCTCTTCCACCATAATGGTAGTTGCCATAGTCATAAGCTTCATCATACTCATCATTATTCCATTCAGCTTCTTCATACCCTTCATTCTTATGTTCTGCCCAAAATCTACCTTCATTTCTATTTTGATTTCCCACAATTGCTCCCCCATTATTCCTTCTATTTCTATTTTCTCTATCCCTTCTCATCTCTTCAATAAACTTGGTCTCATTCCCCTCAATGCATCCAATTCATCTCTAAAGTCATTCATTTGCAAATTCATCCTTTCAAAGCTTAGTGCTACTGATTCTTTAAAAACTCGATCATCAGCAAACTCCCTTTTTTTCTTCATTACCTCCACTACTATCACTTGTCTCTTGGAATTTAGATATGATTTGGCTACAAGAAAACAAAGTTAGCAGAAATGGCTCACCCTCTCAAGTGTTTAGCTCAAGTGTTTTCGCACAAATTTCAGGCTCTTACCCTCTTTTTGGCACTCACACACTCTTGCCTTTTACCACTCAAAGGTTTACTTCCCTTGTTCCTTTGGGAACTGAAATTCATAAACAGGCACAAATACTTGCTAATTTTATAAAAAATAATCAACAAACGAAACTGGAAGAAATAAAATTGCAATAACTAAAGAGTGTGACACTAGAGCCAATGAAATGAAAGACACCAAAAGTAGAAGCAAATGTAAACTAAATGGCATGATTTTTGAAAATTGTATTAGAGATAACCCAATAGAATGATATCAAGCTCAAATATCCAGTTTCATAGCCAACTTTGCACAAATACTAGTAGTTCACACAATTTACCAAAAATATGCACCAATTTTGGTTCACCACACAAACAAATATATTTTGATCTGAAATTTGGTAGACATAGGCAACCCAATACTGACTAACTACTGGTAAAATTTTAGGAGTTTCTGTATAGGTTTACTAGGTGAACTAAATTTGATCATATCTGTCACAAAATTTTGGTTCGGTAGGCAAACAATGTCACAAAACCCCCAAAATTGACACAAAAACTACTGAAATGAAGTATAATTAGCCTGTAAAATTTCAGAGTTTTCTGGGTTGGTTTGGTGTATTAACTAAATTTGATCAAGTCTGCCACAAAATTTGGTTCGATATGCAAACAGTGGAATTTTCACTACAAATTTGGTATGTGAGGTTTCTAGTAATACCCAAAGATGTTGGTAGATTATTAGGTTCAAATTCAATGTTTAACTCCACAATTCACAATTTCATCACTTATGTCAGCTTGCTAATTTTCAGCACAACACAACTCAGCAATATATGTAGTAGCTAATTCAAGGATTTTCATTTACAATCCAATCTCATTCAATGCAATTCAATCCCAATTCAAATTCAGTCAGCTCAATCCAATCTCATTTTTTTTTTATATTGATGCAAAGGATAAAAATTGGAAAATCAACTACTAATACCACTCAAGTAATTTGGCAATCCAAATCAAGCTCTACCCACTAGCACACAGGCACATCCCAAGCTTTAATTACCCAATTTAACATATTCAAACTTGATATCATATAACTCAAGAGGCAAATAGCTAGTGTCAAAGATAGGTTTTAGCTTGATTAACTCTAATCCTACAGACAAGATGAACAAGAGATTTAATCTAAGATTAAGCATAATCCTACACTAAAATTAACACTGCTAAGTTTCAACCAACAAGAGTTCAAACAAAAAAAAAAAAAAAGAAAAATCAATACCCTAAGATGCAAATTTGATTTGGCTATAAAGAACAAGGTACCAGATAAAGAAACTAATAGATATCTAAAGGTCCTACAATGGCTAACTATTATAGTTAACCAAACAGAAAAGAAAAAAGTAGTTTTAATGGATAAATACCTTGTTAGATGCCATGGCTCTGATACCAAAATGATGAGCACTCCTAGGATGCCAAGAAACACAAGATCTAAAGATTGGAACCAAGATCTTTAATCATCCAAACAAGGCAGAATTTCATATTGAAAACCCAAGTGTCAATACACATAGTAACAAGCTAAAGCATATTGATCATCAAAATAAGACTAGCAAGGGGTTCATGTTGTTAGAATCCAAGTTCTTTCAAGAAACATAGAAGAAACTCAAGCTCCAGCAATGGAGTTCTCTCCCTAATGCTCACATTAAAACTAGAAAAATGAAGGCTGAAAAATACAATCTGAATATCTTGGGTAATATATAGTGTCTCTAAAACCCTAAAAGTGCACCAACATGGCAAAAAAGACAAAAATACAAGGCTCCTAAATCAGATGGGGCGTCTCCAATAGAGGGGAGGGGGGGGGGGGGACCATTTGGGACCACTTGCTTTATGGTAGCCCTTTATGTAGTAGGGACCATAAGATAGCAGCAACACTTTAGGTGGTAGTAGCTTTTTTTTAATGTAGTGGGGACCAATAAAAAGTGTCTGCACATGGCAAATCCAAATAAGCATAAGAAGCTCCTCCAATCCACTTGGCCGAATGGTCTTGTGCCAAGTCATGCTAATGTGGTGAAGTATTGCTGATGTGGCGCCACTTGTCAAGTCTCCCATGCTAACTTGTGTGAGAATGATCCACCTAGATTCCAATAATATGCAAGAAAGTCCAACATGGCAATTTTGATCCCCCCTTGTGTTCACAATGCTCCAACACCAATGCTTATAGCTCTCTAGCTCTGGCTCTGGTGATGGGTCCTCTAAATAATGGCGTAGGCTCTTCATCATCCCTCCATCTCCAAGATAAAAAAATCAACAAGAATAAAAAACTTACCAACCTTGATGGGGATGTTCTCCAATATGCCAATTGGGTACTTGACAGACCGATCAGCTAGTTGCAATAAGACTATAGTTGGTTTGAGTTCTCCAACATTTAACTTTTGGCATATTAATAGGGGCATCAGACTAACACTTGCACCTAAAGTCACAAAGGGCCTTGTCTATATTTATATTGCTAATAAGGTAAGGTATTGAGAAGCTCCTAGAGTCCTTGAGTTTTGAAAGCAGCTTATTTTGCAAAATAGCACTACATTCCTATGTTAGAGCAACTATCTCATAGTCCTTCAGCTTTCTCTTATTTAAAAAGATCTCCTTTAAGAACTTTATATAGTATGGCATATGAGATAGTGCTTCAATGAAAGGAATGTTAATATAAAGTTTCTGTAATACATCCAAAAACTTTCCAAACTGCTTATCCAATTTGGCCTTCTGAAATCTTTGAGGAAAAGGTAGTGGAGGCTAGTGTGGCTTGGGTAACTCCTTTTTCTTTTTCTCTTCCTCTTCTTTATCCCTGTTGGCTTCTTGTTCATCTCCCTTTGCTTGGCTATCAGAATCACTAAAAAATTCCTCTACTGACTTTTGCTTTTTTTTTTTTCTAGTTGTTGTTCTTATAAAATTCTGCCATTCCCTAAGGTAACTGTCTTGCAATGCTCTTTAGGGTTCATCTTTGGCTGATTAACTAATTACTAATGGCTTTACTTAAAGAACTAGCTTGCTGAGCAATTTAGTTCTTAAGCATCTTGTTGTGAGTAGCCAGTTAGTCCATTATGGAAGCTACTTACTTTATCATCTCATTCTGTAGCTACTGTGTTGCTAAAAAGCTTTCCATCATGGATTCTGTAGTCATCCTGGTTTCATGCCGTTGAGGTTGAGGAGGTGGTGGGGGTTGAATAAGGTTTTGTCCTCTGTTCTGAAAACTTGGTGGTGGTCTGTATCCTTGCTACTTGTTGATGGGTTGATTTAGTTGGTTCTGCGAGTTTGACCATGCAAAATTGGGGCGTTCCTCCATCCAGGGTTGCAGGTGTTCGAATATGGATTATTGGGCTACCTCTGGTTGAAGTTTCCTCCATTGATCGCATAATTCATCTATTCTATGGAGGGCTTACTATAGTTATTGCATCTGAAGTCATGTGGCTTCCTCCACAGTTGCGCAATTTTGATTGCTTACCCCTATTGCATTGGCTTGCATCTTGTCAAGTCTCTTTATAAGTTGGTTAAACTAAGCATTAATCATGCTTGGGGCATCTAGTTCTAAGATTCTAGCTATTCTCCTCATGTTTCCTTTTTCGTTTGACCATTTAAAGTTATGATATGCAACTCTCTCTAGAAGGTCAAGAGTTTCATCAACTGTTTTCTCAATGAGATCTCCTCCTGCTATGGAATCAACTGTACTCCTTGTATATGGTACCAATCCATTATAGAAGTTCTGAATTAAGAGCTAGTCCTCCATGCCATCGTATGGGCACTCCCTTTAAGGGTCCTTATACCTTTCCCATGCATCATACAGTGATTCTCCTTCCCTTTGCCTAAAAGTATTTAGCTCTATCCTCAATATTGCAGTTTTCCAGGTGGAAAGTACCTTACTAAGAAGGCTTGTGAGAGATCCTCCTAAATGGTGAATGTTCCAGCTGGTTTAGATAGTAACCACTTTCTTGCTTTATTTCTAAGAGAGAATGGGAATGCTCTGAGTCTAATGGCTTCATTAGAGACCCCATTCATCTTGAATGTGTAACATAGGGCAAAAGCATTGAAGGTGGTAGTGTAGATCTTCTATAGGTGAACCTCCAAACTGAGTCTGTTGAATCATTTGGAGCCATATCGGTTTAAGCTCAAAATTATTAGCCTCCACTATGGGCTTGGTGACACTAAATTGGAATCCTTGAATAGTCGGGGCTCCATGGTTCCTCAAGGGCCTTGGCCTGTTATTGGTGGCCATGAATGGAGTTTTAATAACTTTTGGTTATGTTTCTTATTGTCTCCTCCCTCTCTTGATGGCTTTAACAATCTTATCTATCTCAGGATCTAATTCAAGCAATTCCTCTTCAAGTTTGGTTTTGGTCATAAATTGAACAGAAAGCCTGAAAAAGAATAACAAGCAAAAGCAAAATAAATAAATTAAATAAATAAAAAATAAATGCCTAAAGCAGCTAAATTGTCTATCGCTCAATATCACTAAATTCCTAGGCAACGGCATCAAAAATAGATTTGATGGTTTATAACCCCGTAAGTGCACGGATCGTGAACAAGTAGTATAGTAATGAATAGAGTATCGTTCCCATATGGAATTTGTAAGTACCAAACTAGACAACAACTTTGACTATGTAGACTACCGAATATGATGAAAGAGATTTAAGTTAAACTAATTTAAACTATCTAAGGTTGTTAAGAATAAAAAAAAGGCAAAGTAATGAACTTAAATTTAGAAGGCAATTCACAGAAATAATTCTAGAATTAGGGCTTCACACTTCAACCTTATCATGGACTTAAGTTTACTTATTCAATAAAATGAGAATTGTTACTTTGATAGAAATTAATTTTACGATATGTTAAGTCCTCTCTCAAGGCTCCTAAGGTGTATTTTAATTAACTTGAACCCTACTTTAATGGCGATCAATCTTAATTAAAACTCTTTAAGCTCTTTGATTAATTATAGAACTCCACAAAGGATTTCAGTCTATCTCTAGGTCAGATTTCCTAGGTTTAAAATCCTAATTTCCAATACTAATATTCACTTTTTAGTTCTTCAATTAGTATCTTATGTCATAACTAGATGGGAACTGACACATAACATGCATTAAGAACACAGAAGATGGAATTAAAGAACAAAACTCAGATTTAGTAAATAATTTTAGTATAGATCCATAAAAGAATTTGAGAGTGCTACTTCCCTAATTCTAGAATTAAACTATAACACCCCTATGTTCGGTAGTGCGTTCTATTGTTCCGGTGACCAGTGTCTGTCCGGACAGCTAGGATGCCTAGAAGTACATTTAAATGTTAGTGAGGAGACATAAAATAATGAAATACAAAAAAAGAAAATACAAGAAAAATGAAGAAAAAATAATAGCAATGAAATGAAACTAAGTTAAACGAGCCAGCACCGCAGCGATGGGTGACCGCACGTGGAAGTTACGGCGCACGCAATAGCCGACCCCAAGACTGTGGGGAACCCTCGGAATTTAGTTTCGAGACATAATTAAAGACTTATTAAAGTTTAAATTTCATTAGAAATATCAAAGAAAAATTAATTAATTAGTACAAAGAAAAACGAGAAATCGAGAAAACGACAAAACTCGGTGTTACCGAAAAATCGAGAATGCAACCTGAATAGGGGCATTGTGGTCAATTGACACCCCGAGTTGCCTTTTGACCTAAATTTCCATTAAAAATAAGTAGTATTAAATTTTAAAAATTCCATGAAAATGAGAAACTTGACACATAATGTAAATAGTGAGAAATTTGGGTGTTAATTGCAAATTAGGAAACTTAGGGTTATTTAAATGTTAATTAAGGTAAGTGGAGCACTAAGTGGATTATTTAAATGTTAGTGGACATGGAGGGCAGCACTAACCATCATCTTCAACCTTCATCTTCAACATAGCCAAATGGTTCTCTCAAGCTCTCCATCCATGACCGTTTCATGCAACCTCCCTAAACTCCACCATTTTCAACTTAAAATCCAAAGCTTGCTTCACTAACTTTGCTCCCCACATCACAAGGAAGATTTAGATAGAAATTTTAAGAAGTTTAGTGAAGTTTTGGTCAAGCTTTAAAAGTGGTAAGTGTGTATTTTCTATTCTTGTTTCATTAAACTTTGAGTGGATGTTGTAGTGAGTTGTTTTGTGGAAGAAGTTTTGAAGTTTGATGATTTAATGGTGGTACACCATTTCAGCAGCCATGGGAATTCGGTATATTTGGCTTGCTTTCACTTGTAAATGGTTGTTTAAGATGTTGATGTAAGTGTTTATGTGTATAGAAATAATTTAGATAATGTATACTAAGTGTATGTGTGATAGTGCACTTGGTTTTGGAAGCTTGGAAGCTATTTGAAGGAGATGTGTAATTTGGAAACTTTTAAAGTGTAGTTGAAATGTGTTGTTTCATGGTTTGGTTTATTGAATTATGTTGTTTATGGTGGCAGCATGTATATGTGTATAATAGATTGGAATTGGATATGTAAATGGGGTATGTTCATGTGGTTAAATTGTGCAAATGGACTTTGGAAAATTCTGAGTTATAATGTGCGTGTTGTGAATGGTTACAAGCTGTCCAAAATGACCAAAATGTGTTGTTAAGTATGTTAATGGTATGGTACAAACCATAATTGGCATGAAAGGGTTAGCTTGGTAAGTATAGAATGTGTAATTGGTATGTGATGAAGAATGTGTAGCAGGGCAGTGTATGTTTTAGCTTAGAACCTTAAGTGTGTGACTCCAATTGGTATGAGACCAATTGGAGGTGAAAATAGGCACAAAATGTGCCAACTTTCATGAAGGAAGCTTACCTAAATTCTGTCTAGAAGGTGACTTGAAAAATGACCAAATCCGGATTAGTGACTTGAAAGCCTGAAAATTGACCATTTGGGCAGCAGTTAGTGTTTTGACCACAACTTACTAAAAAAAGGTTCAAATGACCTGAAATTTTTACCATGAATAGTTTAGATATATATCTACAATTCTTATGAAGACACCAAAGCCAAGAAATGGCCAGAACCAAGCCAAATATCTTGCACAATTCATGTAACGAAACTGGCTGAACCAAAAGTGACCTAAAAATGACCTAAGCCTATCATTTTAGTGCATTCTGTCCAACATTGGTAAATTGACCATATCTTGGTCTACACAACTCATAATGACCTGAAATTTTGTCCCACGTACAATAAGACATAGACCTACAAGTTTGTGGTTTGGACCGAAACTCGAAAACTGAGGGAACTAGGTTGTCTGGCTAGGTCAAAATAGTACACCAAAATTTGGTAAATTGCAATAAAATGCAATACACTTGGAAATGAAATTGGTAACATATACCAACACTAAAGGGCTATAAAATGTGACATATTAGTAACATTAGAATTGAATCACTTATAGTGCATCAAGGGTCAACATTATAGGTTGACTAATGAAATGAATTGAAGGGAATAGTACCAAGAAAATTTAGATATTGGATTTTATTGTTAGAAATAATTTAACTGAGTACTGAAACATTTTAAATTGTGTGTTTCAGTTGAAAAGGATATTGGGAAGCATAAGGAATAGTGAGTCAAGATCTAGGGGCGACTCAAATCAGGTTTGTGCACAATTAGTTTTTAACTGATTTTGTTATGAATATTTCATATGATTAAATGACATATTTTTCATATGTATTATGTTTAACAAGCATTGGATTTAATTCAATAATTATTGAAATTGTTATAGTATGTATGAATTTAGCTTTGTGAAATGGTATTTCCACAAGTATTAAGCATTGTTGTGGATTGAATAAATTATGTTTCGAAAAATTGTGATAGAATATGTTTTGAATTGTGATGGGCAATTTGCATGGAAAAATACAAATTTATGATTTGGATTGTGATGAGCATAAAAATTATTGGATATTGGAATTGACTTTGAATTGAATTGTATTGTGATTTATGCTTACTAAAAGGATTGTGATATTGTTTTATATCTCACTATAGATGCTTGATTAGGTTATTACCGATCTCTCTCATTTGTTGAGAAGACAATGGAGTTAATTGTGTTTTGATTACTATGGTATGTGCACAAGCTTAGATTCTCCTCTTATTTGAGGTTAGATCTAAGTTTTTATGTTATGGCCCTTTCAAACGATTCATTATTGTGATGTGTACTGTGCACGATGATTCGACCTCCCCAACCATAGGGAGTTAGAATTCGATTTGACCTCCCCGACCATAGGGAGTTAGAATCACCCCGAAGATGGCCCTTTCGGATTAGTCTTGCATAGTTACTGAGATAAAGAATGGTTTTTGAGATAAAGAATGGTTGTTGAGATAAAGAATGGCTTTGGAGATAAAGGATATTGGGAAGCATAAGGAACAGTGAGTCAAGGCCTAGGGGCGACTCAAATCAGGTTTGTGCACAACTAGTTTTTAACTGATTTTGTTCTGAATATTTCATATGATTAAATGACATATTTTTCTTATGTATTATGTTTAACAAGCATTGAATTTAATTCAATGATTATTGAAATTGTTATAGTATGTATGAATTTAGCTTTGTGAAATGGTATTTCCACAAGTATTAAGCATTATTGTGGATTGAATAAATTATGTTTTTGAAAATTGTGATAGAACATATTTTGAATTGTGATGGGCAATTTGCATGGAAAAATGCAAATTTATGATTTGGATTGTGATGAGCATAAAAATTATTGGATATTGGAATTGACTTTGAATCGAATTGTATTGTGATTTATGCTCACTAAAAGGATTGTGATATTATTTTATATCTCACTATAGATGCTTGATTAGGTTATTACCCGTCTCTCTCATTTGTTGAGTAGACAATAGAGTTAGTTGTGTTTTGATTACCATGGTACGTGCACAGGCTTAGATTCTCCTCTTATTAGAGGTTAGATCTAAGTTTTTATGTTATGGCCCTTTCAGACGATTCATTATTGTGATGTGTACTGTGCACGATGATTTGACCTCCCTGACCATAGGGAGTTAGAATCCGATTCGACCTCCCCGACCATAAGGAGTTAGAATCACCCCGAAGATGGCCCTTTTGGATTAGTCTTGCATTGTTAGTGAGATAAAGAATGGTTTTTGAGATAAAGAATGGCTTTTGAGATAAATAATGGTTTTTGAATAGTAAAGAATTGTGCTTTCAATTATGATTTATGTATAATTGATTTTATTGGAATTACCTTAAATGGTTAGTTATGAATTGATAAATTGAATTTCGTGATCAAAGTCATTTTATACAAATGATTTATATTATTGGCAATGAATATTTTGAGTTTTAGAATTTGATGAGTATCCAGATTTCTAAATTATTTGCTGTAATTTTTATTAAGGTATATTGTACTATGTTTTAAATTATAGTTGTGCACCACTGAGTTCACCACTCAGCGATAGCTTTGTATGCTGTCGTAGGTAAAAAGAGCATAGAGCAATTGAGTAAGCTTCTTTGAAGAGACATTCAGATTAGCTCCAGGTATACCCATGTACACAGGTTTCATGTATGCATGTAATAATATGTATGTAAATTATTTGAGTTGTTATATAAAAACTCTTGTAAAATATTTTGGTATGTAATTAAATGTAAATTATTGTGATATAAATGTTGAGTCTTGTAATCAATGAAATGTTCTTTATGATGAGATTGGTTTGAAAATGAATTGATTTGATTATTGATATTTGAATTGTGAGTTGAAATGAAGTTATTGGAGTTGTATTTAAGAAAATATATTGGGAGTGTTTTCCTTTTCAGGTTTGAAGAACTATTTTCTCAAAACACAGCTGGCACCTTGCCAAAATTTTGAAAAATTTTTATAACACCAGATTTTAAGAGATGATTTAAATTTCATGAAAATTGTTTTAAAATCCCTTGTAGTATATCTAATGTGTTATCGGTAGGTGAAGTACGATAATTCATTAGGTGTACTACGAGATCATGTTACATCTTACGAAGGAGTAGGGTGTGACATAAACAAACTACTAACTCATGGTGAGTTTAACAAACATAATAAATGTAACACCCCTATATGCATAGCCTGGTATATTTCACTGTTCCGGAGACCCGTGTCGATCCGGACAATTAGGAGAATTAGAACTAAGTTTAAGTCACTTAGAAAAGCCCTGAACAAGAATAAATAGTAATTACCAGAAGGTCAAGTAGAAATAAGAAAAACAAAGCATAAAAGGTTAAATGAGCTGGGGGTCAAAGCGATGGGCGACCTTACTAGAAAGTGACTGTGAGGTCAATTCTAAGCCTAATTTTGAACGGGAAATTGTGACACCGTAGTCCTAAGAAATGTTGCGAACCTACTGAAAAAGAGAAAATCACAGAAAAGAGTTAATAAGCAGGTCAAATAATTAGGTCAAAGTTCCAAAAGAAATACCAAATTATTTGCAAACCGGATCAAACCGGAGAGGGGCAAATTAGTCAATTCACCCCTAGAGGTGACTGATGACCTAACTGTCAAATAAAATCAGAGAAATGAAAATTTTAGAATATAGAAATAGATTAAAGAACCATGAAAAAATAAAGGAAAAAGGAAAAAAAAAAAAAAGGGATTTATGACCTCACCTTGGTGACATCATACATGATGTCAAAAATAAATATAAATTAGTTACAAATTGACTAAGTCAAATATAAGACATAAAAACACAAATTAGAAAAAAATAAAATCATTTTTCCCACCCCATGTCTGGCACTCATCTTCTTCCTCTCTCCCTTTATTTTTTTTTCCTCCATTAAAGTTTGGTTTCAAGTTTTTTAGACCCCCAAAATCCCTATAAATTCCCCCTTTATTTTTTATTAAACCTTACTTTGGCAACTTGAAAAGAAGCTTGATCAAGAAAAGAAAGGAGAAAAGTGAAGCAATTCAAGAATTGAAATTCATAGAAAGGTTAGTAAGCTAAACTTGAAATTTCTAATTAATTTGTTGTGTTTATAGTTGAATAAACTTAGAAATTATGGAAAATGGAAACAAAACAAACTTGTGGGGATAATTGTGAATTTCGGCCAACCTATATGGGAGTTGAAATTGTTTGAGTTTGATGAAATTAAAGTGATATAGAAGTGTAATTAAGTGTGTAGAACATAGTGAGATACTTTATTTGCACTAAGTGAATGAATTATAAAATTAGGGTTCTTGAGTTCTTGAAATTGGGGAAAAAATTAGAGGAAATAGTCAATTGATTCAATTGACCCTAATTGAGGTTAGAAATGGTCAATTGGGACTAATTGAGATGTGTTGGAATGAGTAGAAATGCAATTCCATTCGGATTGGAGAGTGTTCACCTTTGGGTAATATGACCTAGGTCCCTTTCAGGGACCAAAACTGAAATTCTGCCAACACAATTGGTGTGAGACCAATTGCATATGAAAGTAGACACATAATGACATAATTTTCATGTAGAAATCATGCCCAGAAAATGACATTAAGATAGTGAACAATTAGATCAAATCTGGGTAATGCACACTGCCACAGTATAGAAATGACCAAATGAACAGTGTTCATTCATTCGGCCATAACTTGGTGTAGGAAGGTCCAAATGACTAAATTTTATATCGATGGAAAATTGAGACATAGCACTACAACTTTTGTGAAGAATACAAACCCAAATTCTGACCATAACTCATCCAAAAAGTGAGCTGCAATCAGCATACCAAAACTGCCAGAACCAAAAAAGTGCCCAGAATTCTGGGTTTGAACTAATCTGGCCAGCCTTAGAAAAATGGCCATATCTTGGGCTACAAAACTCCAAATGGAGTGATTCAAAAAGAGAATTAAAGCTAGGACAATGAGGAACAATTTTGATGAAGAACACTTAGCCAAATTCCCACAGTAACCAGACCAATGGAATAGTGCAAAATAGGAGACCAAAACTGAAAAATTGAAATTTCTCTTAGGAGACTTAGAAATTGAAATGGCAACTAAGGCCAACAAATTAGGTACCCAAAATGTGGTAGGTGGGTGTAATTGGAATTCACCTATCTATTAAGTATGAGAAAGTCAATATTTTGACTTGAATAGAATCATGAATAGTAACCTCGAAATGCAAAGTTTAGAGAATACCATTTTAAGCCCATGTACGGATACAATTAAATAAATATATAATAAATTGTTGGAATTATTATGAGTTATGACACTAAAACACTGTAATTTACGTGTTTTAGTTGAAAAAGACTTGGGAAAAGATAAGAAACATTGAGTCAAGGCCTAGAGGCGACTAAAATCAGGTTTGTCCACAATAAACCTTATTTAAGCATTTTCTCATTGAAAATTTAATTTAGTATCCATTATGAAATTTCTGTGTTAATTATGAGTTTAAGAACTTCAGTGTTGCCACTATGTGAATGAACATGTGATTTTGGAAATTGATTGGATTTTGCATGCAATATTTGAATAAATTGCTTTAAATTGATTTCTGATTCACACTTAGCATGACAGTACCATATTATTCCTCCTCCATTTATGAGGTTGAGATCGATTATTTTCCTCCCTCTCTGGCTTACCAGTTGAGGTCGAGATCGGATGAGTACTCATTAGCTAGCTAGCCACCTCCCTCATTGATTTCGATTAGTGAGGTTATAGATTGCTTTGTCGTGGTGTACAACACGACATTGATCGAAAATTTTGCGTCATGACTTAAGTTGTGTATGAATTGGCAACACTGTATTTATGAAATTGTTTGACAAAATTGTATTATTAATGTGGTTTGAAAATGGTGAAATTAGATTGTGAAATGATTAAATTATGATTTGTCCATAAATGTTTTATTTACAGTATTTTATATTTTTATTGTATACCACTGAGTAAAATTATACTAAGCTATAGCTTCTTTTACTGTCGCAAATAGGGGAAAGGAAAAAGTAGCAGAGTGAGCTGCTGAATTGACAAGGACTGCACTGATTTTTGGTACGGGTATTAGTTATACCCTTGTAATTATTTTAATGTAAATAACTTAGTATCATATGTATTGACGTAAAACTGAGCAGTTGTACAGTAAATGTGTATTAATATTATTTTTGGATTTCTTCTTGTAAATTCAGTCTTGTATGTGTAAATTAATTTTAATGAAATACTATGTTGATGAAATCATGAATTATTTTGAGATATTTTGCTGAGAATTTTGAATGGAAATTTTGAGTTGAATTGTTGAAGTTGAGTAAAATTGTATTGATTTGAGATTATTTGGAGGTTGGAATTTGTGAAGTGCTTTATTGGAAGTGCTTTTCTATAGGCCTAAATTTTTTGTTTTTCTTAATTGCAGCCGGCACTCTGCTAAAATTTTTATAAAATTTGCGGAAAAATGAAAAGGGCCAAAATTTTTAACTAGTTTTTAAAATGAACTTAAAAGTTTTTAATACCTGTTAGAAGTGCTCACCACCTTCAAAAGAAGACAATTATTTTAAAATTAATTGTAGTATATTTAATGGGTTATCGGTAGGCAAAGTTCGGTAATTCATTAAGTATACTATGGGATAATGTTATGCCTTATGGAGGGATAAGGTGTTACATGTTTTAGTGGTATTAGAGCATGGTTTTGAAATGGGTTTTGATTATGATTGTGATTATTTCTTTTGATAAGTACAACTGCTCAAGTGTCCTAAATTGATACATATGACATTTTTACATCATGAATGTAAACTAACGGAGATCAACCTCCTTGTGTTTGTTATCAGGGAGTAGATAAATCATTTTAAATCGGAATGGAAGAAGGAGATCATTCCGTTGAACAATCTGTTGAGGCTGAGGTACTAGGGGAAGCCCCACCACTCCAGAATGTGAGTGGGTTAGCCACTCCAGCTCCTCAAGTACCGTAGTTTCCTACTCAATTTGCATAGCAAATGACTACCTTATTTCAACAAATGGCCGGGAACTTGCCAACACCAGCCCAAACTCAAACCCCAGCAGCACAACCACAGCCCCCAGCCCAGCAATATGAGAAATTGATGAAGTTTGGGGCTATAGAATTTAAGGGAACTATGGATCTGTTAGAAGCAGAACAGTGGTTAGAAAGGATGGAATAGGTGTTCAAGAAGCTACAGTGTACTGAAGAGCTAAAGTTTGAGTATTCAGTTTCGTTATTGCAAGGGGATGCATATGAATGGTGGAAAACCATCCCCCATAGCCTAGTAGAGCCTCCAGTCCTTACTTGGTCAAATTTCTTGAGGGAATTCAGGTAGAAATGGGTCCCTGATGCTTATGTGGATATGAAGTTACAAGAATTCCTGAGTTTGAAACAAGGGGACAGAACCATAGCAGAGTATGAGAGAGACTTCTCTCAATTGAGCCATTAAGCTGGAAGCCTGACTACCACCCCTAGAGATCAATGTAAGCAGTTTGAGGCCGGGTTAAGGCCTAGTCAGAGAATGCAAGTTGTGAAGGAGCGGAAGCAAGAAAAACAAAAGTTTAAATCATTGAATTCAAAAATTTTTCATCTAGGGCCACATGCATCATGCAAGATTCATTTTTATCTATTTGATTTCAATGATAAACAACATATTAAAACTCTTTTAATATGTTTTTGGATCTATATTTTCCATTTAAGATTTTAGAATTAACAGATTAATTTATTAGAATCCTAGATTAGATCAAGAACAAGTGCACTAATATTTTTAATGCACTGCAGCGTGTTTGGCACCTTTGGGATGCGCCTAGGACACCAGATGTTGCCCCTCTAGCTTGTCCATACCAAGATCACTAATGGCAACCCCTTGAATAGCTTCTAAAGCTTTTCTAATCAATTCAAAAATCAGGTTTTGCCTTTTGAGAGATTACAAATGTAAACAGGACACTAGAAACAATTTCTAGTATTTTTAATTCAAGAGATTGTTGGCTAATCTCTTTGAATTGATGAGAGATGAAGAAGATGAGAAGAAAAACACTCCAAGGGTGGCGGCACCAAGAGAATACAACAGCTTGTATTTTTTGTTCTTTCATCCTTACATTTATATAGCTAGGTCACCACTTAAAACCTTTGCCACATGTCACCTTCTGATTGCCTCTAAGTTTAAATGACCCAATCACATTGCGCCAAGTGTCAAACCTATATTTAATCTTGACTTTAATCATCTTATATGATTAAAAGACATATGGCAAGCTTATGTGTAGTGCCATGTGTCACCATCTCATGGTGTCCCATGTCACCCTGTGAAATGACCAAAATACCCCTGTCTTAATTTTGAGTTCTTAATCCAAAATAATTATTTCTCTTCTTCTAATCAATTTATATCAAATATAAATTAATTAATTAATCTCTATTAATTAATTTCTCATTAATTAAATTCATATTTAAACACTTTAAATATAAATTTAACTTATACTATACATCCAATAACCTAGATTTGGTTTCAAGCCATGCTAGGGACTTTGCAATCTAATTACAAACCAAACCTATTTAATTAATCAATTAAATTTTTTAATTAATTAATTAAATCATATTTAATTTAGTGATTGCTTATGTATGTGTATGACTTACTAGGCTCATCACTAATCGGCAATAAGACATGATATTAACTCTTAATATCATCAGAACTCTTTCTTACCATAAATGATTTCTCTAAATCATTTTATGCAGCTCATAGACTATGGTTAACACCTAGCATAGCATGCCATAGCCACCCAATCAGTAATAAGGTTTACCTTAAATGAACCTATAATCATATGTTACCATGCACTACAATCTCTTTGTTACAAAATTTCAATTCGAGCTGAAGTCATGGTTTATGTCAAACCCCATTTGCTATGAATATTGCATTCTCTTTTAATTCTAGTTCTTGATTAAAAAGATTTTTCTCATCAGAAACTCTTTTTTGATTAAATCTATCTGTCCTGGCCAAGAACTTGAAACATCAAGAACAATTAAATGAACATAGGATTTTATCCCTATTTACTTAAGGTAACAGATTCTATCTTGATCAACACTTACCTCCATATATAACTAGTAGGAGCTAACACATGCCCATATACCCATACACTGTACAAGTATGAAAGCAGTATCAAACTCAAACCACCTATATACAAGATAACTGTGCTATCTCAGGTCTAAAAATTATATGCACTGATATGATTTATGACAATGCATTGACAAGAGTAAACTCCATGTGCTTGTCATAAATGTCACTGGTTCGGCCTACTTATCATGTATAAGTGCCTATCATGTTTGTTATATGGCATGAGACTCACCATTCCATCTTATTTACATCTCATATAAAATAACTTGGGAACAAACATTATTACAATCTTTCTGGATAAGTCATGTCCTTATTGTAAAGTATCCTCGATCGAGAACCTATTTATGATACTTTGTCACTCATATTCTTAACAACTTAAGAATAGAATTTCTAACAAAATATTAATGGACCTTTTTTATTACACATAAATATATTATGTAAATGGAAAAGTGAAAATGCCTTTTATTAATAAAAACATTTACAAGATACATACTAAATGATATGCTATAGGGCATACTACTAACAATCTCCCACTAGCACTAGAGTCATTCATTACAATACCTTAGACCCATCTTCTCAAGATGTCGGTCTAACTGTGCTTGTGACAAAGGCTTAGTGAATGGATCAATTGGATTTTCAGCTGATGCTATTTTTTGCATGGCTACATTGCCTTGCCCAACTATCTCTCTGATAATGTGGTAGCGCCTTTCTATGTGTTTAGATTTCTGGTGAGATTGGGGTTCCTTATATCCAAACAGCTTCTTTTGCAACATCTGATGCAACAATATACTCAGCCTCTGTAGTGAAATCTGCAGTCGTACTCTGTTTAGAACTCTTTCAACTGACTGCATCTCCATTACAAATGAACACATACCTAGAGGTAGACTTTCTATCATCGATATCTGATTGGAAATCAGAATCAGTATAACCATCCAATTGCAAGTCACCACCTCCATATATCAAGAATAAATCCTTAGTTCTTCTCAAGTACTTAAGGATATTCTTGACATCTATCCAGTGTTCCAAACATGGATTGGATTGATACCTGCTAGTCAAACTAACAGCATATGCGATATCCGACCTAGTACACAACATTGCATACATCAAACTTCCAATAGCCAAAGCATATGGAATCCTGGCCATTTTATCTCTTTCTTCAGGTGTCTTTAGAGACATCTCTTTAGAAAGGTGGATACCATGTCTCACTGGTAACAATCCTCTCTTGGAATCAAGCATGTTAAACCTTTTTAACACCTTTTCCAAGTATAGACTTTGGGATAAACCAATTATTCTTTTCACTCTATCTCTATAAATGCGAATCCCAATAATATAGGTTGCCTCCCCTAAGTCTTTTATGGAGAATGTATTTGACAACCATACCTTTACAGTTGTCAACATACCTGTGTCATTACCTATTAACAAAAAATCATCCACATATAAGACAAGGAAAGTGATAGCACTATCATTAACCTTCTTATATACATATGGCTTATCCTCATTTTTGACAAAACCAAATGACTTAATGGCTTCATCATAACGGATGTTCCAACTCCTTGAAGCTTGTTTTAACCCATAAATGGATCCCTTTAGTTTGCATACCTTGGAACCATCTTGGGATTCAAAACCCCTACGTTGTTCCATGAAAATGTTTTCTTCAATGTATCCATTGAGAAAAGCTGTTTTGACATCCATCTGCCAAATCTCATAATCATAATATGCAGTTATTGCTAATAGAATCCTAATTGATTTAAGCATGGCAATAGGCGAGAAAGTCTCTTTATAGTCGATTCCTTGCCTTTGGCGAAACCCTTTCGCTACTAACCTTGCTTTATAGGTCTCTACCTTTCCATCAGAACCAATTTTCTTCTTAAAAATCCATTTGTTCCCTATAGGTACAATACCTTTAGGTGGGTCAACAAGATCCCAAACTTGATTCTTATACATGGAATCAATCTCGGATTTCATAGCATCAATCCATTTTGAAGAGTCTATATCTGATATAGCTTCTTCATAGGTAAGTGGATCATCTCCATGATCTACTTCTTTATGAGTAGACAACTCTTGTTCTTCTTAATGAAGGAAACCATATCTCACTGGTGGGTGAGATACCCTGGTTGTTCTATGAGGCTGTAGATGTTTCATCAATAGGTGTAGGTTGACTAGATGGATCTATATCCATCTGATCTATTGGTTGGTCAGAATTCTCCAATTCCAACTCTATTTTCCTTCCTTTACCTCCTTCTTGAATAAACTGTTGTTCAATAAATGTGGTATCTCTACTTATCACAACATTTTGTGATGTAAGAAAATAAAAATAATATTTAAAACTATCTTTTGGATATCCAACAAATCGACCCTTTTCTGATCTGGTTTTCCAATTTATCAGTGTTCAGCTTTTTGATATAAGCTGGACAACCCCAAATCTTAACATGCTTAAGACTTGATTTTCTTCCATGCCATATCTCATAAGGTGTGGAAGATACTGATTTTGTTGGAATTCTATTCAGAATATACAAAGCTGATTCTAATGCAAATCCCCAAAAGGAGATTGGCATATCAGTATAGCTCATCATACTACGTATCATATCCAATAGGGTACGATTTCTCCTTTCAGATACACCATTCAGCTGTGGTGTTCCTTGAGGAGTTTGTGACACCCCTCACCCGGCTGCAGTATAGCCGAGCGAGGCATATCACACTCGGTGCCAGAGCACCCTATCTTATCTTACTTTATTCCTTTAATAATTTGATCTTGTTATATTTTAATATCAATTATTTTTCTATGGAGAAACTAGCGGAGTTTCCCCTATTTTATTACCAGTTAACGTATTTCACTATTCACCTATTTTAAATTTTCAATAATATTTTCAAATAAAGATCTCATCCATGCTCATCATTTCTGATAGTGTCCATACATTTCGATTCTTATTCATTACCATGCATATTCATTCATGCTCATTTCATATATCAAAATTTTCAAATCTCCATTAATTACATAATTTACAATTTACATAATATACAAATTAATTACAATTCCATAATTTATATTTTAATATAATAAGTAATTATAAATACATAAAATGACTAATGTGAGCCCTATCTATATGCATTGCTGAGGAGGTGACTACCTTGAGCACTTATGACACTTCTGCAGATTTGGACTTCAAAATCCCAGTCTAATATCCACTGGGTTTTGCCTTTAGTACCTGTGCGAACGAAACAAATCCATCGCGCTAAGCATTTCTGCTTAGTGGTACAATAATATAACATGAAAATAATATATACAAAATACAAATAGAAATAAAAACCTAATTTGCGTAACCAAGAATTATTTTCATTTTATATGGAATTCCTAATATTAATTATCTTTTGTCATATTATATTGTTTTTTGAAATCGCTTGTTTCCTAAATTTACTATAGTGATATAAAAAATACGAAATATATTAGTATATTACATTTCTATTCATGTTATTTCAGAAGATGTTGTTGTAATTATTTATTTAAATGATATCTATTTTGCTAATCTTTTTATCCTTTCACTCAACATTTTCTAGGTGCTTGGATCATTTCATAGTAAATAAAATTTTAAAACTAATTCTAGTTTCTTTCTTATTCATTCATTTAATTCACATTATTCTTAATAAATTTCACTGCCCAAGTAACCTATGACAGGCTGACTAAACTGGATAATGGGTCTTTGGCACTGGACACCGCGATGCCTCGGGCCGTCATAGCATGGGACGCAGAACGTCAACCACGTATGCAGTCAGAATGGCTAAAAAGCCATGATAACACATAATCGGGCATAAAAGTCATGAGTGCGGGCATAAAGCCATGAGTACAGGCATAAAGCCATGAATATGGGCATAAAGCCATGAATACATGCATAAAGCCTTTCGCAGTACTGCTAAAATAATACCCTATTGGCATGCTAATCTATTCAATCTGACACACGTGTCTAGGCAATACATGGGCACATAAGTACCATTAAGTATTAATATGTCTTCTTATTTCATTATTTCATTATAAGTTCCAATTATAATTTATAACGTTTTAATTTTGTTCTTAGCAGAAGTATAAATTTCTAAATCACAATTCTGTATAGTTTACACATTCATCACAATTCATACATTCCTTACATCATTCATTTTGGATCTCAATTCACAAAAATGGAGTTCATGTACCATTTTACCTTCATCATAATTTATATATTTATTCATTATATCCTTACATCATTCATTTTGGATCTCAATTCACAACAATGGTGTTCATGTACCATTGTACTCAAAATACTTTTTCTTGTCTTTTCTCATTTATACACTTGAAAATCTACTTATGTAATTAGAAATTTTATATTTCAATTTGAATTACTAATATTTATGAATTCTATTTGTGATGGGCATATAAGCCCTAACTACCTATTCAGATTAATTAGGTGACTTACTTTTAATGTTTCAAATAATCCATAAACATTTCATGGATTTCAAATTTATGGCCTTAATTTCCCTCTATCAATTTTGACTAAGATGCATAGTCCCCATTTGTCATACAATTCTATGCATTTAAGCTTAGAATTGGTTCTAGGTCTTCATCTTAATTTGCTAACCAATTTGATTACTATTCACCTTATTAGTCAACCAAAATGTTGACTTTTTCATACTAAATGGATATGTTATGTAACACCCCTATTTGCATAGCCTGGTATATTTTACTATTCCGATGATCGGTATCGGTCCGGACAATTAAGAGGGCTATAACTATGTTAAAGACACCTAGAAAAGCCCTGATTGAAAATAAATAGTGATTACCAGATAGAAAAGTAAAAATAAGAAAAACAGAACAAAAGAAGTTAAATGAGCCAAGAGTCACAACGATGGGTGACCTTCTCGGGAAGGATTGCGAAGTCAATTTAAACTTAGAATTCGAACCGGAAAATGTGACGTCGCAGTCCTTAGGACTATTGCGAACACGATGGAAAAGAGAAAATCACATAAAAGAATTTTTAAGCAGGTCAAATAATTAGGTCAGGGATTCATAAGAAATATTGAATTATTTGCAAACCAGGTTGAACCGGTGAGGGGCAATTTGGTCAATTGACCCCGAGAGCTGACTCCTGACCTAACTGTCAAATAAAATTAGAGAAAAGAAAATTTTGGAATCGGAAATTAAATTAAAGAACTAATGAAAAAATAAATAGAAAAAAAAAAAAATGAAAAAGGTGAAAAGAGATGACATCATGCATGACATCATGCATGATGCCATAAATATTATAATTAATAAATTTAATTAATTTGATTTTTTGGTCTTCCATAAAACTAAAGACATAAAGAGAAAAAAAAAAACAAAAAAGCCATCTTCATCTTGCCGCCCCACTCTTTCCCATTCTCACCATTGAAACAACTCCCATGGAAGCTTGATACAAGCTTAATTCCACCCACTTAACCTTATTTTGTCCTTTAATGCTTCACTTGGGGAAGCATTTGAAGAAGAAAAGAAAAGGAAAAAGGGAGTGAAATTGAAGAATTGGAATTCAAGTGAAGGTTAGTAATAAACTCTAATTTATTACTTTAAATTTCATGCAAATATGCTTTAATAAACTTAGAAATTGAAACAAATCAAAGGAAAAACATGGTTGAGGGACCAAACATGAATTTTAGCCAGCCTTAGTTAGGGTTTGAAATGGGTGAATTTGATGCATTTGAATGGTTGCTTAAGTGGAATTAAGTATGTAAACTATGTATAGATGTTTAGAATGCATTAGGTTTGAATTTTATGAGTTAGGGTTTTTGGCACCTAGGGTTTGAGAGGCAAAAATGTGAGAATTGGTTAAATGGTGTGTTGGACTTGGTTTGAGGTGAGAAATGGTCATTTATGACCAATTGGAGTATGTTAGAAGTGTTGGAACCAAATGCAAATTCGGATTGCTTAGGGTCATGCTGCCAAGGTCCCTTTCAGGGATCAAAACTGAAAATTTACCAACCAAATTGGTGTGAGGCCAATTGGGAACGAAACTAGACACAAAATGGCACATTTTTCATTTAGGAATCATGCACAGAAAGTAACCATAGCATAGTAAACAAATTGGCCAAATCCGGATTAGACAAACTAACCTGTACAAAAATAACCAAATGAATTTGTTCATTTGGCCATAACTTGGGCTAGGTAGGTCAAAATAATCTGAAATTTGACCAGTAGAAAGGTAAGATATAGCCCTACAACTTTCATGGAGTACAAAAACCCAAATTATGCCCTTGACCAAGTCATTTGGCCACCCAAAATTGGTAACCTAAAACTGCCAGAACCAGTTTGGTGCCCAAAAATCTGGGTTAAGTCCAATCCGGCAGCCATGATTCAAATGGCTATAACTTGATCTAAAAAACTCCAAATGGAGTGATTCAAAAAGAAGAACAAAGTTAAGACAATAGGGAACATTTTCTATGAAGAAAGTTTTGCCAAATTCTAACAGAAAAATGACCAATGGAATAGTGCAACATAAGACACCAAAACTGAAAATTTGCAAATTTGCCTAAAAGACTTAGATTTTGAGTAAACAACCAAAACCAATAAATTAGGTAACCAAAATGTGATTTGTGGGTGAATTTAGAATTCCCATACCTATTAAGCATTAGAAAGTCAACAAATTGACTTGAATAGTATCATGAATAGTAACCCCGAAATACAAATTTTAAAGAACGTCAGGTTTAGCATATTAAAGCTAGGTATAAGTAGATTTGAATTTATTTTTGGAGTTATGATAAATGGTGATACTGAAACACTGTGAAACTGTGTGTTTCAGTGGAAAAGAATACCGAGAAAGAACCCGAGATATCGAGTCAAGGCCGAGAGGCGACTCGTATAAGGTTTGTGCACAACTAACTATTTTGTTACTTTTTACTTCTAAATTGATTTGAACAAGTTTATTTTATGATTTATAATTTTGTTGTGTTGAGGATTTTAATTTGTTGAATGAAATTGTATAAATTAAATGTAAATTTTCTTATGCATTTAAGGATTTATTGCATGATTTTGAGGATTGTAAATTTTAAATTTGATGTGTTGCCAACCTTGAGCATGAATTTATGATGATTAAATATGTTTATGATTTGTAAACAGTTTGTAAATAGAAATTGTTTTGAATATGATTTGAAACCACAGTTGACGTGGCAAAATATGTTGTGAATTCTCATTAGTTTGTCTAGTGAGATATCTCCTCCACTAGATGGGGCGAGTTCCTTCCTCTCTAGCTTGCCAGTTGGGGAAGAGTTTGAATGAGTACTCATATATACTAGCTAGTCTTTGTTCCTCCCTTTTAGCCTCGGTTATTGGGAGAGTGTGAAATGTCATGGTATACAATACGGCATCTATTTGAATTTTGGGTCATGGGTTCAACTGTGTGAATTGTTGGTAACGCCCTTTAAATTATGCATAGTTTGATAAATTGTGGTTGAAATAAATAATTTGTCAGTGATTCAAAATATTTTTGTATTGTTTCGGGATTTAAAAGAAATGTAGATAAATAGTTACTATTTGATCAAAATGTTATTAAAGTGAATAATTTGCATGAATGAAAATATTGATTTCTGAATGTTATGAATGTTGAAGAATTTAGAAATTTTAAATTTTTATTTATTATGAATTATCAAACATAACTTGTATTAAGTTTTAAATTATTAGTTTGTTCACCACTGAGTTCACCACTCAGCGATAGCTTTGTATGCTGTCGCAGGTGAAAGAAAATATAAAGCAGCTGAGCAAGGTTACTAAAAGGCATAGTGAGACTATCTTCGGGTATATTATAGGTATCCCCTTGTACTTTAGATTTTGATGTAATTCTGTAATTGTATGTATGAAATTTACTTTGAGCAGTTGTACCAACTCTTTTGTAATATATTTTTGGATTGTAATTAAATACAAATTATTATAAGGTTATCTTGAGATTTTATGTATTTATAAAGTTTTGCACTACTAAATTTTTAATACTCCCATGAATGTAAATATTAATTTTGTTATCTTGATGAGATATTTCAATGTTTGATTTAATTTAAACTGTGTATTGAGTTGCGTGTGTTGATTTGTGAAATGAGATTGAATAATGGAGTTGTGATTGAGAAAAATATTGGGAGTGTCTTTATTTTCAGGTTTTGAAGAACTGTTTTCTTAAAATACAGATGGCACTCTGCCGAAATTTTTGTAAAAATTGCAGAGATTTTAAATATCAAAAAAATTATATTTATGTTTGGACTTTAAATAAAGGTTTTTAATATTTGAAAAAAAAAAATTTACCTTCCAATTTAAAAATGAACGAAAATTGCATTAAAATCCCTTGTAGTATATTTAATGGGTTACCGGTAGGCAAAGTACGGTAATTCATTAGGTGTACTACGGAAGCATGTTACATCTTACGAGAAGTAGGGTGCGACATGTTAATTCTAATTACACCAAGATCCCACATTTTGAATTTTACATTTGTTAGTATTAATTGTCAATTACAATTTAAAGTCTCCTAGATGCATTTCTAAATTTTCAGTTTTGATTACCTAAGTTTATTGTTTCATTGGACAATTCTACAGTGGAAACTGGGCTAACTTTTCTTCATCAAGTTGTTCCTTGTCGTATCTTCTTTAATTCCCTTTTTAAATCACTCCAATTAGAGTTTTGTAGCTCAAGTTATGGCCTAAATACCATAATCGCCGATAGGGCAAGCACTAATTTCTAGGCAGAATCCATTCTGGCAGTTTTGGTGTCCTGAGTTTGGTGGGCAATTTCATGAAGTTTTAATCAAAATTTGGAGTTGTGTCCCTCATGAAAGTTGTCCTAAATTGTCTAAGCTTTCTATTGATATAAATTTCAGGTTAATTGGACATTTCTACAGTGAGTTATGACCAAATGAATGAACACTGTTCATTTGGTCATTTTGCCAAGGCAGAATGTGTGTTGCCTGAATTTGGTCAATTTTTAGGGCATCCTATGTTTGGTTTCTGGATAGGGTTCCTTCATCAAAGTTGTGCCATTATGTGTCTAGTTTCATGTCCAATTGGCCTTGCACCAATTGAACCTACACAACTCAAGTTATAACTGCTCAAACATACTGGACTCACATCCAGACTAGTAGGGCACTCAAGGCAACACATCTACCCTCAATTCCATTAGCACAAATCACTTCAATTCCTCATTAATCATAGCCAAATGGTCACTAATTGACCATTAAAACTTTAGTTTATGTCCATTTTCATCCACTCCCAAAATTAAATTTCAAAACCCTAACCCTAATTGACCAAGCCTCCAATTCATGCATCTTACTCCTAATTTGCTATACTAATCATATAATTTATACTAGGGGTAGCTAATATGTCACTTTAAATCAAAGAATTCTCCTAACCCTAACTCATGTCAAGGATGCAAAAATTTCATGCAACATAATCATGCCTCATTAATTCATTTTTTATCAATTTTTCAAAATAACTTAGCTTAAATTCATGTTTAGAAAGATGTAAAAAGCAAAGAATATGGCACTAACCTCCTCGGAGAGAATTTCTCCCTTCAATTTCCTTCACTTTTTTTGATTTTCTTGGTAGCCAAACACCTTCCTAAGTGGTGTAGACAAGTTTTAATGAAGGAGGTCTAAGGTTTTGTGGAGGGAAATCAATGAAAGTTAAGAGAGATGAAGAAATTTTTTTCATGGAAGAGAGAGATATAAGATATTTTCGGCAAAGAGAGATGTAACATCCTTACTTTAGCTAGTCCGTACAGTCTACTATTCTAGTGACCAATGTCGATCTGGGCAGTTAGAATATTTGAAATTATAATTAGACTTGTAAATAAACCAAATAATGATAAAAAAAATTAAGAAAAATTTTTAGAAATGAAATGCACTAAGGTTAAATGAGCCATAACCCCAGTGATGAGTAACCCAAAGGGGAAGTGATGGCGAAGGCCGTTAGCAACCCCAGACCCAGGGAAAACTTCATGAAATAATTTTTGGGACCTCTAGGAAGGATTATTGGGGTTCTAATGGCAATAAAATGTTAAGAAAACACAAGGAAAATTTAATCAATCGGTATACACAATTTTAACTCGATAAGCCAAACGGAGGGCATTTTGGTCATTTCGCCTTCAGAGATGAATTTTGGCCAACTTGTTCAGTTAAATAAATAATTTATATGACATAAAATGTGAATAAATATTGTTAAAATTTTAATTGAAATTAAGTAGACAAGAAAAGGAAAGAAAATAAAAGAAATTGGAATTATGACATCATTATGATGTCATTAAAATCCTCCCACCCAATCAAATGTTGACACATGCCACTAACTTATTTAAAATGACTTAATGGGTAGAAAAAGAAAAGAAAAAAATCAGTTGCTTCTTCTTCCTTCCTTTGGCCGAAACCTCTCCCTAAATCCAAACCTCCATGGAAGCTTAAGCAAGCTTGAAATAACCCACCAAATCACCTTGAAACCCATCTTTGTCTTCATAAAAAATTATTCATACACCTTGGGCAAGCTAAAGACAGCAAAAAAGAAGTAGAAAGGAAGAGTTCTTATAAGCTTGGAAGTGACTCCACTAGAGGTTAGTGACCAAACTTCATGTTTCCCTTTAGTTTCATGTTAAGGGAGTGAGATTAAGTAGAAATCTATAAGAAAATTGAATAATAATTATGTGTATACCTCCCCCAAAATTTTGGCATCCTTGTACTTGGTAGGGTTATGAAGTTTTCTTTCAGGTAAAATGGTATCATGGTTGCCCTTAATATTAACTTCATGATTAGGATAATGAAATGCAAGTTAAATGCATGATTTGAGATGTTAGAGTTAGGGTTTGGGTATTAAATTGAGACTTTGTTCATGTGTTGGTGAATGAAAGTTTAAATGGTCAATTTGTGACCATTTAGCTATGTATGATGAGGAAATGAAGTGAGTTGTGGCTTGGTATTTGAGTTTGGGTGAGCTACCTTGGCTGACCTGCAAGACTGAGTATGTGTCCAGTAGGTTTGGACAGCTATAAATGGAGTTGTATAGGTTCAATTGGTACAAGGCCAATTGGACACGAAACTAGACACATAATGGCACAACTTTGATGAAGAAACCCTGCCTAGAAAACTAAACCAAGTTGACCTAAAAATTGTCCTAATCTGGGTGACTTGCATTCTGCCTGGGCAAAATGACCAAATGAACAGTATTTATTGATTTGATCATAACTCAGTGTAGAAAGGTCCAATTAACCTAAAATTTTACCAGAAGAAAGCTAATACATAGACCTACAACTTTCATGAGGAAATCAAACCCAAATTTTGATCATAACATGTTCAAAAACTGACTTGCAGTCAGTGCACAAAACTTGCAGAATTGGTTCTGCCCAGAAAAATCTAGAAAATTGCAATCCAGCCAGTTATGGTGTTTAGGCCATAACTTAAGCTACAAAACTCCAAGTGGAGTGATTCAAAAAAAAGAAAACTCCAAATGGAGTGATTCAAAAAAAGAAATGTAACTAAACATAATAAGGAACAACTTTCATGAAGACAACTTTGCCAAATTCCTACTGTACAAATGACCAATGGAATAGTAAATATAATGCTTGAAATCTGAAAATTTTGAATAACTAACACCAAGTTTAGAAATGGTATTGGCAACCAATACCAATAACTTTAAAATGCAAAATGTGGTATGTTAGGAGTATTAGAACCAATGTACCTATTGTCTATGCAAAAGTCATTATTTTAGTTGACTAATGAAATGAATAGTAACACTTAAACTTAAATTTCAAGAATTGTATAATTTAAAAGTGTAACATGCCCTAGTACACCTAGTAAGATTGGTTTGGATAGGTTGGCATGCCAATAGGGTTCAGTTAGCAGTACTGCACATGGCATTATGCCATTATGTGATTTTTTGTGATTTTATGGCTTTTAGCCATTCTGATATCAGTGTGATACTTGGCCTAGTGCCCAATGTTTATTATAGCTTATTAGTTACTCTGTTGCACACTGGGAGACACAATGTGACCGATGGTGTGATGGTCCGAGGTACTTGGTACCCAGTGCCAGTTTACCCTTTTATCCAGTCCAGTCGACTAGTATAGGTTACTAGGGCAATTAAAATAAATCTTACCAAATTTTAATCGAATAATACTGCAATAAAAGCTAGAAATTAAGTCTACATAAAATGTAAACATACATCCTGCATATTTATTTTATTTTAGTTATTTTATTTTATATTGGCACCACTAAGCATAATTACTTAACGCGTCACTTTTTACCACGCGCAAGTACTAAAGACATAGCTGGGGAGTCCAGCATATCTCAGAAGGGGTGAAGTGTTACATCTGCACAGAATCCAGAGTCACCTCATATCTGCAGTGCACTTAGTAGGACATTAGGACTTTGGGTTGTATTTTGCATTTCGTATTAGTTTTGATTATAATTACAAACTCTTGAAATTATGTGATAATGTAAATATATGAAATTTCATATTATTGAAATTTTTTGTATATTATGTTGAAAAAATGAAATGTTGGGAAATATTCATGAATGTTATTTAAATTGTGATGTGAACAAAATTTTGAAAATGGTGTTGAGATTTGGAGATTGAGTTGATATGTGTGTATATTGGAGTTCTGAATTTGAAAACTATATTGAAAGTGTCTTTTAAACAGGTTCAGAAGAACTGTTTTCCAATTTATAGTCGGCACTCTATTGGATTTTCTATAAAAATTTATGAAAAATTCAGATTAATCAATTTTGAAATTAAATTATATAACTGGTAAATTTTACACTTGGTGGATAGTAAATAAATAAATTATGGAGGGTAAATTGTTATGAGATAAGTTATGATGCTCCGCACACTGTGTGGCATATCTTGCTTGGCTACACTGTAGACAGGTAAGGGGTGTCACAAGAGACAAATAAGGAAGATGATTATTTGGTTTTTGTTTTTATCTCCTCTTCATTTCATTTTTATCCCTTTATTTAATTTGTCAAATTGTGATTGGGTGTTGGCATTTTAATGACATCATGTGATGTCATAATTCCCAATTTCTTTCATTTTTCTTTTCTTTTCTTTTCTACTCATTTTCAATTCAATTTTTAGCAATATTTATTCATATTTTAGATCATAATAATTATTTACTTAACTGGACAAGTCGGCCAAAAATCATCTCTAAAGACGAAATGACCAAAATGCCCTCCATTTGGCTTATTGAACCAAAATCGTCTGTACCGATCAAAAAATTTTTCTAAGCCTTTTATTGGCATTCTAATGCCATAGAAACCTCAATGACTCTTCTCTGGAGTCCCAAAAATTATTTCATGAATTTTCTCCCGGGTTTAGGGCTCCTAGCTATGAGGACTGCAACTTTCCACTGGGTTACCCATCGCTAGGGCACTGGCTCATTTAACTTGGTTGTATTTTATTTCTAAAATTTTTCCTAAATTTTTCTTAATAATATTTGAGTTATTTATGATTTCTCACTCTAGTCTAAATATTTTTCCAGATGTTCTAGCTGTCCAGACCGACACCGGTCACTGAAACAGTAGAATGTACGAAATTACTACAGTGAGGATGTTACAACTCTTCCCCTCTAATTTAAATTTCGTCCTCAAAATTTACCTGATGTAAATAGTCGAGGAGCTGCTACATCCTTATTTCTTCACCTTACCAGAGGAAACAGATCTGCATTAGTGCCACCTCGACTCATACGAATGCAATGCATGTTATGCACACAATCTTATTATATCTATCTATGCTTAGGAACTCCTAAACCGTGTTCTGATACCAATAAATGCGACACCCCTCACCCAGCTACAGTGTAGCCGAGCGAGGCATGTCACATTCGGTGCCGGAGCACCCTATCTTATCTTACTTTATTCCTTTAATAATTTGATCTCGTTATATTTTAATATCAATTATTTTTCTATGGAGAAATCAGCGGAGTTTTTCCTATTTTATTACCAGTTGATATATTTCACTATTCACCTATTTGAAATTTTCAATAATATTTTCAAATAAAGATCTCATCTATGCTCATCATTTCTAATAGTGTCCATACATTTCGATTCTTATTCATTACCATGCATATTCAGTCATGCTCATTTCATATATCAAAATTTCAAATTTCCATTAATTACATAATTTACAATTTACATAATATACAAATAATTACAATTTCATAATTTATATTTTAATATAATAACTAATTATAAATACATAAAATGACTAATGTGAGCCCTATCTACATGCATTGCTGAGGAGGTGACTACTTTGAGCACTTCTGATACTTCTGCAGATCTGGACTTCAAAATCCTAGTCTAATATCCACTGGGTTTTGCCTTCAGTATCTGCATGAAGGAAACAAATCCATCGCGCTAAGCATTTCTGCTTAGTGGTGCAATAATATAACAAGAAAATAATATATACAAAATATAAATGGAAATAAAAACCTAATTTGCGTAATCAGAAATTATTTTCATTTCATATGGAATTCCTAATATTAATTATCTTTTGTCATATTATATTATTCTTTGGAATGGCTTGTTTCCTAAATTTACTGTAGTGATATACAAAATACGAAATATATTAGTATATTACATTTCTATTCATGTTATTTCAGAAGATGCAGTTGTAATTATTTATTTAAATGATATCTATTTTGCTAATCTTTTTATCCTTTCACTCAACATTTCCTAGGTGTTTGGATCATTGCATAGTAAATAAAATTTTAAAACTAATTCTAGTTTATTTCTTATTCATTCATTTAATTCACATTATTCTTAACAAATTTCACTACCCAAGTAACCTATGACAGGCTAACTAAACTGGATAACGGGTCGTTGGCACTGGACACCGTGGTGCCTTAGGCTGTCATACCATGGGACGCAGAACGTCAACCACGTATGCAGTCAGAATGGCTAAAAAGCCATGATAACACATAATCAGGCATAAAGGCCATGAGTGCGGGCATAAAACCATGAATATGGGCATAAAGCCATGAATACAGGCATAAAGCCTTTCGCAGTACTGCTAAAATAATACCCTATTGGCATGTCAATCTATCCAATATGACACACGTATCTAGACAATACATGGGCACATAAGTACTATTAAATATTAATATGTTTTCTTATTTCATTATTTCATTATAAATTCCAATTATAATTTATAACGTTTTAATTTTGTTCTTAGCAAAAGTATAAATTTCTAAATCACAATTCTGTATACTTTATACATTCATCACAATTCATACATTCCTTGAATCATTCATTTTGGATCTCAATTCACAACAATGGAGTTCATGTACCATTTTACCTTCATCATAATTCATATATTTATTTATTATATCCTTACATCATTGATTTTGGATCTCAATTCACAACAATGGTGTTCATGTACCATTGTACTCAAAATACTTTTTCTTGTCCTTTCTTATTTATACACTCGAAAATCTACTTATGTAATTACAAATTTTATATTTCAAGTTGAATTACTAATATTTATGAATTGTATTTATGATGGCCATTTAAGCCCTAACTACCTATTCACGTCAATTAGGTGACTTACTTTTAATGTTTCAAATAATCCATGAACATTTCATGGATTTCAAATTTATGGCCTTAATTTCCCTCTATCAATTTTGACTAGGATGCATAGTCCCCATTTGTCATACAATTCTAAGGATTTAAGGTTAGAATTGGTTCTAGGTCATCATCTTAATTTGCTAACTATTTTAATTACTATTCACCTTACTAGTCAACTAAAATATTGACTTTTTCATGCTTACTAGATATGTTAATTCTAATTACACCAAGATCCCACATTTTGAATTTTACATTTGTTAGTATTAATTGTCAATTGCAATTTAAAGTCTCCTATATGCATTTCTAAATTTTCAGTTTTGATTACTTAAGTTTACTATTTCATTGGACAATTCTACAGTGGAAACTGGGCTAACTTTTCTCAATCAAAGTTGTTCCTTATCGTGTCTTCTTTAATTCCCTTTTTGAATAACTCCAATTAGAGTTTTGTAGCTCAAGTTATAACCTAAATACCATAACTGGCTGAATAGGGCAGTACCCAGAATTTCTGGGTAGAATATATTCTGGCAGTTTTGGTGTCCTAAGTTTTGTGGGCAATTTCATTAAGTTCTAATCAAAATTTGGAGTTATGTCCTTCACGAAACTTGTCCTATATTGTCTAAGCTTTCTATTGATATAAATTTTAGGTTAATTGGACATTTCTACAGTGAGTTATGACCAAATGAATGAACACTATGCATTTGGTCATTTTGCCCAGGAAGAATGTGTGTTACCTGGATTTGGTCAATTTTTAAAGCATCCTATGTTTGGTTTCTGGACAGGGTTCCTTCATCAAAGTTGTGCCATTATGTGTCTAGTTTCATGTCCAATTGGCCTTGCACCAATTGAACCTACGCAACTTAAGTTATAGCTACCCAAACTTGCTGGACTCACATCTAGACCTGTAGGGCACTCAAGACAGCACATCTATCCTCAATTCCATTGGCACAAATCACTTCAATTCCTCATTAATCATAGCCAAATGGTCACTAATTGACCATTAAAACTTTAGTTTATGTCCATTTTCATCCACTCCCAAAATTAAATTTCAAAACCCTAACCCTAATTGACCAAGCGTCCAATTCATGCATTTTACTCCTAATTTGCTATACTAATCATATAATTTATACTAGGGGTAGCTAATATGTCACTTTAAACCAAAGAATTCTCCTAACCCTAACTCATGTCAAGTCTGCAAAAATTTCATGGAACATAATCATGCCTCATTAATTTAATTTTTATCAAATTTTCAACTTAGCTTAAATTCATGTTTATAAAGATGTAAAAGCAAAGAATATGGCACTAACCTCCTTGGAGAGAATTTCCCCCTTCAATTTCCTTTACTTTATTTGGTTTTCTTGGTAGCCAAACACCTTCCCAAGTGGTGTAGACAAGTTTTAATGAAGGAGGTCTAAGGTTTTGTAGAGGGAAATCAATGAAAATTAAGAGAGATGAAGAAATTTTTTTCATGGAAGAGAGAGAGATAAGAGATTTTCGGCAATGAGAGACAAATGAGGAAGATAGCTGTTTGGTTTTTGTTTTTATCTCCTTTTTAATTCATTTTTATCTCTTTATTTAATTTGTCAAATTGTGATTGGGTGTTGGCATTTTAATGACATCATGTGATGTCATAATTCCCAATTTCTTTCATTTTTCTTTTCTTTTCTTTTCTTTTCTACTCATTTTCAACTTAATTTTTAGCAATATTTATTCATATTTTAGATCATAATTATTATTTACTTAACTGGACAAGTCAGCCAAAAATCATCTCTGAAGACGAAATGACCAAAATGTCCTCCGTTTGGCTTATTGAACTAAAATTGTCTGTACGGATTGAAAAATTTTTCTAAGACTTTTTTTGGCATTCTAATGTCATAAAAACCTCAATGACTCTTCTCTGGAGTCCAAAAATTATTCCATGAATTTTCTCCTGGGTTTAGGGCTCCTGGCTGCGAGGACCGCAACTTCCCACTGGATTACCCATCGCTAGGGCACCGGCTCATTTTACTTGGTTGTATTTTATTTCTAAAATTTTTCCTAAATTTTTCTTAATAATATTTGAGTTATTTATGATTCCTCACTCTAGTCTAAATATTTTTCCAGATGTTCTAGCTGTCCAGACAGACACCGGTCGCCAAAACAGTAGAATGTACAAAATTACTACAGTAAGGGTGTTACAGAGTTAGCTGGGAAACAATGCCATGCTCTCTCAAGTATTCATCAAATTCAGTACTCAAGTATTCACCTCCACGATCTAATCAAAGAGGTTTAATACTTTTTCCTGTTTGATTTTGTACTTCAGATTTAAATTCTTTGAACTTTTCAAAGGATTCATGTTTGTATTTCATCAAATATAAATACCCAAACCTTGATTTGTCATAAGTAAAGGTAATAAAATAATGAAAACTGCCTCTAGCCATTTCTTTAAATGGACCACTTACATCACTATGTATTAGCTCCAAAATATTTTCAGCTCTTAGCCATTGTCCAACAAAGGGTGATCTAGTCATTTTGCCTTGAAGGTAGGATTCACAGGTTGGAGTAGGTTCAGAACCCAATAAGGATAGAATCCCTATTTTCTCTAGTTTTGTAATCCTATCTTCTGCAACATGACCTAACCTTAAGTGCCAAATATATTTTGAACTTGAGCTGATTTTTTACCATGGCATTGTATTCATTTAGATCACTTGCATTCATTTTGTGTTTGTCGTTATTATCCAAATAATAAAGACCATCATTCATATAACCGAACCAACATATTTATTTCCAAAATAAATATTGCAAACATCATGTGTGAATTAAAATTCATAGCCATTTCTAGTCAAACTAGATATAGAAATTATGTTTTTAAAGCATCAGGTACATATAATATATTACCCAAACACAAAATATGCCCAGACATGTAAAAAGATTTAGATCCTATGGCTAAAGCTTCAACAATTGAGCCATCGCCAATCTGGAGTCTAACATCTCGAGAGATGCAAGCTGCTACTATTTGCTAGTTCCTGCATATCATAAGAAATGTGAGAACTGGCACAATATCTAAAAGCCAAGATGTAGATAAACTATGAGTATCATCAGAATCTAAATAACAACATATGGACATACCTTCCGAAGGTGTATCCTTCTTGTCCTTCAGAAAAACAAGATACTCTGGCCAGTTCCTTTTCCAATGCCCATCTTGCTGGCAGTGAAAACACTTTCCTTTGCCTTTGTCAGCTTTGATCTTTGTTTTTCTGT
This sequence comes from Hevea brasiliensis, assembly GCF_030052815.1. Lineage (NCBI taxonomy): Eukaryota > Viridiplantae > Streptophyta > Magnoliopsida > Malpighiales > Euphorbiaceae > Hevea > Hevea brasiliensis. Next base: position 73,899,070 of record NC_079495.1, on the reverse strand, counting down.
TTGGCTATCTTTTTGGAAGATCCTGGAACTTGAGGTTTCTTTTCTTATTGCCCTTCTTCTTGTTGGACTTTCCAGTAGAAGAAAATGCAATCAAAGCTACCTCTTTTCTTTTATTGGTCGACATATTATTTTGGGCAATAACTAGCATGTTAAGTAAACCAGCCAAGGTGTATTCCTATTTGGTCATATGGAAATTTATCACAAAATTCCCAAATGACTCAAGAAGGGACTGAAAGATCAAATCCGTCTTTAGTTGGAAATCCATGTTAAAGTCAAGATGTTCTAGCTGCTCAATCAACTGAATCATCTTGTGGACATGATCCCCAACATTCTGTCCCTCAGACATCCTCATGCGGAATAAATGTCTAGATATCTCATACCTAGCATTCGTACTGTGCTCACCATACAACTCTTGTAGGTGAAGAAGGATCTCATTCACACTCTACATGTTCTCATGCATCTTCTGTAACTCATTACTCATAGAAGCAAGCATGTAACACTTGGCTCTCATATCATGCTCCTTCCACTTGTCCAAAGTGAAGGAGCGGAAGCGTGAAAAACATAATTTTATACCATTGAATTCAAAAATTTTCACCTAGGGTCACATGCATCGTGCAAGATTTATTTTTATCTATTTGATTTCAATGATAAACAACATATTAAAACTCTTTTAATATGTTTTTGGATCTCTATTTGCCATTTAAGATTTTAGAATTAATCAGATTAATTTTAGAACCCTAGTTTAAATCAAGAACAAACACATTAACCTGTTGATGCACTGCAGTGTATTTACGCCATTGAGATTCGTCTTCAGGACACCAGATGTTGTCCCTCTAGCTTATCCACACCAAGAACACCTATGGCAGCCCTTGAACAGCTTATAAAGCTTTTTCTATTATTTAGAAAATCAAGTTCTGCCTTTTAAGAGATTAAAGATGCAAACAGGACACTAGAAACAATTTCTAGTATTTTTAATTCAAGAGATTGTTTGCTAATCTCTTGGAATTGATGAGAGATGAAGAGGAAGAGATAATATGAGTCTCAAGGGTGGTGGCACACAATGGGAGGCAGCAGCTTGTATTTTTATTTTTTCATAACAACACTTATATAGCTAGGTCACCACTTAAACCCTAGCCACATGTCACCCTTTGATTGGTTCTAGGTTTAATTAACCCATTCACATTGTGCCAAGTGTCAAACCTATATTTAATCTTAATTTTAATCTTCTTACATGATTAAAAGACATTTGGCAAGCTTATGTGTAATTTCATGTGTCACCAACTCATGGTGCCACATGTCACCCTGTGAAATGACCAAAATGCCCCTGTGTCTTAATTTTGAGTTCTTAACCCAAAATAATTATTTCTCTTCTTCTAATCAATTTATATCAAATATAATTTAATTAATTAATCTCTATTAATTAATTTCTTATTAATTAAAATCATATTTAAACACTTAAATATAAATTTAACTTATAATATACATCCAATAATCTAGATTTGGTTTAAAGTCATGCTAGGGACTTTGCAATCTAATTGCAAATCAAACCTATTTAATTAATCAATTAAACTCTTTAATTAATTAATTAAATCATATTTAATTAGGTGATAACTTATGTATATGTGTGACTTACTAGGCTCATCACTAATTGGCAATGAGATATGATATCAACTCTTAATATCATCAGAACTCTTTCTTACCATAAATGATTTCTCTAAATCATTTTATGCTCCTCATAGACTATGGTTAACACCTAGCATAGAATGCCATGGCCACCCAATTAGTAATAAGGTTTACCTTCAATGAACCTATAATCATATGTTACCATGCACTGGAATCTCTCTGTTACAAAATCCCAACTCAAGCTGGAGTATTGGTTTATGTCAAACTCCATTTGCTATGAATATTATGTTCTCTTTTAATTCCAGTTCTTGATTAAAAAGATTTTCTCATCAGAAACTCTTTCCTGATTAAATCTATCTGTCCTGGCCAGGAATTTGAAACATCAAGAACAATTAGATGAACATAGGATTTTATCTCTATTTACTTAGAGGAACAGATTCCATCTTGATCAACACCTACCTCCATATATAACTAGTAGGAGTCAACACATGCCCATATACCCATACATAGTACAAGTATTAAAGCAGTATCAAACTCAGACTACCTATATACAAGATAACTGTGCTATCTCAGGTCTAAAGATTATATGCACTGATATGATTTATGACAAAACATTGACAAGAGTAAACTCCATGTGCTTATCATAAGTGTCACTGGTTCGGCCTACTTATTACTTATAAGTGCCTATCATATTTGTCGTATGGCATGAGACTCACCTTTCCATCTTATTTATATCTCATATAAATAACTTAGGAACAAACATGAATACAATCTTTCTGGATAAGTCATGTCCTTATTATGAAGTATCCTCGATTATAAACCTATTTATGATACTTTGTACTAGAAATACTATCACTCATATTCTTAACAACTTAAGAATAGAATTTCTAACAAAATATCAATGGACCTTTTCTATTACACATAAATAGCTTATGTAAACGGAAAAGTGGAAATGCCTTTTATTAATAAAAACATGTATAATATACGTACTAAATGATATGCTCTAGGGCATACTAATAACAATCTCCCACTAGCACTAGAGCCATTCATTATAATATCTTAGACCCATCTTCTCAAGATGTCAGTCTAGCTGAGTTTGTGACATAGGCTTAGTGAATGGATCAGCTGGATTTTCAGCTGATGCTATTTTTTGCATGGCTACATCGCCTCGTCCAACTATTTCTCTGATAATGTGGTAGCGCCTTTCTATATGGTTGGATTTCTGGTGAGACCTTGGTTCCTTAGCCTGTATGACTGCTCCATTGTTGTCACAGTGTAGTGGAACTGCTAACTCAGTGGAAATAACTACTGTAAGTTCTGTCACGAACTTTTTTATCCAAACAACTTCCTTTGCAAAGATCTCGATGCGCAATATACTCAAATTTCTGTAGTGAAATCTGCAATGTGCTCGCTTGGAACTCTTCCAACCGATCGCACCTCCAAGATTTAATGAACACATATCCAGAGGTAGACTTTCTATCATCGATATCTAATTGGAAATCAGAATCAGTATAATCGTCCAATTGCAAGTCTCCTCCTCTATAGATCAAGAATAAATCCTTAGTTCTTCTCAAGTACTTAAGGATATTCTTGACAGCTATCCAGTGTTCCAAACCTGGATTTGATTGATACCTGCTAGTTAAACTAATAGCACATGCGATAACCGGCCTAGTACACAACATTGCATACATTAAACTTCCAATAGCCGAAGCATATGGAATCCTGGCCATCTTATCTCTTTCTTCAAGTGTCTTTGGAGACATCTCTTTAGAAAGATGGATACCATGTCTCACTGGTAACAATCCTCTCTTGGAATCAAGCATGTTAAACCTATTTAACACCTTTTCCAAGTATAGACTTTGGGATAAACCAATTATTCTTTTCGCTCTATCTCTATAGATGCGAATCCCAAGAATATAGGTTGCCTCCCCTAAGTCTTTCATGGAGAATGTATTTGACAACCATACCTTTACAGTTGTCAACATACCTGTGTCATTACCCATCAACAGTATGTCATCCACATATAAGACAAGGAAAGTGATAACACTGTCACTAACCTTCTTATATACACATGGCTCATCCTCATTTTTGATAAAACCAAAGGATTTAATGGCTTCATCAAAATGGATGTTCCAACTCCTAAAAGCTTGCTTCAACCCATAAATGGATCGCTTTAGCTTGCATATCTTGGAACCATCTTGGGATTCAAAACCCCTAGGTTGTTCCATGAAAATGTTTTCTTCAATGTATCCATTGAGAAAAGCTATTTTGACATCCATCTGCCAAATCTCATAATCATAGAACGCAGCTATTGCTAATAGAATCCTAATTGATTTAAGCATGGCAACAGGAGAGAAAGTCTCCTCATAGTCGATTCCTTACCTTTGGCGAAACCCTTTCACTACTAGCCTTGCCTTATAGGTCTCTACCTGTCACACACTACCCCTCTATAAGACGTAACATGATCCCGTAGTATACCTAATGAATTACTAACTTCGTCTACTGATAACCCATTAAATACACTACAAGGGATTTTCAAAACTTTTCTTACTTCTTTTACAGTGGTGAGCACTATTTACAGGTGTTAAAAATTTTTTTTGAACTTAAGTGAAAGAGAAAACACATTTGAATTATTAGGAATTTCTGTAAAAATTTTGGCGGAGTGCCTTCTGTATTTTGAATAAAACAGTTCTTCAGAAAACCTGTAAAAGCACTTCAATATAATTCTCAATCTCCACTTCAACAGTTAAACAACACAATATCTTTTTCAACTCAAATCCACAATAATTTTTCAAAGACTGAGATAAAAGAAATATAATACAATTTTTACAAGTCAAAATACTCATAATTTACTTTGCAACTTCAATGTACAATTTTAATTTACAACTACTCAAATCCAAGAACAATATATACATACAGTGAACATACATTACAGTACAAAATGCAAAATGTGGTATACTTAATATACCCGATGATGTCTCGCTGAATGTACTAGCAAACTATCTAGTTCACGCTCAATCTGTCTATCTCATGACAAGAATGAAAGTCGTCACGAGACAATGTCTCAGTGGTGCACAAGATTAACCAAATACAACTTTAAATGACAATTCATAAATCATATAAATGATGGATACGTAAAACCATAGTTAAATTCAAGACAATGAATGTCATAAAGAATTTAACACAATATCACATTAAATCTCAGAAATCAAAACATAGTTAAATTCATAAGACAGTGAATGTCAATAAGGATTTAAACTCCATTTCACAATATCACAATAAATCTCAATAATCAAAACATGGTTAAATTCAAAAGACAGTGAATGTCAATAAGAATTTAAACTCCATTTCACAAATTATCAAAGCTCATAATAACACAATTTAGTCAAATAATTTACGAACACAGTGTTGCCAATTCATACACAACTTAAGCCATGACACAAAATTTCCGATTAATGCCGCATTGTACACAACGACAAAGCAATCACAACCCCACTAATCGAAATCAATGAGGAAGGGAGCTAGCTATATAATGAGTACTCATCCGATCACCTCAATTGGTAAACCAGAGAGGGAGAAAAATAAACGATCACGACTCCATAAATGGAGAAGGAAAATAAACGATCATAACCCCATAAATGGAGAAGGAATGATATGATACTGTCATGCTAAGTGTGAACACAAAATCAATTCCACACATTTTATTCAAATGATTCGTGAGAATCCAATAAATTTCCAAAGTTATAATTTCATTCACAAAATGGCAACACAATTCATAATTAACTTTAATTTTCACAAATCACACTAAATCAATTTTTCCACAGTTTCAAACCATTTACAATGCTTTTCAAGCAATAAGTATCCATCAATATCATTCAAACAATTTTTCACAATTTCAAACTATTTACAATGCTTTTCAAGAAATAAGTATCCATTTAAACACATTTCCATAATTGAAAACAATAATATTCAAATAGTCATAATTTATTTCAATTGAAAAATTCAAAAGAAATAACTGTTGTGCACAAACCTCTGATAACTGTCTCCTGGTCTTGACTCAGTGTTTCCTTCCCTTTCCCTGAGTCTTTGCTAACTGAGAAACACAATTTGAAGTGTTTCAGTACTTAATTAAACTGTCCTAACGATAATGCTTGATAATTAATTCACTGAATTCTATTATTTGCTTAGTCAACCTAATATGTCGACCCTCGATGCATTCTAAGTAAATTAGGTTTTAATGTTACTAATATGTCACATTCGATAGCCTTTTAGGGTTGGTACATGTTACCAAACTCATTTCCATGTATCTTGCATTTTCTTGCAATTTGCTGGATTCCAGGATACTAGTTTGACCTAGCCGGACGACCTAGTTCCCTCGGTTTTCGGGTTTCGGTCAAAACTACAAACTTGTAGATCTATGTCTTATTACACGCAGGGAAAAATTTCAGGTCATTCTGAGTTATGTAGACCAAGTTATGGTAATTTTACTATTGCTGGACAAAGTGCATCAAAATTGGTCACTTTAGGTCATTTTAGGTCAATTTTGGTTCGGCCAGTTTTTGGACCCGAAATTGTTCAAGCTGTTTGACTTGCTTATGGTCATTTCTGGGCTTTGGTGTCTTCATATGACTTGTAGATATGGGTCTTAACTATTCATGGTCAAAATTTCAGGTCAATTGGACCTGTTTTGAGTGAGTTATGGCCTAAACACTAACTGTTGCCCAAATGGTCAGTTTTCAGGCCTTATTTGCACTTAATCCGGATTTGGTCATTTTTCAAGCTACCTTGCAAGCAGAATTTTGGTATGCTTTCTTCATGAAAGTTGGCACATTTTGTGCCTAGTTTCACCTCCAATTGGTCTCATACCAATTGGAGCCACACACTTAAATTTCTAGGCCTAAAACTCAAACTGCCTTATTGCATTTCTTCCATACACATCAAGGATCACTACTAACACTTACCAAACTTAACATTCAAGCCAATTCTGGTTGTACCATGACCTAAACATAATTCACAACACATTATAGGTCATTTTGGCAGCTTACAATTACATTCAATGTGCACCAACAAGTGCAGAATTTTTCAATCCAATTTACAACAATTCAATCACCTATACATGCTCATTTACATGTCCCACTTCACACCACCATACACACACTCAAACTGCCATAACAACTAACACATTTTAACATCATTATTCCATAAACCAAACATGAAATAAAATCCTTACGGTTCACCAAACCAGGCTGCCAATTTATACCTCACTTTGAATAAAGTTCCAAGCTTCCAAATTCAAGTATACATTCACAATATACTTAGTATACATCACCCAATTAATTTCCTACACACATATATATTTAATCAATCCTTTAATCCACCATTTACATGCAAAAATAAACTGTCTTTAAAGTGTTTCCATGGCTGCCAAAAGTACACTTCCCCATTCAACATCAAACTTCAAAAATCTCTCCATAAATCAAACACCCAAAACATCCTTACAAACTTTAATTAAACAATAATAAAAAACACAAACTTACCACTTTTGAAGCTTCTTAAAAACTCATCAAAACTTACCTTTCTCACTCCCTAAATGCTGCCCAAGTAGTGTAGACTAACTTTGATGAAGGAACTTAGGAAGAAATTGGCTTACTTCATGCATGCATGGAGCTTTGCCATGGACGGCTATGGAGGAAGTTGAGAGAAGAAAATGATTCAGCTGGTTCTGATTTGGGAGGTTGAAGAAGGTGATTTGTTTCTGCCCAAAAATGTGTAGTGGTCCACTTAGGTAAGGTGAGTGGAGCACTAAGTAAGAATTAATGATTTTTTTATTCTTAATTTTCCAAATTCTCACATTAAGCTTCCCATTTTTGCTATTTAAACTTTCTACCACTAATTTAATTTTTCATGACATTTTACAAATATAATATCATGTATTTTTAATGGACATGTAGGTCAAAAGACAACTCGGGGTGTCAAATGACCACAATGCCCCTGTTCGGGTTGCATTCCCGATTTTTCGGTAACACCGGGTTTTGTCTGTTTTTCGATTTCTCACTTTTCTTTGTACTAATTATTTAATTTTTCTTTGATATTTCTAATAATATTTATACTTCAATAAATATTTATTTGAGTCCTAAAAATATTTTCCAGGGTTCTCCGCAGTCCAGTGCTAGTCAACGGTCCACGCCGTGACTTCCTATGATCACCCATCGCTGTGGTTCTCGCCGCTTAACTTGGTTACATTTCTTTGCTATTATTTTTCCTTTGTTTTTCTTGTATTTTCTTTTCTTGTATTTCATTATTTTATGTCTCCTCTATCATAACGAAGTGTAGTTCTAGGCATCCTAGCTATCCGGACAACACTGGTCACCGGAACAGTAGAACGCACTACCGAACTTAGGGGTGTTACAATTCTCCCCCCCTTAAAATAAATTTCGTCCACGAAATTTTACCCAATAGCCATCTTACAATAGTTACAAAATTTTACCCAATAGCCATCTTACAATAGTCATACGTTTATTTTTTTTTCCTTTCTATACGATCGTATAATCTTCTTTTCCTCAAATTTGTATAAGACTTTTAACAATCTAATACAACGCTTAATTTGTTTGTCTAACACCAATCTCCTCTTACTATTGTGCTGTCTAATATTTCGGTTCATGTTCCTTCTTGAATGACCCTTGAGGTCATGTTAGAATCATTTATCTAGTCATTGGTCCTCTGACCATTCTAGTCATAGTCTTCCTCACATTCGTAATATTTCTTTGTTATATATGAATCCACTGTTTAAATCTCTACTTGCATAACTCTTTTTATCTGTTAATATTCTGTAACTTACTTCCTTTTGTACTGAACTATAACCTTTCGATATTCTAACTTTTGAGTTTTAGATCCCTAAGTAGGATTTTCAAACTTATTCCTAACAATTAAATTCTGTCCTGGCATAACTATACCAAAACAGATGCCGTTGGCAACTATTCTCATCTAGGTGTACTATCGGGTAGTACGTAGCTCTACACAATAATCTCAAGTTAGTACTGTAATATGCAGCTTACAGTATAAACATCAAGAACATTGCATAGTTACTACGATACATTCCAATAGATCAAACTTTCCTATCTTTTATCCTTTTCGAATTCACTGATATCCGAACTTATTCTGATTACAATATCCATTAGCAATTACTATAGTAACATCCTTGCCCTCATCTAGAGCAATTCCATTACTACATCTTACTTTTACGACCTCTTGCCTTACATTAAGTAGGATCGCCAATTAGCTTTATAATTTATGGTGTGTCAAAAATACTTTTCACCGATAAACTCTTCCAAAACTAATTTGACTTATTATCACAATCCTTATCTTAAAGGACTAATCACTAATGCATCAAAATTTATTCCCCTGTAAAGGAATAACAACAGAACATATAATTCTAACACTAACATAAAAGTATTCAGACTCCAGGTCAAACAATACATAAACGAAGAGTGTCATTTTTCTTCTTAACAAACAATACTGGCGCTCCCGTGGTGACACACTAGGGCGGATGAAGTCCTTTTAAAGTAGTTCTTGCAACTGTACCTTCAACTCCTTCAACTCTGCTGGTGCCATTCTATATAGTGTTATGGAGATTGGATCCACACCAGGTATAACATTAATTTTAAACTACACCTTTCTTTTCGGAGGTAATCCTGGCAATTCATCAGGAAGCACATCTGGAAAGTCATACACTGTAGGGATGTCCCTCAATGCTGGACTCCCCACTTGGGTGTCTACCACATGTGCTAAGTATGCTTCACACCCCTTTCTGATCATTTTTCTGGCTAGTGCAGCCGAAATGTTGTTTAATGTCAATAGCTGCCTCTTCCCATATATTACCACATCACTGTACTGGGGGAGACCAAAAGTGACTGTCTTCAGCCTACAGTCAATCATAGCATGATGCCTAGCTAACCAATCCATGCCCAAGATGATATCATAATCTCTGAAGGGCATTTCAATGAAATCAGATAGAAAAGTGTGTCCTTGGATCACCAAAGGACAATCTCTATACATTCTATTAACCCTGACCTCCTGTCCTAGCGGACTTGTTACTAGCACCTCAAAGTCCATTTTTGTACATGGAACAGCAATGCAATCAATGATGCTAGCACTCACATAAGAATGGGTAGAACCAGGATCAAATAACACAACACATCCTGATTAAAAGTTGAGAAGGTACCAGCCACAACATCAGATGTCTCGACTTCTTCTCTCTGTCTCATTGCATAGATTCTGACTGGAGCACTATCTTGCTCTGAATGTTTCACTGTGCCTTGGCTGCCTACTGGGCTACCTCCACCCCTGCCTCTACCTCTGCTGGGTGGTTGTGAACTTCTGGTGACAGGGCTCTGAACTGACCCTTCTGCAGTAGTAGGAGGTGAAGGAACGGAAGCGTGAAAAACACAAGTTTATACCATTGAATTCAAAAATTTTCACCTAAGGTCACATGCATCATGCAAGATTTATTTTTATCTATTTGATTTTAATGATAAACAACATATTAAAACTCTTTTAATATGTTTTTGGATCTGTATTTGCCATTTAAGATTTTAAAATTAATCAAATTAATTTTAGAACCCTAGATTAAATCAAGAACGATTACACTAACCTCTTGATGCACTGCAGCATGTTTGCGCCTTTGAGATTCGTCTTCAGGACACCAGATGTTGTCCCTCTAGCTTGTCCACACCAAGAACACCTATGGCAGCCCTTGAACAGCTTCTAAAGCCTTTTCTATTAATTAGAAATTCAAGTTCTGCCTTTTAAGAGATTAGAGATGTAAACAGGACACTATAAATAATTTCTAGTGTTCTTAATTCAAGAGATTGATGGCTAATCTCTTTGAATTGATGAGAGATGAAGAAGAATAGAGGGAGGGCTGCAAAAATGGCGTGACCAAGGAGTGTGGCTGCTGGTTATATTTTATTTTCTCATAACAACACTTAAATAGCTAGGTTAACACATTAAACCCTTGCCACATGTCACCCTTTGATTAGCTCTAGGTTTAAGTGACCCAATCACATTGTGCCAAGTGTCAAACCTATATGTAATCTTGATTTTAATCATCTTACATGATTAAAAAATATTTGGCAAGCTTATGTGTTATGCCATGTGTCACACTGCAAAATGAGCAAAATGCCCCTGTGTCTTAATTTTGAGTTCTTAACCCAAAATAATTATTTTCTTCTTCTAATTAATTTATATCAAATATAAATTAATTAATTAATCTCTATTAATTAATTTCTCATTAATTAAATTCATATTTAAACACTTTAAATATAAATTTAATTTATACTACACATCCAATAATCTAGATTTAGTTTCAAGTCATGCTAGGGACTTTGCAAATTATTTGCAAACCAAACCTATTTAATTAATCAATTAAACTCTTTAATTAATTAATTAAATCATATTTAAATAGGTGATAACTTGTGTATGTGTGTGACTTATTAGGCTCATCACTAATTGGCAATGAGACATGATATCAACTCTTAATATCATCAGAACTCTTTCCTACCATAAATGATTTCTCTAAATCATTTTATGCACCTCATAGACCATGGTTAACACCTAGCATAGCATGCCATGGCCACCCAATTAGTAATAAGGTTTACCTTAAATGAACCTATAATCATATGTTACCATGCACTAGAATCTCTCTGCATAAAATCCCAACTCAAGCCGAGTCATGGTTTATGTCAAACTCCATTTGCTATGAATATTATGTTCTCTTTTAATTCCAGTTCTTGATTAAAAGATTTTCTCATCGTAAACTCTTTTTTACAATAAATCTATCTGTCTGGCAGAACTTGAAACATCAAGAACAATTAAATGAACATAGGATTTTATCTCTATTTACTTAGAGGAACAGATTCCATCTTGATCAACACCTACCTCCATATATAACTAGTAGGAGCCAACACATGCCCATATACCCATACACAGTACAAGTATGAAAGCAGTATCAAACTCAAACTACCTATATACAAGATAACTGTGCTATCTCAGGTCTAAAGATTATATGCACTAATATGATTTATGACAAAACATTGACAAGAATAAACTCCATGTGCTTGTCATAAGTGTCACTGGTTCGGCCTACTTATCATGTATAAGTGCCTATCATGTTTGTTATATGGCATGAGACTCACCATTCCATCTTATTTATATCTCATATAAATAACTTGGGAACAAACATGAATACAATCTTTCTGGATAAGTCATGTCTTTATTATGAAGTATCCTCGATTGTGAACCTATTTATGATACTTTGTGCTAGAAATATTGTCACTCATATTCTTAACAACTTAAGAATAATATTTCTAACAAAATATCAATGGACCTTTTCTATTACACATAAATATATTATGTAAACAGAAAAGTGGAAATGCCTTTTATTAATAAAAATATATACAAGATACATACTAAATGATATGCTCTAGGGCATACTACTAACAATCTCCCACTAGCATTAGAGCCATTCATTACAATACCTTAGACCCATCTTCTCAAGATGTCAGTCTAACTGAGCTTGTGACATAGGCTTAGTGAATGGATCAGCTGGATTTTTTCAGCTGCTGTTATTTTTTCTGTATGGCTATATCGCCTTGCCCAACTATATCTTTGATAATATGGTAGTGCCTTTCTATGTGTTTGGATTTTGGGTGAGACCTTAGTTCCTTAGCCTGTATGACTGCTCCATTGTTGTCACGATTAGTGGAACTAGCGACTCAATGGAAGGAACTCTTGTAAGTTCATCACGAACTTCTTTATCCAAGCGACTTCCTTTGCGACATCGATGCGAGAATATACTCAGCCTCTGTAGTGGAATCTGCAGTCGTGCTCTGTTTGGAACTCTTCCAACTTACTGCACCTCCATTACAAATGAACACATATCCAGAGGTAGACTTTCTATCATCGATATCTGATTGGAAATCAGAATCAGTATAACCATCCAATTGCAAGTCTCCACCTCCATAAATCAAGAATAAATCCTTAGTTCTTCTCAAGTACTTAAGGATATTCTTGACAGCTATCCAATGTTCCAAACCTGGATTGGATTGATACCTGCTAGCCAAACTAACAGCATATGCGATATCCGGCCTAGTACACAACATTGCATACATTAAACTTCCAATAGCCGAAGCATATGGAATCCTGGCCATCTTATCTCTTTCTTTAGGTGTCTTTGGTGACATCTCTTTAGAAAGATGGATACCATGTCTCACTGGTAACAATCCTCTCTTGGAATCAAGCATGTTAAACCTCTTTAACACCTTTTCCAAGTATAGACTTTGGGATAAACCAATTATTCTTTTCGCTCTATCTCTATAGATGCGAATCCCAAGAATATAGGTTGCCTCCCCTAAGTCTTTCATGGAGAATGTATTTGACAACCATACCTTTATAGTCGTCAACATACCTGTGTCATTACCCATCAACAGTATGTCATCCACATATAAGACAAGGAAAGTGATAGCACTGTCACTAACCTTCTTATATACACATGGCTCATCCTCATTTTTGATAAAACCAAAGGATTTAATGGCTTCATCAAAATGGATGTTCCAACTCCTCGAAGCTTGTTTCAACCCATAAATAGATCACTTTAGCTTGCATACCTTGGAACCATCTTGGGATTCAAATCCCTTAGGTTGTTCCATGAAAATGTTTTCTTCAATGTATCCATTGAGAAAAGCTGTTTTGACATCCATCTGCCAAATCTCATAATCATAGTATGCAGCTATTGCTAATAAAATCCTAATTGATTTAAGCGAAACCCTTTCGCTACTAGCCTTGCTTTATAGGTCTCTACCTTTCCATCAGAACCAAATTTCTTCTTGAAAACCCATTTGTTCCCTATAGGTATAATACCTTCAGGTGGGTCAACAAGATCCCAAACTTGATTCTTATACATGGAATTAATCTCGGATTTCATAGCATCAATCCATTTTGAAGAGTCTATATCTGATATAGCTTCTTCATAGGTAAGTGGATCATCTCCATGATCTACTTCTTCATGAGTAGACAACTCTTGTTCTTCTTCATGAAGAAAACCATATCTCACTGGTGGGTGAGATACCCTGGTTGTTCTACGAGGAACAGCTATAGATGTTTCATCAATGGGCATTGGTTGACTAGATGGATCTATATCCATCTGATCTGTTGGTTGGTAAGAATTCTCCAATTCTAACTCTATTTGCCTTCCTTTGCCTCCTTCTTGAACAAACTGTCGTTCAAGAAATGTGGCATCTCTACTTATCACAACCTTTTGTGAAGTAGGCAAATAAAAATAATATCCAAAACTATCTTTTGGATATCCAACAAATCGACCATTTTCTGATCTGGTCTCCAATTTATCAGTGTTCAGCTTTTTGATATAAGCTGAACAACCCTAAATCTTAACATGCTTAAGACTTGGTTTTCTTCCATGCCATATCTCATAAGGTGTGGAAGAAACTGATTTTGATGGAATCCTATTCAGAATATACAAAGCTGATTCTAATGCAAATCCCCAAAAGAAGATTGGCATATCAGTATAGCTCATCATACTACGTACCATATCCAATGGAGTACGATTTCTCCTTTCAGATACACCATTCAACTGTGGCGTTCCTGGAGGAGTTAGCTGAGAAACAATGCCATGCTCTCTCAAGTATTCATCAAATTCAGTACTCAAATATTCACCTCCACGATCTGATCGAAGAGCTTTAATATTCTTTCCTGTTTGATTTTCTACTTCAGATTTAAATTCTTTGATCTTTTCAAAAGATTCATGTTTGTATTTCATCAAATACAAATACCCAAACCTTGATTTATCATCAGTAAAGGTAATAAAATGATGAAAACCCCCTCTAGCCATTTCTTTAAATGGACCACATACATCACTATGTATTAGCTCCAAAATATTTTCAGCTCTTAGCCTTGTCCAACAAAGGGTGATCTAGTCATTCTGCCCTGAAGGCAAGATTCACAAGTTGGAGTAGGCTCAGAGCCCAATGAGGATAGAATCCCCATTTTCTCCAGTTTTGCAATCCTATCTTCTGCAACATGACATAACCTTAAGTGCCAACTATATTTTGAACTTGAGTTGGTTTTCACCATGGCATTGCATTCATTTAGATTGCTATACTCTGGCCAGTGGAAACACTTTCTTACTGGCAATGGAAACACTTTCCTATTGGTAATGGAAACACTTTCCTATTGGCAGTGGAAACACTTTCCTTTGCCTTTGTCAGCTTTGGTCTTCCCTTTCTGTTTAGCTATTTTCTTGGAAGGACCAGGAATCTGAAGTTTTTTTTCTTATTGCCCTTCTTCTTGTTGGACTTTCCAGCAGAAGAAGATGCAACCAAAACTACCTCTTTTCCTTTATTGCCTGGCATATTCTTTTGGGCAATAACCAGCATGTTGAGTAAACCAGCTAAGGTGCATTCCTGTTTAGTCGTATGGAAATTTGTCACAAAATTCCCAAAAGACTCAGGAAGGGACTAAAGGATCAAATCCGTCTGTAGTTGGAAATCCATGTTGAAGTCAAGATATTCCAACTGCTCAATCAGCCGAATTATCTTGTGGACATGATCCCCAACATTTTGTCCCTCAGACATCCTCATACAGAATAGCTGTCTAGATATCTCATACCTAGCATTCCTGCTATGCTCACCATACAACTCTTGTAGGTGAAAGAGGATCTCACTCGCACTCTGCATGTTCTCATGTTGCTTCTGTAACTCATTACTCATGGAAGCAAGCATGTAACACTTAGCTCTCATATCATGCTCCTTCCACTTGTCCAAAGTTTCATGTTCCTCTTGTGTGGCCTCTGGAGGTAAGGGACCAGGAACATTTGAATCTAGAACATATCCTATATGTTCAAGGTTCAGGACAAGTTTCAAATTTCTTAGCCAATCAGACAGATTAGGTCCCGTCAACCTATTGTGATCAAGTATGCTTGCAAGGATATTGGATGGTGGTGGTTGTTTTGTGCTCATTATTATCAGAAAAGTAATTGCAGAAATAACCAGATTAATTAGTAAATGTATCATGTAATTAACCAAATATGATTATGGTCTTTTAATCAAATTGGTCCTCCCACTAACTTAGCGAATCCTACACTTCCAAAGTAGAAAACGGAAATCCTAGTTGGATAGATTTCTAGTGGGTGATTAAATTCTTATAATTCTATTGATCATCCTCAGGTACATCCATTATTGGAATTACAATAAACTATAAGTGAGCAACTCCTTGCCCATCACATCTCATGTGAGGTTCAATCCTTTACCTAGCCCCTAATGCTCAAAATCTCAGGTACATCCATTATTGACTTATCTTGCATTAGTTAAGTTGATCCCATTGAGCCAGTAATTATGTAAATAATTTTAATGTCCTCAGGTACATCCAATATTGGCCACCAAACCATTTACATATTTACAACATCTCATGCTTAACAATTATTCTTAAGAAAATCTCTTAAATAAATTGCATCTTATGCAACTATTTAAAATTTCTTAAAATAATTGCCCCAATGGAGGGCCTATGTTATAATTACTTTAATTATAGCATTTCCAACTTAATCATTTGTTTGGAAGATTTTATGGTCATTCTATTTACTATTAAGGTCTCACTTTGCACATTATCCATTTAGCATGCATATATCATATAATTGCATACATTCCCATACATCTCATGCATTCATGGATAAGCAGTAAATATGGTATGATCATGGACTTTCTAAGGGATTCAATTCTGAGCCACCAAGAATTGAATCAGGGCATTCCTAGGTGCATTTCATTCATTCATTTTACAAGAGTTGCTGAAGGAGTACATAATCAACACTTGATCTTGAATTCCTCCCACTGGTCCCACCAATGCTCTTGACCTCCTTGAACTTCTTGCAATCCAATATTACATAGTAATCCTTGGCATACCAAAGCGAATTTACAAGAACTTAAATAAATGAAATTACAACCCAAAAATTATTACAAACTTAATAATACATGCCCAAAATAAATTAAAATAAATTAATTAATTTACAATCCCAAAGAAACATAAAAGAAATAAATCCAATCACATTGGTCTTTTATAGTCCATGATCATTCATCATGCATATCACTATTTAACAATTAAATAAAACATACATGCTTAAATTAAATTGAATATCTCATATTCAACTTAAAAATTCAGATTTGAATATGATTCAAATAAATTTAAAAATTCAGATTTGAATCTCATTCAAACAAATTTAAAAATTCAGATTTGAATCACATTCAAACAACTTTAAAAATTCATATTTGAATCACA
The DNA here is from genome assembly GCF_030052815.1 of Hevea brasiliensis. NCBI lineage: Eukaryota > Viridiplantae > Streptophyta > Magnoliopsida > Malpighiales > Euphorbiaceae > Hevea > Hevea brasiliensis. The sequence goes on along the minus strand of NC_079495.1, from coordinate 73,882,108 downwards.
TTCAAACATTTTTCAAAAAATCAGATTTGAATCACATTCAAATATTTTTTAAAAAATCAGATATGAATTTTATTCAATCAATTTTAAAAAATCAGATTTAAATATAATTCAAACAACTTTAAAAATTCAGATTTGAATCACATTCAAACAACTTTTAAAATTCAGATTTGAATCACATTCAAACAATTTTTAAAATTCTGATTTGAATCATAATTTAATTGTGTGATAAAAATTCTAATTAAACAATTTAATTAGACATAAAATGGATCTTAAATCATACAACAATTGCACATTCACCATCCATTTACCTTTGCACACCATTGTGATGTATCAACCATGCACACTATGGTGTTCATCATTTGTGCCGCCACTTTGACTTTGCAACCAGCAATAAACTCTTGATCTCATGATCAAACACACAATTAAATCATATAAACATCAATCTAAATGGCAAATATAGTGGCTCTGATACCAATTGAAGGAACGGAAGCGTGAAAAACACAAGTTTATACCATTGAATTCAAAAATTTTCACCTAGGGTCACATGCATCATGATAGATTTATTTTTATCTATTTGATTTTAATGATAAACAACATATTAAAACTCTTTTAATATATTTTTGGATCTGCATTTGCCATTTAAGATTTTAAAATTAATCAGATTAATTTTAGAACCCTAGATTAAATCAAGAACGATTACACTAACCTCTTGATGCACTGCAGCATGTCTGCGCCTTTGAGATTCGTCTTCAGGACACCAGATGTTGTCCCTCTAGCTTGTCCACACCAAGAACACCTATGGCAGCCCTTGAACAGCTTCTAAAACCTTTTCTATTAATTAGAAATTCAAGTTCTGCCTTTTAAGAGATTAGAGATGTAAACAGGACACTATAAACAATTTCTAGTGTTCTTAATTCAAGAGATTGATGGCTAATCTCTTTGAATTGATGAGAGATGAAGAAGAATAGAGGGAGGGCTGCAAAAATGGCATGACCAAGGAGTGTGGCTGCTGGTTATATTTTATTTTCTCATAACAACACTTAAATAGCTAGGTTAACACATTAAACCCTTGCCACATGTCACCCTTTGATTAGCTCTAGGTTTAAGTGACCCAATCACATTGTGCCAAGTATCAAACCTGTATGTAATCTTGATTTTAATCATCTTACATGATTAAAAAATATTTGGCAAGCTTATGTGTTATGCCATGTGTCACACTGCAAAATGACCAAAATGCCCCTGTGTCTTAATTTTGAGTTCTTAACCCAAAATAATTATTTTCTTCTTCTAATTAATTTATATCAAATATAAATTAATTAATTAATCTCTGTTAATTAATTTCTCATTAATTAAATTCATATTTAAACACTTTAAATATAAATTTAATTTATACTACACATCCAATAATCTAGATTTGGTTTCAAGTCATGCTAGGGACTTTGCAAATTAATTGCAAACCAAACCTATTTAATTAATCAATTAAACTCTTTAATTAATTAATTAAATCATATTTAAATAGGTGATAACTTGTGTATGTGTGTGACTTACTAGGCTCATCACTAATTGGCAATGAGACATGATATCAACTCTTAATATCATCAGAACTCTTTCCTACCATAAATGATTTCTCTAAATCATTTTATGCACCTCATAGACCATGGTTAACACCTAGGATAGCATGCCATGGCCACCCAATTAGTAATAAGGTTTACCTTAAATGAACCTATAATCATATGTTACCATGCACTAGAATCTCTCTGTTACAAAATCCCAACTCAAGCTGGAGTCATGGTTTATGTCAAACTCCATTTGCTATGAATATTATGTTCTCTATTAATTCCAGTTCTTGATTAAAAAGATTTTCTCATCAGAAACTCTTTTCTGAATAAATCTATCTGTCCTGGCTAGGAACTTGAAACATCAAGAACAATTAAATGAACATAGGATTTTATTTCTATTTACTTAGAGGAACAGATTCCATCTTGATCAACACCTACCTCCATATATAACTAGTAGGAGCCAACACATGCCCATATACCCATACAAAGTACAAGTATGAAAGTAGTATCAAACTCAAACTACCTATATACAAGATAACTGTGCTATCTCAGGTCTAAAGATTATATGCACTGATATGATTTATGACAAAACATTGACAAGAATAAACTCCATGTGCTTGCCATAAGTGTCACTGGTTCGGCCTACTTATCATGTATAAGTGCCTATCATGTTTGTTATATGGCATGAGACTCTGAAGGAACGGAAGCGTGAAAAACACAAGATTATACCATTGAATTCAAAAATTTTCACCTAGGGTCACATGCACCATGCAAGATTTATTTTTATCTATTTGATTTCAATGATAAACAACATATTAAAACTCTTTTAATATGTTTTTGGATCTGTATTTGCCATTTAAGATTTTAAAATTAATCAGATTAATTTTAGAACCCTAGATTAAATCAAGAACGATTACACTAACCTCTTGATGTGCTGCAGCGTGTCTGCGCCTTTGAGATTCGTTTTCAGGACACCAGATGTTGTCCCTCTAGCTTGTCCACACCAAGAACACCTATGGCAGCCCTTGAATGGCTTCTAAAGCTTTTTCTATTAATTAGAAAATCAAGTTCTGCCTTTTAAGAGATTAAAGATGTAAACAGGACACTAGAAACAATTTCTAGTGTTCTTAATTCAAGAGATTGATGGCTAATCTCTTTGAATTGATGAGAGATGAAGAAGAATGGCTGGAGAGGCTCAAAGTGGCGTGACATATGAGAGGAGAGGCTGCTGGTTATGTTTTCTTTTCATAACCACACTTAAATAGCTAGGTTAACACATTAAACCCTAGCCACATGTCACCTTTTGATTAGCTCTAGGTTTAAGTGACCCAATCACATTGTGCCAAGTGTCAAACCTATATTTAATCTTGATTTTAATCATCTTACATGATTAAAAAACATTTGGCAAGCTTATGTGTTATGCCATGTGTCACCATCTCATGGTGCCACGTGTCACACTGTGAAATGACTAAAATGCCCCTGTGTCTTAATTTTGAGTTCTTAACCCAAAATAATTATTTTCTTCTTCTAATTAATTAATATCAAATATAAATTAATTAATTAATCTCTATTAATTAATTTCTCATCAATTAAATTCATATTTAAACACTTTAAATATAAATTTAATTTATACTACACATCCAATAATCTAGATTTGGTTTCAAGTCATGCTAGGGACTTTGCAATTTAATTGCAAACCAAATCTATTTAATTAATCAATTAAACTCTTTAATTAATTAATTAAATCATATCTAATTAGGTGATAACTTGTGTATGTGTGTGACTTACTAGGCTCATCACTAATTGGCAATGAGACATGATATCAACTCTTAATATCATCATAACTCTTTCTTACCATAAATGATTTCTCTAAATCATTTTATGAACCTCATAGACCATGGTTAACACCTAGCATAGCATACCATGGCCACCCAATTAGTCATAAGGTTTACCTTAAATGAACCTATAATCATATGTTACCATGCACTAGAATCTCTCTGTTACAAAATCCCAACTCAAGCTGGAGTCATGGTTTATGTCAAACTCCATTTGCTATGAATATTATGTTCTCTTTTAATTCCAGTTCTTGATTAAAAGATTTTTCTCATCAGAAACTCTTTTCTGAATAAATCTATCTGTCCTGGCCAGGAACTTGAAACATCAAGAACAATTAAATGAACATAGGATTTTAACTCTATTTACTTAGAGGAACAGATTCCATCTTGATCAACACCTACCTCCATATATAACTAGCAAGAGCCAACACATGCCCATATACCCATACATAGTACAAGTATGAAAGCAGTATCAAACTCAAACTACCTATATACAAGATAACTGTGCTATCTCATTTATAAAGATTATATGCACTGATATGATTTATGACAAAACATTGACAAGAGTAAACTCCATGTGCTTGTCATAAGTGTCACTGGTTCGGCCTACTTATCATTTATAAGTGCCTATCAAGTTTGTTATATGGCATGAGACTCACCATTCCATCTTATTTATATCTCATATAAATAACTTGGGAACAAACATGAATACATTCTTTCTGGATAAGTCATGTCCTTATTATGAAGTATCCTCGATTGTGAACCTATTTATGATACTTTGTGCTAGAAATATTGTCACTCATATTCTTAACAACTTAAGAATAATATTTCTAACAAAATATCAATGGACCTTTTCTATTACACATAAATATATTATGTAAACGGAAAAGTGGAAATGCCTTTTATTATTAAAATATGTACAAGATACATACTAAATGATATGCTCTAGGGCATACTACTAACAGACTCACCATTCCATCTTATTTATATCTCATATAAATAACTTGGGAACAAACATGAATACAATCTTTCTAGATAAGTCATGTCCTTATTATGAAGTATCCTCGATTGTGAACCTATTTATGATACTTTGTGCTAGAAATATTGTCACTCATATTCTTAACAACTTAAGAATAATATTTCTAACAAAATATCAATGGACCTTTTCTATTACACATAAATATATTATGTAAACGGAAAAGTGGAAATGCCTTTTATTAATAAAAATATATACAAGATACATACTAAATGATATGCTCTAGGGCATACTACTAACAGGAGGTGGTCCAACTCTGTGACTAGTGGTGCAGTCCTTGGCAAAGTGTCCTATGCCTCCACAGTTATAACAGGCTCCTATGGCCTTGTAGCATATCCCACCATGATATCTTCCACAAGTTTCACATTGGCGGGAAGGGTAGGAACCTCTGGTACTCTGCTGACCAGATAAAGGAGGTTTCTGTCCTGAATATCTTCCCCTACCCGACTTCTTGCCACCTCTGCCATGTCCCCCATGACTCTTCCTCTTTCCACTGGGACCACTGGAACTCTGTTCTACTGATTTTCCCTCTTTCTCTGTCTTCTCTGATTTCTTTTTCTCAGAGCGACTTGGACTCAATTCTTTCCAACTCTAGGGCTTGAGAAACAAGTTCAGAGAAGTTAGTGTGTTTGAATCCGACTACTTGTAATCTGATACTGCGCTTCAAGCCGGTTTCAAACCTCTTGCATCTCTCCCTGCTGGTAGAAAGTAGATTTACTGCATAATGGCTTAGGCGGGAAAATTCTCTTTCATACTCAGCCACTGATCTACTTCCCTGTTTCAGACTTAGGAACTCTTGTAGTTTCTGGTCTACATAAGCATCGGGGACATACTTTTATCTGAATTCCCTGAGAAAGTCATTCCATGTTAGCACTGCAGGTTCTACCAGACTGTGGGGAATTGTTTTTCACCAATCATAAGCATCCTCCTGTAGCAGAGATACTGAGTATTCAAATCTGAGCTCCTCTGTGCAATGTAGTTTCTTGAACACCCTATCAATCCTTTCTAACCACTGTTCAGCCTCTAGAGGATCTTAGATCTTCTGAACAAATAACACAAGGAGATTTTCTCCTGTTAGTGCATATTTATAATGTAATGTACTGTATGTATCAAACAATGATATTGAGCAGTTGTACTATGAAGAAAGAATATTCAAATTACAGGTGAAAACAGAATTTAAAAACTAGCTCTGATACCACTAAAACATGTCACACCCTACCCCTCTGTAAGGCATAACATTATCCCGTAGTATACCTAATGAATTACTAACTTCGTCTACTGATAACCCATTAAATACACTACAAGGGATTTTCAAAACTTTTCTTACTTGTTTTACAGTGGTGAGCACTATTTACAGGTGTTAAAAAATTTTTTTGAACTTAAGTGAAAGAGAAAACACATTTGAATTATTAGGAATTTCTATAAAAATTTTGGTGGAGTGCCTTCTGTATTTTGAATAAAACAGTTCTTCAGAAAACCTGTAAAAGCACTTCAATATAATTCTATATCTCCACTTCAACAGTTAAACAACACAATATCTTTTTCAACTCAAATCCACAATAATTTTTCAAAGACTGAGATAAAAGAAATATAATACAATTTTTACAAGTCAAAATACTCATAATTTACTTTACAACTTCAATGTACAATTTTAATTTACAACTGCTCAAATCCAAGAACAATATATACATACAGTGACATACATTACAGTACAAAATGCAAAATATGGTATACTCAATATACCCGATGATGTCTCACTGAATGTACTAGAAGCCTAGTCTGCTGCTCTGTCAATCTGTCTATCTGCGACAGCAATGAAAAGCTATCGCTGAGACAATGTCTCAGTGGTGGACAACATTAACCAAATACAACTTTAAATCACAATTCATAAATCATATAAATGATTGTTACGTAAAACCATAGTTAAATTCAAGACAATGAATGTCATAAAGAATTTAACACAATATCACATTAAATCTCAGAAATCAAAACATAGTTAAATTTATAAGACAGTGAATGTCAATAAGGATTTAAACTCCATTTCACAATATCACAATAAATCTCAATAATCAAAACATGGTTAAATTCAAAAGACAGTGAATGTCAATAAGAATTTAAACTCCATTTCACAAATTATCAAAGCTCATAATAACACAATTTAGTCAAATAATTTATGAACATAGTGTTGCCAATTCATATACAACTTAAGCCATGACACAAAATTTCTGATCAATGCCGTGTTGTACACCACGACAAAGCAATCACAACCCCACTAATCGAAATCAATGAGGAAGGGAGCTAGTTATATAATGAGTACTCATCCGATCACCTCAACTGGTAAACCAGAGAGGGAGAAAAATAAACGATCATGACTCCATAAATGGAGAAGGAAAATAAATGATCACAACCCCATAAATGGAGAAGGAATGATATGATACTGTCATGCTAAGTGTGAACACAAAATCAATTCCAAACATATTATTCAAATGATTCGTGAGAATCCAATAAATTTCCAAAGTCATAATTTCATTCACAAAATGGCAACACAATTCATAATTAACTTCAATTTTCACAAATCACACTAAATCAATTTTTCCACAGTTTCAAACCATTTGCAATTCTTTTCAAGCAATAAGTATCCATCAATATCATTCAAACAATTTTTCACAATTTCAAACTATTTACAATGCTTTTCAAGAAATAAGTATCCATTTAAACACATTTCCATAATTGAAAACAATAATATTCAAATAGTCATAATTTATTTCAATTGAAAAATTCAAAAGAAATAACTGTTGTGCACAAACCTCTGATAACTGTCTCCTGGTCTTGACTAAGTGTTTCCTTCCCTTTCCCTGAGTCTTTGCTAACTGAGAAACACAATTTGAAGTGTTTCAGTACTTAATTAAACTGTCTCTAACGATAATGCTTGATAATTAATTCACTGAATTCTATTATTTGCTTAGTCTACCTAATATGTCGACCCTCGATGAATTCTAAGTAAATTAGGTTTTAATGTTACTAATATGTCACATTCGATAACCTTTTAGGGTTGGTACATGTTACCAAACTCATTTCCATGTATCTTGCATTTTCTTGCAATTTGTTGGATTCCGGGATACTAGTTTGACCTAGCCGGAAGACCTAGTTCCCTCGGTTTTCGGGTTTCGGTCAAAACTACAAACTTGTAGATCTATGTCTTATTGCACGCGGGGCAAAATTTCAGGTCATTCTGAGTTATGTAGACCAAGTTATGGTCATTTTACTATTGCTGGTCAAAGTGCATCAAAATTGGTCACTTTAGGTCATTTTTGGTTCGGCCAGTTTTTGGACCCGAACTTGTGCAAGCTGTTTGACTTGCTTATGGTCATTTATGGGCTTTGGTGTCTTCATATGACTTGTAGATATGGGTCTTAACTATTCATGGTTAAAATTTCAGGTCAATTGAACCTGTTTTGAGTGAGTTATGGCCTAAACACTAACTGTTGCCCAAACTGTCAGTTTTCAGGCCTTATTTGCACTTAATCCGGATTTGGTCATTTTTCAAGCTACCTTGCGAGCAGAATTTTGGTATGCTTTCTTCATGAAAGTTGGCAAATTTTGTGCCTAGTTTCACCTCCAATTGGTCTCATACCAATTGGAGCCACACACTTAAAGTTCTAGGCCTAAAACTCAAACTGCCTTATTGCATTTCTTCCATACACATCAAGGATCACTCCTAACACTTACCAAACTTAACATTCAAGCCAATTCTAGTTGTACCATGATCTAAACATAATTCACAACACATTATAGGTCATTTTGGCAGCTTACAATTATATTCAATGTGCACCAACAAGTGCAGAATTTTTCAATCCAATTTACAACAATTCAATCACCTATACATGCTCATTTACATGTCCCACTTCACACCACCATACACACACTCAAACTGCCATAACAACCAAAACATTTTAACATCATTATTCCATAAACCAAACATGAAATAAAATCTTTATGGTTCACCAAACCAGGCTGCCAATTTGTACCTCACTTTGAATAAAGTTCCAAGCTTCCAAATTCAAGTATACATTCACAATATACTTAGTATACATCACCCAATCAATTTCCTACACACATATATATTTAATCAATCCTTTAATCCACCATTTACAAGAAAAAATAAACTGTCTTTAAAGTGTTTCCATGGCTGCCAAAAGTACACTTCCCCATTCAACATCAAACTTCAAAAATCTCTCCATAAATCAAACACCCATAACATCCTTACAAACTTTAATTAAACAATAATAAAAAACACAAACTTACCACTTTTGAAGCTTCTTAAAAACTCATCAAAACTTATCTTTCTCACTCCCTAAATGCTGCCCAAGTGGTGTAGACTAACTTTGATGAAGGAACTTAGGAAGAAATTGGCTTACTTCATGCATGCATGGAGCTTTGCCATGGACGGCCATGGAGGAAGTTGAGAGAAGAAAATGATTCAGCTGGTTCTGGTTTGGGAGGTTGAAGAAGGTGATTTGTTTCTGCCCAAAAATGTGTAGTGGTCCACTTAGGTAAGGTGAGTGGAGCACTAAGTAAGAATTAATGATTTTTTTATTCTTAATTTTCCAAATTCTCACATTAAGCTTCCCATTTTTGCTATTTAAACTTTGTACCACTAATTTAATTTTTCATGACATTTTACAAATATAATATCATGTATTTTTAATGGACTTTTAGGTCAAAAGATAACTCAGGGTGTTAAATGACCACAATGCCTCTGTTCGGGTTGCATTCCCGATTTTTCGGTAACACCGGCTTTTGTCCGTTTTTCGATTTCTCACTTTTCTTTGTACTAATTATTTAATTTTCTTTGATATTTCTAATGATATTTATACTTCAATAAATATTTATTTGAGTCCTAAAAATATTTTTCAGGGTTCCCCGCAGTCCAGGGCTAGTCAACGGTCCATGCCGTGACTTCCCAGTGCGGTCACCCATCGCTAGGGTTCTCGGCTCGCTTAACTTGCTTACATTTCTTTGCTATTATTTTTCCTTTGTTTTTCTTGTATTTTCTTTTCTTGTATTTCATTATTTTATGTCTCCTCTATCATAACGAAGTGTAGTTCTAGGCATCCTAGCTGTCCGGACAACACTGGTCACCGGAACAGTAGAACGCACTACCGTACTTAGGGGTGTTATACTACCTTTCCATCAAAACCAATTTTCTCCTTGAAAACTCATTTGTTCCCTATAGGTACAATACCTTTAGGTGGGTCAACAAGATCCCAAACTTGATTCTTATACATGGAATCAATTTCAGATTTCATAGCATCAATCCATTTTGAAGAGTCTATATATGATATAGCTTCTTCACAAGTAAGTGGATCATCTCCATGATCTACTTCTTCATGAGTAGACAACTCTTGTTCTTCTTCATGAAGGAAACCATATCTCACTGGTGGGTGAGATACCCTGGTTGTTCTACGAGGAATAGCTGTAGATGTTTCATCAATGGGTGTAGGTTGACTTGATGGATCTATATCCATCTGATCTGTTGGTTGGTCAGGATTCTCTAATTCCAACTCTATTTGCCTTCCTTTGCCTCCTTCTTGAACAAACTGTTGTTCAAGAAATGTGGCATCTCTACTCACTATAACCTTTTGTGATGTAGGCAAATAAAAATAATATCCAAAACTATCTTTTGGATATCCAACAAATCCACCCTTTTCTGATCTGGTTTCCAATTTATCAGTGTTCAGCTTTTTGATATAAGCTAGACAACCCCAAATCTTAACATGCTTAAGACTTGGTTTTCTTCCATGCAATATCTCATAAGGTGTGGAAGAAACTGATTTTGATGGAATCCTATTCAGAATATACAAAGCTGATTCTAATGCAAATCCTCAAAAGGAGATTGGCATATCTGTATAGCTCATCATACTACATACCATATCCAATAGGGTACGATTTCTCCTTTCAGATACACCATTCAGCTGTGGTGTTCCTGGAGGAGTTAGCTGGCAAACAATGTCGTGCTCTCTCAAGTATTCATCAAATTCAGTACTCAAATCGTAACACCCCTATGTTCGGTAGTGCATTCTACTGCTCCGGTGACCAGTGTCTGTCCGGATAGCTAGAATACCTAAAACTATATTTAAATATTAGTGAAGAGACATAGAATAATGAAATACAAGAAAAGAAAAGGCAAGAAAAACAAAGGAAAAATAATAGCAATGAAATATAACCAAGTTAAACGAGCCGAGAACCATAGCGATGGGTGACCGCACCGGGAAGTTGCAGCGTGGACCGTTGACTAGCCCTGGATCACAGGGAACCCTGGAAAATATTTTTAGGACTTAAATAAACGTCTATTGAAGTATAAATATCATTAGAAAGATCAAAGGAAATTAATTAATTAGTACAAAGAAAAACAAGAAATCGAGAAAATGACAAAACTCAGTGTTACCGAAAAATCGGGAATGCAATCCGAACAGGGGCATTGTGGTCATTTGATACCCCGATTTGTCTTTTGACCTAAATGTGCATTAAAAATAAATGATATTACACTTGAAAATATCATGAAAAATTAAAATAGTGGTACAAGATCTAAATAGCAAAAGATAGGAGGAAAATGTGCAAATTATGGAAGTTTAACATAAAGAAATGCTTTTAATTCTATTAGTGCTCCACTAACTCTACTAAAGTGGACCATTAAGCATATTGTGGACAGTAGGTCACTCATCTTCTTCAACCTCACTCACCTTGCCAAATTGAAGAAAAAACTCTCAAAACCTCCATGGATGGCCAACCATGCAAGCTTCACTCTCCCAACTTCAAGCCATGATCCTTGCATTTTCCTTTACTAAAGTTGTTCTACACAACTTGGGCAGTAGATAGGCAGCAAGAAAATTAAGTTTTGGTGAGGTTTTGAAGAACTTCAAAAGTGGTAAGTATGTATTTTTAATTCTTGTTTCATTAAACTTTGAATGGGTGTTGTGGGTAGTTGATTTGTGGAAGGATTTCTGAAGTTTGATGAGTTAATGGAGAGGTACATTTTTGCAGCCATGGAACTTCAATAAGAACAGTTTATTCTTGCATGTAAATAGTGGTTTGAATGATGATTGAAATGTTTAATTGTATTGAAGTTGAATCCCATGTGTAAGGTTTGAATTGTAAGCTTGAAAAGTGAAAGTGGAAATTGATGGGTATGTGTAAACTTGTGGCAGCCTTATAAAGATGATCAAAATGTGTTGTTTCATGGTTTGGTTTATGGAATTATATTGTTATGGATGGCAGCATGTATGTGTGTATTAAGGTTTGAATTTGGAAATGTAAATGAGGTGCATTCAAGTGTTTAATTGTTGTAATTGGACTTTGAAAATTCTGGATTATAGTGTGCATATTGAGAATGGTTATAAGCTGCCAAAATGACCAAAAATGTGTTGTGAAATGTGTTAATGGTAAGGTACAAAACAGAAATGACATGGAATAGTTAACTTGGTAAGCATAGGATGTGTAATTAATGAGTGATGAACAATGTGTAATAAGGCAGTATATATTTTGGCTTAGAACCGTAAGTGTGTGGCTCCAATTGGTATAAGACCAATTGGAGGTGAAACTAGGCACAAAATGTGCCAACTTTCATGAAGGAAGCTTACCAAAATTCTGCTTAGAAGGTGACTTGAAAAATGACCAAATCCGGATTAGTGCTTTGAAAACTTGAAAATTGACCATTTGGGCAGTAGTTAGTGTTTTGGCCATAACTCACTCAAAACAGGTCCAATTGACCTGAAAATTTTACCATGAATAGTTGAGACATATATCTACAATTCTTATGAAGACACCAAAGCCCAAAAATGGCCAGAACCAAGCTAAATAGCTTGCACAAGTTCAGGTCCAAAAACTGGCCGAACCAAAAGTGACCTAAAAATGACATAAAGCTACCCTTTTGGTACATTCTGTCCAGCATTGGTAGATTGACCATAACTTGCTCTAAACAACTCAGAATGACCTGAAATTTTGCCCCGCGTGCAATAAGTCATAGACTTACAAGTTTGTAGTTTGGACCGAAACTCGAAAATCGAGGAAACTAGGTCATCCAGCTAGGTCAAATTAGTATACCGAAATCCGGCAAATTGCAATAAAATGCAATATACTTGAAAATGAATTTGGTAACATGTACCAACACCAAAAGGCAATTAAATGTGACATATTGGTAACATTAGAATTGACTCATTTAGAGTGCATCAAGGGTCAACATTATAGGTTGACTAATGAAATGAATTGAAGGGAATAGTACTAAGAAAATTTAAATATTGGATTTTGTTGTTAGAAACAAATTCATTGAGTACTGAAACACTTTAAATTGTGTGTTCAGTTGAAAAGGATATTGAGAAGCATAAGGAACACTGAGTCAGGGCCAAGAGGCATATATCAGAGGTTTGTGCACAATAGTTATTTCTTTTGAATTTTTCAATTGAAATAAATTATGATTATTTGTATGTTATTGTTTTAAATTATGTTTGTGCACAATAATTTTGATTTCTTATTTTCTACTTAAAAATTTATTTGAACATTATAGTTTTAAATTGTGTCTGTGTACAATACTTTTTATATTCACTGCTTTTACTAGAAAATTTATTTGAAGAAATGAGTTATGAATAATTTTTTATTGTTTTGGCTTTGAGAATCTTATTTGGAAATTATTGTGTTGCCTACTTTGCGAATGGAAATTTTGAGATAAAATGTGATTTGGGAATTGTATGAAATATTGTGATTTGGAATTGTTTTGATTCACACTTGGCATGACACTGTTATTATATTCCTCCCTCTTTGACTTATCAGTCTGGGGTTAGTGAGATTATGTTCCTCCCTCTTTGACTTGCTAGTCTGAAGTGAGTGTGGATGAGTACTCATTATTTAGCTAGCTTCCTCCCTCATTGATTTTGATTATTGGGGTGAGTGTGTCTTGTCGTGGTGTACAACACGGCATGTGTGAAAAAATTGTGTCATGGCCTAAATTGTGTTATTGATTGGCAAAATTGTATTATTCAGTTATTTGATCAAATGGTGTTATTAATTGGCAAAACTGTATTATTCAGTTCTTTGATCAAATCGTGTTATTGATCGGCAAAATTGTATTATTCAGTTATTTGATCAAATGGTGTTATTGATTGGCAAAACTGTGTTATTCAATTGTTTGATCAAATTTGTGTTATATGAACTTTGTAAATTGTGAAATGGAATTATGAATTATTTGATTTGTGAATTGTTAATAAAAGATTTATATATCGCATTTCAAATTGTTATTGTGAACCACTGAGTAAATTTTACTCAGCGATAGCTTTTCATTGCTATCACAGGTAGACAAACGGACAGAGCAGCAGACGAGGCTGCTAATGCTATATTGAGAGTTCATCAGGTATATTGAGTATACCATATTTTGCATTATGTATTGTAATGTATGTTCACTGTATGTATATAGTGTTCTTGGTTTTGAGCAGTTATAAATTAAAATTGTACATTAAAGTTGTAAACTAAATTTGTAAATTATTTTGGTTTGTAAATATTGTGATATATTTCTTTTATCTCAGCTTTTGAAAACACTAGAAAATTATTGTGGATTGAGTAGACAAAGGTTGAGAAACTTATTGTGTTGATTTGGATGTTGGAGTTTGAGATTGAGAAATATATTTGAAGTGCTTTTTACAGGTTTTTGAAGAACTGTTTTATTAAAATTACAGAGGGCACTCTGCAAAAATTTTTACAGAAATTGTTAATTATTCAAATGTGTTAGCTATTTCACTTCAGTTCAAAAAATATTTTAACACTTGTAAATAGTGCTCACCACTGTAAAAAGAAGTAAGAAAAGTTTTAAAATCCCTTATAGTGTATTTAATGGGTTATCAGGAGACGAAGTTGATAATTCATTAGGTATACTACGGGATCATGTTATGCCTTACGGACGGGTAGGGTGTGACACAAATATTCACCTCCACGACCTGATCGAAGAGCTTTAATACTCTTTCCTGTTTGATTTTCTACTTCAGATTTAAATTCTTTGAACTTTTCAAAAGATTCATGTTTGTATTTCATCAAATACAAATACTCAAACCTTGATTTATCATCAGTAAAGGTAATAAAGTAATGAAAACCGCCTCTAGCCATTTCCTTAAATGGATCACATACATCACTATGTATTAGCTCTAAAATATTTTCAGCCCTTAACCCTTGTCCAACAAAGGGTGATCTAGTCATTTTGCCCTGAAGGCAAGATTCACTAGTTGGAGTATGCTCAGAGCCCAATGAGGATAGAACCCCCATTGTCTCCAGTTTTGCAATCCTATCTTCTGCAGCATGACATAACCTTAAGTGCCAAATATGTTTTGAACTTGAGTTGGTTTTCACCATGGCATTGCATTCATTTAGATCACTTGCATTCATTTTGTGTTTGTCATTATTATCTAAATAATAAAGACCTTCATTCATATAACCTGAACCAACTTATTTCCAAAATAAATATTGCAAACATCATTTATGAATTGAAATTCATAGCCATTTCTAGTCAAACTAGATATAGAAATGATGTTCTTAAAAGAATCAGGTACATATAAAATATTATCCAAACACAAAACATGTCCAAACATGTAAAAAGATTTAGATCTTATGGCTAAAGCTTCAACAGTTGAACCATTGCCAATCCGAACTCTAAAATCTTGAGAACGCAAGCTGCTACTATTTGCTAGTTCCTGCATATCATTAGAAATGTGAGAACTGGCACCAGTATCTAAAATCCAAGCTGTAGATGAACTATGAGTATCATCAGAATCTAAATAACAAGATATGGACATACCTTCTGAAGGTTTATCTTTATTGTCCTTCAGAGAAGCAAGATACTCTGAGCAGTTCCTTTTCCAGTGCCCATCCTTCTGGCAGTGGAAACACTTTCCTTTGCCTCCATCAGCTTTAGTATTCCCTTTCTGTTTATCTATTTTCATGGAAGGACCATGAATCTGAGGTTTCTTTTTCTTATTTCCGTTCTTCTTGTTGGACTTTCCAGCTGAAGAAGATGCAATCAAAGCTACCTCTTTTCCTTTATTGCCCGGCATATTCTTTTGGGCAATAACCAGCTTGTTGAGTAAACTAGTAAGGTGCATTCCTATTTAGTCATATGGAAATTTGTCACAAAATTCCCAAAAGACTCAAGAAGGGACTGAAGGATCAAATCCATTTGTAGTTGGAAATCCATGTTGAAGTCAAGATGTTCCAACAACTCAATCAGCCGAATCATCTTGTGGACATGATCCCCAACATTCTGCCCCTCAGACATCCTCATGCGGAACAGCTGCCTAGATATCTCATACCTAGCATTCCTACTATGCTCACCATACAACTCTTATAGGTGAAGGAGGATCTCACTCGCACTTTGCATGTTCTCATGCCGCTTCTGTAACTCATTACTCATGGAAGCAAGCATGTAACACTTAGCTCTCATATCATGCTCCTTCCCCTTGTCCAAAGTTTCATGTTCCTCTTGAGTGGCCTCTGGAGGTAAGGGACTAGGAACATTTGAATCTAGAACATATCCTATATGTTCAAGGTTCAGGACAAGTTTTAAATTTCTTAGCCAATCAGAGAGATTAGGTCCTGTCAACCTATTGCGATCAAGTATGCTTGCAAGGATATTGGATGGTGGTGGTTATTCTGTGCTCAATATTATCAAAAAATTAACTGCAGAAAATAACCAGATTAATTAGTAAATATATCAAGTAATTAACCAAAATGATTATGGTCTTTTAATCAAATTGGTCATCCCACTAACTTAGCGAATCCTACACTTCCAAAGTAGAAAATGGAAATCCTAGTTGGATGGATTTCTAGTGGGTGATTGAATTCTTATAATTCTATTGATCATCCTCAGGTACATCCGTTATTAGAATTACAATAAACTATAAGTGAGAAACTCCTTGCCCATCACATCTCATATGAGGTTCAATCCTTTACCTGGCCCCTAATGCTCAAAATCTCAAATACATCCATTATTGACTTATCTTGCATTAGTTAAGTTGATCCCATTGAGCCAGTAATTATGCAAATAATTTTAACGTCCTCAGGTACATCTAATATTGGCCACCAAACCATTTACATATTTATAACATCTCATGCTTAACAATTATTCTTAAGAAAATCTCTTAAATTAATTGCATCTTATGCAACTATTTAAAATTTCTTAAAATAATTGCCTCAATGGAGGGCCTATGTTATAATTACTTTAATTGTAGCATTTCCAACTTAATCATTTGTTTGGAAGATTTTATGGTCATCCTAATTACTATTAAAGTCTCACTTTGCACATTATCCATTTAGCATGCATATATCATATAATTGCACACATTCCCATACATCTCATGCATTCATGGATAAGCAGTAAATATGGTATGATCATGGACTTTCTAAGGGATTCAATTCTGAGCCACCAAGAATTGAATCAGGGCATTCCTAGGTGCATTTCATTCATTCATTTTACAAGAGTTGCTGAAGGAGTACATAATCAATACTTGATCTTGAATTCCTCCCACTGGTCCCACCAATGCTCTTGACCTCCTTGAACTTCTTGCAATCCAATATTACATAGTAATCCTTGGCATACCGTGGCGAATTTACAAGAAGTAAATAAATGAAATTACAACCCAAAAATTATTACAACCTTAATAATACATGCCCAAAATAAATTAAAATAAATTAATTAATTTACAATCCCAAATTAACATAAAAGAAATAAATCCAATCACATTGGTCTTTTATAGTCCATGATCATTCATCATGCATATCACTATTTAACAATTAAATAAAACATACATACTTAAATTAAATTGAATATCTTATATTCAACTTAAAAATCAGATTTAAATATGATTCAAACAACTTTAAAAATTCAGATTTGAATCACATTCAAACAACTTTTAAAATTCATATTTGAATCACATTCAAAAAATTTTTAAAATTCTGATTTGAATCAAAATTTATTTGCGTGATTAAAATTCTAATTAAACAATTTAATTAGACATAGGATGAGCTTTTAGATTATACAATAATTGCAAATTAAAAAGCCAAACCTTTGCACCACCCATGAAGCCAAACCATGCGCACCATTGATGGTGTTCTTCAAGCATAGCGCTACACATCCATTGCAACCAGCACTGGATAAATCATCTTATGATAAAAAACACACAATTAAATCATATAATCAACAATCTAAATGGCAAAAATAGTGGCTCTGATACCAATTGAAGGAGCGGAAGCGTGAAAAACATAAGTTTATACCATTGAATTCAAAAATTTTCACCTAGGGTCACATGCATCATGCAAGATTTATTTTTATCTATTTGATTTCAATGATAAACAACATATTAAAACTCTTTTAATATGTTTTTGGATCTATATTTTCCATTTAAGATTTTATAATTAATCAGATTAATTTTAGAACCCTAGATTAAATCAAGAACAAACACACTAACCTGTTGATGCACTGCAGTGTATTTGCGCCTTTGAGATTCATCTTCAGGACACCAGATGTTGTCTCTCTAGCTTGTCCACACCAAGAACACCTATGGCAGCCCTTGAACAGCTTCTAAAGCTTTTTCTATTATTTAGAAAATCAAGTTTTGCCTTTTAAGAGATTAAAGATTTAAACAGAACACTAGAAATGATTTCTAGTATTTTTAATTCAAGAGATTGTTTGCTAATCTCTTGGAATAGATGAGAGATGAAGAGGAAGAGAGAATATGAGTCTCAAGGGTGGCGGCACACAATGGGAGGTAGCAGCTTGTATTTTTATTTTTTCATAACAACACTTATATAGCTAGGTCACCACTTAAACCCTTGCCACATGTCACCCTTTGATTGGTTCTAGGTTTAATTAACCCAATCACATTGTGCCAAGTGTCAAACCTATATTTAATCTTAATTTTAATCATCTTACATGATTAAAAGACATTTGGCAAGCTTATGTGTAATTTCATGTGTCACCATCTCATGGTGCCACATGTCACCCTGTGAAATGACCAAAATGCCCCTGTGTCTTAATTTTGAGTTCTTAACCCAAAATAATTATTTCTCTTCTTCTAATCAATTTATATCAAATATAAATTAATTAATTAATATCTATTCATTAATTTCTCATTAATTAAATTCATATTTAAACACTTAAATATAAATTTAACTTATTCTATACATCCAATAATCTAGATTTGATTTTATGTCATGCTAGGGACTTTGCAATCTAATTGCAAATCAAACCTATTTAATTAATCAATTAAACTCTTTAATTAATTAATTAATTCATATTTAATGTCACACCCTACCCCTCTGTAAGGCATAACATGATCCCGTAGTATACCTAATGAATTATCAACTTCGTCTCCTAATAACCCATTAAATACACTACAAGGGATTTTAAAACTTTTCTTACTTCTTTTTACAGTGGTGAGCACTATTTACAAGTGTTAAAAAAATTTTTGAACTGAAGTGAAATAGCTAACACATTTGAATAATTAACAATTTCTGTAAAAATTTTGGCAGAGTGCCCTCTGTAATTTGAATAAAACAGTTCTTCAAAAACCTGTAAAAAGCACTTCAAATATATTTCTCAATCTCAAACTCCAACATCCAAATCAACACAATAAGTTTCTCAACCTTTGTCTACTCAATCCACAATAATTTTCCAGTGTTTTCAAAAGCTGAGATAAAAGAAATATATCACAATATTTACAAACCAAAATAATTTACAAATTTAGTTTACAACTTTAATGTACAATTTTAATTTACAACTGCTCAAAACCAAGAACACTATATACATATAGTGAACATATATTGTAACACCCTCCCGGTAACCACTCCGTACATCCTACTGTTCCGGTGACCAGTATCGGTCCGGACAGCTAGAATATCCGGAAAAATATTTAAACTAAAGTCAGGAACCATAATTAACTCAAATATTAATAAGAAAAATTTAGTAAAAATTTTAGAAATAAAATACAACCAAGTTAAACGAGCCGGTGCCCTAGCGAGGGGTAAACCAGAGGGAAGTTGCGGTTCTCGCAACGAGGAGCCCTAGACCCGGGGGAAAAATTATAAAATAATTTTTAGGACTCCAGAGAAGGGTTATTGAGGTTCTTATGGCATTAGAATGCCAAGAAAATATTTAGGAAAATTTTTCAATCGGTACAGACAATTTTGGCTCGTTGAGCCAAACGGAGGGCATTTTGGTCATTTCGCCTTCAGAGGTGATTTTTGGCCGACTTGTCCAGCTAAGTAAATAATTAATATGACATAAAATATGAAGAAAAATTACTAAAAATTTAATTGAAATTGAGTAGTGATGAAAAGAAAAGAAAAATCAAAATAAAGCAATTTGTGACATCATAATGATGTCATTTATAAATTACCAACCAATCACAAGCTAATAGGCTTTCTTAAATACTTAAAAGAGACAAAACAAAGACCAAAATAATTAAAAATCCAGTAGCCATCATCCTCCCCAATTGCAGCCGAAATCAAGCCTTGCCCTAAACCTCCATTTTCTTCATTTTCAAGCTTGAAAAACCTCTCAAACCTCACCCCAAAACCCTAAGTCATCTTCACTAAAATTTATCTACACACCCTAAGGAAGCTTTAGGCAGCCAAAAGAGGAAGAAAGAAAGGAGTTTGGGTGGCTGAAAATTCTGCCACTTAAAGGTTAGTGCTATACTTTCACTCTCACTCCTTTAATCCTTGCTAGAGCATCATTTTAAGTTAAGAAATTGTAAGAATTTGAAGTAAATCATATATGTTAGAGTGTCTTCAATTTTCGGCAGCCCTAAGGAAGGATGAGTTTGATTGTTTTAATGAATTTAAAGTGGCTAGAAATGATGTTTAAGGTATGAATATGCATGGATGTTGAACTAGTGTGCTAATTGAGGTTTATGGGTAAATTGAATTGGACATTAGGGTTTTGAGAAGTAAAAATTTACTTGGCTTATGAAACTGTTAAAGAACACTCTAATGGTCAATTAGTGACCATTTGAGGTATGTTGACCATAATATGGACTGAAAAATAGCTTGGCAAAGAGAATGACTATGCTGCCTAGGGACAACAGTAATGATGACTGAGATTTCAGTCCAATTACACAGCCATAACTTTGGCTGTGTTGGTCCAATTGGTGTTTGGCCAATTGGACATGAAACTCGGCTTATAATGGCACATTTTTTCTGAAGAAACCATGCCCAAAAGACCAAAGCAAGAGGACCAAAAGTTGGCCCCAATCCGGACACCCTGCAACAGCACCTACAGAAATGACCAAATGAACAGTAACTTTTCATTTGGCCATAACTCACTGTAGATTTGGTCAATTGACCTGAAATTTTTACAGCAAAAAGTTAAGACATAGACAAACAACTTTTATGAAGGAACCTACCCCAAATTATGACCAGAACAAATTCAAAAATGCAATCACAGTCACTGTTCATGTTACTGTAGATGTGGTAATTTCTGCAGAATGGGAATCCGGCCAGCTGTGGTCTTTGGGCCATATCTGGAGCTACAAAACTCCAAATGGAGTGATTCAAAAAAGGAAATTCAACTAGACAAAATAAGGAACAACTTTCATGTTTGTCATTTCTTCAAATTCTCACTGAAACAGTGCTTAATGGAACAGTAAACATATGCTTCAAAAACTGAAATTTTCTGCCCTCTTGGTTTTAAGTTAGAAATGGTAATGGTGACCAATTCCAACAAGTTTTAAAAGCAAAATGTGGTATGTTGGGAGTGCCAAAACCAATGTACCTAATTTCTACCTAAAATTCAACATTTTAGTTGACCATAGAGGTGAATAGTAACACCGAAACTTGAAATTCAAAGATTGAAGAATTTTAAAGTATCGAATGCCCTAGTATACCTAACAAGATTGGTTTGGATAGTTTGGCATGCCAATAGGGTTCAGTTAGCAGTACTGCACATGGCAATATGCCATTCCGTGATTTCATGGCTTTTAGACATTCTAACTTTGTATTGAGACTTGGCCTTGTGCCTGATGTTATCTGACTTATTAGGCATTACATTTGCCTGCCGGGAGATGCATATGTGACCGATGGTGTGACGGCCCGAGGTACTAGATACCCAGCGCCAATTTACCCGTTATCCAGTCCAGTCGTCTGGTGTAGGTTACTTGGGCAACCAAATGAATGAAAGTGAACAAAGTTAATGAATTAATGTATATACCCATACTAAACAAATGAATCATACACATTTACTACATATTTGTTTTCTTGCTATTTTCTTTTATTTTATTATTGCACCACTAAGCATTATTGCTTAGCGTGTTGCTTTTGCCACGCTTAGGTACTGGAGATACAGATCGTGAGCCCAGTAGACCGCAGACTGGGTGAGTCTATCTGCCGATTACGCTCGATGTCCGTGTCACCTCAACCTGCGATTGCATTGGTAGGACACTAGGTGTCATTTTGACATTTTGTAACTAAATTTTGATTTTCTCATATGAAATTAAACTTGTGTAATGTATATTGATGTTTATGTAAATTATGAAAATTGTATTTGTGAATGGAAAAGTAAATGTTTATTTGTGATTTATATGTGATCATCACATGTGATGGATGAATGAGAATTGAAATTGAAATGTTGAGATCTTGATATTGAGTTTTGTGATGATATTGGAGTTGAGAATGAATGAATTTGTTTATTGGAAGTGTTTTTCACAGGTTCCGAAGAACTGTTTTCTCCATTTTTAGCCGATACTCTGCCGGATTTTCTTTAAAATTTTCGGAACCTCAAATAAATTATGATTTCAATAAATGACTTAAATGAGTTATATTTTACAAGTTATATTCAAAGTTATGATGAAAATTAATTAAGGTATATTAGAGTGTGCCGGTACACCGTGTGGCATTACTTACTCGGTATACTGTACACGGGTACGGGGTATCACATATATTATAATAAAAAATGCAAAATATGGTATACTCAATATACCCGATGATCTCACAATATAGCATTAGCAGCCTAGTCTGCTGCCCTGTCAGTCTGTCTACCTGCGACAGCAATGAAAAGCTATCTCTAAGTAAAATTTACTCAGAGGTGCGCAATAACAATTTGAAATGCGATATATAAATCTTTTATTGACAATTCACAAATCAAATAATTCACAATTCCATTTCACAATTTACAAAGTTCATATAACACAAATTTGATCAAATAACTGAATAATACAGTTTTGCCAATCAATAACACAATTTGATCAAATAACTGAATAATATAGTTTTGCAAATCAATAACACAATTTGATCAAATAACTGAATAATACAGTTTTGTGAATCAATAACACAATTTAGGCCATGACACAATTTTTCCGCACATGCCGTGTTGTACACCATGACAAGACACACTCACCCCAATAATCGAAATCAATGAGGAAGGAAGCTAGCTAAATAATGAGTACTCATCCACACTCACCTCAGACTGACAAGTCAAAGAGGGAGGAACATAATCACACTTATCCTAGACTGATAAGTCAAAGAGGGAGGAATATAATAACAGTGTCATGCCAAGTGTGAATCAAAACAATTCCAAATCACAATATTTAAATTTTTCACACAAACCACAAATCATATTTTATCTCAAAATTTCCATTTGCAAAGTAGGCAACACAATAATTTCCAATAAAATTCCCAAAGCCAAAACAATAAAAAATTATTCATAACTCATTTCTCTGAATAAATTTTCTGGTAAAAAACAGTGAATATAAAAAGTATTGTGCACAAACACAATTTAAAACTATAATGTTGAAATAAATTTTTAAGTAGAAAATAAGAAATCAAAATTATTGTGCACAAAGACAATTTAAAACAATAACATACAAATAATCATAATTTATTTCAATTGAAAAATTCAAAAGAAATAACTATTGTGCACAAACCTCTTATATATGCCTCTTGGCCCTGACTCAGTGTTCCTTACGTTTCTCAATATCTTTTTCAACTGAAACACACAATTTAAAGTGTTTCAGTACTCAATGAATTTGTTTCTAACAATAAAATCCAATATTTAAATTTTCTTCGTACTATTCCCTTCAATTCATTTCATTAGTCAACTTATAATGTGGACCCTTGATGCACTCTAAGTGAGTCAATTCTAATGTTACCAATATGTCACATTTTATAGCCTTTTAGTGTTGGTACATGTTACCAAATTCATTTTCAAGTATATTGCATTTTATTGCAATTTGCTGGATTTTAGTATACTAATTTGACCTAACCGGATGACCTAGTTCCCTCGGTTTTTGGGTTTCGATCAAAACTACAAACTTGTAAGTATATGTCTTATTGCACGCGGGGAAAATTTCAGGTCATTCTAAGTTATGTAGACCAAGTTATGGTAAATCTACCAATGCTGGACAGAATGTACCAAAATGGTAGTTTTAGGTCATTTTTAGGTCACTTTTGGTTCAGCCAGTTTTTGGATCCAAATTTGTGCAAGCTATTTGGCTTGGTTTTGGCCATTTATGGGCTTGGTGTCTTCATAAGAATTGTAGATATATGTCTAAACTATTCATGGTAAAAATTTCAGGTCAATTGGACCTATTTTGAGTGTGTTATGGCCAAAACACTAACTGCTGCCCAAATGGTCAATTTTCAGGCTTTCAAAGCAATAATCCGGATTTGGTCACTTTTCAAGTTACCTTCCAAGCAGAATTTTGGTCAGCTTCCTTCATGAAAGTTGGAACTTTTTGTGCATAGTTTCACCTCCAATTGGTCTCATACAAATTGGAGCCACACACTTAAGGTTCTAAGCCAAAACATACACTACACTGCACATACTCTTCATCACATACCAAATGACACATCCTATGCTTACCAAGTTATTTCCTTCATGCCATTTCTATTTTGTACCATAACATAAACACATTATTATGGAAGCTTATAACCACAATCAATATGCACATTATAGTCCAGAATTTTCTAAGTCCAATTACAAATAATTTAACCACATGACATAGCTCATTTACATGTCCATATTCAAACCTCTATTCACATATACATGCTGCCATAACAAGCACCATAATTCAACAATATAATTCTATAAACCAAACCATTAAACAACACATTTTGGTCTACACTTCAAGTTTTCCGAATTGTACATCCTTTTCAATTAACTTCCAAGCTTCCAAAATCAAGTGTATATCACACATACATTTAGTATACATCATCAAATTTATTCCTACACACATAAACACTTACATTAATACTTTAATCTACCATTTACATGCAAGGATAAACTGCTCTTATTGAATTTCCATGGCTGCCAAAAATGTACCTCTTCATTAACTCATCAAACTTCAAAAATCCTTCCACAATTCAACTACCCATAACATCCATTCAAGGTTTAATGAAACAAGCATCAAAAATACATACTTACCACTTTTGAAATTCTTCAAAACCTCACCAAAACTTGATCTTCTTGCTGCCTATCTACTACCCAAATTGTGTAGAATAACTTTAGTGAAGGGAGCATTGAAGGATCATGGCTTGATCATAGGAAATGGGAGCTCAAAGGTGGGACGGCCATGGAGTTTGGGAGAGGATTTGGAATTCGGCATGAAGAAGATGAACTAGAAAATGAATCATTTAGTGGACATACACATGTCCCTTAATTAGTTTAAACATCCCTTAGTGCTCCACTATAGTTTAATTAAACAATATTATATGTTAAAGTTTTAGTTATTCAAATTATACCCCATTTCTTGCACTATTATTATAATATACTACAATTTTAATTTTCATGATATTTTCAAAGTGTGCTATCACTCATTTTTAATGGACATTGAGGTCAAAAGACAACTCGGGGTGTTAAATGACTACAATGCCCCTGTTCGGGTCGCATTCCCAATTTTTCGGTAACACTGAGTTTTGTCATTTTCTTAATTTCTCGTTTTTCTTTGTACTAATTAATTAATTTTTTTTGATATTTCTAATGATATTTATACTTCAATAAATGTCTATTTAAGTCTTAAAAATATTTTCCAGGGTTCCTCGCGGTCCAGGGCTAGTCAACGGTCCACGCCGCAACTTCCTGGTACGGTTACCCATCGCTATGGTTCTCGGTTCGTTTAACTTGGTTACATTTCATTGCTATTATTTTTCCTTTGTTTTTCTTATCTTTTCTTTTCTTGTATTTCATTATTCTATGTCTCCTCACTAATATTTAAATATAGTTCTAGGCATTCTAACTGACCGGACAAACACTGATCACCGGAGTAGTAAAACGCACTGCCGAACATAGGGGTGTTACATTTAATTACGCGATAACTTGTGCATGTGTGTGACTTACTAGGCTCATCACTAATTGGCAATGAGATATGATATCAACTCTTAATATCATCAGAACTCTTTCTTACCATAAATGATTTCTCTAAATCATTTTATGCTCCTCATAGACCATGGTTAATACCTAGCATAGCATGCCATGGCCACCCAATTAGTAATAAGATTTACCTTAAATGAACCTATAATTATATGTTACCATGCACTGGAATCTTTCTGTTACAAAATCCCAACTCAAGCTGGAGTCACGGTTTATGTCAAACTCAATTTGCTATGAATATTATGTTCTCTTTTAATTCCAGTTCTTGATTAAAAAGATTTTCTCATCAGAAACTCTTTTCTGATTAAATCTATCTGTCCTGGCCAGGAACTTGAAACATCAAGAACAATTAAATGAAGATAGGATTTTATCTCTATTTACTTAGAGGAACAGATTCCATCTTGATCAACACCTACCTCCATATATAACTAGTAGGAGCCAACACATGCCCATATACCCATACACAGTACAAGTATGAAAGCAATATCAAACTCAAACTACCTATATACAAGATAATTGTGCTATCTCAGGTCTAAAGATTATATGCACTGATATGATTTATGACAATACATTGACAAGAGTAAACTCCATGTGCTTGTCATAAGTGTCACTAGTTCGGCCTACTTATCATTTATAAGTGCCTATCATGTTTGTCATATGGCATGAGACTCACCATTCCATCTTATCTATATCTCATATAAATAACTTAGAAATAAACATGAATACAATATTTCTGGATAAGTCATGTCCTTATTATGAAGTATGCTCAATTGTGAACCTATTTATGATACTTTGTACTAGAAATACTATCACTCATATTCTTAACAACTTAAGAATATAATTTCTAACAAAATATCAATGGACCTTTTCTATTACACATAAATATATTATGTAAACGAAAAAGTGGAAATGCCTTTTATTAATAAAAACATGTACAAGATACATACTAAATGATATGCTCTAGGGCATACTACTAACACAAAGTTTCATGTTCCTCTTGAGTGGCCTCTGGAGGTAAGGGACCAGGAACATTTGAGTCTAGAACATATCCTATATGTTCAAGGTTTAGGATAAGTTTCAAATTTCTTAGCCAATCAGATAGATTAGGTCCTGTCAACCTATTGCGATCAAGGATGCTTGCAAGGATATTGGATGGTGGTGGTTGTGGTGTGCTCATTATTATCAGAAAATTAACTGCAAAAAATAACCAGATTAATTAGTAAATGTATCATGTAATTAACCAAAATGATTATGGTCTTTTAATCAAATTGGTCCTCCCACTAACTTAGCGAATTCTACACTTCCAAAGTAGAAAACGAAAATCCTAGTTGGATGGATTTCTAGTGGGTGATTGATTCTTATAATCCTATTGATCATCCTCAGGTACATCCATTATTGGAATTATAATAAACTATAAGTGAGTAACTCCTTGCCCATCACATCTCATGTGAGGTTCAATCCTTTACCTAGCCCCTAATGCTCAAAATCTTAGGTAATCCATTATTGACTTATCTTGCATTAGTTAAGTTGATCCCATTGAGCCAGTAAAAATGCAAATAATTTTAATGTCCTTAGGTACATCCAATATTGGCCACCAAACCATTTACATATTTATAACATCTCATGCCTAATAATTATTCTTAAGAAAATCTCTTAAATTAATTGCATCATACGCAACTATTTAAAATTTCTTAAAATAATTGTCCCAATGGAGGGCCCATGTTATAATTACATTAATTATACCATTTTTAACTTAATCATTTATTTGGAAGATTTTGTGGTCGTCCTAATTACTATTAAGGTCTCACTTTGCACATTATCCAATTAGTATGCATATATCATATACTTGTATACATTCCCTTACATCTCATGCATTCATGGATAATAAATATGGTATGATCATGGACTTTCTAAGGGATTCAATTTTGAGCCACCAAGAATTAAATCAGGGCATTCCTAGGTGCATTTCATTCATTCATATTACAAGAGTTGCTGAAAGAGTACATAATCAATACTTGATCTTGAATTCCTCCCACTGGTCCCACCAATGCTCTTGACCTCCTTGATCTTCTTGCAATCCAATTACATAGTAATCCTTGGCATACTAAGGCGAATTTACAAGAACTAAATAAATGAAATTACAATCCAAAAATATTACAACCTTTATAATACATGCCTAAAATAAATTAATTAATTTACAACCCAAAGAAACATAAAAGAAATAAATCTAATCACAATGGCCTTTTATAGTCCATGATCATCCATCATACATATCACTATTTAACAATTAAATAAAACATACATACTTAAATTAAATTGAATATCTCATATTCAACTTAAAAATCTAGATTTGAATATAATTCAAACAAATTTAAAAATTCAGATTTGAATCACATTCAAATAAATTTAAATATTCAGATTTGAATCACATTCAAATAAATTTAAAAATTCAGATTTGAATCACATTCAAACAAATTTAAAAATTCATATTTGAATCAAAATTTAATTGTATAATTAAAACTCCTAATTAAACACTTTAATTAGTCATGGGCCTCATTATGGGCCTTGGGACCAAGCCCTTAAACAAACCCAAATAGCCATGCGCATGGTTGAATGAATCAAACCATGAGCACCACGGTGTCATTCATCAAGCCGCCACCTTTGTCATTGCAATCAGCAATGATTTAATCATCTCATGATCAAATCACACAATTAAATCATATAATCAACAATCAAAATAGCAAATATAGTGGCTCTGATACCAATTAAAGGAGCAGAAGCATGAAAAACATAAGTTTAGATCATTGAATTCAAAAATTTTTCATTAAGGGTCACATGCATCATGTAAGATTCATTTTTATCTATTTGATTTCAATGATAACAGCATATTAAAACTCTTTTAATATGTTTTTTGATCTATATTTGCCATTTAAGATTTTAGAATTAACATATTAATTCATTAGAACCCTAGATTAGATCAAGAACAAGTGCACTAACCTTTTTGATGCACTGCAGTGCGTTTAGCACCTTTGGGATGCTCTTAGGACACCAGATATTGTCCCTCTAGCTTGTCCACACCAAGATCACCAATGGCAGCCCCTTGAACAACTTCTAAAGCTTTTTCAATCAATTATAAAATCAGGTTTTGCCTTTTGAGAGACTACAGATGTAAATAGGACACTAGAAATAATTTCTAGTATTTTTAATTGAAGAGATTGTTGGCTAATCTCTTTGAATTGATGAAAGATGAAGAAGATGAGAAGAAGAACACTCCAAGGGTGGAGGCACCAAGAGAATACAGCAACTTGTATTTTTTGTTCTTTCATCCTTACACTTATATAGCTAGGTCACCATTTAAAACCCTTGCCACATATCACCTTCTGATTGGCTCTAGGTGTAATTGACCCAATCACATTTATGCCAAGTATCAAACCTATATTTAATCCTGACTTTGATCATCTTATATGATTAAAAGACATATGACAAGCTTATGTGTAGTGCCATGTGTCACCATCTCATGGTGCCGTATGTCACCCTGTGAAATGACTAAAATATCACTGTGTCTTAATTTTGAGTTCTTAACCCAAAATAATTATTTCTCTTCTTTTAATCAATTTATATCAAATATAAATTAATTAATTAATGTCTATTAATTAATTTCTCATTAATTAAATTCATATTTAAACACTTTAAATATAAATTTAACTTATACTATACATCCATTAACCTAGATTTGGTTTCAAGCCATGCTAGAGACTTTGCAATCTAATTGAAAACCAAACCTATTTAATTAATCAATTAAACTCTTTAATTAATTAATTAAGTCATATTTAATTTGGTGATTACTTGTGTATGTGTGTGACTTACTAGGCTCATCACTAATTAGCAATGAGACATGATATCAACTCTTAATATCATCAGAACTCTTTCTTACCATAAATGATTTCTCTAAATCATTTTATGCAGCTCATAGACTATTGTTAACACCTAGCATAGCATGCCATAGCCACCCAATTAGTAATAAGGTTTACCTTAAATGAACCTATAATAATGTGTTACCATGCATTAGAATATCTCTGTTACAAAATCCCAATTCGAGCTGGAGTCATGGTTTATGTCAAACCCCATTTGCTATGAATATTATGTTCTCTTTTAATTCCAGTTCTTGATTAAAAAGATTTTTCTCATCAAAAACTCTTTTCTAATTAAATCTATTTGTCCTGGCCAGAAACTTGAAATATTAAGAATAATTAAATGAACATAGGATTTTATCCCTATTTACTTAAGATAATAGATTCCATCTTGATCAACACCTACCTCTATATATAACTAGTACGAGCCAACACATGCCCATATACTCATACACAGTACAAGTATGAAAGCAGTATCAAACTCAAACCACCTATATACAAGATAACTGTGCTATCTCAGGTCTAAAAATTATATGCACTGATATGATTTATGACAATGCATTAATAAGAGTAAACTCCATGTGCTTGTCATAAATGTCACTGGTTCGGCCTATTTATCATGTATGAGTGCCTATCATGTTTGTTATATGGCATGAGACTCACCATTACATCTTATTTACATCTCATATAAATAACTTAGGAACAAACATAATTACAATCTTTCTGGATAAGTCATATCCTTATTGTGAAGTATCCTCGATTGTGAACCTATTTATGATACTTTATGCTAGAAATACTGTCACTCACATTTTTAACAACTTAAGAATAGAATTTCTAACAAAATATCAATGGACCTTTTCTATTACACATAAATATATTATGTAAACATAAAAGTGGAAATGCCTTTTATTAATAAAAATATATAGAAGATACATATTAAATGATATGCTCTAGGGCATAATACTAACAAGTTGTGGGGTTCCGACATCAGCATTTCTCTGAGCTGATCTCATAGGCTTTGAACTTAGAAAGAACTGAAAAGGAAGGATCAGTTAAGAAGAGTGCACAAGAGAAAGAGAAGATTGAAAAGGCCACTGATCAAGCACCTGAAAGTGGTTCTGGGAAGAGAAAGAATTTTGGTGGATTCAACTCCCATAAATTTGGCAGAGGCAGATTTTCTGGCCAGAGACCACCCCGATCTGGTCAGCCAGCAGACACCCAGAGGGGCATTATTAGTCCATCAATGTGAGACTTGTGGCAGAACACATGGTGGGGTGTGCTTCAAAGCCACAGGTGCATATTTTAACTGTGAAGGGACCGGACATTTTACAAAAGATTGTACCAGTCCACGCCACTCTGGACCATTCTCCACATCAGAGGGATCGACCCAAGCCTCTACACAGAGGGGTTCACAGCCAGCTAGCAAAGGCAGAGGTAGAGGTAGGGGTAGTACCCCCAGGAAGTCAGAGCACAGTAAATCAACTTGAGCAAGCTTCAGCTAGAGTGTATAAAATGAGATAGCGAGAAGTGGCTGAGACTTCAGACATTGTTGCTGGTACCTTCTCCACCTTTAATCAAGATGTACTTGTGTTATTTGATCCGAGTTCTATTCACTCTTATGTGAGTGCTAGCATCATTGATTGTCTTGATTTTCTGTGTGTGAAAATGGATTTTGAAGTGCTAGTAATAAGTCCTTTGGGACAAGAGGTCAGGGTAAATAGAATTTATAGAGATTGTCCTTTAGTGATCCAAGGACATACTTTTTTGTCTGATATGATTGAAATGCCCTTCAGAGATTATGATATTATTTTGGGCATGGATTGGTTAGCCAGGCATCATGCCATGATTGACTATAGACTGAAGACAATCACTTTTGATCTCTCTCAGTACGGTGATGTGGTAATATATGGGGAGAGGCAGTTATTCCCATCAAACATCATTTTGGCTACACTAGCCAGAAAAATAATCAGAAAGGGCTATGAAGCATACTTGGCATATGTGGTAGACACTCAAGTGGGGAGTCTAGCAATAGGGGACATTCCGGATGTGTTCCCAGATGAGCTACTAGGATTACCTCCGAAAAGAGAAGTACAGTTTGATATTGATGTTATGCCTGGTGTGGATCCAATCTCTATAACACTTTACAGAATGGCATCAGCAGAACTAAAAGAATTGAAAATACAGTTGTAAGAGTTACTTGATAAGGGCTTTATTCGCCCTAGTGTGTCACCTTGGGGAGTGCCAGTGTTGTTTGTTAAGAAGAAAGATGGCACTCTCCACTTGTGTATTGATTATTGACAGTTGAATAAGGTAACAATAAAGAGCAGATATCCGTTGCCCCGCATTAATGACCTGATTAATCAATTAAAAGGTGCAGCTGTGTTCTCCAAAATTGATTTGAGATTGGGTTAGTATCAACTGAAGGTGTAAGAGCAGAGTATCCCAAAAACTGCTTTCAGAACTCGATATGGCCATTATGAGTTCCTGGTTATGCCATTCGGGTTAACTAATGCTCCAGCTGCTTTTATAGACTTAATGAACACTATCTTCAGGCCATACCTAGATCAGTTTCTAGTGGTATTCATTGATGACATATTGGTCTATTCTAAGAGTGTAGAGGAGCATGATAGACATCTGTGGATTGTGCTACAAATTTGAGGGAGAAACAGCTATATGCCAAATTGTCAAAGTGTGAATTTTGGCCAACAAAAATTTCTTTCTTGGGGCACATAGTATCGGTAGAGGGTACTAAGGTAGACCCCAGCAAGATTGAAGCTATCTTTAATTAGAAGCCACCCAGGAATGTCACAGAAATTTGCAGTTTTCTAGGTTTAGCTGGATATTATCGTCGGTTTGTAAAAGGATTCTCTATGTTGGCTTCTCCATTTACTAAGCTGTTTCGGAAAGATGTGAAATTTCAGTGGACGGATAAATGCCTGCAGAGTTTTGATGAACTGAAAAGATGTTTGAGACAGAGGAGATGGTTAAAGCTGATAAAGGACTATGATTGTCTAATAGACTACCAACCAGGGAAAGCTAATGTGGTGGCTGATGCCTTAAGTCGTAAAACTATGGCAAGTCTAAGAGTTTCTCCTTTGTCGATGGTGCATGAATTAAAAGCACTACATGCCAGCTTAGAGGTTAATGATGAGGGACAGACAGTAGTTGCATGGTATGTACAGCCAGTGTTGATTGATCAGATTAAAATGGCTACACAGAATGGCAAGAAATATTAGAAATTGATGAAGAAAGCTTAGGATGGCAAGAAACCTGAATTCTCTGTGAAAGATAATGGCTTACTGCTACACCAGGGCAAGATGTGCGTTCCTAATGATATTGACTTGAGACAAATCATTATGAGGGAAGCACATGAGTCTCCTTTTGCTATGCACCCTGGTGGCACTAAAATGTATAGAGGGCTAAAGGAACACTATTGGTAGATGGTTATGAAAAAGGGATGTAGCTGCTTTTGTCTCCAAATGCCTAACTTGTCAGTAAGTGAAGGTAGAACATTAAGTCCCAGCTAGTTTACTACATCCATTGCCAGTACCTGAGTGGAAATGGGAAAGGATAACTATGGATTTTGTGATGGGACTTCTGAGGACACAGAAGAGCCATGATGCAGTATGGGTCATAGTGGACAGATTGACCAAGTCTGCTCATTTTTTGCCAGTTCGGATAGACTACAGTCTAGAGAGATTAGCTAAATTGTACATTAATGAGATAGTGAGACTGCATGGAGTGCCAGTATCGATTGTGTCATACAGAGATCCTTGGTTCACTTCTAGATTCTGGGGTAGTCTTCAGAGAGCCCTAGGAACTAGATTGAACTTCAATACGGCATTTCACCCATAGACAAATGGCCAGTCTGAGAGGGTAATTCAGATACTGGGGGATATGCTTCGGGCTTGTGTAATTGAGTTTGAAGGTAATTGGGATACACACTTGTCACTGATTGAGTTTGCTTACAATAACAGCTACAAATCAAGCATTGGGATGCCTCCATATGAAGCTTTGTATGGCAGAAAGTGCAGAACTCCCCTGTTTTAGGATGAAGTGGGTGAAAGAAAAATGATTGGACCAAAAATTGTATAGCAGACAGAGGAAAAGATTAGACTAATCAGAGATCGACTCAAGGCTGCGTCAGACCGTTAGAAGTCCTACATTGATTTAAAGAGGAGGGATATTGAATATGTAGTGGGTGATAAATTATTCCTCAAGGTTTCCTCTTGGAAGAAAATTATGAGATTTAGTAGAAAGGGGAAACCGAGTCCTCACTTCATTGGAACATATGAGGTTCTGGAAAGATTGGGTCCTCTGGCATATCGATTGGCATTACCTCCAGAGTTAGAGAAGATACATAATATCTTTCGTCTATCCATGTTGAGAAGGTATAGATCAGACCCATCTCATATACTATTAGTAGAAGAGATTGAAGTGAATTCAGACCTCACATATAAGGAAGAACCCATTGAGATTCTGGCATATAAGGTGAAGCAACTGAGAAACAAGCAGATACCACTGGTAAAAGTGCTGTGGAACCATCATTCAGGCCAGGAAGCGTGAAAAGCACATGAGAAGACAGCACCCATAGCTGTTCAGAGACTGATGCCAGGTGAAATTTCGAGACGTAATTTATTTTAAGAGGGGGGGGGGGGGCAGAGAATTGTAACACCCCGCTATGCATAGCCTGGTATATTTCACTATTCCGTTAACCTGTGTCGGTCCGAATAATTAAGAGAATTAGAACTAAGTTTAAGTCACTTAGAAAAGCCCTGAACAAGAATAAATAGTAATTACCAGAAGGTTAAGTAGAAATAGAAAAACAAAGCATAAAAGGTTAAATGAGCCGGGGTTCACAGCGATGGGTGACCTTACCGGAAAGTGACTACGAGGTCAGTTCTAACCCTAATTTTGAATGGGAAATTGTGACACCGTAGTCCTAAGAAATGTTGCGAACCTATTGAAAAAGAGAAAATCATAGAAAAGAGTTGATAAGTAGGTTAAATAATTAGGTCAAGGTTCCGGAAGAAATACCGAATTATTTGCAAACCGGATTAGATCAGCGAGGGGAAAATTGGTCAATTCACCCCTAGAGGTATCTCATGACCTAACTTTCCAATAAAA
Organism: Hevea brasiliensis; assembly: GCF_030052815.1. NCBI lineage: Eukaryota > Viridiplantae > Streptophyta > Magnoliopsida > Malpighiales > Euphorbiaceae > Hevea > Hevea brasiliensis. Next base: position 73,847,246 of record NC_079495.1, on the reverse strand, counting down.
TCAAAGAAATGAAAATTTTGGAATATAGAAATAGATTAAAGAACTATGGAAAAATAAAGGAAAAAGGAAAAAAGAAAAAAAAAAACGGATTTATGACCTCACATTGGTGACTTCATACACGATGTCAAAAATAAATATTAATTAGTTACAAATTGACTAAGTCAAATATAAAACATAAAAACACAAATTTGAAAAAAATAAAATCATTTTTCCCACCCCATGGCCGGCACTCATTTTCTTCCTCTCACCCTTTATTTTTTTTTTCCTCCATTAAAGTTTGGTTTCAAGCTTTTTAAACCCCCAAAATCCCCATAAATTCCCCCTTTATTTTTTTATTAAAGCTTACTTTGGCAACTTGAAAAGAAGCTTGATCAAGAAAAGAAAGGAGAAAAGTGAAGCAATTGAAGAATTGAAATTTAAAGAAACGTTAGTAAGCTAAACTTGAAATTTCTAGTTAATTTGTTGTGTTTATAGTTGATTAAACTTAGAAATTATGGAAAATGGAAACAAAACAAACTTGTGTGACTAATTGTGAATTTTGGCCAGCCTATATGGGAGTTGAAATTGTTTGAGTTTGATGAAATTAAAGTGATATAAAATTGTAATTAAGTGTGTAGAACATAGTGAGATACTTTATTTGCATTAAGTGAATGAATTACAAAATTTGGGTTCTTTAGTTCTTGAAATTGGGGAAAAATTAGAGGAAATGGTCAATTGATGCAATTGACCCTAATTGAGGTTAAAAATGGTCAATTGGGACCAATTGAGATGTGTTGGAATGAGTAGAAATGCAATTTAATTCGGATTGGAGAGTGTTCACCTTTGAGCAGTATGACCTAAATTTCTGGCCACCCAACTGGTGTGAGGCCAGTTGGACATGAAAGTAGACACATAATGAGACAATTTTCATGAAGAAACCATGCCTAGAAAATGACATTAAGATAGTGAACAATTAGGTCAAATCCGGGTAATGCACACTGCCACTGTACAGAAATGACCAAATGAACAGTTCATTTGACCATAAGTTGGTGTAGGAAGGTCCAAATGACCTGAATTTTATACCGATGGAAAACTGAGAAATAGCACTACAACTTTTATGAAGAACACAAACCCAAATTCTGAAGGAGCGGAAGCATGGAAAACACAAGTTTATATCATTAAATTCAAAAATTTTCACCTAAGGTCACATGCATCATGCAAGATTTATTTTTATCTATTTGATTTCAATGATAAACAACATATTAAAACTTTTTTAATATATTTTTGGATCTGTATTTGCCATTTAAGATTTTAGAATTAATCAGATTAATTTTAGAACGCTAGATTAAATCAAGAACAAGTGCACTAACCTCTTGATGCATTATAGTGTGTTTGGCACCTTTGGGATTCGTCTTTAGGACACCAGATGTTGTCCCTCTTGCTTGTCCACACTAAGATCACCTATGGCAGCTCTTGAATAGCTTCTAAAACTTTTTCTATTAATTAGAAAATCAAGTTTTTCCTTTTAAGAGATTAAAGATGTAAATAGGACACTAGAAACAATTTCTAGTATTTTTAATTCAAGAGATTGTTTGCTAATATCTTGGAATTGATGAGAGATGAAGAAGAAGAAGAGAGCATGGGAGCCTCAAGGGCAGCAGCACAAAGGGAGGTAGCAGCTGATTATCATTTTGTTCTTTCATCCTTACACTTATATAGCTAAGTCACCACTTAAAACCCTTGCCACATGTCACCTTCTAATTGGCTCTAGGTTTAATTGACCCAATCACATTGTGCCAAGTGTTAAACCGATATTTAATCTTAATTTTAATCATCTTACATGACTAAAAGACATTTGGCAAGCTTATGTGTAGTATCATGTGTCACCATCTCATGGTGCCACATGTCACCCTGGGAAATGACCAAAATGCCCCTGTGTCTTAATTTTGAGTTGTCAACTCAAAATAATTATTTCTCTTCTTCTAATCAATTTATATCAAATATAAATCAATTAATTAATCTTTATTAATTAATTTCTCATTAATTAAATTCATATTTAAACACTTTAAATAAAAATTTAACTTATACTATACATCCAATAATCTAGATTTGATTTCAAGTTATGCTAGGAACTTTGCAATCTAATTGCAAACCAAACCTATTTAATTAATCAATTAAACTCTTTAATTAATTAAATAAATCATATTTAATTTGGTGATTACTTGTGTATGTGTGTGACTTACTAGGCTCATCACTATTTGGCAATGAGATATGATATCAACTCTTAATATCATCATAACTCTTTCTTACCATAAATGATTTCTCTAAACCATTTTATACACCTCATAAACCATAGTTAACACCTAGCATAGCATGCCATGACAGCTCAATTAGTAATAAGGCTTACCTTAAATGAACCTATAATCATATGTTACCATGCACTAGAATCTCTCTGTTATAAAATCTCAACTCAAGCTGGAGTCATGGTTTATGTTAAACCCCATTTGTTATGAATATTATGTTCTCTTTTAATTCCAGTTCTTGATTAAAAGATTTTCTCATCAGAAACTCTTTTCTGATTAAATCTATCTGTCCTGGCCAGGAACTTGAAACATTAAGAACAATTAAATGAACATAGGATTTTATCCCTATTTACTTAGAGGAACTGATTCCATCTTGATCAACACCTACCTCCATATATAACTAGTAGGAGCCAACACATGCCCATTTACCCATACACAGTATAAGTATGAAAGCAGTATCAAACTCAAACCACCTATATACAAGATAACTATGCTATCTCAGGTCTAAAGATTATATGCACTGATATGATTTATGACAATACATTGACAAGAGTAAACTCCATGTGCTTGTCATAAGTGTCACTAGTTCGACCTACTTATCATGTATAAGTGCCTATCATATTTGCCATATGGCATGAGACTCAACATTCCATCTTATTTATATCTCATATAAATGACTTAGGAACAAACATGAATACAATATTTCTAGATAAGTCATGTCCTTATTGTGAAGTATCCTCGATTGTGAACATATTTATGATACTTTGTACTAGAAATACTGTCACTCATATTCTTAACAACTTAAGAATAGAATTTCTAACAAAATACCAGTGGACCTTTTCTATTACACATAAATATATTATGTAAATGGAAAAGTAGAAATTCCTTTTATTAATAAAAACATGTACAAGATACATACTAAATAATATGCTCTAGGGTATACTACTAACAATCTCCCACTAGCACTAGAGCCATTCATTACAATATCTTAGACCCATCTTCTCAAGATGTCGGTCTAGTTGAGTCTGTGACATAGGCTTAGTGAATGGATCAGCTGGATTTTCAGCTAATGCTATTTTCTGCATAGCTACATCGCCTCGTCCAACTATTTCTCTGATAATGTGGTAGCGCCTTTCTATGTGTTTGGATTTCTAGTGAGACCGGGGTTCCTTAGCCTGTATAACTGCTCCATTGTTGTCACAGTGAAGTGGAACTACTGGCTCAATGGAAGGAACTACTGCATGTTCTATCATGAACTTCTTTATCTAAACAGCTTCCTTTGCAGCATCTAATGCAGCAATATACTCAGCCTTGGTAGTGGAATCTGCAGTCGTGCTCTGTTTGGAACTCTTCCAACTGACTGCACCTCCATTAAAAAAGAACACATACTCAAAGGTAGACTTTCTATCATCGATATCTGATTAGAAATCAGAATCAGTATAACCATCCAATTGCAAGTCTCCACCTCCATAAATCAAGAATAAATCCTTAGTTCTTCTTAAGTACTTAAGGATATTCTTGTGACTATCGATGTTCCAAACCTGGATTGGATTGATACCTACTAGTCAAACTAACAGCATATGCGATATCCGGCCTAGTACACAACATTGCATACATCAAACTTCCAATAGCCGAAGCATATGTAATCCTAGCCATTTTATCTCCTTCTTCAGGTGTCTTTGGAGACATCTCTTTAGAAAGGTGGATACCATGTCTCACTGGCAACAATCCTCTCTTGGAATCAAGCATGTTAAACCTGTTTAACACCTTTTTCAAGTATAGACTTTGGGATAAACCAATTACTCTTTTTGCTCTATCTCTATAGATGCGAATCCCAAGAATATAGGTTGCCTCCCCTAAGTCTTTCATGGAGAATGTATTTGATAACCATACCTTTACAGTTGTCAACATACCTGTGTCATTACCCATCAACAGTATGTCATCAACATATAAGACAAGAAAAGTGATAGCACTGTCACTAACCTTCTTATATACACATGGCTCATCCTCATTTTCGATAAAACCAAATGACTTAATGGCTTCATCAAAACGGATGTTCCAACTCCTCGAAACTTGTTTCAACTCATAAATGGATCGCTTTAGCTTGCATACCTTGGAACCATCTTGGGATTCAAAACCCCTAGGTTGTTCCATGAAAATGTTTTCTTCAATGTATCCATTAAGAAAAGCTGTTTTGATATCCATCTGCCAAATCTCATAATCATAGTATACAGCTATTGCTAATAGAATCCTAATTGATTTAAGCATGGCAACAGGTGAGAAAGTCTCCTCATAGTCGATTCCTTGCCTTTGGCGAAACCCTTTTGCTACTAGCCTTGCCTTATAGGTCTCTACCTTTCCATCAGAGCCAATTTTCTTCTTGAAAACCCATTTGTTCGCTATAGGTACTATACCTTCAGGTGGGTCAACAAGATCCCAAACTTGATTCTTATACATGGAATCAATCTCGGGTTTCATAGCATCAATCCATTTTGAAGAGTCCATATCTGATATAGCTTCTTCATAGGTAAGTACTTCTTCATGAGTAGACAACTCTTGGTCTTCTTCATGAAGGAAACCATATCTTACTAGTGGGTGAGATACCGTGGTTGTTCTACGAGGAACAGCTGTAGATGTTTCATTAACAGGTGTAGGTTGACTGGATGGATCTATATCCATCTGATCTGTTAGTTGGTCAGAATTCTCTAATTCTAACTTTATTTGCCTTCCTTTGACTCCTTCTTGAACAAACTGTTGTTCAAGAAATGTGGTATCTCTACTTATCACAACCTTTTTGTGAAGTAGGCAAATAAAAATAATATCCAAAACTATCTTTTGGATATCCAACAAATCGACCATTTTCTGACCTGGTTTCTAATTTATCAGTGTTCAGCTTTTTGATGTAAGCTGGACAACTCCAAATCTTAACATGCTTAAGACTTGGTTTTCTTCCATGCCATATCTCATAAGGTGTGGAAGAAACTGATTTTGATGGAATCCTATTCAGAATATACAAAGCTGATTCTAATGCAAATCCCCAAAAGGAGATTGGCATATTAGTATAGCTCATCATACTACGTACCATATCCAATAGGGTACGATTTCTCCTTTCAGATATAACATTCAGCTGTGGTGTTCCTGGAGGAGTCAGCTGGGAAACAATGTCGTGCTCTCTCAAGTATTCATCAAATTCAGTACTCAAATATTCACCTCCACGAACTAATCGAAGAGCTTTAATACTCTTTCCTGTTTGATTTTCTACTTCAGATTTAAATTCTTTGAACTTTTCAAAGGATTCATGTTTGTATTTCATCAAATACAAATACCTAAACCTTGATTTATCATCAGTAAAGGTAATAAAATAATGAAAACTGCCTCTAGCCATTTCCTTAAATGGACCACATACATCACTATGTATTAGCTCTAAAATATTTTCAGCCCTTAGCCCTTGTCCAACAAAGGGTGATCTAGTAATTTTGCCCTGAAAGCAAGATTCACAAGTTGGAGTAGGCTCATAGCCCAATGAGGATAGAATCCCCATTTTCTCCAATTTTGCAATCCTATCTTCTGTAATATGACATAACCTTGAGTGCCAAATATATTTTTAACTTGAGTTGGTTTTCACCATGGCATTGCATTCATTTAGATCACTTGCATTCATTTTGTGTTTGTCATTATTATCTAAATAATAAAGACCATCATTCATATAACCCAAACCAACATATTTATTTCCAAAATAAATATTGCAAATATCATCTATGAACTGAAATTCATAGCCATTTCTAGTCAAACTAGATATAGAAATGATGTTCTTAAAAGCATCAGGTACATATAAAATATTATCCAAACACAAAACATGTTCAGACATATAAAAAGATTTAGATCATATGGCTAAAGCTTCAATAGTTGAGCCATTGCCAATCCAGACTCTAACATCTTGAGAACGCAAGCTGCTACTATTTGCTAGTTCCTGTATATCATAAGAAATGTGAGAACTAGCACCAGTATCTAAAACCCAAGCTGTAGATGAACTATGAGTATCATCAGAATCTAAATAACAAGATATGGACATACCTTCCGAAGGTCTATCCTTCTTGTCCTTTAGAGAAGCAAGATACTCTGGGTAGTTCTTTTTCTAGTGCCCATCCTTCTGGCAGTGGAAACACTTTCCTTTGCCTCCATTAGCTTTAGTCTTCCCTTTCTGTTTAGCTATTTTCTTGGAAGGACCAGGAATCTAGGGTTTCTTTTTCTTCTTGTTGGACTTTCCAGTAGAACTTAAATAAATGAAATTATAACCCAAAATTATTACAACCTTAATAATACATGCCCAAAATAAATTAAAATAAATTAATTAATTTACAATTCCAAAGAAACATAAAAGAAATAAATCAAATCACATTGGTCTTTTATAGTCCATGACCATCCATCATGCATATCACTATTTAACAATTAAATAAAACATATATACTTAAATTAAATTGAATATCTCATATTCAACTTAAAAATCCAGATTTGAATATAATTCAAAGAAATTTAAAAATTTAGATTTGAATCACATTCAAACAAATTTAAAAATTCATATTTGAATCACATTCAAACAACCTTAAAAATTCATATTTGAATCACATTCAAATAATTTTTTAAAAATTCAGATTTGAATATTATTCAAACAACTTTAAAAATTCATATTTGAATATGATTCAAACAACTTTAGAAATTCATATTTGAATCACATTCAAACAACTTTAAAAATTCAGATTTGAATCACATTCAAATAATTTTTAAAATTTTGATTTGAATAAAATTTAATTGTGTGATTAAAACTCTAATTAAATAATTTAATTAGACATAGGATGTGCTTTAGATCATACAACAATTGCAAATTAAAAAGCCAAACCTTGCACACACCATGGGAGGAGCCAAACCATGAACACCCATGGTGCACTCCACCATGCCACCACCTTGTTCATTCCAACCAGCAATGAATTGATCAACTTTTGATCAAATCACACAATCAAATCTCATATTGAATAATCTAAAAGGCAACTATAGTGGCTCTGATACCAATTGAAGGAGCGGAAGCATGAAAAACACAAGTTTATATTATTGAATTCAAAAATTTTCACCTAGGGTCACATGCATCATGCAAGATTTATTTTTATCTATTTGATTTCAATGATAAACAACATATTAAAACTCTTTTAATATGTTTTTGGATCTGTATTTGCCATTTAAGATTTTAGAATTAATCAGATTAATTTTCGAACCCTATATTAAATCAAGAACAAGTGCACTAATCTCTTGATGTACTGCAGTGTGTTTGGCACCTTTGGGATGCATCTTTAGGACACCAGATGTTGTTCCTCTAGCTTGTCCATACCAAGATCACCTATGGCAGCCCTTGAACAGCTTCTAAAGCTTTTTCTATTAATTAAAAAATCAAGTTTTGCCTTTTAAGAGATTAAAGATGTAAACAGGACACTAGAAATAATTTCTAGTATTTTTAATTCAAGAGATTGTTTGCTAATCTCTTGGAATTGATGAGAGATGAAGAAGAAGAGAGAATGGGAGCCTCAAGGGTGGCGGCACAAAGGGAGGCAGCAGCTGATTATCATTTGTTCTTTCATCCTTACACTTATATGGCTAGGTCACCACTTAAAACCCTTGCCACATGTCACCTTCTGATTGGCTCTAGGTTTAATTGACCCAATCACATTGTGCCAAGTGTCAAACCTATATTTAATCTTAATTTTAATCATCTTACATGATTAAAAGACATTTGACAAGCTTATGTGTAGTACAATATGTCAACATTTCATGGTGCCACATGCCACCCTGGGAAATGATCAAAATGCCCCTGTGTCTTAATTTTGAGTTTTCAACCCAAAATAATTATTTATCTTCTTCTACTCAATTTATATCAAATATAAATCAATTAATTAATCTTTATTAATTAATTTCTCATTAATTAAATTCATATTTAAACACTTTAAATATAAATTTAACTTATACTATACATCCAATAAACTAGATTTGATTTCAAGTCATGCTAGGGACTTTGCAATCTAATTCCAAACCAAACCTATCTAATTAATCAATTAAACTCTTTAATTAATTAATTAAATCATATTTAATTTGGTGATTACTTATGTATGTGTGTGACTTACTAGGCTCATCACTAATTGACAATGAGACATGATATCAACTCTTAATATCATCAGAACTCTTTCTTACCATAAATGGTTTTTCTAAACCATTTTATGCACCTCATAGACCATGGTTAACACCTAGCATAGCATGCCATGGCCACCCAATCAGTAATAAGGTTTACCTTAAATGAACCTATAATCATATGTTACCATGCACTATAATCTCTCTGTTACAAAATCCCACCTCATGCTGGAGTCATGGTTTATGTCAAACCCCATTTGCTATGAATATTATGTTCTCTTTTAATTCCAGTTCTTGATTAAAAGATTTTCTCATCAGAAACTCTTTTCTGATAAATCTATCTGTCCTGGCCAGGAACTTGAAACATCAAGAACAATTAAATGAACATAGGATTTTATCCTTACTTACTTAGATGAACATATTCCATCTTGATCAACACCTACCTCCATATATAACTAGTAGGAGCTAACACATGGCCATATACCCATACACAGTACAAGTATGAAAGCAGTATCAAACTCAAACCACTTATATACAAGATAACTATGCTATCTCAGGTCTAAAGATTATGTGCACTGATATGATTTATGACAATACATTGACAAGAGTAAACTCCATGTGCTTGTCATAAGTGTCACTGGTTCGACCTACTTATCATGTATAAGTGCCTATCATGTTTGCCATATGGCATGAGACTCACCATTCCATCTTATTTATATCTCATATAAATAACTTGGGAACAAACATGAATACAATCTTTCTGGATAGGTCATGTCCTTGTTGTGAAGTATCCTCGATTATGAACCTATTTATGATACTTTGTACTAGAAATACTGTCACTCATATTCTTAACAACTTAAGAATAGAATTTCTAACAAAATATCAATGGACCTTTTCTATTAGACATAAATATATTATGTAAATGGAAAAGTGGAAATGCCTTTTATTAATAAAAACATGTACAAGATACTTACTAAATGATATGCTCTAGGGTATACTACTAATAAATTCTGACCATAACTCATTCAAAAAGTGAGCTGCAATCAGCATACCAAAACTGCCAGAACCAAGAAAGTGCCCAGAATTCTGGGGTTGAACTAATCCGGCCAGCCTTAGAAAAATGGCCATATCTTGGGCTACAAAACTCCGAATGGAGTGATTCAAAAAGAGAATTAAAGCTAATACAATACGGAAAAATTTTGATGAAGAACACTTAGCCAAATTCCCACAGTAACTAGACCAATGGAACAGTGCAAAATAGGGGACCAAAACTAAAAAATTGAAATTTCTCTTAGGAAACTTAGAAATTGAAATGGCAACTAAGGCTAACAAATTTGGTGCCCAAAATGTGGTAGGTGGGTGTAATTGGAATCCACCTATCTATTAAGCATGAGAAAGTCAATATTTTGACTTGAATAGTACCATGAATAGTAACCTCGAAATGTAAAATTTAGAGAATATTGTTTTAAGCCCATGTACAGATACAATTAAATAAATATGTAATAAATTATTGAAATTATTATGAGTTATGACACTGAAACACTGTAATTTACGTGTTTCAGTTGAAAAAGACTTGGGAAAAGATAAGGAACATTGAGTCAAGGTCTAGAGGCGACTAAAATCAGGTTTGTTCATAATAAACCTTATTTAAGCATTTTCTCATTGAAAATTTGATTTAGTATGCATTATGAAATTTCTGTGTTAATTATGAGTTTAAGAACTTCGGTATTGCCACTTTATGAATGAACATGTGATTTTGGAAATTGATTGGATTTTGCATGCAATATTTGAATAAATTGCTTTAAATTGATTTCTGATTCACACTTAGCATGACAGTACCATATTGTTCCTCCTCCATTTATGGGGTTGAGATCGATTATTTTCCTCCCTCTCTGGCTTACTAGTTGAGGTCGAGATCAGATGAGTACTTATTAGCTAGCTAGCCACCTCCCTCATTGATTTCGATTAGTGAGGTTATAGATTGCTTTATCGTGGTGCGTAACACGGTATTGATTGAAAATTTTGTATCATGACTTAAGTTGTGTATGAATTGGTAACACTGTGTTTATGAAATTATTTGACAAAATTGGATTATTAATGTGATTTGAAAATGGTGAAATGAGATTGTGAAATGATTGAATTATTATTTGTCCATAAATATTTTATTTACAGTATTTTAAATTTTTATTATGTACCACTGAGTAAATTATACTCAGTGATAGCTTCTTTTGCTGTCGCAGATAGGGGAAAGGTAAAAGCAGCAGAGTGAGCTGCAAAATTGGCAAGGACTGCACTGATTTTTGGTACGGGTATTATTTATAACCTTGTAATTATTTTGATGTAAATAACTTATTGTCATATGTATTGATATAAAACTGAGTAGTTGTATAGTAAATGTGTATTAATATTATTTTTGGATTTCTTCTTGTAAATTCAATCTTGTATGTGTAAATTAATTTTAATGAAATACTATGTTGATGAAATCATGAATTATTTTGAGATATTTTGCTGAGAATTTTGAATGGAAATTTTGAGTTGAATTTTGAAAGTTGAGTAAAATTGTGCTGATTTAAGATTATTTGGAGGTTAGAATTTATGAAGTGCTTTATTGGAAGTGTTTTTCTACTGGCCTAAATTTTTTGTTTTTCTCAATTACAGTCAGCACTCAATTACAGCAGCACAACCACAGCCCCCAGCCCGGCAATATGAGAAATTGGTGAAGTTTGGGGCTATAGAATTTAAGGGAACTATGGATCCGCTAGAACCAAAACAGTGGTTAGAAAAGGATGGAACATGTATTCAGGAAACTACAGTGTACTGAAGAGTTGAAGTTTGAGTATTCCATTTTGTTATTGCAAGGGGATGCATATGAATGGTGGAAAACCATCCCCCACAGCCTGGTAGAGCCTCCAATCCTTACCTGGTTAAACTTCTTGAGGCAATTCAGGTAGAAATGGGTCCCTGATGCTTTTGTGGATATGAAGTTACAAGAATTCTTGAGTTTGAAATAAGGGGACAGAACCATGCAGAGTATGAGAGAGACTTCTCTCGGCTGAGCCATTATGTTGGAAGCCTGATTGCCACCCCTAGAGATCGATGTAAGCAGTTTGAGGATGGGTTAAGGCTTAATCTGAGAATTCAAGTTGTGGGGTTCTGACATCAGAATTTCTCTGAGCTGATCTCACAGACTTTGGACTTAGAAAGAATTGAAAAGGAAAGATCAGTTAAGAAGGGTACACAAGAGAAAGAGAAAACTGAAAAGGCCACTGATCAAGCACCTGAAAGTGGTTCAGGGAAGAGAAAGAATTTTGGGGGATCCAGCTCTCATAAATCTTGCAGAGGCAGATTTTCTGGCCAGAGACCACCCTGATCTAGTCAGCAGACCTAGCAGACACCCAGAGGGGCATTATCAGTCCGTCAATGTGAGACTTATGGCAGAACACATGGTGGGGTGTGCTTCAAAGCCACAGGCGCATGTTTTACCTATGAAGGGACCGGACACTTTGCAAAAGATTATACCAGTCCACGCTGCTCTGGACCATCTACCACATCAAAGGGATCGGCCCAAGCCTCTACACTGAGGGGTTCACAACCAGCTAGCAGAGGCAGAGGCAAAGGTAGAGGTAGGGGTAGTGCCCCCTAAAGTCAACGCACAGTAAATAAGCCTAAGCAAGCTCTAGCTAGAGTGTATACAATGAGACAGCGAGAAGAGGCTGAGAATTCAAACATAGTTGCTAGTACCTTATCCACCTTTAATCCAGATGTACTTGTGTTATTTGATCCGGGTTCTACTCACTCTTATGTGAGTGCTAGCATCATTGATTGTCTTGATGTTTCGTGTGTGAAATTGGATTTTGAGGTGCTAGTAACAAGTCCTTTGGGATAAGAGATCAGGGTAAATAGAATGTATAGAGATTGTCCTTTGGTGATCCAAGGACATACTTTTTTGTCCGATCTGATTGAAATGCCCTTTAGAGATTATGATATCATCTTGGGCATGGATTGGTTAGCCAGGCATCATGCAATGATTGACTGTAGACTGAAGATAGTCACTTTTGGTCTCCCTCAGTACGGTGATGTGCTAATATATGGGGAGAGGCAGTTATTGCAATCAAACATCATATCGGCTGTACTGGCCAGAAAAATGATTAGAAAGGGGGTGTGAAGCATACTTGGCACATGTGGTAGACACCCAAGTGGGGAGTCTAGCAATAAGGGACATTTCTACTGTATGTGACTTTCCGAATGTGTTTCTGGATGAGCTCCCAAGATTACCTCTGAAAAGAGAAGTGCAGTTTGAGATTGATGTTATGCCTGGTGTGGATCCAATCTTCATAACACCTTACAGAATGGCACTAGCAGAACTAAAAGAATTGAAAATACAATTGCAAGAGTTGTTTGATAAGGGCTTTATTCGCCCTAGTATGTCATCTTGGGGAGCGCTAGTGTTGCTTGTTAAGAAGAAATATGACACTCTCAGCTTGTGTATTGATTATCGATAATTGAATAAGGTGACAATAATGAATAGATATCTGTTGCCCCACATTGATTACCTGTTTGATCAACTAAAGGGTGCAGCTGTGTTCTCCAAAATTGATTTGAGATTGGGTTATTATCAACTGAAGGTGCAAGAGCAGAGTATCCCAAAAACTGCTTTCAGAACTCGATATGGCCATTACGAGTTCCTGGTTATGCCATTCAGGTTAACTAATGCTCCGGCTGCATTTATGGACCTGATGAACACTATCTTCAGGCCATACCTAGATCAGTTTGTGGTGGTATTCATTGATGACATATTGGTATATTCTAAGAGTGTATAGGAGCATGATAGACATCTGCAGATTGTGCTACAAACTTTAAGGGAGAAACAGCTATATGCCAAATTGTCAAAATGTGAATTTTGTCTAATAGAAATTTCTTTCTTGGGGCACATAGTATTGGCAGAGGATATTAAGGTAGATCCTAGCAAGATTGAAGCTATCCCTATTTGGAAGCCACCCAGGGATGTCACAGAAATTTGCAATTTTCTAGGTTTAGCTAGATATTACCGCCGGTTTGGGAAAGGATTCTCTATGTTGGCTTCTCCACTGACCAAGCTGCTTCGGAAAATATGTGAAATTTTAGTGGATGGATAAATGCCAGCAGAATTTTGATGAACTTAAGAGATGTTTGACTGAAGCTCCAGTCCTAACTTTACCTACCCCAGGTAAAGAATACACAGTTTATAGTGATGCTTCTCACAATGAGTTAGGCTATGTACTGATGCAAGATCGGAATGTTATTACATATGCATCACGCCAGCTGAAACCACATGAGAGGAACTATCCGACACATGACTTAGAGCTTGCTGCCATTGTATTTGCTCTGAAGATCTGGCGATATTATCTGTATGGGGAGAAGTGTTACATCTACATAGATTACAAGAGCTTGAAGTACTTGGGCACCCATAAAGAATTGAATTTGAGACAGTGAAGATGGTTAGAGCTGATAAAGGACTATGATTGTCTAATAGATTACCAACCAGGGAAAGCTAATGTGGTGGCTGATGCCTTAAGTCGAAAGACTATGGCAAGTCTAAGAGTTTCTCCTTTGTCCATGGTGTATGAATTGAAAGCACTGCATGCCAGCATAGAGGTTAATGATGAGGGATAGATAGTAGTTGCATGGTATGTACAGCCAGTGTTGATTAATCAGATTAAAATGGCCGCACAGAATGATAAGAAATATCAGAAATTGATGAAGGAAGCTCAGGATGGCAAGAAACCTAAATTCTCTATGAGAGATGATGGCTTACTGCTACACCAGGGCAAGATGTGCGTTCCTAATGTTGTTAACTTGAGACAAATCATTATGAGGGAAGCACATGATTCTCCTTTTGCTATGCACCCTGGTGGCACTAAAATGTACAAAGGGCTAAAGGAACACTATTGGTGGATGGGTATGAAAAGGGATGTAGATGATTTTGTATCCAAATGCGTAACTTGTCAACAAGTGAAGGTAGAACATCTAGTCCCAGCTAATTTACTACATTCATTGCCAGTACCTGAGTGGAAATGGGAAAGGATAATAATGGATTTTGTGATGGGACTTCTGAGAACACAGAAGAGCCATGATGCAGTATGGGTCATATTGAAAGAACGGAAGCATGAAAAACACAAGATTATACCATTGAATTCAAAAATTTTCACCTAGGGTCACATGCATCATGCAAGATTTATTTTTATCTATTTGATTTCAATGATAAACAACATATTAAAACTCTTTTAATATGTTTTTGGATCTGTATTTGCCATTTAAGATTTTAAAATTAATCAGATTAATTTTAGAACCCTAGATTAAATCAAGAACGATTACACTAACCTCTTGATGTGCTGCAGCGTGTCTGCGCCTTTGAGATTCGTCTTCAGGATACCAGATGTTGTCCCTCTAGCTTGTCCACACCAAGAACACCTATGGCAGCCCTTGAACAGCTTCTAAAGCCTTTTCTATTAATTAGAAATTCAAGTTCTGCCTTTTAAGAGATTAGAGATGTAAACAGGACACTAGAAACAATTTCTAGCGTTCTTAATTCAAGAGATTGATGGCTAATCTCTTTGAATTGATGAGAGATGAAGAGAAATAGCTGGAGAGGCTCAAAGTGGCGTGACAATTGAGAGGAGAGGCTGCTGGTTATGTTTTCTTTTCATAACCACACTTAAATAGCTAGGTTAACACATTAAACCCTAGCCACATGTCACCTTTTGATTAGCTCTAGGTTTAAGTGACCCAATCACATTGTGCCAAGTGTCAAACCTATATTTAATCTTGATTTTAATCATCTTACATGATTAAAAAACATTTGGCAAGCTTATGTGTTATGCCATGTGTCACCATCTCATGGTGCCACGTGTCTGCTTGTGAAATGACCAAAATGCCCCTGTCTTAATTTTTATTTATAAACCCAAAATAATTATTTTCTTCTTCTAATTAATTTATATCAAATATAAATTAATTAATTAATCTCTATTAATTAATTTCTCATCAATTAAATTCATTTTTAAACACTTTAAATATAAATTTAACTTATATTATACATCCAATAATCTAGATTTGGTTTCAAGTCATGCTAGGGACTTTGCAATTTAATTGCAAACCAAATCTATTTAATTAATCAATTAAACTCTTTAATTAATTAATTAAATCATATTTAAATAGGTGATAACTTGTGTATGTGTGTGACTTACTAGGCTCATCACTAATTGGCAATGAGACATGATATCAACTCTTAATATCATCAGAACTCTTTCTTACCATAAATGATTTCTCTAAATCATTTTATGAACCTCATAGACCATGGTTAACACCTAGCATAGCATGCCATGGCCACCCAATTAGTAATAAAGTTTACCTTAAATGAACCTATAATCATATGTTACCATGCACTAGAATCTCTCTGTTACAAAATCCCAACTCAAGCTGGAGTCATGGTTTATGTCAAACTCCATTTGCTATGAATATTATGTTCTCTTTTAATTCCAGTTCTTGATTAAAAGATTTTTCTCATCGAAACTCTTTTACGAATAAATCTATCTGTCTGGCCAGAACTTGAAACATCAAGAACAATTAAATGAACATAGGATTTTAACTCTATTTACTTAGAGGAACAGATTCCATCTTGATCAACACCTACCTCCATATATAACTAGTAGGAGCCAACAGATGCCCATATACCCATACATAGTACAAGTATGAAAGCAGTATCAAACTCAAACTACCTATATACAAGATAACTGTGCTATCTCAGTCTAAAGATTATATGCATCGATATGATTTATGACAATACATTGACAAGAGTAAACTCCATGTGCTTGTCATAAGTGTCACCGGTTCGCCTACTTATCATTTATAAGTGCCTATCATGTTTGTTATATGGCATGAGACTCACCATTCCATCTTATTTATATCATATAAATAACTTGGGAACAAACATGAATACAATCTTTCTGGATAAGTCATGTCCTTATTATGAAGTATCCTCGATTGTGAACCTATTTATGATACTTTGTGCTAGAAATATTGTCACTCATATTCTTAACAACTTAAGAATAATATTTCTAACAAAATATCAATGGACCTTTTCTATTACACATAAATATATTATGTAAACGGAAAAGTGGAAATGCCTTTTATTAATAAAATATGTACAAGATACATACTAAATGATATGCTCTAGGGCATACTACTAACAATCTCCCACTAGCACTAGAGCCATTCATTACAATATCTTAGACCTATCTTCTCAAGATGTCGGTCTAACTGAACTTGTGACAAAAGCTTAGTGAATGGATCGGCTGAATTTTTTAGCTGATGTTATTTTTCTGCATGGCTATATCGCCTTGCCCAACTATATCTCTGATAATGTAGTAGTGCCTTTCTATGTGTTTGGATTTTGGTGAGACCTTAGTTCCTTAGCCTGTAATGACTGCTCCATTGTTGTCACGATGTAATGGGCTAACCGCGACTCAATGGAAGGAACTCTGTAAGTTCTGTCATGAACTTCTTCATCCAAACAACTTCCTTTGCGACATCGATGCGAGAATATACTCGACCTCGATGAGTGGAATCTGCGATCGTGCTCTATTTGGAACTCTTCCAACCGATCGTACCTCCATTACAAATGAACACATATCCAGTAGACTTTCTATCATCGATATCCGATTGGAAATCGAATCGGTATAACCATCCAATTGCAAGTCTCCACCTCCATAAATCAAGAATAAATCCTTAGTTCTTCTCAAGTACTTAAGGATATTCTTGTGACTATCGATGTTCCAAACTGGATTGGATTGATACCGCTAGTCAAACTAACGAGATATGCGATATCCGCCTAGTACACAACATTGCATACATTAAACTTCCAATAGCCAAGCATATGGAATCTCGCCATCTTATCTCTTTCTTCGGTGTCTTTAGAGACATCTCTTTAGAAAGGTGGATACCATGTCTCACTGGTAACAATCCTCTCTTGGAATCAAGCATGTTAAACCTCTTTAACACCTTTTCCAAGTATAGACTTTGGGATAAACCAATTATTCTTTTCGCTCTATCTCTATAGATGCGAATCCCAAGAATATAGGTTGCCTCCCCTAAGTCTTTCATGGAGAATGTATTTGACAACCATACCATTATAGTCGTTAACATACCGTATCATTACCCATCAACGATGTCATCCACATATAAGACAAGGAAAGTGATAGCACTGTCACTAACCTTCTTATATACACATGGCTCATCCTCATTTTTGATAAAACCAAAAGATTTAATGGCTTAATCATAACGGTTGTTCCTTCTCCTCGAAGCTTGTTTCAACCCATAAATGGATCGCTTTAGCTTGCATTCCTTGGAACCATCTTGGGATTCAAATCCCTTAGGTTGTTCCATGAAAATGTTTTCTTCAATGTATCCATTGAGAAAAGCTGTTTTGACATCCATCTGCCAAATCTCATAATCATAGTATGCAGCTATTGCTAATAAAATCCTAATTGATTTAAGCATGGCAACAGGCGAAAAAGTCTCCTCATAGTCTATTCCTTGCCTTTGGCGAAACCTTTTCGCTACTAGCCTTGCCTTATAGGTCTCTACCTTTCCATCAGAACCAATTTTCTTCTTGAAAACCCATTTGTTCCCTATAGGTACAATACCTTCAGGTGGGTCAACAAGATCCCAAACTTGATTCTTATACATGGAATCAATCTCAGATTTCATAGCATCAATCCATTTTGAAGTGTCTATATCTGATATAGCTTCTTCATAGGTAAGTGGATCATCTCCATGATCTACTTCTTCATGAGTAGACAACTTTTGTTCTTCTTCATGAAGAAAACCATATCTCATTGGTGGGTGAGATACCCTGGTTGTTCTACGAGGAACAGCTGTAGATGTTTCATCAATGGGTATAGGTTGACTAGATGGATCTATATCCATCCAGTGCATTGGTTAGTCGAAATTCTCCAATTCTAACTCTATTTGCCTTCCTTTGCCTCCTTCTTGAACAAAGCATTTGTTCAAGAAATTTGGCATCTCTACTTATCACAACCTTTTGTGAAGTAGGCAAATAAAAATAATATCCAAAACTATCTTTTGGATATCCAACAAATTGACCTCTTTCTGATCTGGTCTCCAATTTATCAGTGTTCAGCTTTTTGATATAAGCTGGACAACCCCAAATCTTAACATGCTTAAGACTTGGTTTTCTTCCATGCCATATCTCATAAGGTGTGGAAGAAAGCGATTTTGATGGAATCCTATTCGAATATATAAAGTGATTCTAATGCAAATCCCTAAAAGGAGATTGGCATATCAGTATAGCTCATCATACTACGTACCATATCCAATAGGGTACGATTTCTCCTTTCAGATACACCATTTAGCTGTGGCGTTCCTGGAGGAGTCAGCTGAGAAACAATGCCATGCTCTCTCAAGTATTCATCAAATTCAGTACTCAAATATTCACCTCCACGATCTGATCGAAGAGCTTTAATATTCTTTCCTGTTTGATTTTCTACTTCAGATTTAAATTCTTTGAACTTTTCAAAAGATTCATGTTTGTATTTCATCAAATACAAATACCCAAACCTTGATTTATCATCAGTAAAGGTAATAAAATAATGAAAACCCCTTCTAGCCATTTCTTTAAACGGACCACATACATCACTATGTATTAGTTCCAAAATATTTTCAGCTCTTAGCCCTTGTCCAACAAAGGGTAATCTAGTCATTTTTGCCTTGAAGGCAAGATTCACAAGTTGGAGTAGGCTCAGAGCCCAATGAGGATAAAATCCCCATTTTCTCCAATTTTGTAATCCTATCTTCTGCAACATGACATAACCTTAAGTGCCAAATATATTTTGAACTTGAGTTGGTTTTCACCATGGCATTGCATTCATTTAGATTACTATACTCTGGCCAGTGGAAACACTTTCTTACTGACAATGGAAACACTTTCCTGTTGGCAATGGAAACACTTTCCTGTTGGCAGTGGAGACACTTTCCTTTGCCTTTATCAGCTTTAATCTTCCTTTTCTGTTTAGCTATTTTCTTGGAAGGACCAGGAATCTGAGATTTCTTTTTCTTATTGCGCTTCTTCTTGTTGGACTTTCCAGTAGAAGAAGATGCAATCAAAGCTACCTCTTTTCCTTTATTGCCCGGCATATTCTTTTGGGCAATAACCAGAATGTTGAGTAATTCAGCTAAGGTGCATTCATGTTTATTCATATGGAAATTTGTCACAAAATTCCCAAAAGACTCGAGGAAGGGAGAAGGATCAAATCCGTTTGTAGTTGGAAATCCATGTTGAAGTCAAGATGTTCCAAGCTGCTCAATCATCGAATCATCTTGTGGACATGATCCCCAACATTACATCCTTGGACATCCTCATACGGAATAAGCTGTTTAGATATCTCATACCTAGCATTCCTGTGTGCTCACCATACAACTCTTGTAGGTGAAGGAGGATCTCACTGCACTCTGCATGTTCTCATGTTGCTTCAGAACTCATTACTCATAGAAGCAAGCATGTAACACTTAGCTCTCATATCATGCTCCTTCCACTTGTCCAAAGTTTCATGTTCCTCTTGTGTGGCCTCTGGAGGTAAGGGACCAGAACATTTGAATCTAGAACATATCCTATATGTTCAAGGTTCAGGACAAGTTACAAATTTCTTAGCCAATCAGCAGATTAGGTCCTGTCAACCTGTTGTGATCAAGTATGCTTGCAAGGATATTGGATGGTGGTGGTTGTTTTGTGCTCATTATTATCAGAAAATTAATTGCAGAAAATAACCAGATTAATTAGTAAATGTATCATGTAATTAACCAAAATGATTATGGTCTTTTAATCAAATTGGTCCTCCCACTAACTTAGCGAATCCTACACTTCCAAAGTAGAAAAGCGGAAATCCTAGTTGGATGGATTTCTAGTGGGTGATTGAATTCTTATAATTCTATTGATCATCCTCAGGTACATCCATTATTGGAATTACAATAAACTATAAGTGAGCAACTCCTTGCCCATCACATCTCATGTGAGGTTCAATCCTTTACCTAGCCCCTAATGCTCAAAATCTCAGGTACATCCATTATTGACTTATCTTGCATTAGTTAAGTTGATCCCATTGAGTCAGTAATTATGCAAATAATTTTAATGTCCTCAGGTACATCCAATATTGGCCACTAAACCATTTACATATTTACAACATCTCATGCTTAACAATTATTCTTAAGAAAATCTCTTAAATAAATTGCATCTTGTGCAACTATTTAAAATTTCTTAAAATAATTGCCCCAATGGAGGGCTTATGTTATAATTACTTTAATTATACCATTTCCAACTTAATCATTTGTTTGGAAGATTTTATAGCCATCCTAATTACTATTAAGGTCTCACTTTGCACATTATCCATTTAGCATGCATATATCATATAATTGCATACATTCCATACATCTCATGCATTCATGGATAAGCGATAAATATGGTATGATCATGGACTTTCTAAGGGATTCAATTAGCCACAAAGAATTGAATCAAGGCATTCCTAGGTGCATTTCATTCATTCATTTTACAAGAGTTGCTGAAGGAGTACATAATCAACACTTGATATTGAATTCCTCCCACTGGTCCCACCAATGCTCTTGACCTCCTTGAACTTCTTGCAATCCAATATTACATAGTAATCCTTGGCATACCAAGGCGAATTTACAAGAACTTAAATAAATGAAATTACAACCCAAAAATTATTACAAACTTAATAATACATGCCCAAAATAAATTAAAATAAATTAATTAATTTACAATCCCAAAGAAACATAAAAGAAATAAATCCAATCACATTGGTCTTTTATAGTCCATGATCATCCATCATGCATATCACTATTTAACAATTAAATAAAACATACATTCTTAAATTAAATTGAATATCTCATATTGAACTTAAAAATCCAGATTTGAATATGATTCAAATAAATTTAAAAATTCAGATTTGAATCTCATTCAAACAAATTTAAAAATTCAGATTTGAATCACATTCAAACAACTTCAAAAATTCAGATTTGAATCACATTCAAACAATTTTAAAAATTCTGATTTGAATCACATTCAAATATTTCTTAAAAAATCAGATCTGAATTTTATTGAATCAATTTTAAAAAATCAGATTTAAATATGATTCAAACAACTTTAAAAATTCAGATTTGAATCAGATTCAAACAACTTTTAAAATTCAGATTTGAATCACATTCAAACAATTTTTAAAATTCTGATTTGAATCATAATTTAATTGTGTGATTAAAACAACTAATTAAACACTTTAATTAGTCAAAGAATAGGCCTTAGATCATACAACAATTGCAGAATTAAAAGCCAAACCTTGAACCACCCAAGGAACCATTGTTGCCGCCACCAATGGTGGCTTCACCATGTGTGTCGCCACATCTCACGATCCAACCAGCAATGAATCTCTTGATCTCATGATCAAACACACAATTAAATTATATAATCAACAATCTAAATGGCAAATATAGTGGCTCTGATACCAATTGAATGAACGGAAGCATGAAAAACACAAGATTATACCATTGAATTCAAAAATTTTCACCTAGGGTCACATGCATCATGCAAGATTTATTTTTATCTATTTGATTTCAATGATAAACAACATATTAAAACTCTTTTAATATGTTTTTGGATCTGTATTTGCCATTTAAGATTTTAAAATTAATCAGATTAATTTTAGAACCCTAGATTAAATCAAGAACGATTACACTAACCTCTTGATGTGCTGCAGCGTGTCTGCGCCTTTGAGATTCGTCTTCAGGACACCAGATGTTGTCCCTCTAGCTTGTCCACACCAAGAACACCTATGGCAGCCCTTGAACAGCTTCTAAAGCCTTTTCTATTAATTAGAAATTCAAGTTCTGCCTTTTAAGAGATTAGAGATGTAAACAGGACACTAGAAACAATTTCTAGCGTTCTTAATTCAAGAGATTGATGGCTAATCTCTTTGAATTGATGAGAGATGAAGAGAAATAGCTGGAGAGGCTCAAAGTGGCGTGACAATTGAGAGGAGAGGCTGCTGGTTATGTTTTCTTTTCATAACCACACTTAAATAGCTAGGTTAACACATTAAACCCTAGCCACATGTCACCTTTTGATTAGCTCTAGGTTTAAGTGACCCAATCACATTGTGCCAAGTGTCAAACCTATATTTAATCTTGATTTTAATCATCTTACATGATTAAAAACATTTGGCAAGCTTATGTGTTATGCCATGTGTCACCATCTCATGGTGCCACGTGTCACTCTGTGAAATGACCAAAATGCCCCTGTGTCTTAATTTTGAGTTCTTAACCCAAAATAATTATTTTCTTCTTCTAATTAATTTATATCAAATATAAATTAATTAATTAATCTCTATTAATTAATTTCTCATCAATTAAATTCATATTTAAACACTTTAAATATAAATTTAACTTATATTATACATCCAATAATCTAGATTTGGTTTCAAGTCATGCTAGGGACTTTGCAATTTAATTGCAAACCAAATCTATTTAATTAATCAATTAAACTCTTTAATTAATTAATTAAATCATATTTAAATAGGTGATAACTTGTATATGTGTGTGACTTACTAGGCTCATCACTAATTGGCAATGAGACATGATATCAACTCTTAATATCATCAGAACTCTTTCTTACCATAAATGATTTCTCTAAATCATTTTATGAACCTCATAGACCATGGTTAACACCTAGCATAGCATGCCATGGCCACCCAATTAGTAATAAAGTTTACCTTAAATGAACCTATAATCATATGTTACCATGCACTAGAATCTCTCTGTTACAAAATCCCAACTCAATTTGAGTCATGGTTTATGTCAAACTCCATTTGCTATGAATATTATGTTCTCTTTTAATTCCAGTTCTTGATTAAAAGATTTTTCTCATCGAAACTCTTTTCAATAAATCTATCTGTCTCTGCCAGAACTTGAAACATCAAGAACAATTAAATGAACATAGGATTTTAACTCTATTTACTTAGAGGAACAGATTCCATCTTGATCAACACCTACCTCCATATATAACTAGTAGGAGCCAACAGATGCCCATATACCCATACATAGTACAAGTATGAAAGCGAGATCAAACTCAAACTACCTATATACAAGATAACCAGATTTATCTCAGTCTAAAGATTATATGCACTGATATGATTTATGACAAAACATTGACAAGAGTAAACTCCATGTGCTTGTCATAAGTGTCACTGGTTCGGCCTACTTATCATTTATAAGTGCCTATCATGTTTGTTATATGGCATGAGACTCACCATTCCATCTTATTTATATCATATAAATAACTTGGGAACAAACATGAATACAATCTTTCTGGATAAGTCATGTCCTTATTATGAAGTATCCTCGATTGTGAACCTATTTATGATACTTTGTGCTAGAAATATTGTCACTCATATTCTTAACAACTTAAGAATAATATTTCTAACAAAATATCAATGGACCTTTTCTATTACACATAAATATATTATGTAAACGGAAAAGTGGAAATGCCTTTTATTAATAAAATATGTACAAGATACATACTAAATGATATGCTCTAGGGCATACTACTAACACATAGTGGACAGATTGACCAAGTCTGCTCATTTTCTGCCAGTACGGATGGACTACAGTCTAGAGAGATTGGCTAAATTATACATTGATGAGATAGTGAGACTGCATGGAGTGCCAGTATCGATTGTATCAGACAGAGAT
This sequence comes from Hevea brasiliensis, assembly GCF_030052815.1. NCBI lineage: Eukaryota > Viridiplantae > Streptophyta > Magnoliopsida > Malpighiales > Euphorbiaceae > Hevea > Hevea brasiliensis. The sequence continues at coordinate 73,822,983 of NC_079495.1, read as the reverse complement.
CCTAGGTTCACCTCTAGATTCTGGGGTAGTCTTCAGAGAGCCCTAGGAACTAGATTAAACTTCAGTATGGCATTCCACCCACAGATAGATGGCCAGTCTGAGAGGATAATTCAGATACTGGAGGATATACTTCGGGCTTATGTAATTGAGTTTGAAGGTAGTTAGGATACTCACTTGCCACTGATTGAGTTTGCTTACAACAACAGCTACCAATCAAGCATTGGGATGCCTCCATATGAAGCTTTTGTATGGCAGAAAGTGCAGAATGCCCTTGTGTTGGGATGAAGTGGGTGAAAGAAAAATGATTGGGCCAGAAATTGTACAGCAGACAGAGGAAAAGATTAGACTAAACAGAGATTGACTCAAGGCTGCATCAGACCGTTAAAAGTCCTACATTGATTTAAAGAGGAGGGATATTGAATATGCTGTGGGAGATAAAGTATTCCTCAAGGTTTTCCCTTGGTAGAAAATTATGAGATTTGGCAGAAAGGGGAAACTGAGTCCTCGCTTCATTGGACCATATGAGGTTCTGGAAAGAGTGGGTCCTCTAGCATATCAATTGGCATTTCCTCCAGAGTTAGAAAAGATACATAATATCTTCCATGTATCCATGTTGAGGAGGTATAGATCGGACCCATCTCATATAGTACTAGTAGAAGAGATTGAGGTGAATCCAGATGTCACATATAAGGAAGAACCCATTGAGATTCTAGCATATGAGGTGAAGTAACTGAGAAACAAGTAGATACCACTGGTAAAAGTGCTGTGGAACCATCATTCGGGCCAGGTAGCTACTTGGGAGTGTGAAAAGGACATGAGAATATAGCACCCATAGCTGTTCAGAGACTGATGCCAGGTAAAATTTTAAGGGGGGGGGGGAGAATTGTAACACCCCTATATGCATAGCCTGGTATATTTTACTATTCTAGTCACCAGTGTCGGTCTAGACAATTAGGAGAATTAGAACTAAGTTTAAGTCACTTAGAAAATCCCTGAACAAGAATAAATAGTAATTACTAGAAGGTCAAGTAGAAATAAGAAAAACAAAGCATAAAAGTTTAAATGAGCTGAGGGTCACAGCGATGGGTGACCTTACTGGGAAATGTAACACCCCTATTTGCATAGCCTGGTAAATTATACTGTTCCGGTGATCGGTGTCGGTCTGGACAATTAAGAGGATTAGAACTATGTTTAAGACATATAGAAAAGCCTTGATCGAAAATAAATTGTGATTACTAGATGGAAAAGTAAAAATAAGAAAAACAAAGCATAAAAAGTTAAATCAGCTAAGGGTCACAGTGATAGGTAACCTTACCGGGAAGTGACTGTGAAATTAGTACTAACCCGAATTTTGAACCGGAAAATGTGACGCTGTGGTCTTAAGGACTTTTGCAAACACAGTGGAAAAGAGAACATCACGGAAAAGAATTTTTAAGTAGGTCAAATAATTAGGTCAGGGATCAGGAAGAAATATCGAATAACTTGCATACTGGATCAGACCGGCGAGGGGCAATTTGGTCAATTCACCCCTAGAGGTGATTCCTGACCTAACTTTCAAATAAAATCGAAGAAATGAAAATTTCAGAATAGCAAATTAAATTAAAGAACTATGGAAAATTAAAGAAGAATAGAAAAAGAAAAGAAAAAATGGATTATTACATCATCATCTTACCTCATGCATGATGCAATAAAAACAATTTTAATTAATCAAAATTTGACTAAGTCAAAAGCAAGATAAATACTAAAAATTAAAAGAAAAAAAAAAAGGTCTTCTTCCTCCATCAAGTGCTGTCTAAGCCTCTCACTCCTCTCTCTCATTTTCCATTTTTTTTCCACCATTGAAGCTCATTTAAAGCTTCTTAAAACCCAAAATTCAGCCATAGAATTTGAAGAATTCTTAACTAAAACTTGTATTTGGGCTTTGATAAGAAGATTTATGGAGGAAGAAAGGAAGAAATTGGAGAGCTTAAGAAGATTAAAAGATTCCACATAAGGTTAGTAAAGATGTTCTTAATTCCCTCTTTAAATTTACTTTTGAACATATATTTTGAATTAAAATTGGTAAAAATTAAAACAAATCAAATATGGAGGACTAATTGTGAAATTTGGCCAACCTTTGGGGGAGTTGAAATTGGTTGAGTTTGATGAAATTAAAGGGGTCTAGAAGTGTAACTAAGTGTATAGATTTTGATTATGTACTTTAAATTCATTAATTGAATGAATTGTGTAAGTTAGGGTTCTTGGCACTTAGAGTTTGGGAGAAAAATTATAGAAAATGGTCAATGGATGCAAATGATCTTAATGAAGGTTAGAAATGGTCAAATGGGACCATTTGTGGTGTGTGTGAATTGATAGAACCAAATTGCAATTCGGATTGGTTAGTGTTCATATTCTGATAGCTTACCTAGGTCCCTTTCAGGGACCAAAACTGAAATTCTGCTAACCCAATTGGTGTGAGACCAATTGGTAATGAAATTGGACACATAAAGACACAATTTTCATTTAGAGACCATGCCCAAAAAGTGACTCTAAGTTAGTGAACAATTAGGTCAAATTCAGATAGTATGCACTGCCACTATACAAAAATGACTAAATGAATAGTATTTTTTTATTTGGCCATAACTTCAGCTAGATAGGTCCAAATGACCTGTTTTTTGTGGCATTGGAAAGGTATGGCATAGCACTACAACTTCCATGAAGAACACCAACCCAAATTCTGCTCATAACCAAGTCATTTTGCCACCCAAAGTTAGTTGTCCAAAACTGTCAGAACCAATAAAGTGCCCAGAATTCTAGGTAGATATCAATCCGGCCAGCCATATTCAAATAGCCATATCTTGGGGTACGAAACTCTAAATGGTGTGATTCAAAAAGGAAAGTAAATTTAAGACAATAAGGAACAAGTTTTATGAAGAACACTTTGCCAAATTCTCACAGCAACTTAACCAACGAAATAGTACAAAATAGGACATCAAATCTGGAAATTTTGAAATTGTACCTAAGAGACCTAAAATTTGAAGAAACAATCAAAACCAACAAATTTGGCACCCAAAATGTGGTATGTGGGTGTAATTGGAATTCACATACCTATTAAGCCTAAGAAAGTTAACAATTTGATAGGAATAGTATCATAAATAGTAATCCCAAAATGCAAAGTTTAGAAAATGCCAATTTAGGCCTATGTAGAGATACAATTAAATAAGTATAAAATAAATTATTGGATTTATTATGAGATAAGATATTGAAACATTGTAAATTGCATGTTTCAGTAGAAAAGGACCTGGAAAAGGATAGGGCAAATTGAGTCAAGGTCTTGAGGCGTCTCACATCAAGTTTGTGCACAATAATTTTTCACTTTCGATTTGCTATTAGAAAACTTATTTGAATACATTTTTGGAGCAATTTATGCTAAACAATGCTTTGAGAAATGTTGTGTCGCCTACTTTGTAAATGGAAATTTGAAATGAAAATTGATTAATGTTTTGCATGAAATGTTGAATAATATGATTTTGAAATTGTTTTGATTCACACTTGGCATGGAAATCACTTACTATGTTTCTCCTCCACTTGTGGGGTTGAGTTTGATATTTGATCATTTTCCTCCCTCTCTGGCTTGTCAGTCTGAGGTGAGTTTGGATGAGTGCTCATTAGCTAGCTAGCCACCTCCCTCATTGATTTCGATTAGTGGGGTGAGTTTGCCTTGTCGTGGTGTACAACACGACATATTTGGAAATTTTGTGTCATGGCCTAAGTTGTGTTATTGATTGGCAACAATGTGTTTATTAAATTGTTTGATCAAATTTGTGTTATATTAAGCTTTAAAAATTGTGATTTATTGTAAATGTGATTTGAAAAATTGTGAAATGTGATTGTGAGATTTTTGAATTATAAATTATTCATAAATGTTTTATATTATGCATTTTACATATTATTGTGCACCACTGAGTATTTTTATACTCAGCGATAACTTCATTTGCTGTCGCAGATAGAGGCAAGGAAAAAGTAGCTGGGTGAGCTATTGATTTTGGGGACTACTCAGATACTTTTGTACGGCTATTTAATTATACCCTTGTAATTAGTTGATGTAAATAATTTTGTAGTCATATGTACTTTTGTAACTAAGTAGTTGTATAGTTAATATGTAATCATATTATCTTTTGGATTTTTATGTCTGTGAACTAACTTGTGAATGAAATCAAATATTTTGAATGCAATGGGAATGAATTTACTTAACTGTTTTGAAAATATTATGAATTGTGGAGATTGGATGGACTTGTATTGATTGAAAGTTTTGGTGGTTGAATTGGTGAAGTGTATCATTATTGGGAGTGTTTTTCTATAGGTAAAATTTTCAGTTTTTGCAAATACTGCCGGCACTCTGCCGAAATTTTTCCAGAATTCATGAAAAAATAAAATTTAGTAAAAAATTTTACATAGCTTTTCAACTTCAATTAAATGTTTTTAATTCCTACCAAAAATGCTCATCACTTTCAAAAAGTAAGAAAATTGTTTTAAAAATCCCTTGTAGTGTATTTAATAAGTTATCAGTAGATGGAGTCAGTAATTCATTAGGTATACTACGGGATCATGTTATGCCTTACAGAGGGTTAAGGTATGACAGGAAGTGACTGCGAGGTCAGTTCTAACCCTAAGTCCAAATAATGGCTAAATTGGCAATAAGTCCAAAGAATGACCTACAATGGCAAGAGCAAATTCTAAGCTTCAATAGTCATAACTATTGCTGGAGGAAGTTGTGGACTATGGCCAGCCCATTTTGTTCAGTACGGGGGATAATCACTTGGTACTTTTGATAGGACTGACCAGGTGCACAAGTTACATCCCAGCTTTGGTAATGAGGCAATTCGATTCAACCCAGTTCACGCCCAATGTTGAAGGGTTCCATCAAGCTCATTTCTATCATGAACCTGGCAGAGAGGAAGAATTGAAAGCATTTCACAAATCCTGAGAAAAGGTCACCTTGATTGAACGGCCGCCTAAAGGGCCAAGCACCATGGAGGATTATCTAAGGTGGAGAAAAAGCAGAGACAAGGGATATCGAGTTTCCAAACTAGCAGAGCCAAAGGGAAGCACGCCTCATCGAGAAGTCCTTTCAGAAGAAATTAGTGCCAAGTTGGTCAGCTCTCTACAGAATTTGAACACCGAGAACCAACAATTGCAAGAACGTATAAGGTAGTTAGAAGACCAACAGCAAATCCTAAAAAAGGAAGTAAAGAGGCTCAGGGAAGAAGTATTAACAGAAGAAGCAAAATTTGAGAGACAAGAAATACAGTGGGAGAAAGAAAAGACCTTGCTTCAAAGCTATGTAAACAGGAAAAACTGGCAAATTACAGGAAAAACTGGAAAGCAAGAAATACTTATGAAAGAATATAAACAGGAAAGCAAAAAGAAAAAAGCTTAAATTAAAGGAGTAGGCACAACTTATTAATGACATTTTGAAAGAATGTACCAAAGAAAGGAAAGAAAAAGAAAGGCAAGCAACCCTTCATCAGGAGCTGAGAGAAAATGTTGACCGGTTAGAAAGAATGATAGCACAAGGGAAACAGGAACTGCTGCCAGAATCCGAGTATGCCTTGAAGACATTTAATCCTGCCAAATAAGAAGAAAGCCTCTATGAGTACCTCAAAAGATGTTATTGTATTTTAAAGGGTCTTCCTGAACCTAGGCAATAGCAAGAAAGCTATGTATGAACAGATTGTTAATGAATTGTTTGAACCATGTTTAGTAAATATGAATGAATAGTGTAACTCCCGTGGGAACTATCCTCATTAGGGTTATACGAAAAGATGAATGTGTTATATGGACAAGTATCATAGACATGCATATAATCCCGTCATTCACTGTTAGACTATCAAGTGATGCCAAGATGAAGTTAACACAATTCACCTTCTGCAGACTCCATTTTGGCAGTTATCTACCACTGTATCCTTTGTCTAGTTAGGATCTTTAACTGTAATAAAATTTAAAACTAATAAAAACTTTCCACTGGAAATTAACATTGCTCCAAACAAAGCAAACAGGATCGAGCAAGCGGTTCAACTGAAAAGAGTTTACTTAATAAGGTCTCGAGCAAATAAGATAATGGAAGACCAAGAACAAGTGCTGAACCTACAAGGACAAGTTTCAAAATTGAGAAACCAAGTCTTAAAGTTGACGAAACTAATGAGGGAAATGTCCCAGAGTAAAGAAACCATTTGACCTACACCAGAACCAAATCTACTAGTAATTCCCCCACTCGCAACGATGGTTGATTCCCATCAAGCTTCAACCTCTTTCACCTTTTAGGCTCCTATTCCTGATATGACAATCACTGTCAGTCCAACATTCCTAAATAATAATGACTTACCCGTTTCTTATCATCCGGTTGTCTTAAACGCAGAATTTCACCCTTCTATACTAATTCCTTCAGTTTACCCTGTAGCTAATTTCCCAATCAGAGGCATGGCTTATGTAGCATGTAACACCCTCCCGGTAGCAATTCCGCACAGTCTACTGTTCCGGTGACCAGTGTCGGTCCGGACAGCTAGACCTTCTGGAAAAATATTTAAACTAAAGTCAGGAACCATAATTAACTCAAATATTAATAAGAAAAATATAGTAAAAATTTTAGAAATAAAATACAACCAAGTTAAACGAGCCGGTGCCCAAGTGAAGGGTAACTGAGGGAAGTTGCTTCGCAACGAGGAGCCCTAGACTGGGAAAAAATTATAAAATAATTTTTGGGACTCCAGAGAAGGGTCATTGAGGTTCCTATGGCATTAGAATGCCAAGAAAATATTTAGAAAAAATTTTCAATCGGTACAGACAATTTTGACCCGTTAAGCCAAACGGAGGGCATTTTGGTCATTTCGCCTTCAGAGGTGATTTTTGGCCGACTTGTCCAGTTAAGTAAATAATTATTATGATCTTAAATATGAATAAATATTGCTAAAAATTAAATTGAAATGTGGTAGAAAAGAAAAGAAAAGAAAAATCAAAAATTAAGCAAATAATGACATCACATGATGTCACTCACTTACTCCCACCCAATCACCACTTGACAAAACTAATAAAAAGAGATAAAATGAACTTAAAATGAGATAAAAAAAACAAAAGAACCAGCAGTTTCCTTCTTCATACGGGCTGGAATAAGAGAGAAAGAGAGAGAAAAGGAAAAGAAAGAAAGAAAGAAAGGAAGAAGGAGAAGGAGAAGTAGCAGAAATAGGGGTTCAGCAGGGCAGCATATCTCTTTTCCGTCCAGGTGAGTTTGGCTCAACATCTAAGGCTGATTTTTGGATATGTTTAAGCTATATATGTGTGGAAGTTATGGTAAAAATTTGGTGATTGTTCAACGGTTGGATTTGGAGAAACATATTGTTGAACACAGGCTGTCTGTAGGTTGAATTCTGAATTTTGGCTACTAAAATTTGAGAAAAATAAATAGTTAGGATGCTTATAAAATTATGAAATTTGGTACAAATGATATTTGGGATGTTGAGGCTGCTGTGTTAAAATTTGGTGAATTTTAGACTTGTGGTTTATGAGATATAAATTGTTTGGCATGAGCTGTCTGAGTAAGACTGATTTCTGCAAAAATTCAGATTGTGAAGGGTTGAATGAATGTTTTGATATCTCATGATATAGAGATGATTTGATGCTGAAATATTTACTGATATTGTATAGGGATGTCTTGAATATATGGTATAAATTTGGGACTTATCTAACGGTTAGATCATTATATATAAATTTGAATGCACAAGCTGCCAGATTGGGTATTAATGGGTTGTGGATTTAAGATTTATGATGGGAGTTTAGTCCAATTTAAGGGGAAATGCTATTGAATTTTTATTGGATATTTAATTTAGGAAAGTGAAGTTATAATTGATTATGATTATTATGGTTCTAGGAGAAATCTTGAAGAATAACAAGCTCAAGGTTGGTTTCAAAAAGGTTAGTGCATATTAACTTCCTAATCTTGTTTACTTATTGAAATTTAGTTTGAATATGAATAAATAATTAAGAAATTGAAGAAAATCATGTGTGAAATTGAGAAGCAAATTTTGGCCAGCACTTATAGGATGAGGAATTGATGAGTTTTATTGGGCTAAAACCTAAATACAAGCTTAGATAGTGACATGTGAATGATTGATGACCTTAATTGGGATGTGTTGCATGATTCATGGATTGGAAGCTAGGGTTTTGAGAAGTGAAATTTGGATTTAGCTTATGAAACTGTGAAAGAACATTATAAGGGTCAATTAGTAACCATTTTAGGTATGTTGACCATAATTAGAACTTAAAAATAGAATGGCAAAGTGAAGGTGAAATCTGCCCTAGGACAGCAGCATAGGGACTGAAAATTCAGTCCCTTTGCACTGCCATAACTTGGGCTGTGTTAGTCCAATTGGTGTTTGGCCAATTGGAAATGAAACTAGGCTTATAATGGCACATTTTTGCTGAAGAAACCATGCCCAAAAGACTAAAGCAAGAGGACCAAAACTCAGCCCCAATCCGGATACCCTGAAACTGCCTCTGCAGAATTGACCAAATGAACAGTAACTGTTCATTTGGCCATAACTCACTGTAGATTTGGTCAATTGACCTGAAATTTTTACAGCAACAAGTTAAGACATAGACAAACAACTTTCATGAAGGAACCTACCCCAAATTATGGCCAGAACCTAACCCAAATGGCAGTGGCAGCCACTGTTCAAACCTGCAACTCTGCAGATTTTGATTTGAGCAGCCATGTTTGGATGGCTATAACTCTCTCTAGAAAACTCGGATTTATGAGATTCTTGAACCGATGGAAACCTAAGACATAGTAGAACATTTCATATGAAGAAAGTTAGACCAAATTATGAACTTAACTTGGTCAAATTACTGACCAAAGTTGGACCAAAAATCTGCCAGCACCCAATATAGCAGCATGAATAGTGCACGTGAACAGTAAACTTATTTTGGCCATAACTTGAGCTACAAAACTCCAAATGGAGTGATTCAAAAAAAGAAATTCAACTAGACAGAATAAGGAACAACTTTCATGTTTACCATTTCCTCAAATTCCCAATGTAGAAATATCAAATGGAACAATAAAGATGAAGCACCAAATCTGAAAATTTTGCTCAATTAGCATTAAGCTTAAAAATGGTATTGGCAACCAATACCAACAAGTTTGAAATACAAAATGTGGTATGTTTGAGGTGTTAAAACCAATACACCTATTTTCTATCCAAAAGTCAACATTTTTGTTGACCAATGAGGTGAATAGTGACACCAAAACCAAAAATTGGCAATTTTGCCAAAATGACCTAAGCTTTGAGAAAGTGACCAAAACCAACAAGTTTTGAATACGAAATGTGGTATGTTGGGAGTACTAAAACCAATGTACCTATTGTTTATGCAAAAGTCAACATTTTAGTTGACTAATGAAATGAATAGTGACATGAAAACTTGAAATTCAAAAATTGTGAAACTTAAAAATGCAAAATGCCCTAGTAGGCCTAATGTGATTGGTTTGGATAGTTTGGCATGCCAATAGGGTATTGTTTTAGCGATCGCGAAAGGAAAGGCTTTATGCCTGTATTCATGGCTTTATGCCCGTATTCATGGCTTTTATGCCAGTATTCATGGCTTTTATGCCCGATTATGTGATATCATGGCTTTTTAGCCATACTGACTGCATACGTGGTTGACGTTCTGCGTCCCATGGTATGACGGCCCGAGGCACCGCGGTGTCCAGTGCCAACGACCCGTTATCCATCGATCGTCCAAAGATAGGTTACTTGGGCATGGAAAAGTATAATCAGAATCGAACTGATTGTTAAAGAAAATACGAAAATTAAATATCGTGAATGATTACGATAGAATACAAAGAAACTCAAGATCGGAAGAAAATAAATAAATGTAATGCATGAAGAAGTTAATATCATAAAACGTAATTAGCCCTCGACTAAATATTAAGTTGGTAATTATTCAGTTCTTTCCAACACAATGGCTAAGAAATTATGATTTTTATATTGCATATTATTTCTTTCTATTTTATTATTTGCACCACTAAGCTTTATGCTTAGCGCCGCTTTGCAACGCTGTAGGTACCAAGATACCGATCGAGAGCCGTGAGACCACAAATTGAGTAAGTCCATCCCGCAGCTCGCATAGTGTCTGTGTCACCTCACTGTCTGCAGTGCATTGGTAGGATGCCAGATGTCATTTTGGTATTTTGTAATTGATTTTATTTTCTCATATGTATTTGAAACTTATGTAATGTATTTTGATATTCATGTAAATAATGAAAAGTGTGGTTGTAAATGGAAAAGTGAATGTTATCTATGATTTATGCATGGTTTCATATGAGATGGATGAATGAGAACTGAGATTGAACATTGTTGAGAATTTGATAAATGGAGTTGAGATGATGGAAAATGAATATAGGAAGTGTTTTTCACAGGTTCCGAAGAACTGTTTTCTCCATTTTTAGCCGGTACTCCGCCGGATTTTCTTTAAAATTTTTGGAACCTCAAATAAATAGTAATTTCGATAAATGGCTTAAAATGAATTATATTTAACAAGTTATATTCAAAACTACGATAAAAATGTATTTATGATAAAATAGAGTGCTCCGGCACACTGAGTGGCATAACTTGCTCGGCTACACTGTAGTCGGGTAAGGGGTGTCACATTTAGTGGTATCAGAGCGCGGTTTAGGCGTTTCTGGACCTAGATAGACTGCATATCATGCATTGCATTCATAAGAGTCGAGGTGACACTATTGCAGATCTGTATTTCTTGTTTATTTTAGGTTAAGGTATGGAATAAGAGAGTGAAGAGACAATGAGATAGTGAATGGACATGAGAAGGAGACTGTATTTAAGATGAAAAAGGATGAGTACATAACTGTTTGAGGATAGGATTGAAACTAAGGAGAAAGTGAAGTAGGATAACACGGAAAGGTGAAGAAATAAAGAGGTATTAGCTCCTTGGTTATTTACATTGGGTAAATTTCGAGGACGAAATTTAAATAAGAGGGGAAGAGTTGTAACACCCTCCCGGTAGCAATTCGCATACCATCGCTCCAGTGACCGATGTCGGTCCCACACCTAGACCTTCCGGAAAAATATTTAAACTAAAGTCAGAACCATAATTAACTCAAATATTAATAAGAAAAATATAGTAAAAATTTTAGAAATAAAATACAACCAAGTTAAACGATGGCCTGCCCAAGTGAAGGGTAACTGAGGGAAGTTATGCTTCTCGCAACGAGGAGCCCTAGACTGGGAAAAAATTATAAAATAATTTTTGGGACTCCAGAGAAGGGTCATTGAGGTTCCTATGGCATTAGAATGCCAAGAAAATATTTAGAAAAAATTTTCAATCGGTACAGACAATTTTGACCCGTTAAGCCAAACGGAGGGCATTTTGGTCATTTCGCCTTCAGAGGTGATTTTTGGCCGACTTGTCCAGTTAAGTAAATAATTATTATGATCTTAAATATGAATAAATATTGCTAAAAATTAAATTGAAATGTGGTAGAAAAGAAAAGAAAAGAAAAATCAAAAATTAAGCAAATAATGACATCACATGATGTCACTCACTTACTCCCACCCAATCACCACTTGACAAAACTAATAAAAAGAGATAAAATGAACTTAAAATGAGATAAAAACAAAAGAACCAGCAGTTTCCTTCTTCATACGGGCTGGAATAAGAGAGAAAGAGAGAGAAAAGGAAAAGAAAGAAAGAAAGAAAGGAAGAAGGAGAAGGAGAAGTAGCAGAAATAGGGGTTCAGCAGGGCAGCATATCTCTTTTCCGTCCAGGTGAGTTTGGCTCAACATCTAAGGCTGATTTTTGGATATGTTTAAGCTATATATGTGTGGAAGTTATGGTAAAAATTTGGTGATTGTTCAACGGTTGGATTTGGAGAAACATATTGTTGAACACAGGCTGTCTGTAGGTTGAATTCTGAATTTTGGCTACTGAAATTTGAGAAAAATAAATAGTTAGGATGCTTATAAAATTATGAAATTTGGTACAAATGATATTTGGGATGTTGAGGCTGCTGTGTTAAAATTTGGTGAATTTTAGACTTGTGGTTTATGAGATATAAATTGTTTGGCATGAGCTGTCTGAGTAAGACTGATTTCTGCAAAAATTCAGATTGTGAAGGGTTGAATGAATGTTTTGATATCTCATGATATAGAGGTGATTTGATGCTGAAATATTTACTGATATTGTATAGGGATGTCTTGAATATATGGTATAAATTTGGGACTTATCTAACGGTTAGATCATTATATATAAATTTGAATGCACAAGCTGCCAGATTGGGTATTAATGGGTTGTGGATTTAAGATTTATGATGGGAGTTTAGTCCAATTTAAGGGAAATGCTATTGAATTTTTATTGGATATTTAATTTAGGAAAGTGAAGTTATAATTGATTATGATTATTATGGTTCTAGGAGAAATCTTGAAGAATAACAAGCTCAAGGTTGGTTTCAAAAAGGTTAGTGCATATTAACTTCCTAATCTTGTTTACTTATTGAAATTTAGTTTGAATATGAATAAATAATTAAGAAATTGAAGAAAATCATGTGTGAAATTGAGAAGCAAATTTTGGCCAGCACTTATAGGATGAGGAATTGATGAGTTTTATTGGGCTAAAACCTAAATACAAGCTTAGATAGTGACATGTGAATGATTGATGACCTTAATTGGGATGTGTTGCATGATTCATGGATTGGAAGCTAGGGTTTTGAGAAGTGAAATTTGGATTTAGCTTATGAAACTGTGAAAGAACATTATAAGGGTCAATTAGTAACCATTTTAGGTATGTTGACCATAATTAGAACTTAAAAATAGAATGGCAAAGTGAAGGTGAAATCTGCCTAGGACAAGATAGGGACTGAAAATTCAGTCCCTTTGCACTGCCATAACTTGGGCTGTGTTAGTCCAATTGGTGTTTGGCCAATTGGACATGAAACTAGGCTTATAATGGCACATTTTTGCTGAAGAAACCATGCCCAAAAGACTAAAGCAAGAGGACCAAAACTCAGCCCCAATCCGGATACCCTGAAACTGCCTCTGCAGAATTGACCAAATGAACAGTAAGCCATAACTCACTGTAGATTTGGTCAATTGACCTGAAATTTTTACAGCAACAAGTTAAGACATAGACAAACAACTTTCATGAAGGAACCTACCCCAAATTATGGCCAGAACCTAACCCAAATGGCAGTGGCAGCCACTGTTCAAACCTGCAACTCTGCAGATTTTGATTTGAGCAGCCATGTTTGGATGGCTATAACTCTCTCTAGAAAACTCGGATTTAGGCGATTCTTGAACCGATGGAAACCTAAGACATAGTAGAACATTTCATATGAAGAAAGTTAGACCAAATTATGAACTTAACTTGGTCAAATTACTGACCAAAGTTGGACCAAAAATCTGCCAGCACCCAATATAGCAGCATGAATAGTGCACGTGAACAGTAAACTTATTTTGGCCATAACTTGAGCTACAAAACTCCAAATGGAGTGATTCAAAAAAAGAAATTCAACTAGACAGAATAAGGAACAACTTTCATGTTTACCATTTCCTCAAATTCCCACTGTAGAAATATCAAATGGAACAATAAAGATGAAGCACCAAATCTGAAAATTTTGCTTAATTAGCATTAAGCTTAAAAATGGTATTGGCAACCAATACCAACAAGTTTGAAATACAAAATGTGGTATGTTTGAGGTGTTAAAACCAATACACCTATTTTCTATCCAAAAGTCAATATTTTTGTTGACCAATGAGGTGAATAGTGACACCAAAACCAAAAATTGGCAATTTTGCCAAAATGACCTAAGCTTTGAGAAAGTGACCAAAACCAACAAGTTTTGAATACGAAATGTGGTATGTTGGGAGTACTAAAACCAATGTACCTATTGTTTATGCAAAAGTCAACATTTTAGTTGACTAATGAAATGAATAGTGACATGAAAACTTGAAATTCAAAAATTGTGAAACTTAAAAATGCAAAATGCCCTAGTAGGCCTAATGTGATTGGTTTGGATAGTTTGGCATGCCAATAGGGTATTGTTTTAGCAGTACTGCGAAAGGAAAGGCTTTATGCCTGTATTCATGGCTTTATGCCCGTATTCATGGCTTTTATGCCAGTATTCATGGCTTTTATGCCCGATTATGTGATATCATGGCTTTTTAGCCATACTGACTGCATACGTGGTTGACGTTCTGCGTCCCATGGTATGACGGCCCGAGGCACCGCGGTGTCCAGTGCCAACGACCCGTTATCCAGTCCAGTCGTCCAGTATAGGTTACTTGGGCATGGAAAAGTATAACTGTAACTGAACTGATTGTTAAAGAAAATACGAAAATTAAATATCAGGAATGATTACGATAGAATACAAAGAAACTCAAGATCAGGAAGAAAATAAATAAACAGAATGCATGAAGAAGTTAATATCATAAAACGTAATTAGCCCTCGACTAAACATTAAGTTGGTAATTATTCAGTTCTTCTGAACACAATGGCTAAGAAATTATGATTTTTATATTGCATATTATTTCTTTCTATTTTATTATTTGCACCACTAAGCTTTATGCTTAGCGCCGCTTTGCAACGCTGTAGGGTAATCAAGATACCGATCGAGAGCCGTGAGACCACAAATTGAGTAAGTCCATCCTGCAGCTTCGCATAGTGTCTGTGTCACCTCACCGTCATAGCATTGGTAGGATGCCAGATGTCATTTTGGTATTTTGTAATTGATTTTATTTTCTCATATGTATTTGAAACTTATGTAATGTATTTTGATATTCATGTAAATAATGAAAAGTGTGGTTGTAAATGGAAAAGTGAATGTTATCTATGATTTATGCATGGTTTCATATGAGATGGATGAATGAGAACTGAGATTGAACATTGTTGAGAATTTGATAAATGGAGTTGAGATGATGAAAAATGAATATAGGAAGTGTTTTTCACAGGTTCCGAAGAACTGTTTTCTCCATTTTTAGCCGGTACTCCGCCGGATTTTCTTTAAAATTTTTGGAAACTCAAATAAATAGTAATTTCGATAAATGGCTTAAAATAAATTATATTTAACAAGTTATATTCAAAACTACGATAAAAATGTATTTATGATAAAATAGAGTGCTCCGGCACACTGAGTGGCATAACTTGCTCGGCTACACTGTAGTCGGGTAAGGGGTGTCACATAGCAGGGGGTGAAAATAAAGAAAAGGAAAATAAGAAGTTGTTTGCTCTAGAGGAAAGACTAAGAGCTATAGAAGGTCTAAACATGTATGGCTCAGTTGATGTTTCTTCACTGAGATTGGTACCGGACGTAGAAGTACCACCTAAGTTTAAAGTCCTGGATTTCAACAAATATTCTGGAAATTCAGATCCCCGCATCCATTTGGCCACTTACATAGCCAAAATGTCCGCCCTCATGGAAAATGATAGACTTCTAGTCCATTTCTTTCATAAAAGCCTCTCTGAGGCAGCCTTACGATGGTGCATACAGCTAGATAGGAGTAAATTATGCTCCTGGAAAGATTTGGTTGATGCTTTCCTCAAACAGTACAAATTCAATTGTGATGACGCCCTGACATGAAGAGACCTTCAAAATCTAGTGTAGAAGGAGAAAGAGAGCTTTAAGGAATATGCACAAAGATGGAGAGAGAAGGCAACTGAGGTGTATCCTCCGATTACTAATAATGAGCTTTGCTCTCTATTCGTCGAAACCCTCAAGGCCTCGTATTTCAATTTAATGATCGAAAATACGTCCAATAGCTTTTCTGACATTATCTAGGCTAGCGAAAGGATTGAAGCTAACCTCAGGTTAAGAAGGTTCCAGGAGTTTACTGGAGAAAACTCTGCAAAGAAAACCACCAGTTTCGAGAAAAAGAAGGAAGGTGATGTACACTCTATCACTAGACAAGCTCAACCACCACTCCTTCAAAATAACTTTCGACCATACCCTCCAATTCAGGGTCTAATAATAGCAAATGTTCCGCCCCCTTTTCCAAATTATCCTCACCCTCGCCCACAATATCCACCTCAAGCTGCTCACCACCCCAAACCACCTGCTCAACCTATTCAATTAAGATCACTAGACCACCAAGGAATCCTGATTCGCCTCTCCCCCTTCCGCTCAGTAAAATCTATCGATACCTATTAGGTATAAATCAGATAGTGCCCATTCCCCTTGACCCGATTTAGCCACCATATCCTAGGTGGTATGATGCTAACGCCCGATGCGAATATCATGGTGAGGTTGTAACACCCTCACTGTAGCCATTCCATGCATTCTACTGTTCCGGTGGCCGGTGTCGGTCTGGACAGCTTGAACGTCTAGAAAAATATGTAGACTAAAGTGAGAAGTCATAAATAACTCAATTATTAATAAGAAAAATTTAGGAAAAATTTTAGAAATAAATTACAACCAAGTTAAATAAGCCGGTGCCCTAGCGATGGGTAACCAAGTGGGAAGTTGTGATCTTCGCAGCTAGGAGCCCTAAACCCGGGAGAAAATTTATGAAATAATTTTTGAGACTCTAGAGAAGAGTCATTGAGGTTTCTATGGCATTAGAATGCCAAGAAAAGGCTTAGAAAAATTTTTAGATCGGTCCAGACGATTTTGGCTCGATAAGCCAAACGGAGAGAATTTTGGTCATTTCGTCTTCAGAGATAATTTTTGACCGACTTGTCCAGTTAAGTAAATAAAAATTATGACAAAAAATGTGAATAAATATTGCTAAAAATTTAATTGAAAATGAGTATAAAAGAAAGGAAAAGAAAAAGATAGAAAATTTGAAATTATGACATCACATGAATTATATTGTGACACCTATCTATGCACATAAATAAAAGCATAAAATGGGCAAAAAAATTGAATAAACAATTTGTTTCTTCTTCCTTCTTCCAGCCGTAACCATTTCATTTCTCTCTTCCACCATTAAAAACTTCACCCAAGCTTCATCTCACCTCCCAAATCACCTCAAAGCACATCTTCCCTTGAAAAAAACTTGTTATCACCATTAGAGCAAGACTTGGGCAACAAAAAGAAGTGAAAATAAAGGAGTTTGTCAAGCTTGGATTGACACACAACAAGGTTAGTGCTAATTCATCCTTAAAACTTTGTATATATATCATGTGGAGTATGAAATGAGGGTGAAATTAAGAGAATTAAAACAAGTTTTGCATGAATAAATTCCACCAAGTTCGGCAGCCTTAGGATACATTAGGGTTTCATTGATTGGATTGAGTTATAGTTGTACATGGCTGCCATTGAACATAAATTAGATGCTTTGATTCATTAATTGCATGTATATGGAGAATTGAAATGGTAGAGTTAGGGTTTGGGCACAAATTTGAGATTTTGTTTATGTATTGACGAAAAGAAGTTGTAATGGTCAATTCGTGACCATTTGGTCATGTTTGAGTAGGAAATTGAGTGAATGGTGCCAAAGGAATAGAGGTTAGGCATGCTGTCCAATGTGCCCTGTAGGTCTGGATGTGAGTCCAGCATGTTTGGGCAGTTATAGCTTGAGTTGTGTAGGTTTAATTGGCGCAAGGCCAATTGGACATGAAATTAGACACATAATGGCACAACTTTGATGAAGGAAACCTATCCATAAAACAAACTTAGGATTCTTTAAAAATGAAGCAAATCCGGGTAGCACCAATTCTGCCTGGGCAAAATGACCAAATGAACAGTGTTTATTCATTTGGTCATAACTCAGTGTAGAAAGGTTTAATTGACCTAAAATTTATATCAATGGAAAGCTGAGGTAATTTAGAACAACTTTTATGTAGAACACAAACTCAAATTCTGGACTTAACTAAATGAAATTGCTAGCTAAATTTGGACTACCAAATCTGGCAGAACCAAAAATAACTTTCGACCATACCCTCTAATTCAGGGTCTAATAATAGCAAATGTTCCGCCCCCTTTTCCAAATTATCCTCACCCTCGCGCACAATATCCACCTCAAGCTGCTCACCACCCCAAACCACCTGCTCAACCTATTCAATTAAGATCACTAGACCACCAAGGAATCCTGATTCGCCTCTCCCCCTTCCGCTCAGTAAAATCTATCGATACCTATTAGGTATAAATCAGATAGTGCCCATTCCCCTTGACCCGGTTTAGCCACCATATCCTAGGTGGTATGATGCTAATGCCCGATGCGAATATCATGGTGAGGTTGTAACACCCTCACTGTAGCCATTCCGTGCATTCTACTGTTCCGGTGACCGGTGTCGTTCTGGACAGCTTGAACGTCTAGAAAAATATGTAGACTAAAGTGAGAAGTCATAAATAACTCAAATATGTTAGTAGTATGCCCTAGAGCATATCATTTAGTATGTATCTTGTACATATTTTTATTAATAAAAGGCATTTCCACTTTTCTGTTTACATAATATAATTATGTGCAATAGAAAAGGTCCATTGATATTTTGTTAGAAATATTATTCTTAAGTTGTTAAGAATATGAGTGACATTATTTCTAGCACAAAGTATCATAAATAGGTTCACAATTGAGGATACTTCATAATAAGGACATGACTTATCCAGAAAGATTGTATTCATGTTTGTTCCCAAGTTGTTTATATGAGATATAAATAAGATGGAATGGTGAGTCTCATGCCATATAACAAACATGATAGGCACTTATAAATGATAAGTAGGCCGAACCAGTGACACTTATGACAAGCACATGGAGTTTACTCTTGTCAATGTTTTGTCATAAATCATATCAGTGCATATAATCTTTAGACCTGAGATAGCACAGTTATCTTGTATATAGGTAGTTTGAGTTTGATACTGCTTTCATACTTGTACTGTGTATGGGTATATGGGCATGTGTTGGCTCCTACTAGTTATATATGGAGGTAGGTGTTGATCAAGATGGAATCTGTTCCTCTAAGTAAATAGAGATAAAATCCTATGTTCATTTAATTGTTCTTGATGTTTCAAGTTCTGCCAGGACAGATAGATTTATTCAGAAAAGAGTTTCTGATGAGAAAATCTTTTTAATCAAGAACTAGAATTAAAAGAGAACATAATATTCATAGCGAATGGAGTTTGACATAAACCATGACTCCAGCTTGAGTTGGGATTTTGTAACAGAGAGATTCTAGTGCATGGTAACATATGATTATAGGTTCATTTAAGGTAAACCTTATTACTAATTGGGTGGCCATGGCATGCTATGCTAGGTGTTAACCATGGTCTATGAGGTTCATAAAATGATTTAGAGAAATCATTTATGGTAAGAAAGAGTTCTGATGATATTAAGAGTTGATATCATGTCTCATTGCCAATTAGTGATGAGCCTAGTAAGTCACACACATACACAAGTTATCACCTATTTAAATATGATTTAATTAATTAATTAAAGAGTTTAATTGATTAATTAAATAGGTTTGGTTTGCAATTAGATTGCAAAGTCCCTAGCATGACTTGAAACCAAATCTAGATTATTGGATGCATAATATAAGTTAAATTTATATTTAAAGTGTTTAAATATGAATTTAATTAATGAGAAATTAATTAATAGAGATTAATTAATTAATTTATATTTGATATAAATTAATTAGAAGAAGAAAATAATTATTTTGGGTTAAGAACTCAATATTTAGACACAGGGGCATTTTGGTCATTTCACGATTGTGACACGTGGCACCATGAGATGGTGACACATGGGATTACACATAAGCTTGCCAAATGTTTTTTAATCATGTAAGATGATTAAAATCAAGATTAAATATAGGTTTGACACTTGGCACAATGTGATTGGGTCACTTAAACCTAGAGCTAATCAAAGGGTGACATGTGGCAAGGGTTTAATGTGTTAACCTAGCTATATAAGTGTTGTTATGAGAAAAATAAAACACAACCAGCAGCCACACTCCTTTGTCACGCCACTTTGAGGGTTTTTATCTCTTCTTCTTCATCTCTTATCAATTCAAAGAGATTAGCCATCAATCTCTTGAATTAAGAACACTAGAAATTGTTTCTAGTGTCCTGTTTATATCTTTAATCTCTTAAAAGGCAGAACTTGATTTTCTAATTAATAGAAAAAGCTTTAGAAGCTATTCAAGGGCTACCATAGGTGTTCTTGGTGTGGACAAGCTAGAGGGACAACATCTGGTGTCCTGAAGACGAATCTCAAAGGCGCAGACACGCAAAGGCATCAAGAGGTTAGTGTAATCGTTCTTGATTTAATCTAGGGTTCTAAAATTAATCTGATTAATTTTAAAATCTTAAATGGCAAATACAGATCCAAAAACATATTAAAAGAGTTTTAATATGTTGTTTATCATTGAAATCAAATAGATAAAAAATAAATCTTGCATGATGCATGTGATCCTAGGTGAAAATTTTTGAATTCAATGGTATAAACTTGTGTTTTTCACGCTTCCATTCCTTCAAAATATTAATAAGAAAAATTTAGGAAAAATTTTAGAAATAAAATACAACCAAGTTAAATAAGCCGGTGCCCTAGCGATGGGTAACCAAGTGGGAAGTTGAGGTCTTCGCAGCTAGGAGCCCTAAACCCGAGAGAAAATTTATGAAATAATTTTTGAGACTCTAGAGAAGAGTCATTGAGGTTTCTATGGCATTAGAATGCCAAGAAAAGGCTTAGAAAAATTTTTAGATCGGTCCAGACGATTTTGGCTCGATAAGCCAAACGGAGAGAATTTTGGTCATTTCGTCTTCAGAGATAATTTTTGACCGACTTGTCCAGTTAAGTAAATAAAAATTATGACAAAAAATGTGAATAAATATTGCTAAAAATTTAATTGAAAATGAGTAGAAAAGAAAAGAAAAGAAAAAGATAGAAAATTTGAAATTATGACATCACATGAATTATATTGTGACACCTATCTATACACATAAAAAAAAGCATAAAATGGGCAAAAAAATTGAATAAACAATTTGTTTCTTCTTCCTTCTTCCAGCCGTAACAATTTCATTTCTCTCTTCCACCATTAAAAACTTCACCCAAGCTTCATCTCACCTCCCAAATCACCTCAAAGCACATCTTCCCTTCACAAAAACTTGTTATCACCAGTAGAGCAAGACTTGGGCAACAAAAAGAAGTGAAAATAAAGGAGTTTGTCAAGCTTGGATTGACACACAACAAGGTTAGTGCTAATTCATCCTTAAAACTTCATATATATATCATGTGGAGTATGAAATAAGGGTGAAATTAAGAGAATTGAAACAAGTTTTGCATGAATAAATTCCACCAAGTTCGGCAGCCTTAGGATACATTAGGGTTTCATTGATTAGATTGAGTTATAGTTGTACATGGCTTCCATTGAACATAAATTAGATGCTTTGATTCATTAATTGCATGTATATGGAGAATTGAAATGGTAGAGTTAGGGTTTGGGCACAAATTTGAGATTTTGTTTATGTATTGACGAAAAGAAGTTGTAATGGTCAATTAATAACCATTTGGTCATGTTTGAGTAGGAAATTGAGTGAATGGTGCCAAAGGAATAGAGGTTAGGCATGCTGTCCAATGTGCCCGTAGGTCTGGATGTGAGTCCAGCATGTTTGGGCAGTTATAGCTTGAGTTGTGTAGGTTTAATTGGCGCAAGGCCAATTGGACATGAAATTAGACACATAATGGCACAACTTTCATGAAGGAAACCTATCCAGAAAGCAGACTTAGGATTCTTTAAAAATGAACCAAATCCGGGTAGCACCAATTCTGCCTGGGCAAAATGACCAAATGAACAGTGTTCATTCATTTGGTCATAACTCAGTGTAGAAAGGTTTAATTGACCTAAAATTTATATCAATGGAAAGCTGAGGCAATTTAGAACAACTTTTATGTAGAACACAAACTCAAATTCTGGACTTAACTAAATGAAATTGCTAGCTAAATTTGGACTACCAAATCTGGCAGAACCAAAAATTGCCTAGAAATTCTGGGTAAAGGCAATCAAACTAGTTATGGTGCAATAGCCATAGCTTGAGTTAAAAAACTCCAAATGGGGTGATTCAAAAAGTGAAATGTAACTAAACACAATAAAGAATAACTTTGATTGAGAACACTTGGCCAAATTCTCATTGTAGAATGGCCTAATGGAACAGTGAACTCCAGCACCCAAAATTGAAAGTTTTGATTTATTTTCCATTGGTTAGAAGTATGGATTGGCAACTAATGCCAACACTTTTGGAAACCAAAATGTGGTAAATCTATGTGATTAAAACTCATGTAACTATTATATATGAGAAAGTTAATATTTTGACTTAAATGACTAAATGAATAGTAACCTTACATGTTAAGTGCAAATATTTAAGAAATAACTTTGTAATATGCCCTAGTAGGCCTAATGTGATTGGTTTGGATAGGTTGGCATGCCACTAAGTTTCTGATAGTAGTACTGCGTATGGCTTCATGCCATTCTATGATATGATAGCCTATGGCTATACTGATTATGATGTTATACTTGGCTTTATGCCTTATTGCTTTTATGGCTTATTAGCCATTCTGTTGCACACCGGGAGACACATTGTGACCGATGGTGTGACGGCCCGAGGTACTTGGTACCCAGTGCTAGTTTACCCATTTATCAAGTCCAGTCAATTTGTATAAGTTACTTGGGTATGAAAAAGCATAAATGTAATTGAATTGATTATTAAAGGATGTAAGGAAATTAAATATCAAGATAAAGAACAAGAATGATTACAATAAAAAGAGACTCAAAATCATCAAGAAAACGATTAATAAAATGCTAGAACGAGTTAATATTATAAAATGTAATTAGCCTTCGACTAAACAATAAGTTAGTATTTATTTATTTCTTATAAGCACAATAACTAGAATTTTTTTTTTACTTTTATTTGCATATTATATTTTCTTTTATTATTGGCACCACTAAGCTTTATGCTTAACGCGTCGCTTTTGCAACGCGTAGGTACTGAAGATTTGGACAAAGAGCCTAGTAAACCATAGACTACAATTCTGCATAGTATCCATGTCACCTCATAGGCTATAGTGCATTGGTACGACACTAGGTCCCATTTTGGTGTTTTGTAATTAAACTTTTATTTTCTCATGTATAATTAAAACTCATGTAATATATTTTGGTATTAATGTAAATATTTATAATTTGTGTTTATAAATGAAAATTGAGTATTTATTTATGATTTGTGCATGATTATTATGTGAAATGAGTGAATGAATGACAAATAGAAGAATTTTTGAGAAATGGTTGAGAAATATTGAGATTTTATTTATATAATGGAGTTTGAGAATGATTGAAAATGTATAGGAAGTGTTTTCACAGGTTCCGAAGAACTGTTTTCTCCATCTTTAGCCGATACTCTGCCAGATTTTCTATAAAATTTTCGGAACCTCAAATGAATTTATAATTTCAATAAAGGACTTAAATGAGTCAAATTTCACAAATTGCATTTCATCACCATAAAGAAATAAATTAAGGAAGGATAAAAATAATTGAGATAAAATATGGTGTTTCGGTTCACTGTGTGGTATATCTTACTCGGCTACACTGTAGAAGGGTAAGGAGTATCACATTTAGTGGTATCAGAGCACGGTTTAGGTATTCCTAGGCATAGATAGATGGAAAGGGATAGTGTGCATAACATGCATTGCATTCATATGAGTAAAGTTGACACTAATGCAGATCTGTTTTCTCTGGTAAGGTGAAGAAATAAGGACGTAGCAGCTCCTTGACTATTTACACTGGATAAATTTCAAGGACGAAATTTTTGTTAGAGGGGAAGAATTGTAACACCCTCACTGTAGCCATTCAGTACATTCTACTGTTCCAGTGACCGATGTCGGTCTGGACAGTTAGAACGTTTGGAAAAAATATGTAGACTAGAGTGAGGAGTCATAAATAACTCAAATATTAATAAGAAAAATTTAGGAAAAATTTTAAAAATAAAATACAATCAAGTTAAATGAGCCGGTGCCCTAGCGATGGGTAACCCAGTGGGAAGTTGCGGTCTTCGCAGCTAGAAGCTCTAAACCCGGGCGAAAATTCATGAAATAATTTTTGAGACTATAGAGAAGAGTCATTGAGGTTTCTATGGCATTAGAATACCAAGAAAAGGCTTAGAAAAATTTTTAGATAGGTGCAAACGATGTTGGCTCAATAAGCCCAACGGAGGGCATTTTGGTTATTTTGTCTTCAGAGATGATTTTTGACCGACTTGTCCACTTTAGTAAATAATTATTATGACATAAAATGTGAATAAATATTACTAAAAATTTAATTGAAAATGAGCAGAAAAGAAAAGAAAAGAAAAAGAAAGAAAATTTGAAATTATGACATCACATGATGTCATTACAATGCCCCCACCCAATCATATTGTGACACCTATTTATAAACATAAATAAAAGCATAAAATGGGCAGAAAAATTGAAGAACAATCTGTTTCGCCTTCCTTCTTCCAGCCGTAACCCATTTCATTTCTCTCTTCCACCATTAAAAAATTCACCCAAGCTTTATGTCACCTACCAAATCACCTTAAAAGCCCATCTTCCCTTCACAAAAACTTGTCATCACCAGTGGAGCAAGACTTAGGCAGCAAAAAGAAGTGAAAATAAAGGATTTTGTCAAGCTTGGATTGACACACAACAAGGTTAGTGCTAATTCATCCTTAAAACTTTGTATATATATCATGTGGAGTATGAAATAAGGGTGAAATTAAGAGAATTGAAACAAGTTTTGCATGACTAAATTCCACTAATTTCAGCAGCCTTAGGATACATTAGGGTTTCATTGATTAGATTGAGTTATAGTTGTACATGGTTGCCATTGAACATAAATTAGATGCTTTGATTCATTGAATGCATGTATATGGAGAATTGAAATGGTAGAGTTAGGGTTTGGGCACAAATTTGAGATTTTGTTTATTTATTCATGAAAATAAGTTGTAATGGTTAATTAGTGACCATTTGGTCATATTTGAGTAGGAAATTAAGTGAATAGTGCCAAGGGCATGAAGGTTAGGCATGCCGTCCAATATGCCCTGCAGGTCTGGATGTGAATCCAACATGTTTGGGCAGCTATAACTTGAGTTGTATAGGCTTAATTGGTGCAAGGCCAATTGGATATGAAATTAAACACATAATGACACAACTTTGATGAAGGAAGCCTGTCTAGAAAACAAACTTAGGATGCCCTAAAAATTAACCAAATCCGGGTAGCACCAATTCTGCTTGGGCAAAAATACCAAATGAACAGTGTTCATTCATTTGGTCATAACTCAGTGTAGAAAGGTTTAATTGACCTGAAATTTATATCAATGGAAAGCTGAGGCAATTTAGAACAACTTTCATGCAGAACACAAACTCAAATTTTGGACTTAACTAAATGAAATTGCTAGCAAAATTTGGACTACCAAATCTGGCAGAACCAAAAATTGCCCAGAAATTCTGGGTAAAGGCAATCGACTAGTTATGGTGAAATAGCCATAACTTGAGCTAGAAAACTCCAAATGGGGTGATTCAAAAAGTGAAATGTAACTAAACATAATAAAGAACAATTTTGGTTTAGAACACTTGGCCAAATTCTCACTATAGAATGGCCTAATGGAACAGTGAATTCTAGCACTAAAAACTGAAATTTTTGATTTATTTTTCATTGGTTCGAAGTATGGATTGGCAACTAATGCCAACACTTTTGGGAACCAAAATGTGGTAAATCTATGTGATTAAAACTCATGTAACTATTATATATGAGAAAGTTAATATTTTGACTTAAATGACTAAATGAATAGTAACCTTACATGTTAAGTACAAATATTCAAGAAATAACTTTGTAGTATGCCCTAGTAGGCATAATGTGATTGGTTTGGATAGGTTGGCATGCCAATAGGGTTCTGATAGCAGTACTGCATATGGCTTCATGCCATTCTGTGATATGATAGCCTATGGCTATACTGATTATGATGTTATACTTGGCTTTATGCTTTATTGCTTTTATGGCCTATTAGCCATTCTGTTGCACACCAAGAGACACATTGTGACCGATGGTGTGACAGCCCGAGTTACTTGATACCCAGTGCTAGTTCACCCGTTTATCAAGTCCGGTCAATTTGTATAGGTTACTTGGGCATGGAAAAGGATAAATGTAATTGAATTGATTATTAAAGGAAGTAAGGAAATTAAATATGAAGATAAAGAACAAGAATGATTACAATAAAAAGAGACTCAAAATCATCAAGAAAACGATTAATACAATGCTAGAAGGAGTTAATATTATAAAACGTAATTAGCCTTCGACTAAACAATAAGTTAGTAATTATTTTCTTTTATAAGCACAATAACTAGGAAATTTTTTTACTTTTATTTGCATATTATATTTTCTTTTATTATTGGCACCACTAAGCTTTATGCTTAGCGCGTCACTTTTGCAACACGTAGGTACTGAAGATTTGGACAGAGAGCCCAGTAGACCACAGACTACAGTTCTACATAGTGTCCGTGTCACCTCACAGGCTACAATGCATTAGTAGGATACTAGGTTCCATTTTGGTATTTTGTAATTAAACTTTTATTTTCTCATGTATAGTTGAAACTCATGTAATATATTTTGGTATTAATATAAATATTTGTAATTTGTGTTTATAAATGAAAATTGAGTATTTATTTATGATTTGTACATGATTATCATGTGAAATGAATGAATGAAAATTAGAAGATTTTTTTAGAAATGGTTGAGAAATATTGAGATTTTGTTGATATAATGGAGTTTGAGAATGATTAAAAATGTATAGGAAGTGTTTTCACAGGTTCCGAAGAACTGTTTTCTCCATTTTTAGTCAGTACTCTGCCGGATTAAAAAATGTCGAAGCTACCTACCGACACACCATGGTCACATTATTCCACGAAATGATGCACAAGGAAGTAGAAGTATATGTGGATGATATGATCATCAAATCTAGAGGGGCAGAAAGTCATGTACATGTGTTGAGAAAGGTGTTCGAAAGGCTTAGGAAGTATCAACTAAAGTTAAACCCTGCTAAATATGTGTTTGGGGCCTGGTCTGGTAAGCTATTAGGATTTATAGTAAGCGAGAAAGGAATAGAAGTGGATCCAGACAAAGTTCAAGCCATTTAAGAAATGCCATCCCCAAAGACAGAAAGGGAAGTGCGTAGTTTCCTGGGAAAACAAAACTACATTTCGAGATTCATCTCCAATCTCACTGCTAAAACTAAGCCCATTTTTAAACTACTCAAGAAAAATAACACTGCCCAATGGGATCAAGTTTGTCAAGAGGATTTTGAAAAGATTAAATAGTACCTGTCAAATCGTCGATATTGGTTTTTTCAGTGATGAGAAGGCAGTTGATTTTGTACATGGTAGTTCAACAAATTCGATGGGATGTGTGCTAGGACAACATGATGACACAGGGAGAAAGGAAAGAGCCATTTACTATCTAAGCAAAAAATTCAATAAGTGCGAGTCGAGATACTCATTCCTAGAGAAAACTTGTTGCGTATTGGCATGGACAACAAATCGACTCAAGCACTACATGTTCAATCATAAAACATGGCTCATTTCCAGAATGGACCCAATCAAATATGTATTTGAAAGCCCGTTTGTGCTAGGGAGGATAGCAAAATGGCAGGTCATACTTTCTCAATATGACATTGTCTACATGATTAGAAAAGCAGTAAAAGGAAGCGTGATTGCTAATCTCCTAGCAGAAAACCCGATCAAGGATTATGAAGCGCTGGATTTTGAATTCCCCGATGAGTATGTTAATAAAGTCAGCAGTGATGACAAAGAACCAAAAGACGTATGGGAAATGTATTTCGATGGAGCAGTCAATTTGTCTGGTAATGGGACTGGAGTAGTTTTGATATCCCTAGATGGAAAACATTTCCCAATAGCTATCAAGCTAAGGTTCGACTGCACCAACAACGGGGCAGAGTATGAAACTTGTGTGATGGGTTTTGTAACATCCTCACTTTACATAGTCTATATGTTCCATTGTTCCGACAGTTAATGTCTGCCCCGGAAAGTCGAAATTTCTGGAATTACACTTAATTAACAGTGAGGAAGCATAAAATAATGAAATATGTGATGAGAAAAATTAAGGAAAAATAAAAGAGATAAAATGTGACTAAGTTAAACGAGCCAAACCCGCAGCGATGGGTGACCACACCGAGAAGTTACGGCAATGACCATTGACTAGCCCTGGACTGCGGAGAACCCTGAGAAATATTTTCGAGACATATTAAAGGTTTACTGAGGTGTAATTAATATTGGAAATGTCAAAAAAAAAATAGTAAGTCAGTATAAACAAAAAACGAAAATTAAAGAAATCGACGGTACAAGGAGTTAATCGGTAGTATGGAAAAATTCGAAATATAAAACGAAGAGGGGGCATTTTGGTCATTGACACCTAGAGTTGCCTTTTGACCTCAATGTCCATTAAAATTGAATAATAGCACACTTTGAAAATGTCATAAAAATAAAAATGTGGCACATTATATAACTAGTGGAAGAAATGGTGATAAAGTTGCAAATTTGGAAACTTGGATTAATTTAATCCTTTAATCAAACTTAGTGCTCCACTAAGTGAGGTTAATGGAAATATAAATACAACATTTTATGGACAAAATTCTTCATATTTAACCTTTAAAAGAACCAGCCGAAACCACCCCATGGAAACTCCATGGCCGACCTCACTTTAACCACCATGCAACTATGTTCAAGCCCTCATTTCACCATAGTTTCTTTATTAAAGCTTACACACACACCTTGGGCAGCATGTTGGGAGCAAAAAGAAGGAAGTTTAGTGAAGTTTGATAAAGCCCAAGTTGAGGTTAGTGTAACAGCCCGATCCTTCTCCAGTTAGTATTGTCCATTTTGGCCCATGGGCCTCACGGATTTGTCCCTTGGGAGGTTTCATTCCCAAAAGCGCGCTGACCAGGTGAGGAAGGCTCCCACATATATGACCCAAATCTTTTCTTCCCGTTTCTGATGTGGGACACGAAGTTTCCACCCCAGTGCGTAGCTGGTTGAACAAGCATGTCCCAACCCCATCCCTGGGTCATGACAAGCCCACCAGCTTCCGCCTAGTGCGTCCTCGCACCATACACCGTACTAGAAGGAGTCCAGCTCTGATACCAAATTGTAGCACCCCTCACCTGACTACACTATAGTCGGGTGAGGGGTGTTACATTTATTGGTATCCAGCGAATACTAAACAGAGATTTTGGAGTTCTGATCGATCTGCAGAGCGTTCAAGGTTGTCACCTCCTCAGCAATACATGTAGATAGGGCTCACATTAAGCATATCATGTATTTTGTGTATGTTATTTATTTCTTATATTGTAATATAAATTATCAAATTGTAATTAATTTGTATATCATGTAAATTAAGGATTTATTTAATTATTGCAAATGATGTAAATTAATGTAAATTTAAGAATTTTGCTATAAGAGTGGAGCATGAATGAATTTGTACAAATGAGTATAGATTTGAATTACATAATGATTTTTCAAATGATGATATGAGTATGGAAATGATTATGAAATTGAAATGCATGGATGAGATTTTTTTTTATTTTAAAATGTTGTTGAATTTCAAACATGTGAATATTGAAATACGCCAAATGATAATAAAATAGGGGAAACTCTATTGGTTTCTCCATCGAAAAATAATTAATATTATATTAAACGAAGTCAAAATTATTAAAAAATAATAATAATAAAGTAAGATAAGTTAGGGTGCTCCGGCACCGATTGTAGCACGCCTTGCTCGGCTACACTGTAGCCAGGTGAGGGGTGTTACAGTTAGTGCTAATTTTCTTATCTTCCTTAAGCAAAAGTTGTGTTGAAGTTGAAACAAGTTAAATGGTTAAGAAAAATTGAGGAAATGATTGAGTTTTGGTAAACTTTAAATTCAGCAACCATGGTGATGAAAGGGGTTTTATTTGTTCTCACATGAAATTCATGGGAATTGATGTTGATTGAAGTAATTAAAAGTTCTAGCAAGTTAATTTTATGCGTATGTTAATATTAGTTTTTGAATTTAGAGGTTTGAAAGGGAAAATTAAATACCTTAGTAAATGGCCATATTTGGCAGTCTTTAACCTCATGAAATTGTGGGTGAATTTATGAAATTTATTGATGAATTATGATGGCGTTGAATTGGGGGCAATATGTGTAATTGTCATGGAAGTGTATGTGTAATTTGGGTGTTGATGTATATTGAATTTGGGTTGAATTAAATGTTGAACATTAACGGTGTATTGTGTGCATTGAGCACTTGAGTGTTCTGCCCAAATTGCATTGCTGAATTGTATTGAATATATATAGAAGTGCCATGAAAGAATATTAAAGCATTGGGAGGAGGAGAATTGTCAAATTGGGAGTATGATTTTCATATGCAGGTTGTGTATTGTTGGCAGCACCTAAATTAGGTTATAAGTGTAAAATTGTAACACCCCTCACCCGACTACAGTGTAGCCGAGCGAGGCGTGCTACATTCGATGCCGGACCACCCTATCTTATCTTACTTTATTCCTTTAATAATTTGATCTCGTTATATTTTAATATTAATTATTTTTCGATGGAGAAACCAACGGAGTTTTCCCTATTTTATTACCAGTTGACGTATTTTACTATTGTCACACCTTATCCCTGGTAAGGTATGACATATTTTCGTAGCATACCTAATGAATTACCGAACTCCACCTATCGATAACCCATTAGTTATGTTACAAAGGATTTTAAAACAAATCATAGCTTTTTATCTTATCAATTCTTTTGCGGAAAACTGCATGAGAATAGTTAAAATTTCATGTAAACATTCATTGAAAATAATGATAGACTAAATATTGCAAAAGTTACATTTTCATAAGTCTCAAAATAAAATATAAAATAGTTACAAACTCAAAATGTGATAGCAATGCAATGCTTTTAAATACAAACTGCTCAATGTCCGTACATCCATATATATAGGTACAAAATACATCCAAAGGAATCACAAGGCTATACCTAACGTAAATACCCACAAACAATACCAAAATGCTGCTTTCAAGTCTCTCACTCGGCAGCCTTCTCCTTTTCCTTACCTGCGACAGCATAAAGAAGCTATCGCTGAGTATATCACTCAGTAGTGCACAACTAATAACTTTAAAACTTAAGGTAAAACACAATTTGTCAAAGCATAATAAATCACATTTTTCTTCAGCATGAAAACTTCACAATAGTTCTAAGTCCATAAAGGCCATTTATTGGAATAACATTTCAAATGAGAAATCACACTTCATAAATCACAATTCACAAAGCATTAGTGTTGCCAACATCAACACACAGTTTAGGCCATAACACAAAATTTCACGATCAGTGCCGTGTTGTACACCATGACAAAGCAATCTCAACCTCACTAACCGTTATTAATGAGGGAAGGGCTAGCTAGCTAATGAGTACTCATGTAGTCTTACCCCACTAACCGTTATTAATGGAAGACATAATCAATATCAATTATTACTACTGGGGAGTTCCGAAAGGGACTGTCATGCTAATTGTGGTTTCAAAACAGTTTCCAAAAATTTCCCACTCAACAATCACATTTATAAACCAATAAACACATTTAAATTCATCATAATATCCATATAAAGGTGGTAACACCCAAATTTCTTAAATGCAAGAGAAAAACCATATTTCAGTCAAAGTAAACTTGTTCAAAGCAAACTCATTCAATTTAACACATTCCAAGCAATTTACAAGTTTAAAAACGAAGAAAAGGTTACTTGTGCACAAACCTTCAATAATTCTCCTTCCTTGTTACCTACTTCTCCTTGTCTATTTCAACTTCCTTTTCTATTGAAAATACACAAGTAGAATACCTCAATACCAATCTCAATTGTTGCCAAGAACTCATTACATGCATGTCTAATGCATCCCAAGTTAGCTTTAAAAATTTTAGAATATTTGGTTTTGGGAAAGCTTGGTGCCCCAATATTTGAACCCAATTTTTACCTAGTTTCGATCATAATTTGATGAGGTGTTCTTCATGAAAATTGTTCATTTAGGTCTTAACTTTATTTTCCTTTTTGAATCACCTAATTCGGAGCTGTGTAGCTCAAGTTATGATCAAAATACGGTTATTGTTTACGTCACTATTCATCCTGCAAATTTAGTTCTGGCAGATTTATTGATCCAAATTAGTTCAGCAATTTGATCAAGTTAAGTCCATAATTTTGTCTAATCTTCTTCATACTAAATGTTCTACTATGTCTTAGGTTTCTATCGGCTTAAGAATCACCTAAATCAGAGTTTTCTAGAGAGAGTTATGGCTATGCAAAGTTTACTATTCATATAATAAATCTGCAGTTCTGCAGATTCAGTGATTCAACTTTGCTTAGCAATTTGATTGGGTTAAGTCCATAATTTGGCCTCAAGTTCTTCATATGAAATGTTCTACTATGTCTTAGGTTTCCATCGGTTCAAGAATTGCCTAAATCAGAGTTTTCTAGAGAGAGTTATGGCCATGCAAAATTTACTGTTCATATGGTCAAATTCTGCAGGTTCCAGAATTTTGTCTCTAAGTTCAAGGTTCATTTCGGATAGCTTAAGGTCATTTTTGTGGCAGGGTATCTTCACAAAAATTCTAGCCTTATGTCTTAAGTTTTATTTCCAATTAGTTTCACACCAATTGGAGCTGTGTAGCTCAATTTATGGGCTGTCAAACATACTGAACTCAGTGTGCAAATTCTGCCCTAGGTTCAAAATTTTCATTTCTTCAATTATTCCCACTATCCAACCTCAATTCACATTTAATTCACCTACAATGACTATAATTTAGCATTGACACATTAATGGCACTTCCCAACACAAAACCCACAAATTTCAAATGCCAAAGTTTGCAATTTTCCCTAATCCTACCATTTCATTACCTCCATTCATCAACCAATGTCAATTCAAACTAAATAAACCTCAAATGACCATAATTTAATACTACACACGTCAATTTCACTCTCTAGCACCAAAACTCCAATTTTCCCATTAACCCTAATGTAACACCCCTATGTTCGGTAGTGCGTTCTACTGTTCCTGTGACCAGTGTTGTCTGGACAGCTGGGATGCCTAGAACTACACTTAGATATGAGTGAGGAGACATAAAATAATGAAATACAAGAAAAGAAAATAGAAGAAAAACAAAAGAAAAATAATAGCAATGAAATGTAACCAACTTAAACGAGCCGAGAACCCTAGCGATGGGTGACCGTACTGGGAAGTTGCGGCGTGGATTGTTGACTAGCCCTGGACCGCAGGGAACCCTGGAAAGTATTTTTAAGACTTAAATAAACATATATTGAAGCATAAATATCATTAGAAATATCAAAGAAAAATTAATTAATTAGTACAAAGAAAAATGAGAAATCGAGAAAAGATAAAACTCGGTGTTACCGAAAAATCAGGAATGCAACCCGAACAGGGGCATTGTGGTCATTTAACACCCCGACTTATCTTTTGACCTAAATGTCCATTAAAAATAAATGATGTTACACTTGGAAAATGTCATGAAAAATTAAATTGATGGTACATAGTTTAAATAGCAAAAAATAGGAGTTAAATGTGGAATTTGGAAATTTAAGAATAAACAAACATTAAATCTTCACTTAGTGGTCCACTAACTCCACTTAAGTGGACATGTAATCAGCATATTGTGGACAGAAACTCACCTTCTTCAACCTCCCAAAAACCAGCCGAAAATTGAAGGAAGAAGTTCCACCATGGCCGTCCCACCTTTGAGCTTCCATTTCTCATGATCAAGCCAATTTCCTTATATTTTCCTTCACTAAAGTTATTCTATACAACTTGGGCAGTAGATAGGCAGCAAGAAAATCAAGTTTTGGTGAGGTTTTGAAGAGTT
Source organism: Hevea brasiliensis (assembly GCF_030052815.1). Lineage (NCBI taxonomy): Eukaryota > Viridiplantae > Streptophyta > Magnoliopsida > Malpighiales > Euphorbiaceae > Hevea > Hevea brasiliensis. Next base: position 73,789,077 of record NC_079495.1, on the reverse strand, counting down.
TCAAAAGTGGTAAGTATGTATTTTTAGTTATTGTTTCATTAAACCTTGAAGGGATGTTATGGATAGTTGAATTGTGGAAGGATTTTTGAAGTTTGATGAGTTAAGGGAGAGGTACTTTTTTTGGCAGCCATGGAACTTCAATAAGATCAGTTTATCCTTGCATGTAAATGGTAGATTAAAGTGTTGATGTAAGTGTTTATGTGTGTAGGAGTAAATTTGATAATGTATATTAAATGTATGTGTGATGGTACACTTGATTTTGGAAGTTTGGAAACTAATTGAAGGGATGTACAATTTGGCAAACTTGAAGTGTAGACCAAAATGTGTTGTTTCATGGTTTGGTTTATGGAATTATATTGTTGAATTGTGGTGCTTGTTATGGCAGCATGTATATGTGTATAGAGGTTTGAATGTAGACATGTAAATGAGCTATGTCATGTGGTTAAATTGTTTGTAATTTGGACTTGGAAAATTCTGTACTATAATGTGCATATTGAGTGGGGTTACAAGCTGCCAAGATGACCAAAAATGAGTAGCTAAATGTGTTTATGTTATGGTACAAACCAGAAATGGCATGAAGGAAATAACTTGGTAAGCATAGGATGTGTAATTGATGAGTGATGAACAATGTACAATAGGGCAGTGTATGTTTTGGCTTAGAACCTTAAGTGTATTGCTCCAATTGGTATGAGACCAATTGAAGGTGAAACTAGGCACAAAAAGTGCCAACTTTCATGAAGGAAGCTTACCAAATTTCTGCTTAGAAGGTGACTTGAAAAATGACCAAATCTGGATTAGTGCTTTGAAAACCTGAAAATTGACCATTTGGGCAGCAGTTAGTGTTTTGCCCATAACTCACTCAAAACAGGTCCAATTGACCTGAAATTTTTACCATGAATATTTGAGACATATATATACAATTCTTATGAAGACACCAAAGCCCAGAAATGGCTAGAACCAAGCCAAATAGCTTGCACAAATTCAGGTACCAAAACTGGCCGAACCAAAAGTGACCTAAAAATGACCTAAAGTTACCATTTTGGTACATTCTGTCCAGCATTGGTAGATTGAGCATAACTTGGTCTACACGACTCAGAATGATCTGAAATTTTGCCCCGCGTACAATAAGACATAAACCTATAAGTTTGTAGTTTTGACCGAAACCTAAAAACTGAGGGAACTAGGTCATCCAGCTAGGTCAAATTAGCATACCGAAATCCGACAAGTTGCAATAAAATGCAATATACATGAAAATGAATTGGGTAACATGTACCAACACTAAAAGGCTATTAAATATGACACATTGGTAACATTAAGACCTAATTCACCTAGACTGCATTGAGGGTCAACATCTTAGGTTGACTAAGGAAAATAATAGAATTCAATAAATTAATTATTGAACCTTATTGTTAGAGACAATTTAAATGAGTACTGAAACACTTCAAATTGTGTGTTTCAGTTAGCATAGACTCAGGGAAGGGGAAAGAAACACTGAGTCAGGGCCAAGAGACAATTATCAGAGGTTTGTACACAACAGTTATTTCTTTTGAATTTTCAATTGAAATAAATTATGACTATTTGTATATTATTGTTTTAAATTATGAAAAATTGTTTGATTGATATTTGATGGATACTTATTGATTGAAAAGCATTGTAAATGGTTTGATGCCACAGCTATCATGTATATTGATTGAATTCCTTGCTAGCTTGTCTATTGGGATGAATTGAATTCCCTCTCTGGCTGAAGTGTTGAGGTGTGTGCCTATTGAGGACGAATAGAATGAGTACTCATATTATTGCTAGCTATGTTACTCCTCACTAGCCATCGGCTTTTGGGATGAATTGAATTCCTCATTAGCCATTGGCTTTTGGGACGAATTGAACTTTGGAACATGATTAAGCTGTGTGTGTGTGATTTATTGATATTCATTATGATATTGTGAAATGGAGTTTAAATTCTTATTGACATTCACTGTCTTTTGAATTTAACTATGGTTTTAAGTATCCACTATTTATATGACTTATGATTTGTGATTTAAAGTTGCATTGTGTTAATGTTGTACACCACTGAGACAATGGCTCAGCGATAGCTTTTCATTGCTATCGCAGGTAGACAGACTGACAGGGCAGCAGACTAGGCTGCTAGTACTACACTGAGAGATCATCGGGTATATTGAGTATACCGTATTTTGCATTTTGTATTGTAAAGTATGTTCACTGTATGTATATAGTGTTCTTGATTTTGAGCAGTTGTAAATTAAAATTGTACATTGAAGTTGTAAATTAAAATTGTACATTGAAGTTGTAAAATAAATTGTAAATTATTTTGGCTTGTAAAATTTGTAATATATTTGTTTTATCTCAGCCTTTGAAAATACTGAAAAATTATTGTGGATTTGAGTTGAGAACATATTGTGTTGATTAAAGGTTGGAGTTTGAGATTGAGAAATATATTTGAAGTGCTTTTTACAGTTTTTTGAAGAACTGTTTTATTCAAAATACAGATGGCACTCCGCCAAAATTTTTACAGAAATTACTAATAATTCAAATGTGTTAGCTATTTCACTTCAGTTCAAAAAAATTTTTAGCACTTGTAAATAGTGTTCACCACTATTTAATGGGTTTAAAAAGAAATAAGAAAAGTTTTAAAATCCCTTATAGTGTATTTAATGGGTTATCAGTAGACGAAGTTGGTAATTCATTAGGTATACTACGGGATCATGTTATGCCTTACAGAGGGGTAGGGTGTGACGTGTTTTAGTGGTATCAGAGCTAGTTTTTAAATTTTGTTTTCACAATATTCTTTCTTCATAGTACAACTGCTCAATGCCATTGTTTGATACATACAGTACATTACATTGTAAATATGCACTAACGGAAGGAAATCTCCTTATGTTATTTGTTCAGGAGGTGTAATATCCTCTAATTGACAATGGAAGAAAGGGGTCGTTCAGTCGATCAATCGATAGAGGCTAAGGTACAAGGGGATGCCCCAGCCCTACACAATGTGAGTGCTAGCATCATTGATTGCATTGCTATTCCATGCACAAAAATGGACTTTGAGGTGCTAGTAACAAGTCTGCTAGGACAAGAGTTCAGGGTTAATAAAATTTATAGGGATTGTCCTTTGGTGATCCAAGAACACACTTTTCTATCTGATCTCATTGAAATGCCCTTCAGAGATTATGATATCATCTTGGGCATGGATTGGTTAGCCAGGCATCACGCCATGATTGACTGTAGGTTGAAGACAGTCACTTTTGGTCTCCCTCAGTACAGTGATGTGGTAATACATGGGGAGAGCTAGCTATTGCCATCAAACATCATTTCGGCTGCACTAGTCAGAAAAATGATCAGAAAGGGGTGTGAAGCATACTTGGCACATGTGGTAGACACCCAAGTGGGGAGTCCAGCATTGAGGGCTACAGTATATGACTTTCCAGATGTATTTCTTGATGAATTGCCAGGATTACCTCCAGAAAGAGAGATGCAGTTTAAAATTAATATTATGCCTGATGTGGATCCAATCTCTATAACACCATATAGAATGGCACCAGCAGAGTTAAAGGAGTTGAAGGTACAGTTGCAAGAAGTACTTGAAAAGGGCTTCATCCGCCCTAGCGTGTCACCTTGGAGAGCGCCAGTATTGTTTGTTAAGAAGAAAGATGGCACTCTTCGTTTATGTATTGACTACTGGCAGTTGAATAAGGTGATAATGAAGAACAGATATCCATTGCCTCGCATTGATGATCTGTTTGATCAGTTGAAGGGTGTAGCTGTATTCTCCAAAATTGATTTGCGATCTGGTTATTATCAGTTGAAGGTGCAAGAGCAGAGTATTCCAAAAACTACTTTCAGAACTCAATATGGCCACTATGAGTTTCTGGTAATGCCATTCGGGTTAACTAATGCTCCAGCAGCTTTTATGGATCTGATGAATACTATTTTCAGACCATATCTCGACCAGTTTGTGGTGGTGTTTATTGATGATATTTTGATATATTCGAAGAATGCAGAGGAGCATGACAGACATCTGCGGAATGTACTGCAGACCCTATATGCCAAATTATCGAAATGTGAATTTTGGCTGAAAGAAATCTCCTTTTTGGGACATGTTGTGTCAGTTGAAGGGATCAAGGTAGATTCCAGCAAGGTAGAAGCTATCCTTAATTGGAAGCCGCTCAGGAATATCACAGAAATTCACAGTTTTCTGGGTTTAGCTGGATATTACTGTCGGTTTGTGAAAGGGTTTTCTATGTTAGCTTCTCCACTGACCAAGCTGCTTCGGAAAGATGTAAAATTTCAGTGGATAGATAAATGCCAGCAAAGTTTTGATGAGTTCAAGAGGTGTTTAACTGAAGCTCCAGTCCTTACTTTACCTACACCGCTTAAAGAATACACAGTTTATAGTGATGCTTCTCACAATGGGTTAGGCTGTATACTGATGCAAGATCTGAATGTCATTGCTTATGCATCATGCCAACTGAAACCGCATGAGAGGAACTACCCAACACATGATTTGGAGCTAGCAGCTATTGTTTTTGCTCTGAAGATCTGGAGACACTATTTGTATGAAGAGAAATGTTACATTTACACAGATCACAAGAGCTTGAAGTATTCAGGCACCCAGAAGGAATTGAATTTGAGGCAGAGGAGATGGTTAGAACTGATTAAAGACTATGAATGTTTAATAGACTATTAGCCAGGGAAAGCAAATGTGGTGGCTGACGCCTTAAATCACAAGGCTATGGCAAGTCTCAGAGTTTCTCCTTTGTCCATGGTACATGAGTTGAAAGCACAGCATGCCAGTTTAGAGATTAATGATGAGGGACAGACAGTAGTCGCATGGCATGTACAGCCAATGTTGATTGATCAGATCAGAATGGCTGCTCAGAATAATGATAAATATCAGAAGCTACTGAAAGAAGTCCAGTAGGGCAAGAAACCTAAATTCTCTGTGAGAGATGATGGTTTATTGCTACATCAGGGCAGAATGTGCATTCCTAATGATGTGGAATTGAGACAGATCATTATGAAGGAAGCACATGAGTCTCCTTTTGCTATGGTGCACCCTGGTGGAACTAAAATGTACAGAGGGATGAAAGAGCATTACTGGTGGATGGGTATGAAGAGGGATATAGTTGACTTTGTTTCCAAATGCCTAACTTATGAGCAAATAAAGGTAGAACATCAAGTTTGTGACACCCCTTACCGGTGTACAGTATACCCTAGTAAGTAATGCCACACGGTGTACCGGCACACTCTAATATTCCTCAATTAATTTATATCATACTTTTGCATATAATTTATGAAATACAATTTGTTTAAGCCATTTATCAAAAGTATTATTCATTTAAGGTTCCGAAAATTTTAAAGAAAATCTGGCGGAGTACCGGCTAAAAATGGAGAAAACCGTTCTTCGGAACCTGTTAGAAACACTTCCAATAAACAAATTCATTCATTCTCAACTTCAATATCATCACAAAACTCAATATCAAGGTTTCAACAATTTTTCAGTTTCAGGTTTCAACAACCTTTTCATTTCTCAACATCCATTTCTCATATACAAGCAATAAATACATGCTTAAATCTTGCATTCATAGTCATAACTTTCATTATTTACATAACCATCAAAATATATTACATGAGTTCAAATACATATGAGAAAATACAAATCTGCTACAAAATATCAAAATGACAAAATGACACCTAGTGCCCTACCCATGCACTGCAGGTAGTGAGGTGACACGGACATCGAGCGTAATCGGATGGACTCACCTACCTGTGGTCTACTGGGCTCACGATCGGGATCTCCAGTACCTACGCGTGGCAAAAGCAACGTGCTAAGCAATAATGCTTAGTGGTGCAATAATATAATAGAAGAAAATAGCAAGAAAATAAATGTATAGTGAATGTATATGATTCATTTGTTTAGTATGGTTATACATACATTAATTCAGTAACTTGGTTCATTTCATTCATTTGGTTGCCCAAGTAACCTACACTAGACGACTGGACTGGATAACGGTAACCGCACCGGGTACCTAGTACCTCGCCGTCACACCATCGGTCACATATGTATCTCCCGGCAGGCAATGAGCACTAACAAGTCAGAATAATATCGTGCACAAGGCCAAGTCTCAATACAAAGTCGAATGGCTAAAAGCCATGAAATCACAGAATGGCATTTTTGCCATGTGCGATCGCTAATCGAACCCTATTGGCATGCCAAACTATCCAAACCAATCTTGTTAGGTATACTAGGGCATTTGAAACTTTTAAATTTGTCAATTTGTGAATTTCAACTTTTTTGGTGTCACTATTCATCATTGGTCAACAAAAATGTTGACTTTTGAAAAAAAAATGTGTACATTGCCTTTGGCACTCCCAACATACCACATTTGGTGTTTAAAACTTGTTGGCATTAAGTGTTAATACCATTTCAAAGTGTAACCCACACAAGCAGAAAATTTCAGTTTTGGTGAGTCAACTTCACTGTTCCATTGGACACTGTTACTGTTGGAATTTGAAGAAATGCAAAACATGAAAGTTGTTCCTTATTTTGTCTAGTTGAATTTCCTTTTTTGAATCACCCCATTTGGAGTTTTGTAGCTCCAGATATGGCTCAAAAACCCAGGCTGTCCGGATATGCAGTCTGCAGAAATTTACCATATCTACAGTGCATGAACAGTGACTTTAGTCACTTGGTTGAATGGGTTATGGCCATAATTTGGGGTAGGTTCCTTCATGAAAGTTGTTTGTCTATGTCTTAACTTGTTGCTGTAAAAATTTCAGACCAATTGACCAAATATACAGTGACTTATGGCCAAATGAACAGTTACTGTTCATTTGGTCAAATTCTGCAGAGGCAGTTTCAGGGTTCCGGATTGTGGCTGAGTTTTGACCCTTTGGCTTTGGTCTTTTGGGCATGGTTTCTTCAGCAAAAATGTGCCATTATAAGCCTAGTTTCATGTCCAATTGGCCAAACATCAATTGGACAAGCACAGCCCGAGTTATGGCAGTGCAAAGGGACTGAAATTTCAGTCCCTATGCTGCTGTCCATAGGGCAGTTTATACTTTCACTTTACCATCCCATTTTTCAGTTCTAATTAGGGTCAACCTACCTAAAATGGTCACTAATTGACCATTAAAAAGTCCTCTAACCATTTCCAAAGCTAAGTCACCATTTCACCTTCCCAAACCCTAATGTTCAACTAAGTTTACTCATAAACCTTGTCTAACATACTTAGTTCAATCTTCATGCATTTTAATACCTTAACCATGATTTCCAACCACTCTAAGTTTGTTAAACAATCAACCTCATACTCTCATAGGGCTGCTAAAAATTTAAAGTACCATAACACATGTAATTTACTTCAATTCCTTAAAATTTCTTAGCTCAAATGATGTTCTAACTAAGTTTAAAAGAAGAAGAATGAAATTTGTAGCACTAACCTTAATTTAGCCAAGTCTCTTTCTTGCCAACTTCAAGATTCTTGCTTCCGTTTTACTTCCAAGCACTCTAGCTAGGGTAGATATTCAGTTTTTATGAAGCTAATTATGGGAAATATGGTGAGATTTTAAGGAAATTTAAGCTTAAAGTGAGTAACAATGGTGGAAGGCTTTGGGAAAGAAAGGGCTACGGCTGAAATGAGGAAGAAGCTGCTGGAATTTGTGGTTATTTAGTCTTCATTTTGTCTTTTTATTTATTAGTCAATTGATGGCTTAATTTGTGATTGGTCAAAATTTTTAAATGATGTCATTTTTGCTTTATTTTGGATTTTCTTTTTCTTTTCTTTCACTACTCATTTCAAATTTAATTTCTAGCAATGTTTCTTCATATTTTATGTTATATTAATTATTTACTCAAATGGACAAGTCGGCCAAAAATCACCTCGGAAGGCGAAAAGAACAAAATGCCCTCCGTTTTGCTTAACGGGTCAAAATTGTATGTACCGATTGAAAAATTTTTCTAGGTATTTTCTTGGCATTCTAATGCCATAGGAACCTCAATAACCCTTCTCTGGAGTCTCAAAAATTATTTTATAATTTTTCCCCCGGGTCTAGGGCTCCTCGTTATAGAACCGCAACTTCCCTTCTGCTACCCATCGCTTGGGCACCTGCTTTTACTTGATTGTATTTTATTTCTAAAATTTTTACTAAGTGTTTCTTATTAATATTTGAGTTAATTATGGTTCTGACTTTAGTTTAATTATTTTTCCGAACGTTCTAGTCCGGACCGACACCGGCCAATAGCAAGAGGATGTACTGAGTGGTTACTGGGAGGGTGTTACAACTCTTCCTCTAATTTAAATTTCGTCCTCGAATTTACCTGATGCAAACAGTTGAGGGAACTGTTGCCTCATCGTTTCTTCACTTTCCCAAGTTGCCTCCTCGGTGTTGTGGTGCCTCCAAAGCACTTTCACCAATGGAATTTGCTTGTTCCTCAATTCTTTTACTTCCAGAGCCGTAATCCGTAGAGGTTCTTCTTCATATGTCAAATCCAACTGTATTTCAATTTCTTCTCTGGAGATGACATGTGAAGGGTCCAGCGGTATCTTACGAGCATGGACACGTGGAACACATTGTGGATCTTGTCCACTGGTGGTAAAGCTAGCCTATAGGCCACTGGACCCACACGTTCAATGACTTCATATGGGCCAATGAACCTAGGGCTCAACTTACCTTTTCTTCCAAACCTCAACACTTTCTTCCACGGTGACACCTTGAGGAACACTTTGTCGTCAACCACAGATTCTATTTCTTTTCTCTTGGTCGGCATAAGATTTACATGCATGCGAGGCAACCTTCAAGTTGGCTTTGATTATTTTCACTTTTTCTCACTGTTTCACCAGTGTCCGCCCTACCGCTTGTCTTCTCCCAATTCAGTCCGACACCTTTGAGTTCTACATTTTCTCCCATACGGTGCTTCATACGGGCCATTTGGATACTAGCTTGGTAGCTATTGTTGTATGCAAATTGCGCTGGAAGATATCTATACAAACTTACCTCAAACTCAATGACACAACTCCTCAGCATATCCTCAAGGACCTGACAAGTATTTCACGTTATTGTTATCATTTCAATTCAATATTTGTATCAATTTCATGGGTTTCAATTGTTTACCTGGATTACTCTTTCTGATTGCCCATCCGTCTGAGGATGGAAAGCTGTGCTGAAATGGAGTTGTGTACCCAAGGACTCATGTAACTTCTTCCAGAATCTCGATGTAAACTTTGGTCTCGGCCGATATGATGGAAAGTGGAATTCCATGCGATCTAACTATCTCAGCGATATACACTCGCTAACTTCTCCAGTGAGTAGTCAGTCCTAACTGGCAGAAAGTGTGCTGACTTTGTCAATCTATCAACTATCACCCATGCTGCATCATGTTTCTTCCGGGTGAGAGGTAGCCCACTTACAAAATCCATGGTGACCCGATCCCATTTCCATTCAGGTATGCGTATAGGCTGTAGCAAACCTGATGGAACTTGATGTTCTGCCTTGACTTGCTGACATGTCAAGCATTTAGTCACATAGTCACCGATATCTCTCTTCATACCAGGCCACCAATACTGAAGCTTCAGGTCATGATACATCTTTGTACTTCCTGGGTGCATAGCATATACACTGGTGTGTGCCTCTCTTAGAATACTAGCTTTCAATTCCCCATCATTTGGTACACACAGTCTTTCTTTGTAGTACAGACACCCATCTGCTTTCACCCCATAGTCAGTTGCTTTTCCCTCTGAGATCTTGCTCATAATAGCCATTAACTTTTCATCTGCCTTTTGCCCATCTAAAATCTGCTGTAGCAGGTTTGGCCTCACTTGCAACTCAGCCAAAATAGCTCCATCTCGAACCAAGGATAGACGGGCATTCAATGATCTCAAAGCTGTGATGGATTTTCTGCTCAAAGCATCAGCAACTACATTTGCCTTCCCAGGATGGTAGTCAATTACACAATCATAATCCTTCAGGAACTCAATCCATCGCCTGTCTAAGGTTGATCTCCTTCCAGGTTGGCAAATATTTGTGCTCTTGTGGTCTGTGTAAATGTAGCACTTTTCCCCATACAAGTAGTGCCTCCATATCTTCAGTGCAAAAATAATTGCTGCAAGCTCTAGATCATGGGTAGGGTAGTTCTGCTCATGTGGCCTTAGCTGTCTGGAAGTATAGGCGATCACTTTCCCCTCTTGCATCAATACACACCCTAACCCATTATGAGAGGCATCACTGTAGACCACAAAGTCCTTCCTTGACACTGGCTGTGTTAACACTGGTGCCTCTGTCAACATAGCGTTCAACTTCTCAAAACTGGTCTGACACTTGTCATTCCAGTCAAATCTGACATTCTTGTGTAACAGTTTAGTCATTGGTGCAGCTATTAGGAAAATCCTTCACAAATCTCTGTAATACCCAGCTAGCCCCAAGAAACTTCTGACCTCAGTTGTATTCCTGGGAGGCTTCCATTCCATCACTGCCTCTATTTTCTTGGGATCCACCCTAATCCCATCAGCTGACACTATGTGTCCAAGGAATGCAATCTCATCCAACCAGAAGTCACACTTGGACAACTTAGCATACAGCTTCTTTTCTTTCAGGGTTTGCAGAACAATCCTCAAATGCTCATCATGTTCTTCCCTGGTCTTGGAATACACCAAAATGTCATCAATAAAGACCACTACGAACCGATCTAAGTGTGGATGAAAGATACGGTTCATAAGGTCCATGAATGCCGCTGGTGCATTTGTTAAGCCAAAGGGCATCACCAGAAACTCATAATGCCCATACCGGGTCCTGAATGCAGTCTTTAGCACATCTGCATCCTTCACCCTCAGCTGATGATACCCTGATCTGAGATCAATCTTGGAAAATACTCCTGCTCCCTTCAACTGATCAAACAGATCATCAATTCTAGGCAACGGATATTTATTCTTCACAGTCACTTTATTCAACTGCCGGTAATCGATGCATAGTCTCAAAGTCCCATCCTTCTTTTTCACAAACAGCACTGGAGCTCCCCATGGTGACACACTGGGGCGTATGAACCCCTTATCAAGCAACTCTTGCAACTGAATTTTCAACTCCCTCAATTCGATGGGTGCCATCCTATAAGGAGCAATGGAAATGGGTGTCAGTATCGGCAGGTGTCTCAATAGCAAATTCAACTTCCCTTTACGGTGGCAAACCTGTAACTCTTCAGAAATACCTGCAGGAAGTCTCTCACTGTGGGTATGTCACTCGAGTTTGGCTTAGCACGCCTAGTATCCACCACATGAGCTAGGTAGGCTTCACGACCTTTCTCATCATTCTTCTTGCAATCGTGGGTGAGATGACATTGGACAAGAAATCATCCTTTCCCCACAACCGTGATCTCATTACCCTCAAGTTTTTAGAGAAATTCTCTTCAATTTGCAATCAACTATTGCCTGATGACGTGACAACCAGTCCATTCCCAAAATCACGTCAAACTCATGGAAAGGCAACTCAATCAGGTCTGCCAAGAATTCATACCCCTGAATCCTTAAAGGGCAACCCTTGTACACTTTGTTCACTACCACACTGTGGCCCAATGGATTAGTGACCAGAATATCTTGGTCACTCTCCCCTACCAATATCCCCCTTTCTACGGGTAGGTTGATGCAGATGTATGAATGAGTGGATCCTGGATCCACCAATGCATGCACAGGTGTAGTGTAGAGGGAGAACGTACCCCTGATGACGTCCGGGGCATCTTGCTCCTCCTGAGCTCTCAAGGCATAATTTCTGGCAGGTGGTCTGTTATCTGGCCTCTCTGCTGGCTCAGATGCAGGCCTCTGAGATGGTCCCACAGCTTCGGATTTACCAGACCTTCTACCCCTTGGTGGTGCAGGAGCAGGTCTGTCTGCTTGTGTTGGAGCAGCTGTAGTTGTTCTGCGTGGACAGTTCTTCAACTGATGCTCTGTTGACCCACATCTCAAGCAGGCACCAGTTACTCTCCAACACTCCCCCTTATGCCATTTTTGACAGTGTGGACATGCAGAAGATGCCGGGGCTGGTCCCCTGAACCCCATCCCTGGAGAGCTGCCCACTGATGGTGTGGACTGACCTCTCCTAGGGGTGAACTGTGGCCTGGGCCCCTGAGACTGACCCTGGCCCTGTGGCTGACCCGAACTCTGTGCAGGAGGACCCTTAAACTTCTTCCCTGATGCAGGAGCTGAACTAGACTGACCCGGTCCCCTCTTCTGCTGTCTCTCTCTTCTAGTCCACTCACTAATTCTCACTTTTTCAACCTTTATGGCAGCTTCCACTAACTTGGTAAATTGGTGATTCCCAAGGCAGTGAGCTGGATCTTGATGTTATCATTTAGTCCCTCTTCAAATCTCTTGCATCTTTCAGCTTCATTTGGGACTATCTCCCTTCCGTAGCGGCTTAATCGGACGAATTCTTTCTCATATTCGGCCACTGACATTTGTCTCTGCCTCAGGTTAATAAATTCCCTTCTTCTCTCTTCTAGGTATACAAGACCACATACTTCTTCTTGAATTTCGAGTGAAATAAATCCCTAGTTACAGTTTCTGGCTGCACTTCACTGTAAACAGTGTCCCACCATTCATAAGCATCGTCTTGTAGTAAAGAGATGGCAGCTTCCAAGTTTTGCTCTGGAGTGCAGTGAAGTTGTTTTAGTACTCTGCCCATTCTGTTCAACCAATTCTACCGCAATGTAGTCATCTTCTCTCTTACCATAGAAATCCACTGCCCCAAATTTTCTTAACCTTTCCAGGTGTGATTTCTGCTGTGAAGCTGGTGGTGGTGGTGGTGGTGCTGGCATTACCCCAGCCATCAGTCTAAAGAAGTCGGCCATTTGTTGGAACATGGCCTGTGGAGGCTGAGCAGGCTCTGCTTGAGCTGGCAGAGCAAATTCTCTCATGCCCCCAGTCTCAGCTGCTGCATGTGGAGCATGACTCTCCACTTCCTCCTCGACTGCCCTCTGCGATGAAGGGTCCATATCCAATTTAACAAAGACAAAAAGATCGGCGTTAGTGTCACCTCGACTCTTACAAATGCAATGCATGGTATGGACTCAATCTAGGCCCAGAAACGCCTAAACCGTGCTCTGATACCACTAAATGTGACACCCCTTACCGATGTACAAGATATGCGAGTAAGTAATGCCACACGGTGTCTGCGCACACTCTAATATTCCTCAATTAATTTATATCATACTTTTGCATATAATTTATGAAATACAATTTGTTTAAGCCATTTATCAAAAGTATTATTCATTTAAGGTTCAAAATTTTGGAGAATACAGTTGCATCATTCAACTTATCAAACAAATCATCGATCCGTGACAGAGGATATCTATTCTTTATGGTCTCTTTATTCAACTATCTGTAGTTTATACATAGGTGGAGAGTGCCATCCTTCTTCTTCACAAATAATACTGGTGCTCCCCAAGGTGACACACTAGGGCAGATGAAACCCTTATCTAACAATTCCTGCAATTGCACCTTCAACTCTTTCAACTTAGCAGGTGCCATCCTATAAGGAGTGATGGAGATTGGCTCCACAAAAGGCATAGTCTCAATTTCAAACTGCACCTCTCTTTCTGGAGACAATCTTGATAATTCTTTCGAAAAGACATCCGAAAAATCCCATACCATAGGAATATCTTTAAGATCTGGACTCCCCACCTTGATGTCTATCACATGAGCTAGATAAGCTCCACATCCCTTTCTAATCATCTTTCTAGCAAGTGCAGCTGAAATGATGTTGGATGGCAATAACTGCCTCTTCCCGTGTATCACTACGTCTGCATACTCAGGAAGACCAAAAGTGACTGTCTTCAGTCTGCAATCGATCATAGCGTGATGCCTAGCTAACCAATCCATGCCCAAGATGATATCATAATCTCTGAAGGGCATGTCAATTAAGTCTGATAGGAATGTATGTCCTTGGATCACCAAAGGACAATCCTTATACAATTTGTTCACCCTAACCTCTTGCCCTAAGGGACTAGTCGTGCTTAAATGTATAAGAGCTTGATTACCATGTGTATGTGTGAATTGTACATTAAAAGTGAGATTAGGAAGTCAATATGGGAGATTGAAGTATATGTGTAAATTGGGAAGCCTTGTGATGCATGGTAGAGTGTTTAAATTCATGAAATAGTCTAGTGAATTATGGTACCAAGGATGGTAGAATGTATATGTAATTATTGGTGGGAAATTAGATGTGTTAATGGGAGGTATTCATGTGTAGGTATTGTTGAAATTAAACTTTAAAATTCTGAGTTGTAATTGATGTATTGTGAATTATTATATTCTGCCCAAGTTGTCCTAAATGTGATGTGTTGAGTGGTTATGGTTTAGTACCAGTTCAGAATTTGGTAGAGAAGTGGACTTATAACAAGGTTAATGTGTATGTGGATTGGTGTTTGAGAGACATGTAATAATCCATTTTTAAGCAAGGAATGGCAACAGAACATGCAATACTGGCACTAGTATAAGAATGTGTAGAACCAGGGTCAAACAGCACATATATGTCTCTATCAAAGATGGAGAAAGTACCAGCCACAACATCTGATGTCTCAGCTTCCTCCCTCTGGCTCATGGTGTACACCCTGGCTAATGCAGCACTCTGCTCTGGTTGGCTTGCTGTGTGACACCCCTTACCCATCTACAGTATATCCGAGTAAGATATGTCACACGGTGTACCGGAACACTCTACTTTATCTCAATCATTTTTATTCTTCCTTAATTTACTTTTATCATAGTTTTGAATATAATTTATGAAATATAATTCATTTAGGTCATTTATTGAAATTATAATTTATTTGAGGTTCCGAAAATTTTATAGAAAATCCGGCAGAGTACCGGCTAAAAATAGAGAAAACAGTTCTTCGGAACCTGTGAAAAACACTTCCAATAATCATATTCAATCATTCTCAAACTCCAATATCAAAATCTCAATATGTTTTTCAACAACATTTCCATTTCTCAATCATTCATCTCATGTAATAATCATGTAAAAGTCATAAATAAATATTCACTTTTCCATTCACAAACACAATTTCCATTATTTACATAAACATCAAAATACATTACATAAGTTTCAATTACACAAAAGAAAATAAAAGTTAGTTACAAAATACCAAAATGAAATCTAGTGTCCTACCAATGCACTGAAGATGGTGAGGTGACACGGACACTATGCAGAACTGCAGGAGGTCTCACACAGCTTGTGGTCTACTGGGCTCTCGGTCAGTATCTCCAGAACCTACGCGTGTCAAAAGCAACGCGTTAAGCAATAATGCTTAGTGGTGCCATTAATAAAGTAAAAAGAAATAACAGGAAGTAAATATGCAGTGAATGTATCGGTGTCTTATTGCAAATAAATTTTCGATGAGTATTTGTAATCTTACTTATTTTGTACTTGTTATATTAATTATTTCATTAAATTTATCCACTTTCATTTTTGGTTGCCCAAGTAACCTATACTGGACGACTGGACTGGATAAACGGGTAAACTGGCACTGGGTATGGGTTATGGTGCGTCCAAAGCACTTTCACCAGTGGAATCTGCTTATTCCTCAACTCTTTCACTTCCCGAGCCAGGATCCGTATGGGTTCTTCTTCATATGTCAAATCCAGTTGTACTTCAATTTCTTCCATGGAGATGACATGTGAAGGATCTGAGCGATATCTTCTTAGCATAGATACGTGGAACACATTGTGGATCTTATCCAGCTCTGGTGGTAAAGCTAGCCTATAGGCCACTGGACCCACACGTTCAATGATTTCATATGGGCCAATGAACCTAGGGCTTAACTTACCTTTTCTTCCAAACCTCAGTACCTTCTTCCACGGTGACACCTTGAGGAACACTTTATCGCCAACCGTATATTCTATTTCTTTTCGCTTCAAGTCGGCATAGGATTTCTGTCTGTCTGAGGCAACCTTCAGATTGGCTTTGATTAGTTTTACTTTCTCCTCAGTCTGTTTCACCAGGTCTGGCCCTACCAGTTTGTCTTCGCCCAATTTAGTCCAGCACACTAGAGTTCTACATTTCCTCCCATACAGTGCTTCTTACGGGGCCATTTGGATACTAGCTTGGTAGCTATTGTTGTATGCAAATTCTGCCAGTGGGAGGTATCTATCCCAACTTCCCTCAAACTCAATGACACAACACCTCAGCATATCCTCAAGGACCTGACATATATTTCATGTTATTATTATCATTTTAGTTCAATATTTGTATTAATTCAATTGGTTCAATTGTTTACCTAGATTACTCTTTCTGATTGCCCATCCGTCTAAGGATGGAAAGCTGTGCTTAAGTGGAGTTGTGTACCCAAGGACTCATGCAACTTCTTCCAAAATCTCGATGTAAACCTTGGGTCTCGATCAGATATGATGGAAAGTGGAATTCCCTGCAATCTAACTATCTCACTGATATACAATTCTGCTAATTTCTCTAGTGAGTAGTCAGTCCTAACTGGCAGAAAGTGTGCTGACTTCGTCAATCTATCCACTATCACCCATACTTCATCATGTTTCTTCTGGGTGAGAGGTAGACCACTTACAAAATTCATGGTGACCCGATCCCATTTCCATTCAGGTATGCGTATAGGCTGTAGCAAACCTGATGGAACTTGATGTTCGCTTGACTTGTCGACATGTCAAGCATTTAGTCACATAGTCGCTATGTCCTTCTTCATACCGTGCCACCAATCAAGCTTTAGATCATGATACATCTTTGTACTTCCCGGTGCATAGCATAAACACCGGCATGTGCCTCTTTAGAATCGCTTTCAATTCCCATTATCCGTACACATGCTCTTCCTTTATAGTAGAGACACCCATCTTCTTTCACCTCATAGTCAGTTGCTTTTCCCTCTGAGATTTTGCTCATAATAGCCATTAATTTTTCATCTACCTTTTGCCCATCTAAAATCTGCTGTAGCAGGTTTGGCCTCACTTGCAACTCAGCCAAAATAGCTCCATCTCGAACCAAAGATAGACGGGCATTCAATGATCTCAAAGCTGTGATGGACTTTTTGCTCAAAGCATCAGCAACTACATTTGCCTTCCCAGGATGGTAGTCAATTACACAATCATAGTCCTTCAGGAACTCAATCCATCGTCTCTATCTAAGGTTGAGCTCCTTCTGGAAGCATAAGCGACCACCTTTCCCTCTTGTATCAATACACACCCTAACCCATTATGAGAGGCATCACTATAGACCACAAAGTCCTTTCCTGACACTGGCTGTGTTAACACTGGTGCCTCTGTCAACATAGCCTTCAACTTCTCAAAACTGGTCTAACACTTGTCATTCCAGTCAAATCTGACATTCTTGTGTAACAACTTGGTCATTGGAGCAGCTATTAAGGAAAATCCCTTCATAAATCTCCTGTAATACCCAGCTAGCCCCAAGAAACTTCTGACCTCAGTTGTATTCCTGGGAGGCTTCCATTCCATCACTGCTTCTATTTTCTTGGGATCCACTCTAATCCCATCAGCTGACACTATGTGTCCAAGGAATGCAATTTCATTCAACCAAAAGTCACACTTGGACAACTTAGCATACAGCTTCTTTTCTCGCAGGGATTGCAGAACAATCCTCAAATGTTCATCATGTTCTTCCCTGGTCTTGGAATACACCAAAATATCATCAATAAAGACCACTACGAACCGATCTAGGTATGGATGGAAGATACGGTTCATAAGGTCCATGAATGCCGCTGGTGCATTTATTAGGCCAAAGGCCATCACCAGAAACTCATAATGCCCATACCGGGTCCTAAATGCAGTCTTTGGCACATCTATATCCTTCACTCTCAATTGATGATACCCTGATCTGAGATCAATTTTAGAAAATACTCCTGCTCCCTTCAACTGATCAAACAGATCATCAATTCTAGGCAACGGATATTTGTTCTTCACAGTCACTTTATTCAACTGCCGGTAATCGATGCATAACCTCAAAGTCCCATCTTTCTTCTTTACAAACAGCACTGGAGCTCCCCATGGTGACACACTAGGTCGTATGAACCCCTTATCCAGCAACTCCTGTAACTGGATTTTCAGTTCCTTCAATTCTGTGGGTGCCATCCTATAAGGAGCAATAGATATTGGTGTTGTACCTGGTGGTGTCTCAATAGCAAATTTAACTTCCCTTTCTGGTGGCAAACCAGGCAATTCTTCAGGGAACACATCTGGGAAGTCTCTTACTGTAGGTATATCACTCAGGTGTGGCTTAACTTGCCTAGTATCAACCACGTGTGCTAGGTAAGCTTCACAGCCTTTTCTCATCATTCTTCTTACAACTGTGGCTGAGATAACATTGGACAGGAAATCTGTCCTTTCACCCACAACAGTGATCTCATTACCCTCAGGAGTTTTCAGAGAAATTCTCTTCAATTTACAATCAACTATTGCCTGATGACGTGACAACCAGTCCATTCCCAAAATCACATCAAACTCATGGAAGGGCAACTCAATCAGGTCTGCTAAGAATTCATACCCTTGAATCCTTAACGGGCAACCCTTGTATACTTTGTTCACCACTACACTGTGGCCCAATGGATTAATGACCAGAATGTCTTGGTCACTCTCCCCTACTAATATCCCCCTTTCTAAGGGTAGGTTGATGCAGATGTATGAATGAGTGGATCCTAGATCCACCAATGCGTGCACAGATGCATTGTAGAGGGAGAACGTACCCCTGATGACGTCCGGGGCATCTTGCTCCTCCTGGGCTCTCATGGCATAGGCTCTGGCAGGTGGTCTGCCCTTAGGCCTCTCTACTGGCTCAGATGCAGGCCTCTGTGATTGTCCCACTACCTCAGATTTGTCAGATTTCCTACCTCTTTGTGGTGCAGGAGCAAGTCTGTCTACTTGTGTTAGAGCAGCTGTAATAGTTCTGCGTGGACAGTTCCTCAACTGATGCTCTGTTGACCCACACCTTAAGCAGGCACCAGTCACTCTCCAACACTCCCCCTTATGCCACTTCAGGCAATGTCGACATGCAGAAGATGCTGGGGCTGGTCCCCTGAACCCCATCCCTGGAGAGCTTCCCACTGATGGTGTGGACTGACCTCTCCTAGGGGTAAACTGTGGCCTGGGCCCCTGAGACTGACCCTGACCTTGTGATTGACCTGAACTCTGTGCAGGAGATAAACTAAACTAACCCGGGCCCCTCTTCTGCTGTCTCTCTCTTCTGGTCTGCTCACTTATTCTTACTTTTTCAACTTTTATTGCAGCTTCCACTAACTTGGTGAAGTCGGTGATTCCCAAGGCAGTGATCATGATCTTTATGTTGTCATTTAATCCCTCTTCAAATCTCTTACACCTTTCGGCCTCATTAGGGACTATCTCCCTTCCGTAGCGGCTCAATCTAACGAATTCCTTTTCATACTCGACCACTGACAGCTGTCTCTGCCTCAGAGTAATGAACTCTCTTCTTCTCTCTTCCAGGTATACACTACCCACATATTTCTTCTTAAATTCGGAGAGGAAGAAGTCCCAAGTTATTACTTCTGGTTGTACTTCACTGGACACCGTATCCCACCATTCATATGTATCATCTTGCAACAGAGATACAGCAGCTTCTAGATTTTGCTCTGAAGTGCAGTGGAGTTGTTTTAAAACTCTGCCTGTTCTGTTCAACCAATTTTCGGCTGCAATAGAATCATCTTCTCTCTTACCAAAGAAGTCCACTGCTCCAAATTTTCTCAATTTTTCCAGATGTGATTTCGGTTGTGGAGGTGGTGGTGGTGGCATTACCCCAGCCATTTGTTTGAAGAATTCGGCCATTTGCTGGAACACGGCCTGTGGAGGTTGAGCAGGCTCTGATGGAGCTGGTGGAGCAGGTTCTCCCCTACCACCAGTCTCAGCTGCTGCAGGTGGAGCATGACTCTCCACTTCCTCCTCAACTGCCCTTTGAGATGTAGGGTCCATATCCTATTCAAAATAACAAAGACAAACAGATCTGCATTAGTGTCACCTCGACTCTTACAAATGCAATGCATGGTATGGACTCAATCTAGGCCCAGAAATGCCTAAACCGTGCTCTGATACCACTAAATGTGACACCCCTTACCCATCTACAGTATATCCGAGTAAGATATGTCACACGGTGTACCGGAACACTCTACTTTATCTCAATCATTTTTATTCTTCCTTAATTTACTTTTATCATAGTTTTGAATATAATTTATGAAATATAATTCATTTAAGTCATTTATTGAAATTATAATTTATTTGAGGTTCCGAAAATTTTATAGAAAATCCGGCAGAGTATCGGCTAAAAATGGAGAAAATAGCTTCTTGAACTCGTGAAAATAGCCCAATAATCATATTCAATCATTCTCAAACTCCAATATCAAAATCTCAATATGTTTTTCAACAACATTTCCATTTCTCAATCATTCATCTCATGTAATAATCATGTAAAAGTCATAAATAAATATTCACTTTTCCATTCACAAACACAATTTCCATTATTTACATGAACATCAAAATACATTACATAAGTTTCAATTACACAAAAGAAAATAAAAGTTAGTTACAAAATACCAAAATGAAACCTAGTGTCCTACCAATGCACTGAAGATGGTGAGGTGACACGGACACTATGCAGAACTGCAGGAGGTCTCACTCAGCCTGTGGTCTACTGGGCTCTCGATCAGTATCTCCAGAACCTACGCGTGGCAAAAGCAACGCGTTAAGCAATAATGCTTAGTGGTGCCAATAATAAAATAAAAAGAAATAACAGGAAGTAAATATGCAGTGAATGTATCGGTGTCTTATTGCAAATAAATTTTCGATGAGTATTTGTAGTCTTACTTATTTTGTACTTGTTATATTCATTATTTCATTAAATTTATCCACTTTCATTTTTGGTTGTCCAAGTAACCTATACTGGACGACTGGACTGGATAAACAGGTAAACTGGCACTGGGTATCTAGTACCTCGGGCCATCACACCATCGGTCACATATGCATCTCCCGGTGTAAATGTAAGCTAATAAGTCAATAACAATAGGCACAAGGCCAAATATCAACACAATGTCAGAATGGCTAAAAGCCATGAAATCACAGAATGGCATAATACCATGTGCAGTACTGCTAACTGAACCCTATTGGCATGCCAAACTATCCAAACCAATCTTGTTAGGTATACTAGGGCATTTTATACTTTTGAATTTTACAATTTTGGAATTTCAAGTTTTGGTGTTACTATTCCCTTCATTAGTCAAAAAAAATGTTGACTTTTGCATAGAAAATAGGTACATTGGTTTTAACACTCCCAACATACCACATTTTACATTCAAAATTTGTTGGTATTGGTTAACAATACCATTTCTAAGCTTAAAATTAATGGAGCAGAATTTTCAGTTTTCATACCCAATCTTTACTGTTCCATTAGTTGCTGTTGCATTAGGAATTTGGAAAAATGATAAACATGAAAGTTGTTCCTTATTTTGTCTAGTTGAATTTCTTTTTTTGAATCACTCCATTTGGAGTTTTCTAGCTCAAGTTATGGTCCAAAAACCACAACTGGCCGGATTGAAAATTTTCAGGGCTGACCATATCTACAGTGCAGTGAATAGTGACTACAACTCAATTGTTGGATAGGTTCTGGTCATAATTTGGGGTAGGTTTCTTCATGAAAGTTGTTGGTCTATATCTTAGCTTGTTTTTGGAAAACTTTCAGGTCAATTGGGCCATTCTACAATGAGTTATGGCCAAATGAACAATCACTGTTCATTTGGTCATTCTGCAGAAACTGGTTGCAGGACACCCGGATTGGGGCAAGTTTTTGGTCCACTTGGTTTGGTCTTATGGGCATGGTTTCTTCACCAAATTTGTGCCATTATGTGTCTAATTTCATGTCCAATTGGCCAAACACCAATTGAACTTACACAGCCCAAGTTATGGCTGTCCAAACAGGCTGGACTCACAGCCACCCTGCAAGTCTCACTAGGAAGCATACCAAATCAGTTTTCTAATGCTATAATTCACTCCAAGTTATGGTCAAATTACCTCAAATGGTCACTAATTGATCATTAAAACTTTAGTTTGTGTCCATTTTCATCCACCACTAAAATTAAATTTCAAAACCCTAACCCTAATTGTCCAAGCCTCCAATTCATGCATCTTACTCCTAATTTGCTATACTAATCATATAATTTATAAGAGAGGCAGCTAATATGTAACTTTAACCAAAGAATTCTCCTAACTCTAACTCATGTCAAGGCTGCCAAAATTTCATGAAATATAACCATGCTTCATTAATTCAATTTTCATCAAATTTTCAACTTAACTTAGCTCAAATTCATGATTAGAAAGGTATAAAAGCAAAGTATATGGCACTAACCTTAGTAGGGCAGAATTTTCTCTTGTTAATTCTTCACTTTCTTTGGCTTTCTTGGCAGCCAAACACTTGCTTAAGATGTAGAGACAAATTTTATTGAAGTGGACTTAGGGTTTTAAGTGAGATTTGGGTGGGTTATAAAGCTTTGGTAAGCTTTCAATGGTGGAATGGTTATGGAGTTTGAGGGATACGGGAAGGTGATGGGCTGCTGGATTTTTATTAGTTTTTTGCTGTATTCTATCCACATTTTATTAGTTAATTTAAGTGTTGATTAAATATGATTGGTGGGTAAGTGTTTAATGACATCATATGATGTCATAATTGGTATTTTCTTCCTTTTTTTTTTCTTCTCTTCTCTACTCATTTTCAATTTAATTTTTAGCATTATTTATTTACATTTTATATTATAATAATTATTTACTTAACTGGACAAGTTGGCCAAAAATCACCTCTGAAGGCGAAATGACCAAAATGCCCTCTGTTTGGCTCAACGGGCCAAAATTGTCTATACCGATTGAAAAATTTTTCTAAATATTTCTTGGAATTCTAATGCCATAGGAACCTCAATGACCCTTCTCTGGAGTCCCAAAAATTATTTTATGAATTTTCTCTCGGGTCTAGGGCTCCTAGTTGCGAGAACCGCAACTTCCCACTAGGTTACCCATCGCTTGGGCATCGGCTCATTTTACTTGGTTGTATTTTATTTCTAAAATTTTTTCTAAATTTTTCTTATTAATATTTGAGTTAATTATGGTTCCTCACTTTAGTTTAAACATTTTTTTTTCGGACGTTCTAGCTGTCCAGATCGACACTGGTCACCGGAACAGTAGAAAGTACGGAGTTGCTACAGGGGAGGGTGTTACATGCTGTGCCCTGGCTGCCAGAAGTGTTACCTCTACCCCTGCCTCGGCCTCTACTAGCTGTCTGTTGTCCTCTGGAAGCAGAACCTTGAATAGATCCCTCAGTGGTGGTAGGCGGCCCAGACCTACGAGCACTAGTGAAATCTCTAGTAAAGTGCCCACTTCCACCACAGTTGTAACAGGCTCCTATGGCCTTATAACATACTCCTCCATGATTCCTGCCACAAGTTTCACAAGTACGAGCAGGAAAGGAACCCCTAGATGTCTACTGTCCGGATCTAGGTGGCCTCTGCCCTGAGAATCTTCCCCTACTAGATCTTCTGTTACTTGATCCCCTAAAGCTCTTTTTCTTACCCAGATTACTACTTGGACTCTGACCTATAGGCTTACAGCTCTTCTCTTTTTCAGTAGTTACCTTCTCAGATGCCCCTTCCAGTTCTATCCTTTCCAATTCAAGGGCCTATGATATCAACCCAGAGAAGTTGTCATGTCGAAAACCAACCACTTGCAATCTCAAACTAGGCCTCAAACCGGCCTCAAACCGTTTGCATCTGTCTCTACTGGTAGTGAGTAGGCTTCCAACATAGTGGCTGAGGCGGAAAAAGTCTCTCTCATACTCGGCTACAGTCCTGTTCCCTTGCTTCAAACTAAAAAACTCTTGTAGTTCAGGAACATACTTCTGTCTAAATTCTCTGAGAAAGTCATCCCATGTCAACACAGGGGGCTCAACCAAACTATGAGGAATGGTCTTCCACCACTCATATGCCTCTCCATGCAGTAGAGAGACCGAGTATTCGAACTTCAAATCATCGGTGCAGTGCAGTTTCTTGAATACTTTCTCCATCCGTTCTAACCATTGCTTAGCTTCCAATGGGTCCACAGTACCCTTGAACTTTATTGCCCCATACTTCATTAACTTGTCATATTGTCTGGCTGGGGATGGTGGTTGCACTGGAGGTGCTTGCACAGGAGCTTGGACTAGTATATTGCCAGCCATTTGCTGAAATAGTGTAACCATCTACTGAGCGAACTGAGCAGGAAACTGCATGGGTAGGACAGGTGCAGCTGACCCATTGGCATTCTGAGGAGCTGGGGCCTCCCCCTATACCTCAGATGTTACTGATTGCTCTACTATGTGATCCCCTTCTTTCATACTGAATCACAAAGAATTCAGTATTGCAAAAGTTACATTTTCATAAGTCTCAAAATAAAATACAAAATAGTTACAAACTTAAAATGTGATAACAATGCAATGCTTTTAAATACAAACTGCTCAATGTCCGTACATCCATACATATAGGTACAAAATACATCCAAAGGAATCACAAGGGTATACCTAACGTAAATACCCACAAACAATACCAAAATGCTGCTTTCAAGTCTCTCACTCGGCAGCCTTCTCCTTTCCCTTACTTGCGACAGCAAAAAGAAGCTATCGCTGAGTATATCACTCAGTGGTGCACAACTAATAACTTTAAAACTTAAGGTAAACACAATTTGTCAAAGCATAATAAATCACATTTTTCTTAAGCATGAAAACTTCACGATAGTTCTAAGTCCATAAAGGCCATTTATTGGAATAACATTTCAAATGAGAAATCACACTTCATAAATCACAATTCTCAAAGCATTAGTGTTGCCACCTTCAACACACAGTTTAGGCCATGACACAAAATTTCACGATCAGTGCCATGTTGTACACCATGACAAAGCAATCTCAACCTCACTAACCGTTATTAATGAGGGAAGGGCTAGCTAGCAAATGAGTAATCATGTAGTCTTACCCTACTAACCGTTATTAATGGGAGACATAATCAATATCAATTATCAACCCCAAGTAGCCATTACTACTGGGAGTTTCGAAAGGGACTGTCATGCTAACTGTGGTTTCAAAATAGTTTCCAAAAATTTCCCACTCAATAATTACATTTTTAAACCAATAAACACATTTAAATTCATCATAATATCCATATAAAGGTGGCAACACTCAAATTTCTTAAATGCAAGAGAAAAACCATATTTCAGTCAAAGTAAACTTGTTCAAAGCAAACTCATTCAATTTAACACATTCCAAGCAATTTACAAGTTTAAAAACGAAGAAAATGTTAGTTGTGCACAAACTTTCAATAATTCTCCTTCCTTGTTACCTACTTCTCCTTGTCCATTTCAACTTCTTTTTCTACTAAAAATACACAAATAGAATACCTCAATACCAATCTCAATTGCTACCAAGAACTCATTACATTCATGTCTAATGCATCCCAAGTTAGCTTTGAAAATTTTAGAATATTTTGGTTTTAGGACAACTTGGTGCCCCAATTTTTGAACCCAATTTTTACCTAGTTTCGATCATAATTTGATGAGGTATTCTTCATGAAAATTGTTCATTTAGGTCTTATTGAATCGCCTAGTTTGGAGCTGTGTAGCTCAAGTTATGACTAAAATATGGTTACTATTCACGTCACTGTTCATCCTGCAGATTCAGTTCTGGCAAATTTATTAATCCAAATTCATTCAGCAATTTGATCAAGTTAAGTCCATAATTTGGTGCAATGTTCTTCATACTAAATGTTCTACTATATCTTAGGTTTCCATTGGTTCAAGAATCGCCTAAATCAGAGTTTTCTAGTGAGAGTTATGGCCATGCAAATTTTACTATTCATATGGTAAATCTGTAATTCTGTAGATTTGTTGATTCAACTTTGCTCAACAATTTGATTGGATTAAGTCCATAATTTGGCCTCAAGTTCCTCATATGAAATGTTCTACTATGTCTTAGGTTTCCATCGGTTTAAAAGTCGCCTAAATCAGAGTTTTCTAAAGAGAGTTATGGCCATGCAAAATTTACTGTTCATATGGTCAAATTCTGCAGGTTCCAGAATTTTGTCTCTAAGTTCAAGGCTCATTTCAGATAGCTTAAGGTCATTTTTGAGGCAAGGTATCTTCACAAAAATTCTAGCCCTATGTCTTAAGTTTCATTTCCAATTAGTTTCACACCAATTGGAGTTGTGTAGCTCAATTTATGGGCTGTCAAACACACTGAACTCAGTGTGTAAATTCTGCCCTAGGTTCAAATTTTTCATTTCTTCAATTATTCCCACTAACCAACCTCAATTCACATTTAATTCACCCAAAATGACTATAATTTAGCATTGACACATTAATGGCACTTCCTAACACAAAACCCACAATTTTCAAACACCAAAGTTTGCAATTTTCCCTAATCCTACTATTTCATTACCTCCATTCATTAACCCAATGTCAATTCAAACTAAATAAACCTCAAATGACCATAATTTAATACTACACATACCAATTTCACTCTCTACCACCAAAACTCCAATTTTTTCATGAACCCTAATCTCCCATAATTAAATTTATACACATTTCATGCAATTTCTTTGCCCCAATCATGTATACTACTTCAACTAAGCTTAATCTCATCATAAATTTCATTTAAAGACATCAAACCCTAACTTTTCTCCAATTTGGCCAAAACCCTAGTTTAGATTCCATACATGTTTTTTTTTCATTTCATTTTCTTATGAAATTTCATGCTTTCTCATGTAAATTCATCACACCCAAACTTGATTCAAAGCATATTTGGTTAATCAACCATGAAAGAGAGAGCTTACCTTACTTGATGATTTTTCCCATTTCCAATCTCTTCCAAATCTTACTCTTCTTGTTTTTAATCTCTCAATTAAAGATCTCTTTGATGTTTTCTTTTAGTGGGCTATGGAATTTATGAAGGGAATTGAAGTGAATTAAGACTTAGAAGGGAAAACAATGGTGGAAGAAGATTGGGGAAGAAGAGAAAAGAAAAGAGAGAGAGAGGGAAGATAGGTGGTGGCATGGAAGAAGGGAAAGAAGGAGACTTGTCTTCTTTTATACTTATTTATTCCTTTTTAATTAAATAATTAAGTTTATTTGTTAAAAGCCCATAAGTCATTAATTTTAATTAGGTCAAAAATGGAATTTAAATTCTAGATTTTTGCCTCTTTTATTTTCTTTCCACTTTTACTCTAATTTTTCCCTCAATATTTCTTCGTAATTCAATATTTTATTTTCATTTAATTAATTTGACATTTTGGTTAAAAATCAACTCTTAAAGTGAATTGACCAAAATGCCCCTTATTGGGTCATAATCCCTCTTTTACAATATACCCAGTGAGTCCTTATATGTTTGGGTCACTTGAATTTTTATTGTGTTTATGTCAATTAACTTTCTATTTATTTTTGGTCCTCAAGGTGTCTTTGAATAGTACTAGTCAACGACCAAAAATGGTACTATTCATAACTCGGAGGTTCGGGTATTACAACTATTCACCTGTTTGAAAATTTCAATAATATTTTACAATAAAAATCTCATCAATTATTCTCATTATTCACATCTCATTCATATATCTCAATTTCATATTCATTTCCATGCATTTCCATTCATGCACAATTTATATATATAAGTTCTCAAGTTTCATTAATTTACATGAATTACAGACTGATTACATAAATTCATAATTTACATGATCTATAAATTAATTACACTTCCATAATTTATATTTCAATATACAATTCATAGTTTACATTACAAATAATAACTAATTATAATGTACAAAATACATAATATGATCTATGTGGGCCCTATCTACATGCATTGCTGAGGAGGTGACAACCTTGAACACTCTGCAGATCAGACTCCAAAATCTCTGTTTAGCATTCGCTGGGCTTTAACTTCAGTACCTGCTCAAGGAAACAAATCCATCGCGCTAAACATTGCTGCTTAGTGGTGCAATAATATAAGAAATAATGTATACAAATAAAAATAATTGGAGTATATTTTCTATACTCAAGAATTTTACTGGGTTCATATGAAATTTGCCATACAGTATATTTTTCGTCATTTATGTTGCTCTCTAGAATCTCTTCTGTCATAAGTTTACAATAATCATTGATATAATGTACAAATAAATCTAAATATTTAGTTTATGTTTATATTATTATGGAGGATACATTTCTAATAATTACTTACGTTATGCTTATTTTGCTAGTCTTTCATTTACTTTCCTAATATTTTCTATGTGTTGTGGATCATTTCGTAGTAATTAAATTCTTAATACTAGTTTAATACCTTTCAGATTTTTCTCACTAATTTCTAATATTTTTAATTTATTTTAATAAATTTTTCTACCCAAGTAACCTATGATAGGCTGACTAAACTGGATAACGGGTCATTGGCACTGGACACCGCGGTGCCTTGGGCCGTCATACCATGGAACGCAGAACTTTAACCACGTATGCAGTCAGTATGGCTAAAAAGCCATGATAACACATAATCGAGCATAAAAGCCATGAATACAGGCATAAAGCCATGAATACAGGAATGAAGCCTTTCGCAGTACTGCTAAAACAATACCCTATTGGCATGCCAAACTATCTAATTTGACACATATGTCTAGGCAATATAAGGGCACATAAATATCATTAAATATTAATGTATTGTGTTTTATGACTTCATTATTTCATAATAATTTTAAATTATAATGTATACAATCATTTGATCATATATATGATCATAATTCACATAATTATCCTTTTATATCACTGTACTCAAAGTACTTTTCCTTTCTACAATAATGAGAATTAATGTTTCATTCATACATTAATATGGTTCATTTATTCATTCATTATGTTATTCATATTGATCATAATTCAAAACAATGGTTCACATGTACCATTGTATTCAAAACATTTTTCCTTTCTCTCTTGATGGGAACTTAAATCCCAAATGACACTTTTATCTCATCTATACATTCAACAATCCATTCATGTAAAGAACATTTCATACTTCAAGTTGTTTTGCTAATATATTATGAACTCCATTGGTGTTGGGACTATAAGTCTCAACAATCCATCTAGGTTAATTTCATTTCATATTCAAGTGGTATCACTCATGTTTTATTAGACCTACTAGTAATGGGAATACAAATCTTAATTATATATTCACATAACTTAAATGTTCATTAAGTCATTTAGGTAAATTACTACTTCTATTCCAAGTAATCCATGAACATTTCATGGATTCTAAATTTCATACCTTAATTTCCTCTACCAATTTAGTTATTACACTTTGTGTCTTTGTACTACTATTCACATTACTATTCACTCAAATTATTGACTTTTTAATACATAATAAATTTATTGAACCTAATTTCTCCAAGATACCACATTTTGCATTTTATTTTTGTTGGTATTGATTTCCACTACCATTTTAAAGCTTATCTTATGTTATTCAAAATTTTCAGATTTCATACCCTAGGTTTACTGTTCCATTGATCATTTGTACAGTAGGAATTTGATAATGTCTTCATGAAAGTTGTTCCTTATTGTATCTAGTTACATTTCTTTTTTTGAATCACTCCATTTGGAGTTTTGTAGCCCAAGTTATGGTCATTTTACCACAACTGGCCGGATTGGACAGAATCCAAAATTCTGGGTAAAACTGGTTCTAGCAGATTTGTTGACCTAAGTTTGGTTGGCAATTTGACTAGGTTATGGTCAGAATTTGGATTTGTGTTCTTCATGAAAATTGTAGGGATATGTCTCAGCTTTCTGCTGGTAAAATTTTAGATCAATTGAACTTTTCTACACTGAGTTATGACCATTTGAACAAATACTATTTATTTGGTCATTTTTCAGGAACATCATGTTGGTCACCTGGATTAGGGTAATTTTTAGGTCAATTTGGTTTGATTTTCTGGGCAGGGTTTCTTCACCAAAGTTGTACCATTATGTGTCTAGTTTCATGTTCAATTTTCTTTGCACCAATTAAACCTATACAACTCCATTTATAGCTCAAAAAATACATTGGACGCAAAGGTCTGAATTTCCTGCATAAGAA
The DNA here is from genome assembly GCF_030052815.1 of Hevea brasiliensis. Classification (NCBI taxonomy): domain Eukaryota; kingdom Viridiplantae; phylum Streptophyta; class Magnoliopsida; order Malpighiales; family Euphorbiaceae; genus Hevea; species Hevea brasiliensis. The sequence goes on along the minus strand of NC_079495.1, from coordinate 73,758,951 downwards.
TCAACAATCCCAAATTCCTGAATGAAAAATGTGTCATTTTGTGTCTAGTTTCATTCCCAATTGGCCTCACATAAATTGGGTTGGTAAATCTTCTGTTTTGGTCCCTAGAATGGACCTTGGTCATGCTACCTGCAGAATGACCATATCCAATCCGAATTCAAACTCAATTCCAACACTTCCTACACACCACAATTGGTCATACATGACCATTCATCAACTCAAGCAAGGTCAAACATATCATTTAGCTAATTCTCATATTTTTGCTCCCAAAACCCTAGGTGCCAAACCCTAATTTTCATGCAATTCAAATCTAATGCATTCCAATCACCAATACATAGTTTTCATGCGTAATTCAACTTAAACACCTATTCAAATACATCAAATTCATTCATTCTCAAACCCTAACCTCTTGCTGGCCAAATTTATATTTGGTCCAGCATGCTTGATTTTGTTTAATTTTTCCACAATTTCTAGATTAACTTATGCATATAAACATAATTCTAAAGAAAAATCTAGTGGTTAATTACTAACCTTTATGCAGAATTTTTCACCTCTCCAAACTTCTTCCTTTCTTCTTCTTTTTGTTGTCAAACTCCTTATCAAGGTTTAATTACAAGATTTAATGATGGAAAGTAAGGTTTCTATGGTGGGATTTAGGTTTTCTTCAAGCTCAAAATGAGCTTTAATGGAGGATGAAGTGAGAGAGCTTTGGGAGAGAGAAGTGGGGCGGCAACCTAGGAAGAAGAAGACCAAATAATTTTTCTTTTATTTTGTTATTTTATGTGTATTTATCATAAATTGACTTGGTCAAATTAATTCATTAATTTAATAATTATTTATGAGGTCATCCATGATATCATGGAAGGTGATGTCATAAACTTTTTCTTTTTTTCTTTTTCATTTATTTTTCTTTAGTTCTTTAATTTAATTCCTGATTCTAAAATTTTTTTTTCTCTGATTTTATTGGACAATTAGGTCATGAGTAAGCTATAGGGTGAATTGACCAAATTGCCCCTCGTCAGTTCGACCCAGTTTGCAAATAATTCAATATTTCTTCCGGATCCCTGACCTAATTATTTGACCAGCTTAACCATTCTTGTAACACCCCTATTGTCACACCCTACCCCTCTGTAAGGCATAACATGATCCCGTAGTATACCTAATGAATTACCAAACTTCGCCTACTAATAACCCATTAAATACACTACATGGGATTTTAAACCTTTTCTTACTTCTTTTTACAGTAGTGAGCACTATTACAGGTGTTAAAAAGTTTCTTTTACTAAAGTGAAACAGTTAACACATTTGAAGAATTAATAATTTCTATAAAAATTTTGGCAGAGTGCCATCTGTATTTTGAATAACACAGTTCTTCAAAAACCTGTAAAAAGCACTTCAAATATATTTCTCAATCTCAAACTCCAACATCCAAATCAACACAATAAGTTTCTCAACATTTGCCTACTCAATCCAGAATAATTTTTCAGTGTTTTCAAAAGCTGAGATAAAAGAAATATTTACAAACCAAAATAATTTACAAATTTAGTTTACAACTTTAATGTACAATTTTAATTTACAACTGCTCAAAACCAAGAACACTATATACATACAGTGAACATACATTACAATACAAAATACAAAATATGATATACTCAATATACCCGATGAACTCTCGATATAGCATTAGCAGCCTAGTCTGCTGCCCTGTCAGTCTGTCTACCTGCGACAGCAATGAAAAGCTATCGCTGAGTAAAATTTACTCAGTGGTGCACAATAACAATTTGAAATGCGATATATAAATCTTTTATTGATAATTCACAAATCAAATAATTCACAATTCCATTTCACAATTTACAAAGTTCATATAAAACAAATTTGATCAAACAATTGAATAACACAATTTTGCCAATCAATAATACCATTTGATCAAATAACTGAATAATATAGTTTTGCCAATCAATAACACCATTTGATCAAATAACTTAATAATACAGTTTTGCCAATCAATAACACAATTTGATCAAATAACTTAATAATACAGTGTTACCAATCAATAACACAATTTAGGCCACAACACAATTTTTCCGCACATGCCGTGTTGTACACCACGACAAGACACAGTCACCCCACTAATCCAAATCAATGAGGGAGGAAGCTAGCTAAACAATAAGTACTCATCCATACTCACCTCAGACTGGCAAGTCAAAGAGGGAGGAATATAATCACACTCACCCCATAAATGGAGGAGGAAAATAGTAACAATGTCATGCCAAGTGTGAATCAAAACAATTCCAAATCACAATATTTCATACAATTCCCAAAATCACATTTTATCTCAAAATTTCCATTTGCAAAGTTGGCAACACAATAATTTCCAAATAAGATTCTCAATGCTAAAACAATAAAAAATTATTCATAACTCATTTCTCCAAATAAATATTCTAGTAAAAGTAGTGAATATAAAAAGTATTGTGCCCAGACACAATTTAAAACTATATTGTTCAAATAAATTTTTTAGTAGAAAATAAGAAATCAAAATTATTGTGCAAAAACACAATTTAAAACAATAACATACAAATAATCATAATTTATTTCAATTGAAAAATTCAAAAGAAATAACTATTGTGCATGAACCTCTGATATATGCCTCTTGGCCCTGACTCAGTGTTCCTTATGCTTCTCAATATCCTTTTCAACTGAAACACACAATTTAAAGTGTTTCAGTACTCAATGAATTTGTTTCTAACAATAAAATCTAATATTTAAATTTTCTTGGTACTGTTCCCTTCAATTCATTTTATTAGTCAACCTATAATGTTGACCCTTGATGCACTCTAAGTGAGTCAATTCTAATGTTACCAATATGTCACATTTTATAGCCTTTTAGTGTTGCTGCATGTTACCAAATTCATTTTCAAGTATATTGCATTTTATTGCAATTTACCGGATTTCGGTATACTAATTTAACCTAGCCAAACGACCTAGTTCCCTCGACTTTCGGGTTTCAGTCCAAACTACAAACTTGTAGATCTATGTCTTATTGCACGCGGGGCAAAATTTTAGGTCATTCTGAGTTGTGTAGACCAAGTTATGGTCAATTTACCAATGCTGGACAGAATGTACCAAAATGGTAACTTTAGGTGGTCACTTTTGGTTCGGCCAGTTTTGGTACCCAAATTTGTGCAAGCTATTTGACTTGCTTATGATCATTTCTGGGTGTTGGAGTCTTCATAAGAATTGTGGATATATGTCTAAACTATTCATGGTAAAAATTTCAGGTCAATTGGACCTATTTTGAGTGAGTTATGGCCAAAAAACCAACTGCTGCCCAAATGGTCAATTTTCAGGCTTTCAAAGCACTAATCCGGATTTGGTCATTTTTCAAGTCATCTTCTAGGTAGAATTTTGGTAAGCTTTCTTCATGAAAGTTGGCACATTTTGTGCCTAGTTTCACCTCCAATTGGTCTCATACCAATTGGAGCCACACACCTAACGTTCTAAATCAAAACATCACTCATCAATTACACATCTTATACTTACCAAGTTAACTCTTCCATATTATTTTTGTTTTGTACCTTACCATTAACACATTTAACAACACATTTTTGGTCATTTTGGCAGCTTATAACCATTCTCAATATGCACACTATAACGTAGAATTTTCCAAGTCCAATTACAACAATTAAACACATGAATGCACCTCATTTACATGTCTAAATTCAAATCTTTATACACACATACGTGCTGCCATCCATAACAACATAATTCAACAATATAATTCCATAAATCAAACCATGAAACAACACATTTTGATCTTCTTCATAAGGCTATCACAAGTTTACACATATCCATCAATTGCCATTTTCACTTTTTAAGCTTCCAAATCATACCTTACACATGGAATTCAAGTACAATAAAATCAAACCTATAAATCATCATTCAAACCACTATTTACATGCAAGAATAAACTGTTCTTATTGAGGTTCCATGACTGCCAAAATGTATATCTGTCACACCTTACCCCTCTGCAAGGCATAACATGATCCCGTAGAATACCTAATGAACTACCACACTTCACCTACCGATAACTCATTAAGTACCCTACAAGGGATTTTAAAACAATTTTCTTACTTTTGTTAAGTGGTGAGCATTTTCTAATAGGTATTTGAAACATTTAATTAAAATTAAAACTAGATATTATTTTTGGTCCATTTTATTTCTCCGCAAATTTTATAAAAATTTTGCCAGAGTTCCGTCTGTATTTTGAGAAAATAGTTCTTCAAATACCTGAAAAAAAAAAGCACTTCCAAAAATTTTCTCAACCACTACTTCAATTTCACAATCAATCTCAACAATTTCTCAAATCTCAAAATTCAACAGTCAACATTTCTCAATTTCCAAAATTCAATCATTAGTAAAATAATATCTATCAATCTCATTCAAATTAAAATAAAACATTTCCATTCATTAAAGACAATAATCTATATATATACATCATACCAAAATCTACAGTATGAAAATTCAAACTAAATTTTATTACAACTTTATACAAACTGCTCAAGACCGATTTACATGTCCATACATTTATGTGCAATACATACATCAAAAGAAATATTTATAGTCAGGGTATAAATTATACCCGATAACTTTAAGCTGATAAATCCTCAATCCTCAATCCTCAGCAGCTCAGTCTGCTACTACTCTAGTCTCTATATCTGCGACAGCAATAAAAGCTATCGCTGAGTACTAGGACTTAGTGGTGCACAACATACTAAAATAATCTTTATGCAGAACTTAAATCACATTTATTCAAAAATTTGACTGAACATGAGAATTAGATATAAATCATGCATTATGAGATTTTAATCCCAAAAAATTTCATTTTGAAGTATCAATCACATTTCATAAAACCCACAGTTAGATCATGCCATTTGAAACAAATAGAATCTCAATAGCCAGAGGCTAAAGAGAAATCACATCACAAGGCTAACTAGCTCAAATATATGGATATCCATTCACATCCTCTTCTACTGGCACACCTCAACACTTCTCCAGAGAAGGAATCAAAATTCGAAACTAATTACCCCCACTAGTCATGCTAGTGAGGTGTTCAAATATATGGTCATGACACTGTGGTTTCAAAACTTATCTTAACAATTTGCTAAACATTGTCATTTCAAGTATACACAATAACTTTTAACAATTTAAATTAAAACATCATAAATAAGGTCATAATAAACTTTCAACAATTCAAAGCAAAAGTAAAATGCATATTTCATTCACTTTATCAATGAATTTTAAAGCATAGTGATGTTGTGCACAAACCTCAAGCGAGTCGCCTCTTGGCCTTGACTCGGTTCCTCGGGTTCTTTTCCGGTATTCTTTTCAACTGAAACACACAATTTGAGAGTGTTTCAATACCATAACTTAGCATAAATCCAAAAATAAATTTAACTTCACTTTTACCTAGCTCTAACATGTTAAACTCGATGTTCTTGAAATTTTGTGTTTTGGGGTTACTATTCACTACGCTATTCAAGTCAAATTGTTGACTTTCTAAGGTTTAATAGGTATGGGAATTCCAACTTCACCCACATACCACATTTTGGTCACTAAATTTTTTGGTTTGGTTGTTTATTCAAATTCTAAGTCTTTTAGGCAAATTTGATAAATTTTAAGTTTTGGTGTCTAAGGTTGCACTGTTCCATTGGTTACTTTTCTGTTGGAATTTGACAAAACTTTCTTCATAGAAAATGTTCCCTATTGTCTTAAGTTTATTCTTCTTTTTTGAATCACACCAATTGGAGTTTTGTAGCTCAAGTTATAGCCATTTGAGCCATGACTGCCATATTGGACACAACCCAGAATTCTGGGCAATTTTTTTGTGCTAGCAGTTTTAGGTCACCAACTTGGGATGGCCAAATGACTTGGTTAATGGCATAATTTCAATTTGTATTATTCATGAAAGTTTTAGGTCTATATCTCATCTAACCACTGGTAAAATTTCAAGTCATTTAGACCTTCCTAGCTCAAGTTATTACCAAATGAACAAACACTGTTCATTTGGTCAATTTATACAGGGCAGCCTACAATTTTCTAACTTTGGTCAATTTATTCATTAGGTTTTGGTCACTTTTTGGGCATGCTTCCTAAATGAAAATTGTGTCATTTAGTGTCTATTTTCATTCCCAATTGGTCTGATATCAATTGGACTTGTAAAATTTTATTTTTGGTCCCTTAAAGGAAATTTGGTCATGCTGCATACTCTATCCGAATTTGGCTTTGATTCAAACACCTCTAACACTCTTCATTAGGTCCCAACTAACCATTTTTCACTTCACATTAGGTCAAAGACATAATTTACCACTTCCTCACATCTTTGATCTCTAAACCCTAATGTTCAAAACCCTAATTCATAAACTCATGCATTTAGCTACTTTCAAAGCCTTTAATCCTAACCATTCAACTAATTAAAATTCCTATACCCATTCAAACCATTCAAATCATGAAAATCACCCTCCCCTTCATGCTGGCTGAATTTCAGCTTAGTCCCTCTACAAATTTTTCTTTTCATTTTATGTTTATTTACAAGTTAATCAAACTATAAACACAACTACTAAATCTCAAACTTTCAAATTGATGTGCTTACCTCACTTGAATTTGAATTCTCAAATTTTCCTCTTCTTTTCTTCTTTCTTTGATGACCAAGCTTCTTCTCAAGTGGCCAAAACAAGTTCTAATAAGGTTTCTATGGGAGCTATTGAGGTTTAATGAAGGATTGTAAGCTTGAGAGCAAGTTTTAATGGAGGACCATTCATGGAGGAGTGAGGGTGAGTGGACGGCAACTTGATAATGAAGAAGACTTTTGATCTCTTTTTTTTTCTTTCTTTTCTTTTTGTTTTTATATCTTTAGGAAGACCAAAAATCTAATTAATTAAATATATTAATCATTATTTTTATGGCATCATGCATGATGTCATGCATGATGTCATCACCTTTTTAACATTTTTATTTTCTTTTTTTTCTATTTATTTTTCTATTAGTTCTTTAATTTAATTATCGATTCCAAAATTTTCTTTTCTTGGATTTTATTTGACAGTTAGGTCAGGAGTCAGCTCTCGGGGTCAATTGACCAAATTGCCCCTCGCCGGTTCATCCCGGTTTGCAATTAATTCAATATTTCTTTCGGCTCCCTGACCTAATTATTTGACTGGCTTAACAGTTCTTTTTCGTGATTTTCTCATTTCCACTGTGTTTATAATAGTCCTAAGGACCGCAGCATCATATTTTACGATTCAAAATTTGAGTTTAAAATGACTTCGCAGTCCTTCCCGAGAAGGTCACCCATCGTTGAGACTCTCGGCTCGTTTAACTTCTTATGTTCTGTTTTTCTTGTTTAGACTTAACTAATTGACAATTACTAATTATTTGTGTTTATAGCTTATCTAGTTATCTTAAGTGTGCTTCTAATCCCCTTAATTGTCCGGATCGACACCAGTCACCGGAACAGTGAAATATATCGGGCTATACAAATAGGGGTGTTACAATTCTCTCCCCCCCCCCCCCCTTAAAATAAATTTCATCTCAAAATTTTACCTGGTATCAATCTCTGAACAGCTGTGGGTATTGTCTCCTCATGTCCTCCTCTCGTTCCCAAGTAGCCTCTTGGCCCGAATGATGGTTCCACAGCACTTTTACCAATGGTATCTGCTTGTTCCGTAGCTGCTTCACCTCATAAGCTAGAATCTCTATGGGTTCTTCTTCATATGTGAGGTCTGGATTTACTTCAATTTCCTCTACTGGTAGTACATGAGATGGGTCTGATCGATACCTCCTCAACATAGACACATGGAAGACATTATGTATCTTTTCCAACTCTAGAGGTAGCGCAAAACGATATGCCAAAGGACCCACTCTTTCCAGAATCTCATATGGCCCAATGAAACGAGGACTCAGTTTCCCCTTTCTGCCGAATCTCATAATCCTCTTCCAAGGGAAAACCTTGAGGAAAACTTTCTCACCCACTGCATACTCAATATCCCTTCTTTTCAAATCAATGTAGGACTTGTGACGGTTTGATGCAGTCTTAAGTCGATCTCGAATCACCCTGATTTTCTCTTCAATTTGCTGAACAATTTCGGGTCCAATCATCTTTCTTTCACCCATGTCATCCTAACACAATGGTGTTCTACATTTTCTGCCATACAAAGCTTCATATGGAGGCATCCCAATGCTTGATTGATAGCTTTTGTTGTAAGCAAACTCAATCAAAGGCAAGTGTGTGTCCCAACTGCCTTCAAACTCAATCACACAAGCCCGTAGCATGTCCTCCAAGATCTGAATTACCCTCTCAGACTGGCCATCTGTCTGTAGGTGGAATGCAGTACTGAAGTTCAATCTAGTTCCTAGGGCTCTCTGAAGACTACCCCAGAATCTAGAAGTGAACCTAGGATCTCTGTCTGATACAATGGATACTAGCACTCCATGCAGTCTCACAATCTTATCAATATACAACTTGGCCAATCTTTCTAAACTGTACTCCATCCGAACTGGCAGAAAATGAGCAGACTTGGTTAGTCTATCAACAATGACCCAAACTGCATCATGACTCTTTTGTGTCCTCGGAAGTCCCATCACAAAATCCATCGTTATTCTCTCCCATTTCCATTCTGGTACTGGTAGTGGATGTAACAACCAAGCGGGTACTTGATGCTTTGCCTTCACTTGCTGACAAGTTAGGCATTTGGATACAAACTCTGCCACATCTCTTTTCATAACCATCCACCAGTAATGCTCCTTTAGCCCTCTATACATTTTTGTGCCACCAGGGTGCATGGCAAAAGGAAACTCATGTGCTTCCTTCAAAATGATTTGCCTCAAATCGACATCATTAGGAACACACATTTTGCCCTGGTGTAGCAATAGACCATCATCTCTGATTGAGAATTATGGTTTCTTGCCCTACCGAACTTCTTCCAACAGCTTCTGATACTTCTGATCATTCTGAGCAGCCATTCTGATCTGATCAATCAACACTGGTTGTACATGCCATGCAACTGCTGTCTGCCCATCATTATCAATCTCTAAGCTGGCATGTAATGATCTCAACTCATGTACCATAGACAAAGAAGTAACCCGTAGACTTGCCATAGTCTTGCGACTTAAGGCATCAGCCACAACATTAGCTTTTCCTGGCTGATAGTCTATCAGACAATCGTAGTCTTTTATCAACTCTAACCATCTCCTCTGTCTCAAATTCAACTCCTTCTGAGTGCCCAAATACTTCAAACTCTTATGATCTGTGTAGATGTAATACTTTTCCCCATACAAATAGTGTCTCCAGATCTTAAGAGCAAACACAATAGCTGTAAGCTCCAAATCATGTGTCGGATAATTCCTCTCACGCGGTTTCAGCTGGCGTGATGCATAGGCAATGACATTTCGATCTTGCATCAATACACAGCCTAACCCATTGTGAGAAGCATCACTGTAAATTGTGTATTCTTTACCCGGGGTAGGTAAAGTCAGGACTGGAGCTTCAGTCAAACATTTCTTCAATTCATCAAAACTCTGTTGGCATCTATCCGTCCACTGAAATTTCACATCTTTTCTAAGCAGCTTGGCCAACGGAGATGCCAACAAGGGGAATCCCTTTACAAACCGACGGTAGTATCCAGCTAAACCCAGAAAACTACGAATCTCTATGATATTTCTGGGTGGCCTCCAATTAAGGACAGCTTTAATCTTACTTGGATCTACCTTGATGCCCTCTTCTAATACTAAATGGCCCAAAAAGGATATTTCCTTCAGCCAAAATTCACACTTCGATAATTTGGCATATAGCTGTTTCTCCCTCAAAGTTTGCAGTACAATCCGTAGATGTCTATCATGCTCTTCTGCATTCCTCGAATAGACCAATATATCATCTATGAATACCACAACAAACTGATCGAGGTATGGTCTGAAGATAGTGTTCATCAGATCCATAAAAGCAGCCAGAACATTAGTTAACCCGAATGGCATAACCAAAAACTCATAATGGCCATAACGGGTTCTGAAGGTAGTTTTAGCAATACTCTGCTCTTGTACTTTCAACTGATAATAACCTAATCCTAGGTCAATTTTGGAGAACACAGCTGCACCCCTCAATTAATCAAACAAGTCATCAATGTGGGGCAATGGATATCTATTCTTTGTTGTCACCTTATTCAACTGTCGATAATCAATACGCAAACGGAGAGTGCCATCCTTCTTATTAACAAACAACACTGGCGCTTCCCAAGGTGACACACTAGGGCGGATAAAGCCCTTGTTAAGCAACTCTTGCAATTGCACTTTCAATTCTTTCAATTTTGCAGGTGCTATTCTATATGGCGTTATAGAGATTGGGTTCACACTAGGCATAACATCAATTTCAAACTGCACCTCTCTTTCTGGAGGTAATCCTGGAAATTCATTAGGAAATACATTCGGAAAGTCACATACAGTGGGGATGTCCCTCAATGCTACACTCCCCACTTGGATGTCTATCACATGTGCCAAGTATGCTTCACACCCCTTTCTGATCATTCTTCTGGCTAGTGCAGCCGAAATGATGTTTGATGGCAGTAAATGCCTCTCCCCATGTATTACCACATCACCGTACAAAGGGAGACCAAAAGTGACTGTCTTCAGTCTACAGTCAATCATAGCATGTTGCTTGGCTAACCAATTCATGCCCAAGATAATATCATACTCTCTGAAGGGCATTTCAATCAAATCTGATAGAAAAACATGTCCTTGGATCACCAAAGGACAGTCTCTATAAATTTTGTTGACCCGGACCTCTTGTCCTAACGGACTAGTTACTAGCACTTCAAAACCCATTTGCACACATTGAATAGCAAGTGAACTGACTATGCTATCACTAACATATGAGTGGGTTGAACCTGGATCAAATAACATAAATACATCTTGATCAGAGATAGAGAATGTACCAGCTACCACATCAGAAGTCTCAGCCTCTTCTCGCTGTCTCATTGTGTAAACTCTGGCTGAAGCACTTCCTTGTCCGATTGACCAATCGTGCCCTCGATCGCTCAAGCAAAGGTGCCTCTACCTCTACCTCTTCCTCTACCAACTGACTGTGAACCTCTGGGAGTAGGACTCTGAATAGATCCCTCGGCAGTAGTAGGAGCTGGACCATATCTCGGAGACGGAGCACTACTGCAGTCTTTAGCTATATGGCCCTTGCCTCCACAGTTAAAGCAAGCTTCACTGGCCCAATAGCATTCCCCCCCATGAATCTTGCCACAAGTCTCATAGGGGCGGGCAGAATGTGAACCCTCGCCGATCACGACTGCACCTAGGGGTCTCTGTCCAAAAAATCTGCCCCTACTAAATCTTCCACCTCGACCCCTGCTGGGTCCACTAAATTTCTTCTTCTTCCCAGAAGTCCCACCAGAACTCTATTTTACTGACTTTTCCCCCTTGTCTTTCTCTGATTTCTCAGCTTTCTCTGATTTTTCTTTTATTGGGGTTGCCTCTGATTCTATTCTTTTCAACTCAAGTGCTTAAGACATGAGCTCTGAGAAGTTGCTGTGTCTGAATCCCACTACTTACATCCTTATGCTGGACTTCAAACCAGTCTCAAATCTCTTGCATCTTGCCTTGCTGGTAGAGAGGAGACTCCCCGCATAATGACTTAAATGGGAGAACTCCCTCTCATACTCTGCCACTGATCTGTTCCCTTGTTTCAAACTCAAAAATTCTTGCAATTTTTGATCAACATATGCATCTGGGATGTATTTCTGTCTGAATTCTCTGATGAAGTCATCCTAGGTCAGCACTGGTGGTTCAGCTAAGCTATGGGGGATGGTCTTCCACCAATCATACGAATCCCCTTGCAGAAGAGACATAGAGTATTCAAACTTCAATTCATCTTGGCAGTGCAGCTTCTTAAATACTCTGTCCATTCTTTCAAGCCATTGCTCTGCCTCTAAAGGGTCCACTGTACCCTTAAATTCTGCAGCCCCATACTTCAGTAATTTATCATACTGTCTGGCTGGAGGCAGTGGTTGTGCCACAGGTGTCTAGGGTGGAGCTTGAGCAGGCATACCCCCAGTCATTTGTTGAAACATCACAGCCATATGCTGTGCAAACTGTGCAGAAAACTGCGGCATTTGCGGGGCTGGTGCTACAGATCCACTAACATTCTGTAGAGCTGGGGCTTCCCCTTATGCCTCAGCTTCAACAGACTGCTCAACTGAGCGATCCCCTTCTTCCATTTCAGTCTGAAGTTAGGGTATCTCCTGAACAAGTAACATAAGGAGATTTCCCTCCGTTAGTTCATATTCATGATGTAATGCACTGTATGTAACAAATATGGACATTGAGCAGTTGTACTTAACAAGAAAGACACAAATTCTCAAGTTAAAACATACTTCAAAAACTAGGCTCTGATACCACTAAAACATGTCACACCTTACCCCTCTGTAAGGCATAACATGATCCCGTAGAATACCTAATGAACTACCGCACTTCACCTACCGATAACTCATTAAGTACCCTACAAGGGATTTTAAAATAATTTTCTTACTTTTGTTAAGTGGTGAGCATTTTCTAATAGGTATTTAAAACATTTAATTAAAATTAAAACTAGTTAATATTTTTGGTCCATTTTATTTCTCCGTAAATTTTATAAAAATTTTGCCAGTTAAATCTCGTATTTTGAGAAGCTTCTACAAATACTTGAAAAAAAAAACACTTCCAAAAATTTTCTCAACCACTACTTCAATTTCACAATCAATCTCAATAATTTCTCAAATCTCAAAATTCAACAGTAAACATTTCTTAATTTCCAAAATTCAATCATCAGTAAAATAATATATATTAATCTCATTCAAATTAAAATAAAACATTTCCATTCATTAAAGACAACAATCTATATATATACATCATACCAAAATCTACAGTTTGAAAATTCAAACTAAATTTTTTTACAACTTTATACAAACTTTGTACAAATGCTCAAGATCGATTTACATGTCCATACATTTATGTAATACATACATCAAAATAAATATTTGAGCAGGTATAAATTATACCGATAACTAAGTGATAAATCCTCAATCCTCGCCAGCTTTAGTCACGATCCTCTAGTCTCTATATCTGAGTACTAGGACTCAGTGATAGCTTTTATTGTTGTCACAGATATAGAGACTCGAGTAGCGCAGATCGAATCACGAGGATTGAGGATTTATCGACTTAGTTATCGGTATAATTTATACCTCGATCAGAATATTTTTTGATGTATGTATTACACATAAATGTATGGACATGTAAATCGGTCTTGAGCAGTTTGTACAAAGTTTGTATAAAGTTGTAATAAAATTTAGTTTGAATTTTCATACTGTAGATTTTGGTATGATGTATATATATAGATTGATGTCTTTAATGAATGGAAATGTTTTATTTTAATTTGAATGAGATTGATAGATATTATTTTACTAATGATTGAATTTTGAAAATTGAGAAATGTTGACTGTTGAATTTGAGATTTGAGAAATTGTTGATATTGATTTTGAAATTGAAGTAGTGGTTGAGGAAATTTTTGGAAGTGCTTTTTTTTTTGGGTATTTGAAGAACTATTTTCTCAAAATACAGATGGAACTCTGACAAAATTTTTATAAAATTTGCGGAGAAATAAAATGGATAAAAAATATTAACTAGTTTTAATTTTAATTAAATGTTTTAAATACCTATTAGAAAATGCTCACCACTTAACAAAAGTGAGAAAATTGTTTTAAAATCCCTTGTAGGGTACTTAATGAGTTATCAGTAGGTGAAGTGCGATAGTTCATTAGATATTCTACGGGATCATGTTATGCCTTATAAAGAGGTAATGTGTGACAACATCTCCCTTAAAACATCAAAGTTCAAAAATTCTTCCACAAATCAACTACCCATAACATCCATTCAAGGTTTAATGAAACAAAAATAAAAAATACATATTTACCACTTTTGAAATTCTTCAAAACCTCACCAAAACTTAAATTTCTTGCTGCCTATCTACTGCCCAAGTTGTGTAGAACAACTTTAGTGAAGGATAATGGAAGAAAATTGGCATGGATCATGGTGAGAAAGAGAGCTTGGCCACGGACGGCCATGGATGAATTTGAGAGAAGAAAAGGATTCTATAACACCCTCCCGGTAGCAACTCCGTACATGCTACTGTTCCGGTGACCGGTGTCGGTCCGGATAGCCAGAACGTCTGGAAAAATATTTAAACTAAAGTGAGGAACCATAATTAACTCAAATATTAATAAGAAAAATTTAGAAAAAAATTTTAGAAATAAAATACAACCAAGTTAAACGAGCCGGTGCCCTAGCGATGGGTAACCCAGAGGGAAGTTGCGGTTCTCGCAACTAGGAGCCCTAGACCCGAGTGAAAATTCATAAAATAATTTTTGGGACTCCAGAGAAGGGTCATTGAGGTCCCTATGGCATTAGAATGCCAAGAAAATATTTAGAAAATTTTTTCAATCGGTACAAACAATTTGGACCCGTTAAGCCAAACGGAGGGCATTTTGGTCATTTCGCCTTCAGAGGTGATTTTTGGCCGACTTGTCTAGTTGAGTAAATAATTATTATGACATAAAATATGAATAAACATTACTAAAAATTAAATTGAAAATGAGTAGTGATGAAAAGAAAAAAAAAAGCTCATTTATGACATATGATGATGTCATTTAAAGGCTACCACCAATCAAATTTAAACAACCAATTAACTAACTAATAAAAGAGATAAATAAAGACCAAAGAATTAAAAAAATTTTCAGCCATCTTCTTCCTCATTCAGCGGCACCACCATAACCAAGAACCCTCCATTTTTCTTCTTAAATCAAGCTTAAAAATCTCTTAAACCTCTCCCAAAAACCCTAAGTCATCTTCACTAAAATTAATCCACACACCCTAAGGAAGCTCTAGGCAGCCACAAAGAGGAGAAATTTTAGAGTTTTTACAAGTTCAATAAGTTGAGCCAAGAGGTTAGTGCTTACTTATGTTAATATTCCTTTATTTCCATGTTAAGGACTTGAATTTAGTATGAAATTGTAAGTTAAATGAACTAAAACTCATGTGTATGTGTACCATAAATTTCGGCAGCCCTAAGGAAGGAATGAGTCTGATTGTTTTAATGGACTTAGAATGAATTAGAGATTATGTTTAAGGTGTATATACACATATATGATGAATGAAAGTGTTTAACTAGGTGTATGGGTGAATTGAAATGGGAAATTAGGGTTTTGGGAGTGAAAAATTGGACTTGGCTTATGAAATGATTAATGGACATTCTAATGGTCAATTAGTGACCATTTGAGGCAAGTTAATCATAATTTGAAGTGAACTAAAGTGTTACAAACCCAATTGGTAGGCTGCCTAGTGACAGCAGCAATGAGGCTGTGAGTCCAGCCTGTTTGGACTGCCATATCTTTGGCTGTGTAGGTCCAATTGGTGTTTGGCCAATTGGACATGAAACTAGACTTATAATGGCACAATTTTTCTGAAGAAACCATGTCCAAAAGACCAAAACAAGTGGACCAAAAATTGGCCCCAATCCGGATACCCTGCAAACAGGTTCTGCAGAATGACCAAATGAACAGTAACTGTTCATTTTGCCATAACTCACTGTAGATATGGTCAATTGACCTGAAATATTTATAGCAATAAGTTAAGACATAGATAAACAACTTTCATGAAGAAACCTACCCCAAATTATGACCAGAACCTATTCATCAAGGCAGTGGCAGTCACTGTTCATGGTACTGTAGATTTGGTAAATTCTGCAGATTGGAAATCCGGCCAGCTGTGGTTTTTGGACCATATCTGGAGCTACAAAACTCCAAATGGAGTGATTCAAAAAAAGAAATTCAACTAGACAAAATAAGGAACAACTTTTATGTTTACCATTTCCTCAAATTTTCACTGTAACAGTCACCAATGGAACAGTAAAGTTGGGTTACAAAAACTGAAAATTCTGCTTCCCTTGGTTTAAACTTAGAAATGGTATTAATGCTTAATGCCAACAAGTTTTGAATGCAAAATGTGGTATGTTGGGAGTGTCAAAACCAATGTACCTATTTTCTATCAAAAAGTCAACATTTTTGTTGACCAATGAGGTGAATAGTGACACCAAATCTTGAAATTCAAAAATTGAAGAATTCAAAAGTATCAAATGCCCTAGTATACCTAACAAGATTGGTTTGGATAGTTTGGCATGCCAATAGAGTTCAGTTAGCAGTACTGCACATGGAAATATGCCATTCTGTGATTTCATGGCTTTTAGCCATTCTGACCTTGTATTGAGATGTGGCCTTGTGCCTAATATTATTTACAGCTTATTAGCTGTTCTGTTGCACACCGGGAGATACATATGTGACCGATGGTGTGACGGCCCGAGGTACTTGATACCCAGTGCCAGTTTACCCATTTATCCGATCCGATCGTCAAAGATAGGTTACTTGGGCAACCAAATGAATGAAAATGGACAAAGTTAAAGAAATAAATGAATATAACAGATACAAAACAAATAAGACATATACATTAAATACATATTTATTTTCTGCTATTTTCTTTTATTTTATTATTGCACCACTAAGCATCATTGCTTAGCGCGTTGCTTTTGCCACGCGTAGGTTCTGTAGATACTGATCGTGAGCCCAGTAGACCGCAGACTGGGTGAGTCCATCCTGCAGCTCTGCACAGTGTCCGTGTCACCTCACCTTCCATAGTGCATTGGTAGGAAACTAGGCTTCATTTTTGTATTTTGTAACCAATTTTTATTTTCCTTTGTGTAAATGAAACTTATGTAATGTATTTTGATGTTCATGTCAATAATAAAGATTTGTGGTTATGTATGGAAAAATCTGAGTATTTATTCATTGCTTATATATGAGTACCCTGAGAAATGATTGATTGAGAAATGTTATTGAAAAATATTGAGTTTGTGATGATATTGGAGTTTGAGAATGATTGAATACGATTATTGGAAGTGTTTTTCACAGGTTCCGAAGAAAGGTTTTCTCCAGTTTTAGCCGGTACTCTGCCGAATTTTCTATAAAATTTTCGGAACCTCAAATAAATTGTAATTTCAATAAATGGCTTAAATGAATTATATTTCACAAGTTGTATTCAAAACTATGATAAAAATAAATTAAGGTAAAATAGAGTGTTCCGGTACGCCGTGTGACATAGCTTACTCGGATATACTGTAGACGGGTAAGGGGTGTCACATTTAGTGGTATCAGAGCACAGTTTAGGCGTTTCTGGGCCTAGATTGAGTCCATACCATGCATTGCATTTGTAAGAGTCGAGGTGACACTAATGCAGATCTGCTTGTCTTTCTTATTTTGAATAGGATATGGACCTACATCTCAGAGGGCAGTTGAGGAGGAAGTGGAGAGTCATGCTCCACTTGCAGCAGCTGAGACTGGGGGTATGGGAGAACCTGCTCCGCCACTCAAGCGAGCACCTTTCGGCCTCCACAGCCATGTTCCGAGAAATGGCCAAATTCTTGACAAATGGTCAGTAATGCCACCACCACCACTCCACAACCAAAATCACACACGGAAAGATTAAGAAAATTTGGAGCGGTGGACTTCTTGGCAAGAGAAAACGATTACATTGCGGCGAAAATTGGTTGAAACGAGCAGCGAGTTTTAAAACAACTCCACTGCACTCCAGAGCAAAACTTGGAATCTGCTGTATCTCTGCTGCAAGACGATGCATATGAATGGTGGGATACTGTGTCCAGTGACTTCTTTCTCTCCGAATTCAAGAAGAAATATGTGGGTACTGTATACCTAGAAGAGAGAAGAAGGGAATTCATTAACCTGAGGCAGAGACAGCTGTCAGTGGCCGAATATGAGAAGGAATTCATTAGATTAAGCCGCTACGAAAGGGAGATAGTCCCTAATGAAGCTGAAAAGTGTAAGAGATTTGAAGAGGGACTAAATGACAACATAAAGATCCAGCTCAATGCCCTGGGAATCACAGAATTTACCAAGTTAGTGGAAGCTGCAATAAATGTTGAAAAAGTAAGAATTAGTGAGCAGACCAGAAGGGATAGATAGCAGAAGAGGGGCCCGGGTCAGTCTAGTTCATCTCCTGCACCTGGGAAGAGGTTCAAGGGTCCATCTGCACAGAGTTTAGGCAAGCCACAAGGTCAGGGTCAGTCTCAGGGGCCCAGGCCACAGTTTACCCCTAGGAGAGGTCAGTCCACACCATTAGTGGGCAGCTCTCCAGGGATGGGGTTGAAGGGACCAGCCCCAACATCTTCTGCATGTCCACACTGTTTGAAATGGCATAAGGGGGAGAAGTGTTGGAGAGTGACTGATGCCTGCTTAAGATGTGGGTCGACAGAGCATCAGTTAAGGAGCTGTCCACGCAGAACTACTACAGCTGCTCCAACACAAGCAGACAGACCTGCTCCTGCACCACAAAGGGGTAGGAAATCTGGCAAATCTGACGCAGTGGGACCATCACAGAGGCTCAGATCCGAGCGCAGAGAGGCACGATAGCGGACCACCCGAGCCTATGCCATTAGAGCCCAGGAGGAGCAAGATGCCCCGGATGTCATCAGGGGTACGTTCTCCCTCTACAATACATCTGTGCATGCATTGGTGGATCCAGGATCCACTCATTCATACATCTGCATCAATCTACCCGTAGAAAGGGGGATACTAGTAGGGGAGAGTGACCAAGACATTTTGGTTACTAATCCATTGGGCCACAGTGTAGTGGTGAACAAAGTATACAAGGGTTGCCCGTTAAGGATTTAGGGGTATGAATTTTTGGCAGACCAGATTGAGTTGCCCTTCCACGAGTTTGACATTATTTTGGGAATGGACTGGTTGTCACGTCATCAGGCAATAGTTGATTGCAAATTGAAGAGAATTTCTTTGAAAACTTCTGAGGGTAATGAGATCACAGTTGTGGGGGGAAGGACAGATTTCTTATCCAATGTCATCTCAGCCACAGTTGCGAAAAGAATGATGAGAAAAGGCTGTGAAGCCTACCTAGCACATGTGGTGGATACTAGGCAGGCTAAGCCAAACTTGAGTGATATACCCACAGTAAGAGACTTTCCAGAGATATTTCCTGAAGAGTTGCCTGGTTTGCCACCAGAAAGAGAAGTTGAATTTGCTATTGAGACACTGTAGGGTACAGCACCCATTTCCATTACTCCTTATAGGATGGCACCCATTGAATTGAGGGAGTTGAAAACTCAGTTGCAAGAGTTGCTTGATAAGGGGTTCATACGCCCCAGTGTGTCACCATGGGGAGCTCCAGTGCTGTTTGTGAAAAAGAAGGATGGGACTTTGAGGCTTTGCATTGATTACCGGCAGTTGAATAAAGTGACTGTGAAGAACAAATATCCGTTGCCTAGAATTGATGATCTGTTTGATCAGTTGAAGGGAGCAGGAGTATTTTCTAAGATTGATCTCAGATCAGGGTATCATCAGTTGAGGTTGAAGGATGCAGATGTGCCAAAGACTGCATTCAGGACCCGGTATGGGCATTATGAGTTTCTAGTGATGCCCTTTGGCCTAACAAATGCACCAGCGGCATTCATGGACCTTATGAACCGTATCTTCCATCCACACTTAGATCGGTTCGTAGTGGTCTTTATTGATGATATTTTGGTGTATTCCAAGACCAGGGAAGAACATGATGAACATTTGAGGATTGTTCTGCAAACCCTGAGAGAAAAGAAGCTGTATGCTAAATTGTCCAAGTGTGACTTTTGGTTGAATGAGATTGCATTTCTTGGACACATAGTGTCAGCTGATGGGATTAGGGTGGATCCCCAGAAAATAGAAGTAGTGATGGAATGGAAGCCTCCCAGGAATACAACTGAGGTCAGAAGCTTCTTGGCGCTAGCTGGGTATTACAGGAGATTTGTGAAGGGATTTTCCTTAATAGCTGCTCCAATGACCAAGTTGTTACACAAGAATGTCAGATTTGACTGGAATAACAAGTGTCAGACCAGTTTTGAGAAGTTGAAGGCTATGTTGACAGAGGCACCAGTGTTAACACAGCCAGTGTCAAGAAAGGACTTTGTGGTCTACAGTGATGCCTCTCATAATGGGTTAGGGTGTGTATTGATGCAAGAGGGGAAGGTGGTCGCTTATGCTTCCAGGCAGCTAAGGCCACATGAACAGAGCTACCCTACCCATGATCTAGAGCTTGCAGCAATTATCTTCACACTGAAGATATGGAGGCATTACTTGTATGGTGAAAAGTGCTACATTTACACGGACCACAAAAGCCTAAAATACTTGCCAACCCAGAAGGAGCTCAACCTTAGACAGAGGCGATGGATTGAGTTCCTGAAAGACTATGATTGTGTAATTGACTACCATCCTGGGAAGGCAAATGTAGTTGCTGATGCTTTGAGCAGAAAATCCATGGCAACTTTGAGATCATTGAATGCCCGTCTATCTTTGGTTCGAGATGGAGCTATTTTGGCCGAGTTGCAAGTGAGGCCAAACCTGTTACAGCAGATTTTAGATGGGCAAAAGGTAGATGAGAAGTTAATGGCTATTATGAGCAAAATCTCAGAGGGAAAAGCAACTGACTATGAGGTGAAAGCCGATGGGTGTCTGTATTACAAAGGAAGACTGTGTGTACCAGATGATGGGGAATTGAAGGCCAGTATTCTAAAAGAGGCACACCAGTGTCTATGCTATGCACCCAGGAAGTACAAAGATGTATCATGATCTGAAGCTTCAGTATTGGTGGTCTGGTATGAAGAAAGACATAGCTGACTACGTGACTAAATGCTTGACATGTCAGCAAGTCAAGGTAGAACATCAAGTTCCATCGGGTTCGCTACAGCCTATACGCATACCTGAATGGAAATGGGATCGGGTCACCATGAATTTTGTAAGTGGTCTACCTCTCAACCAGAAGAAACATGATGCTGTATGGGTGATAGTTGATAGATTGACAAAGTCAGCACACTTTTTGCCAGTTAGGACTGACTACTCACAAGAGAAGTTAGCAGAATTGTATATCAGTGAGATAGTTAGACTGCATGGAATTCCACTTTCCATCATATCTGATCGAGACCCAAGGTTTACATCGAGATTCTGGAAGAAGTTGCATGAATCCTTGGGTACACAACTCCACTTCAGCACAGCTTTCCATCCTCAGACGGATGGGCAATCAGAAAGAGTAATCCAGGTAAACAATTGAAACCAATGGAATTGATATAAATATTGAATTAAAATGATAACAATAACATGAAATATATGTCAGGTCCTTGAGGATATGCTGAGGAGTTGTGTCATTGAGTTTGAGGGAAGTTGGGATAGATACCTCCCACTGGCAGAATTTGCATACAACAATAGCTACTAAGCTAGCATCCAAATGGCCCCGTATGAAGCATTATATGGGAGGAAATGTAGAACTCCAGTGTGCTGGACTGAATTGGGCGAAGACAAACTGGTGGGGCCAGACCTGGTGAAACAGACTGAGGAGAAAGTAAAACTAATCAAAGCCAATCTGAAGGTTGCCTCAGATAGACAGAAATCTTATGCCGACCTGAAGAGAAAAGAAATAGAATATGCGGTTGGCGACAAAGTGTTCCTCAAGGTGTCACCGTGGAAGAAGGTATTGAGGTTTGGAAGAAAAGGTAAGTTGAGCCCTAGGTTCATTGGCCCATATGAAGTCATTGAACGTGTGGGTCCAGTGGCCTATAGGCCAGCTTTACCACCAGAGCTGGACAAGATCCACAATGTGTTCTACGTGTCCATGCTCAGAAGATACCGCTCAGATCCTTCACATGTCATCTCCAGGGAAGAAATTGAAATACAACCGGATTTGACATATGAAGAAGAACCTCTACGGATCCTGGCGCGGGAAGTGAAAGAATTGAGGAATAAGCAGATTCCACTGGTGAAAGTACTTTGGAGGCACCACAACACCGAGGAGGCAACTTGGGAAAGTGAAGAGATGATGAGGCAACAGTTCCCTCAACTGTTTGCATCAGGTAAATTTCGAGGACGAAATTTAAATTAGAGGGGAAGAGTTGTAACACCCTCCCGGTAGCAACTCCGTACATGTTACTGTTCCAGTGACCGGTGTCGGTCCGGACAGCTAGAACGTCCGGAAAAATATTTAAACTAAAGT
This sequence comes from Hevea brasiliensis, assembly GCF_030052815.1. NCBI lineage: Eukaryota > Viridiplantae > Streptophyta > Magnoliopsida > Malpighiales > Euphorbiaceae > Hevea > Hevea brasiliensis. The sequence continues at coordinate 73,736,778 of NC_079495.1, read as the reverse complement.
GAGGAACCATAATTAACTCAAATATTAATAAGAAAAATTTAGAAGAAAATTTTAGAAATAAAATACAACCAAGTTAAACGAGCCGGTGCCCTAGCGATGGGTAACCCAGAGGGAAGTTGCGGTTCTCGCAACTAGGAGCCCTATACCCGAGAGAAAATTCATAAAATAATTTTTGGGACTCCAGAGAAGGGTCATTGTGGTCCCTATGGCATTAGAATGCCAAGAAAATATTTAGAAAATTTTTTCAATCGGTACAGACAATTTAGACCCGTTAAGCCAAACGGAGGGCATTTTGGTCATTTCACCTTCAGAGGTGATTTTTTGCCGACTTGTCTAGTTGAGTAAATAATTATTATGACATAAAATATGAATAAACATTACTAAAAATTAAATTGAAAATAAGTAGTGATGAAAAGAAAAAAAAAAGCTCATTTATGACATATGATGATGTCATTTAAAGGCTACCACCAATCAAATTTAAACAACCAATTAACTAACTAATAAAAGAGATAAATAAAGACCAAAGAATTAAAAAAAATTTTCAGCCATCTTCTTCCTCATTCAGCGGCACCACCATAACCAAGAACCCTCCATTTTTCTTCTTAAATCAAGCTTAAAAATCTCTTAAACCTCTCCCAAAAACCCTAAGTCATCTTCACTAAAATTAATCCACACACCCTAAGGAAGCTCTAGGCAGCCACAAAGAGGAGAAATTTTAGAGTTTTCACAAGTTCAATAAGTTGAGCCAAGAGGTTAGTGCTTACTTATGTTAATATTCCTTTATTTCCATGTTAAGGACTTGAATTTAGTATGAAATTGTAAGTTAAATGAACTAAATCTCATGTGTATGTGTACCATAAATTTCTGCAGCCCTAAGGAAGGAATGAGTCTGATTGTTTTAATGAACTTAGAATGAATTAGAGATTATGTTTAAGGTGTATATACACATATATGATGAATGAAAGTGTTTAACTAGGTGTATGGGTGAATTGAAATGGGAAATTAGGGTTTTGGGAGTGAAAAATTGGACTTGGCTTATGAAATGATTAATGGACATTCTAATGGTCAATTAGTGACCATTTGAGGCAAGTTAATCATAATTTGAAGTGAACTAAAGTGTTACAAACCCAATTGGTAGGCTGCCTAGTGACAGCAGCAATGAGGCTGTGAGTTCAGCCTGTTTGGACTGCCATATCTTTGGCTGTGTAGGTCCAATTGGTGTTTGGCCAATTGGACATGAAACTAGACTTATAATGGCACAATTTTTCTGAAGAAACCATGTCCAAAAGACCAAAGCAAGTGGACCAAAAATTGGTCCCAATCCGGATACCCTGCAAACAGGTTATGCAGAATTACCAAATGAACAGTAACTGTTCATTTAGCCATAACTCACTGTAGATATGGTCAATTGACCTGAAGAAACCTACCCTAAATTATGACCAGAACCTATTCAACAAGGCAGTGGAAGTCACTATTCATGGTACTATAGATTTGGTAAATTCTGCAGATTGGAAACCGGCCAGCTGTGGTTTTTGGACCATATCTGGAGCTACAAAACTCTAAATGGAGTGATTCAAAAAAAGAAATTCAACTAGACAAAATAAGGAACAACTTTCATGTTTACCATTTCCTCAAATTTTCACTGTAACAGTCACCAATGGAACAGTAAATTTGGGTTATAAAAACTGAAAATTCTACTTCCCTTGGTTTAAACTTAGAAATGTGTAACACCCCTAAGTTCAGTAGTGCGTTCTACTGTTCCGGTTACCAGTGCTGTCCGGACAGCTAGGATGCCTAGAACTACACTTCGATATGTGTGAGGAGACATAAAATAATGAAATACAAGAAAAGAAAATACAAGAAAAATAAAGGAAAAGTAATAGCAAAGAAATGTAACCAAGTTAAGCGAGCCGAAAACCCTAGCGATGGTGATCAGACTGAAGTCACGGCGTGTACCGTTGACTAGCCCTGGACTGCGGGGAACCCTGGAAAATATTTTTAGGACTCTAATAAATATTTAGTAAGAAGTATAAATATCATTAGAAATATCAAAGAAAAATTAAATAATTAGTACAAAGAAAAGTGAGAAATCGAAAAACGGACAAAACCCGGTGTTACCGAAAAATCGGGAATGCAACGAGCAGGGCATTATGGTCATTTGACATCTCGAAGTGTCTTTTGACCTAAATGTCCATTAAAAATAAATAATATTACAGTTAGAAAATAAAATGAAAAATTAATTTGGGGGTACCTAATATAAATAGCCAAAAGTGGAGTGAAAATTGTGTAATTAGCACTTAAATCTTATTAAATCATTTTTCTTAAGTAAGTGGTCCACTAATGAATAAACTAAACATGAAGTGGGGCAGGTGTAAGTCCATAATGCAGCTGAATTCTTCATCTTCTCCAATTCTCTCAACATTGCCGAATTGAAGAAGAAGAAAACCTCCATTAACGTTTTTCATTCAAGCTTGATCCACCCTTCCATTTCACCTTCAATCACTTAGGTTCCTTCATGAAAGTTTGTCTACACATCATAAGGAAGAGCTTGATACCAAATTTAAGAAGTTTAATCAAGGTTTGGCAAGTTCTAACCATAAGGTAAGTTTACATTTTTGAAGATTTCTTTGTTAAACTTTGTGTACATGTTATGGGTGTTGGTTTTGTGAAGGAAATTTTTAAGTTTGAAGAGTTATTGAGATATCCATTTTTGGGCAGCCATGTAGTCATGTATTGATGAAGTATTTGTACATATATTTGATGAGAATTATGTTGGTTATGGTGATGTAATATCCTAGTAAATTATTCCATATATATATGGTGATTTTTGCATTTGGATGGAAATTGATGAATTGTGGAATACTTTGGTGTTGAGGAAGTTTGCGGCAGCCTTGAGATTCTTGAATAAATGTATATGCTCATGAAAGTATTGGCAGAATATTGACCTTGAGAATTGATGGAGATGTGTACAGATTGATTGTGTAAGTATATGTAAAAATTTGTAATGTTGAGGTGTATATGTGATTGTACTTAGAACTTGTAAATGTGAGTTTTAATTGGTGTATTGAGGATAATTGCAATCTGCCCAAAGTGACATTTAAGTGAAGTGGAATATGGTTTTGGTAATGAACCAAAACAGAAATGGTAAGGGGAAGTGGACATGTAGTAATGTAAGTGTGTAATTGATGTGTGTTATGCAAGGTAACTAAGGGCAGTATACATTTTAGTCTATAACTTTAAATGTGTAACCTCAATTGGTATGAGACCAATTGGAGGTGGAACAAGGCACAAAATGTGCCAACTTTCATTGAGAAAGCATACCAAAATTCTGCTTGCAAGGTGACCCAAGAAAATGACCAATTCGGATTAGGTACAATTAGGACCTGAAAAATGACCAATTGGGCAGCAGTGAGTTTTTAGGCCATAACTCACTCAAAGCAGGTCCAATTGACCTGAAATTTTAACCATGAATAGTTAAGACCCATACCTACAAGTCCTATGAAGACACCAAAACCCAGAAATGACCATAAACAAGTCAAACAACTTGCACAAGTTCGGGTCCAAAAACTGGCCGAACCAGAGTTGACCAAATTGACCAAAAATTGACCTAATTTGATACCATTTGACCAGCAATAGTATAATGACCATAACTCGGTCTACTTAACTCGGAATGATCTGAAATTTTGCACCGCGGTCCATAAGACATAGATCTACAAGTTTGTAGTTTCGATCGAAACCCGAAAACCGAGGGAACTAGGTCGTCCGGCTAGGTCAAACTAGTATCCCAGAATCCAGCAAGTTGCATTAAAATGCACTAAACGAGGAAATGAGTTTAGTAAAACGTACCAACCTAAAACCCTATCGAATGTGACATATTAATGACACTAAAACCTAATTTACCTAGAACGCATCGAGGGTCGGTATATTAGGTGATTAAGCAAATAATAGCTTTCAGTGAATTACTTATCGAACATTATCGTTAGAGACAAATTAATTTAGCATTGAAACACTTCAAATTGTGTTTCTCAGTTACCAAAGACTCAGGAAAAGGGAAGGAAACACTGAGTCCAGACCAGGAGACAAATATTAGAGGTTTGTGCACAACGGCTATTTCTTTTGAATTTTTCAATTGAAATGAATTATGACTATTGTACATTATTGTTTTAAATTGTGTTTGTGCACAACTAGTTTTCAACTGATTTTGTTCTGAATAATATTTCATATGATAAATTGTATGTTATTGTTTTAAGTTATGTTTGTGCACAATATTTATTTCTTTTGAATTATTTTCAATTGAAATAAATTATGACTACTTGTATGTTATTATTTTAAATTGTGGAAATGTACTTGAATGGATATTTATTGCTTGAAAAGCATTATAAATGATTTGAAACTATGAGAAACTGTTTGAATGGTATTTGATGGATACTTATTGATTGAAAAGCACTGTAAATGTTTTTTGTGGAAATTGAAGTGAATTACGAATTGTGTTGCCATTTTGTGAATGAAATTATAACTTTGGAAATTTATTGGATTCTTCGGATCATTTGAATAAAATGTTTGGAATTGTTTTGATTCACAATTGGCATGACATCACATTATGTTCCTCCTCCATTAATGGGGTGAGTGTGATTATTCCTCCTCTTTGACTTATCGACAGGGTGAGTATGATTATGTTCCTCCTCTTTGACTTCCCACCGAGGTGAGTATGGATGAGTACTCATTATTCACTAGCTTCCTCCTCATTGATTTCGATTATTGGGGTGAGTGTGTCTTGTCGTGGTGTACAACACGGCATGTGTGGAAAAATTGTGTCCTGGCTTAAATTGTGATATTGATCGGCAACACTGTGTTATTAAGTATTTTGATCAAATTGTGTATGAATTGGCAATACGGTATTCTTAAATTATTTGACTAAATTGTGTTATTATGAATTTTGATAAATTGTGAATTGGAGTTTAAATTCCTTATGACATTCATTGTCTTGAATTTAACTTTGGTTTTATGTATCCACTATTTATATGGTTTATGAATTGTGATTTAAAGTTGTATTTGGTTAATGTTGTGCACCACTGAGACATTGTCTCAGCGATAGCTTTTTATTGCTGTCGCAGGTAGACAGACAGACAGGGCAGCAGACTAGGCTGCTAGTACCTCCAGCGAGAGATTTTTCGGGTATAACGAGTATACCGCTTTTTGCATTTTGTACTGTAATGTATGACCACCGTATGTACATATTGTTTTGGTTTAAGCAGTTGTAAATTCAAATTGTAACTTGAGGTTGTAAAATAATTATGAGTTATTTTGACTTGTAAAAATTGTATTATATTTCCTATATCTCAGCTTTTGAAAAATTACTGTGGATTTGAGTTGAGAAATATGTTGTATTGAGAAAAATGTTGGAGTTGAGATTTAGAAAATAATTGAAGTGCTTTTTACAGGTTTTCTGAAGAACTGTTTTATCCAAAATACAGATGGCATTCTTCCAAAATTTTTACAGAAATTCCAAATAATTCAAATGTGTTAGTTCTATCACTTCAGATCAAAAAGGTTTTTAACACCTGTAAATAGTGCTCACCACTGTAAAAGAAGTAAGAAAAGTTTTTTTAAAATCCCTTGTAGTATATTTAATGGGTTATCAGTAGACGGAGTTGGTAATTCATTAGCTATACTACGGGATCATGTTATGCCTTATAGAGGGGTAGGGTGTGACATGTTTTAGTGGTATCAGAGCCAAGTTTTTAAATTCTGTTTTCACATGTTATTTGAATATTCTTTCTTCATAGTACAACTGCTCAATATCATTTTTTGATACACACAGTAAATTACAGTATAAATATGCACTAACGGGAGGAAATCTCCTTGTGTTATTTGTTCAGGAGATCTAGAATCCTCGTATTGATTATGGAAGAGGGTGATCGTTCAGTCGATCAATCTATTAAGGCTGAGGTGCAAGGGGATGCCACAGGCCTACATAATGTCAGTGGTTCAAGAAGACCCTCGCAGCATCTGCAGCTGCTCGATTCGCTCGTGAGATGGCTGCAAAGTTCCAACAAATGGCTGGTAATGTGCCTACTCAAGTCCCAATATAGACACCAGTGGTACAACCACAGTCTTCTGCAAGGCAGTATGATAAATTGATGAAATATGGGGCTACAGAGTTCAAGGGGACAGTAGATCCTCTAGAAGCTGAACAGTGGTTAGAGAGGATGGATAGAGTATTCAAGAAACTGCATTGTACAGAGGAGCTCAATTTTGAATACTCAGTGTTTTTGTTACAGGGGGATGCTTATGATTGGTGGAAAACCATTCCCCACAGTCTGGTAGAACCTGCAGTGCTGACTTGGAATGACTTTCTCAGGGAATTCAGACAGAAATATGTCCTTGATGCTTATGTAGACCAGAAGCTACAAGAGTTCTTAAGTCTGAAACAGGGGAGTAGATCAGTGGCTGAATATGAAAGGGAATTTTTCCGCCTGAGCCATTATGCAGTAAGTCTACTTTCTACCAGTAGGGAGAGATGTAAGAGGTTTGAAACCGGTTTGAAGCCTAGTATCAGATTACAAGTGGTTGGGTTCAAACATAATAACTTCTCTGAACTTATTTCTCAAGCACTAGAATTAGAAAGAATTGAATCTGAAGTGGCTCCTGAGAAAAAGAAATCAGAGAAGACAGAAAAAGAGGGAAAGTCAGTAGAACAGAGTTCTAGTGGTTTTACTGGAAAGAGGAAAAACTTTGGGGGATACAACAGAGATAGTAAGAAGTCCGATAGAGATAGATCTTTTGGACAGAAACCACCTCGATCCGATCAGCAAACTCAACAGAAACCCAGGAATGCGCTGTCAGATCGACTTTGTGAAACTTGTGGTAAACCACATAGTGGGGTATGTTATAGAGCCGTAGGAGCACATTTTAACTATGGAGAGACTGGCCATTTTGCTAGGGATTGTGTAAATCCAGGTCGTTCTGGATCATTTACTACACCAAAGGGATCAACCCAAGTTTCTACCCCAAAGAGTTCACCATCAGTTAGTAGAGGTAGAGGTAGAGGTAGGGGCAGTACACTTAGAAGTCAAAGTACTGTGAATCAGCCAGAACAAGGTGATGCTTCAGCTGGAGTATACGCTATACGGCAGAGAGAAGAGGCTTAGACTTTTGGACATTATTGCTGGTACTTTCTCAATTAGTAACTAAGATATATATATGTGTTGTTTGACCTAGAGTTTGCATACTTTTATGTTAGTGTTAGAACTACATGTTCTGTTGTTATTCCTTTACAGGGGAATAAATTTTGATGCATTAGTGATTGGTCCTTTAAGATAAGGATTGTGATAATAAGTGAAATTAGTTTTGAAAGAGTTTATCGGCGAAAAGTATTTTCTAACACACCATAAATTACAAAGCTAATTGGCGAGCCTACTTAATGTAAGGCAAGCGGACGTAAAAGTAAGTTGTGGTAGTAGACTTGCTCTAGATGAGGGCAAAGATGTTACAGTTATTAATTGTTAATGGATATTGTAATCATAATAAGTTTCAGATATCAGTGAATTCAAAAAGGATAAAAGATAGAAAAATTTGATCTATTGGGATGTATCGTAGTAACTATGCAATGTTCTTGATGTTTATACTGTAAGCTGCAGATTACAGTACTGACTTGAGATTATTGTGTAGAGCTACGTACTACCCGATAGTACACCTAGATAAGAATAGTTGCCAACGGCATCTGTTTTGGTATGGTTATGCCATGACAGAATTTAATTGTTAGAAATAAGTTTGAAAATCCTACTTAGGGATCTAAAACTCAAAAGTTAGAATATCGAAAGGTTATAGTTCAGTACAAAAGGAAGTAAGTTATAGAATATTGACAGATAAAAAGAGTTATGGAAGTAGAGATTTGAACAGTTGATTCATATATAACAAAGAAATATTACGAATGAGGAAGACTATTGACTAGAATGGTCAGAGGACTAACGACTAGATAAATCATTCTAACATGAACTCAAGGGTCATTCAAGAAGGAACATGAACTGAAATATTAGACAGCACAATAGTAAGAGGAGATTGGTGTTATACAAACAAATTAAACGTTGTATTAGATTGTTAAAAGTCTTATACAAATTTGAGGAAAAGAAGAATATACAATCATATAGAAAGGAGAGAATAAACATATGACTATTGTAAGATGGCTATTGAGTAAAATTTCGTGGACGAAATTTATTTTAAGGGGGGGAGAATTGTAACACCCCTAAGTTCAGTAGTGCATTCTACTGTTCCGGTTACCAGTGCTGTCCGGACAGCTAGGATGTCTAGAACTACACTTCGATATGTGTGAGGAGACATAAAATAATGAAATACAAGAAAAGAAAATACAAGAAAAACAAAGGAAAAATAATAGCAAAGAAATGTAACCAAGTTAAGCGAGCCGAAAACCCAAGCGATGGTGATCATGACCAGGAAGTCACAAGTGTACCGTTGACTAGCTCCTGGATCATGGAACCCCGAAAATATTTTTAGGACTCTAATAAATATTTAGTAAGAAGTATAAATATCATTAGAAATATCAAAGAAAAATTAAATAATTAGTACAAAGAAAAGTGAGAAATCGAAAAACGGACAAAACCCGGTGTTACCGAAAAATCGGGAATGCAACCCGAACAGGGGCATTATGGTCATTTGACATCTCGAAGTGTCTTTTGACCTAAATGTCCATTAAAAATAAATAATATTACAGTTAGAAAATAAAATGAAAAATTAATTTGGGGGTACCTAATATAAATAGCCAAAAGTGGAGTATAAATAGCCAAAAGTGGAGTGAAAATTGTGTAATTAGCACTTAAATCTTATTAAATCATTTTTCTTAAGTAAGTGGTCCACTAATGAATAAACTAAACATGAAGTGGGGCAGGTGTAAGTCCATAATGCAGCTGAATTCTTCATCTTCTCCAATTCTCTCAACATTGCCGAATTGAAGAAGAAGAAAACCTCCATTAACGTTTTTCATTCAAGCTTGATCCACCCTTCCATTTCACCTTCAATCACTTAGGTTCCTTCATGAAAGTTTGTCTACACATCATAAGGAAGAGCTTGATACCAAATTTAAGAAGTTTAATCAAGGTTTGGCAAGTTCTAACCATAAGGTAAGTTTACATTTTTGAAGATTTCTTTGTTAAACTTTGTGTACATGTTATGGGTGTTGGTTTTGTGAAGGAAATTTTTAAGTTTGAAGAGTTATTGAGATATCCATTTTTGGGCAGCCATGTAGTCATGTATTGATGAAGTATTTGTACATATATTTGATGAGAATTATGTTGGTTATGGTGATGTAATATCCTAGTAAATTATTCCATATATATATGGTGATTTTTGCATTTGGATGGAAATTGATGAATTGTGGAATACTTTGGTGTTATGGAAGTTTATGCAGCCTTGAGATTCTTGAATAAATGTATATGTTCATGAAAGTATTGGCAGAATATTGACCTTGAGAATTGATGGAGATGTGTACAGATTGATTGTGTAAGTATATGTAAAAATTTGTAATGTTGAGGTGTATATGTGATTGTACTTAGAACTTGTAAATGTGAGTTTTAATTGGTGTATTGAGGATAATTGCAATCTGCCCAAAGTGACATTTAAGTGAAGTGGAATATGGTTTTGGTAATGAACCAAAACAGAAATGGTAAGGGGAAGTGGACATGTAGTAATGTAAGTGTGTAATTGATGTGTGTTATGCAAGGTAACTAAGGGCAGTATACATTTTAGTCTATAACTTTAAATGTGTAACCTCAATTGGTATGAGACCAATTGGAGGTGGAACTAGGCACAAAATGTGCCAACTTTCATTGAGAAAGCATACCAAAATTCTGCTTGCAAGGTGACCCAAGAAAATGACCAATTCGGATTAGGTACAATTAGGACCTGAAAAATGACCAATTGGGCAGCAGTGAGTTTTTAGGCCATAACTCACTCAAAGCAGGTCCAATTGACCTGAAATTTTAACCATGAATAGTTAAGACCCATACCTACAAGTCCTATGAAGACACCAAAACCCAGAAATGACCATAAGCAAGTCAAACAACTTGCACAAGTTCGGGTCCAAAAACTGGCCGAACCAGAGTTGACCAAATTGACCAAAAATTGACCTAATTTGATACCATTTGACCAGCAATAGTATAATGACCATAACTTGGTCTACTTAACTCGGAATGATCTGAAATTTTGCACCGCGGTCCATAAGACATAGATCTACAAGTTTGTAGTTTCAATCGAAACCCGAAAACCGAGGGAACTAGGTCGTCCGGCTAGGTCAAACTAGTATCCCAGAATCCAGCAAGTTGCATTAAAATGCACTAAACGAGGAAATGAGTTTAGTAAAACGTACCAACCTAAAACCCTATCGAATGTGACATATTAATGACACTAAAACCTAATTTACCTAGAACGCATCGAGGGTCGGTATATTAGGCGATTAAGCAAATAATAGCTTTCAGTGAATTACTTATCGAACATTATCGTTAGAGACAAATTAATTTAGCATTGAAACACTTCAAATTGTGTTTCTCAGTTACCAAAGACTCAGGAAAAGGGAAGGAAACACTGAGTCCGGACTGTGAGACAAATATTAGAGGTTTGTGCACAACGGCTATTTCTTTTGAATTTTTCAATTGAAATGAATTATGACTATTGTACATTATTGTTTTAAATTGTGTTTGTGCACAACTAGTTTTCAACTGATTTTGTTCTGAATAATATTTCATATGATAAATTGTATGTTATTGTTTTAAATTATGTTTGTGCACAATATTTATTTCTTTTGAATTATTTTCAATTGAAATAAATTACGACTACTTGTATGTTATTGTTTTAAATTGTGGAAATGTACTTGAATGGATATTTATTGCTTGAAAAGCATTATAAATGATTTGAAACTGTGAGAAACTGTTTGAATGGTATTTGATGGATACTTATTGATTGAAAAGCATCAGAATGTTTTTGTGGAAATTGAAGTGAATTACGAATTGTGTTGCCATTTTGTGAATGAAATTATAACTTTGGAAATTTATTGGATTCTTGGATCATTTGAATAAAATGTTTGGAATTGTTTTGATTCACAATTGGCATGACATCACATTATGTTCCTCCTCCATTAATGGGGTGAGTGTGATTATTCCTTCCTCTTTGACTTATCGACCAGGGTGAGTATGATTATGTTCCTCCCTCTTTGACTTCCCAGTCTGAGGTGAGTATGGATGAGTACTCATTATTCAGCTAGCTTCCTCCCTCATTGATTTCGATTATTGGGGTGAGTGTGTCTTGTCGTGGTGTACAACACGGCATGTGTGGAAAAATTGTGTCCTGGCTTAAATTGTGATATTGATCGGCAACACTGTGTTATTAAGTATTTTGATCAAATTGTGTATGAATTGGCAATACGGTATTCTTAAATTATTTGACTAAATTGTGTTATTATGAATTTTGATAAATTGTGAATTGGAGTTTAAATTCCTTATGACATTCATTGTCTTGAATTTAACTTTGGTTTTATGTATCCACTATTTATATGGTTTATGAATTGTGATTTAAAGTTGTATTTGGTTAATGTTGTGCACCACTGAGACATTGTCTCAGCGATAGCTTTTTATTGCTGTCGCAGGTAGACAGATGCAGTAAGGCAGACTAGGCTGCTAGTACCTCCAGCGAGAGATTTTTCGGGCATAACGAGTATACCGCTTTTTGCATTTTGTATTGTAATGTATGACCACTGTATGTACATATTGTTTTGGTTTGAGCAGTGGTAAATTCAAATTGTAACTTGAGGTTGTAAAATAATTATGAGTTATTTTGACTTGTAAAAATTGTATTATATTTTCTATATCTCAGCTTTTGAAAAATTACTGTGGATTTGAGTTGAGAAATATGTTGTATTGAGAAAAATGTTGGAGTTGAGATTTAGAAAATAATTGAAGTGCTTTTTACAGGTTTTCTGAAGAACTGTTTTATCCAAAATACAGATGGCATTCTGCCAAAATTTTTACAGAAATTCCAAATAATTCAAATGTGTTAGTTCTATCACTTCAGATCAAAAAGGTTTTTAACACCTGTAAATAGTGCTCACTACTGTAAAAGCAGTAAGAAAAGTTTTTTTAAAATCCCTTGTAGTATTTTTAATGGGTTATCAGTAGACGGAGTTGGTAATTCATTAGCTATACTACGGGATCATGTTATGCCTTACAGAGGGGTAGGAGGTGACATAATGCCAACAAGTTTTGAATGCAAAATGTGGTATGGTTGGAGTGTCAAAACCAATGTACCTATTTTCTATCAAAAAGTCAACATTTTTGTTGACCAATGAGGTGAATAGTGACACCAAAACTTGAATTTCAAAAATTGAAGAATTCAAAAGTATCAAATGCCCTAGTATACCTAACAAGATTGGTTTGGATAGTTTGGCATGCCAATAGGGTTCAGTTAGCAGTACTGCACATGGCAATATGCAATTCTGTGATTTCATGGCTTTTAGCTATTCTGACCTTGTATTGAGATGTGGCCTCGTGCCTAATATTATTTACAGCTTATTAGCTGTTCTGTTGCACACCGGGAGATACATATGTGACCGATGGTGTGATGGCCCGAGGTACTTGATACCCAAAGTGCGGTTACCCATTTATCCAAATCGATTCAAAGATAGGTTACTTGGGCAACCAAATGAATGAAAATGGACAAAGTTAAAGAAATAAATGAATATAACAGATACAAAACAAATAAGACATATACATTAAATACATATTTATTTTATGCTATTTTCTTTTATTTTATTATTGTACCACTAAGCATCATTGCTTAGCGCGTTGCTTTTTCCACGCGTAGGTTCTGGAGATACTGATCGTGAGCCCAGTAGACCGCAGACTGGGTGAGTCCATCCTGCAGCTCTGCACAGTGTCCGTGTCACCTCATCTTCCATAGTGCATTGGTAGGACACTAGGCTTCATTTTGGTATTTTGTAACCAATTTTTATTTTCCTTTGTGTAAATGAAACTTATGTAATGTATTTTGATGTTCATGTAAATAATAAAGATTTGTGGTTATGTATGGAAAAATCTGAGTATTTATTCATTGCTTATATATGAGTACCCTAAGAAATGATTGATTGAGAAATGTTGTTAAAAAATATTGAGTTTGTGATGACATTGGAGTTTGAGAATGATTGAATACGATTATTGGAAGTATTTTTCACAGGTTCCGAAGAACGGTTTTCTCCAGTTTTAGCCGGTACTCTGCCGGATTTTCTATAAAATTTTCGGAACCTCAAATAAATTGTAATTTCAATAAATGGCTTAAATGAATTATATTTCACAAGTTGTATTCAAAACTATGATAAAAATAAATTAAGGTAAAATAGAGTGTTCCGGTACGTCACAGATTCGGCTGGTTCTTATCTTTGAGGTTGAAGATAATGTTCAGCTGTCCATTTAGCTTATATAGTGGTCCCAAATCTGCCTTAGTGGAGCACTTACATGATTTTAATGTTTAATTATTCTAACTTTCTAAATTTTCATTTTTATGCCCCAAACTTCCATCATTTATATTATGTACTTCAATTTTAATTTTCATGACATTTTTCAAGTGTAATATCATTTATTTTTAATGGACATTTAGGTCAAAAGACAACTCGGGGTGTCAAATGACAACAATACCCTTGTTCAGGTTGCATTCTTGATTTTCGGTAATACCGAGTTTTGTCGTTTTCTCGATTTCTCATTTTTTTTTGATATTTCTAATGATATTTATGCTTCAATAAGTCTTTAATAATTTCTTAAAAATATTTTCCAGGGTTCTCCGCGGTCCAGGTGTCACACCCTACTCCTCGTAAGATGTAACATGCTCCCGTAGTACACCTAATGAATTACCGTACTTTGCCTACCGGTAATCCATTAAATATACTATAAGGGATTTTAAAATAATTTTCTTTCAGTTTTAAATTGGTGGGTAAAATTTTTTTTTTCAGATTTTAAAAACCTTTATTTAAAGTCCAAAAATAAATTAAATTTTTAGATATTTAAAATCTCCATAATTTTTACAAAAATTTCGGCAGAATGCCATCTGTATTTTGAGAAAACAGTTCTTCAAAACCTAAAAATAAAGACACTCCCAATATTTTTCTCAATCACAGCTCCATTATTCAATCTCATTTCACAAATCAGCACAAGTAACTCAATACACAGTTTAAATTAAATCAAACATTGAAATATCTTATTAAGATAACAAAATGAATATTTACATTCATGGGAGTATTAAAAATTTAGTAGTGCAAACTTTATAAATACATAAAATCTCAAGATAATCTTATAATAATTTGTATTTCATTACAATCCAAAATATATTACAAAAGTGTTGGTACAACTGCTCAAAGTAAATTTCATACATACAATTATAGAATTACATCAAAATCTAAAGTACAAGGGTATACCTATAATATACTCGATGATAGTCTCACTACGCCTTTTAGTAATCTTGCTCAGCTGCTTTATATTTTATTTCACTTGCAACAGCATACAAAGCTATCGCTGAGTGGTGAACTCAGTGGTGCACAAACTAATAATTTAAAACTTAATACAAGTTATGCTTGACAATTCATAACAAATAAAAATTTAAAATTTCTAAATTCTTCAAAATTCATAACATTCAGAAATCAATATTTTCATTCATGCAAATTATTCATTTGAATAACATTTTAATCAAATAGTAACTATTTATCTACATTTCTTTTAAATCCCGAAACAATACAAAAATATTTTGAATCACTGAAAAATTATTTATTTCAACCACAATTTATCAAACTATGCATAATTTAAAGGGCGTCAGTTGAACCCATGACCCAAAACTCAAATAGATGTCGTATTGTACACCTCGACATTTCACACTCTCCCAATAACCGAGGCTAAAAGGGAGGAACAAAGACTAGCTAGTATATATGAGTACTCATTCAAACTCTTTCCCAACTGGCAAGCCAGAGAGGAAGGAACTCGCCCCATCTAGTGGAAGAGATATCTCACTAAACAAGCTAATGAGAATTCACAACATATTTTGCCATGTAAACTGTAGTTTCAAATCATATTCAAAACAATTTCTATTTGCAAAGTATTTACAAATCATCAACATATTTAATCATCATAAATTCATGCTCAAGGTTGACAACACATCAAACTTAAAATTTACAATCCTCAAAACCATGCAATAAATCTTTAAATGCATAAGAAAATTTACATTTAATTTATACAATTTCATTCAACAAATTAAAATCCTCAACACAACAAAATTATAAATCATAAAATAAACTTGTTCAAATCAATTTAGAAGTGAAAAGTAACAAAATAGTTAGTTGTGCACAAACCTTGTACGAGTCGCCTCTTGGCCTTGACTCGATGTCTCGGGTCCTTTCCCGGTATTCTTTTCCACTTAAACACACAGTTTCACAGTGTTTCAGTATCATAAATTATCATAAATCCAAAATAAATTCAAATTCACTTTTATCTAGCTTATATATGCTAAACTTGATGTTCTTCAAAATTTGTGTTTCGGGGTTACTATTCACTATACTATTCAAGTCAATTTGTTGACTTTCTAAGGCTTAATAGGTATGAGAATTCCAACTTCACCCACATACCACATTTTGGTTACTAAATTTGTTGGTTTTGGTTATTTTCTCAAATTCTAAGTCTTTTAGGCAAATTTGCAAATTTTCAGTTTTGGCGTCTTAAGTTACACTGTTTCATTGATTATTTTTCTGTTTGAATTTGGCAAAACTTTCTTCAGAGAAAATGTTCCCTATTATCTTAACTTTATTCTCCTTTTTGAATCACTCCATTTGGAGTTTTGTAGCTCAAGTTATAGCCATTTGAATCATGGCAGCCGGATTGGACTTAACCCAGATTTCTGGGCACCAAACTGGTTCTGGCAGTTTTAAGTCACCAACTTTGGGTAGCCAAATAACTTGGTTAAGGGCATAATTTGGGTTTATGTTCTTCATGAAAGTTTTAGGTCTATATCTCAAATTTCCACTGGTAAACTTTCAGGTCATTTAGACCTACCTAGCCTAAGTTATAGCCAAATGAACAAACACTGTTCATTTGATCATTTTTTGTACAGGTCAGACTGCATAATTCTAGATTTGGTCAATTTGTTCACTAGGTTTTGGTCACTTTTTGGGCATCATTCCTCAATGAAAAATGTTCCATTTTGTGTCTATTTTGATTACCAATTGGCCTAACACCAAGTGGACTTGTAAATTTTTAGTTTTGGTCCTTGAAAGGGACCTTGGTCTTGCTGCCTACAGCATGACCCTAAGCAATCCAAATTTGCATTTGGTTCCAACACTTCTAACATACTCCAATTGTTCACAAATAACCATTTCTCAGCTCAAACTACGTCTAACACACCATTTAACCAATTCTCTTTTTGCCTCCCAAACCCTAGGTCCCAAAAACCCTAACTCATAAAATTCAAACCTAATGCATTCTAAACATCTATCCATAGTTTACATACTTAATTCAACTTAAGCAACCATTCAAATGCATCAAATTCATTCATTATCAACCTTACATACTGCTAGCCAAAATTTATATAGTCCTTTAACATATCATTTTGTTTCGTTTTTCAGCAAATCATCACTCAATCAAGTTGCCTATGTATAAATATAAAGATACAAAAAGAGAAATCAAACTAACCTTACTTGGAATTTTTTACCTCTTCAAAACTTCCTCCTTTCTTTTTCTTTTTGTTTTCAAGCTCTTTATCAAGGTTTGAATACAAGGTTTAATGATAGAAATTTAAGTTTTTAGGGTGGGATTTAGAGTTTGATCAAGCTCAAAATGAGCTTTAATGGAGTTTTAAGGGTGAGAGAGCTTTGAGAGAGGGAGAGAGAGAAATGGATGGGAATGAAGAAGACTTTCCCCCCCTTTTTTTTTCTTTTCTTTATGTTTTTAGTCTTATGGAAGACCATAAAATCAAATTAATTAAATTTATTAATTATATATTTATTGCATCATGCATGAGGTAATGCATGATGTCATCACCTTTTACTTTTCCATTTTTCTCTCTTTTTTTATTTATTTTTTCATTAGTTCTTTAATTTAATTTCCGATTCCGAAATTTTCTTTTCTCTAATTTTATTTGACAATTAGGTCAGGAGTCAGCTCTCGACGTCAATTGACCAAATTGCCCCTCGCCGGTTCAACCCGGCTTGCAAATAATTTAATATTTCTTACGGATCCCTGACCTAATTATTTGACATGCTTAACAATTCTTTTTTGTGATTTTCTCTTTTCCACTGTGTTCGCAATAGTCCTAAGGACCGCAGCATCACATTTTACAGTTCAAAATTTGAGTTTAAATCGACCTCGCAGTCCTTTCTGAGAAGGTCACCCATCGTTGTGACTCTCGGCTCAGTTAACCTTTTATGTTCTACTTTCTTATTTTTACTTTTCTATCTGGTAATCACTATTTATTTTCAATCAGGGCTTTTCTAGGTGTCTTAAACACAATTCTAATCCTCTTAATTGTCCAGATTGATACCGGTCACCAGAACAGTAACATATACCAGGCTATGCAAATAGGGGTGTTACAATTCTCTCCTCCTTAAAATAATTTCATCCTCAAAATTTTACCTGGTATCAATCTCTAAACAGCTGTGGGTGTTGTCTCCTCATGTCCTCTTCACACTCCTAAGTAGCTTCCTGGCCTGAATGTTGGTTCCTTAGCACTTTAACCAATATTATTTACTCATCGATTGCTCACCTCGTGTACCAAGTTTCTTATGAGCTTCTGTCGTAAGTTAGATTCAAATTCATTTCAATTTTAGAGGTAAGCAAATCTGTGTGTTAGTGGATCCACTCTTTCAAGGACCTCGTATGATCCTATGGGTGAGAACTTAGTTTTACTCTTTTCTTATCAAATCTCTTGATCATTTGATGCAACATTCCGTTTAGTTTAGAATATTTTAGTCTTTTCTTGCTGTTGTTTTAGCAATTATTTCCCTTTATAGTCTTTTTTTTTTTTTAAATGACTTGTTGGTCATATATGAACTGCTTATCTCTTTCTTGGCAATAAGTCCATAACCGTTATCTTACCATCTCCATTGATGACCAAGGCCTATGTGCCATTTTGCACTATCTTGTTTGCTTTTGTTTAACTTATTTTCTTCTTGATAAAATAGTTCGGGATATCGTTACGCGTCTTAAGTAGGTTGTTTGCCTTGGTGGCAATTCCTCATCTAGTGTTTTTCTCATTTCTTACTGTTCTATTTGTTTTTTTTTTTTCCATAGCTTAACTTTAATTATTTTATTCCTCAATCTTATCTTATTCATTAACTTGACTATCGAGTCATGATTTAGCACCTCTTATCATCTCTAATAAATCCACTATACTTCAATATTACTTTGATTTGGTCCTATGACCATTCTAGTCAACACTTTAACTAATATTCATAACGTTTCTTTATTACATTCGCACCAACTATTCTAATTTTTTACTTCCACAACTCTTTTATCTATCAATATTCTATAGCTTATTTTCTGCTGGTTTGCGATCATTACCCTTTTTTTTTCAACCATAAACAAATCTTTAATCTTAAGATGGGAGTCCACCGGACTCTCCTGTTTCCCATGCTATTCAAAAGTTTTGCTTTAATTCTAATCTAATCCTTATGATCCGCACAATAAAATTGTGCTCTTCCTAAAGAATACCTAGCCAACTAGTTCCTATCGAATTACTGTTATCAGTAGAATATCATTTCTTAACTGTTTTATAAGTTATAATTGTCATCCATAGCATCCTGTCTCTTCTAGGGGAACAAAATTATATTTTGTGTCTTACTACTACACAAATAGAATACTGTTTCTTACTAAACTTTGAGCAAAAGATCCATTGCAATATCAAAACAACTATAAACCCCGTATCGGAGACTGAATGACTTAGCCCTATAGGTGTTATTTTTAAATTTTTACCATGCTAAAATCTCTAGTCCCATAATAATTCTTAATGTTCTGTAATTCATGCTAGGGTAACGGAGTCTTTAACTCTCACTACCTTGCAACCATGATCTTTTGATATTCTAATTATAGAGTTTTAAATCCCGAATTAGGATTTTCAAACTCAGTTCTAGTAATAAAACTCTATTCTGGTATTGTCACAAGGTGTTTTGCGGTCGCCTGGACAGACACTCACAGAAGTGGGAAAGAGTGAGGAGTCGCCACTTTAATTTTGAGGGAAATTAAAGAAAACCATTTGTGAAAATAAATTAAAATGAAACCACTTCAAAAATAGAGATTCTAGGTTCGGGGTCCGTAAACGGGTGGGGAAGGTGTTAGGCACCCCACCACGTCCCTCAATGAGGGTAAGCAGATTTAACTTCAAGCTCTTTATAAACTAAAATTAATAGTTAGGAGGGTTCGAATGGAAATGTTAATCCTTTTGGTAAAAGGGAATATTTGATTTTTCACCAATTCGGGTTATCCAGATACACCAATAAATGAGATGACCCTTAGTGAGTTGCTGTTGCGTATAAGTTTTATTTTACGGGGGGGGGGGGGGGGGGGGCATTTTACGTATTTGTTAAAATTTGATTTGAGAATCGGATAAGAACTCTCCTCCGATCTCCTTTAAATATTTATGAAAATTTTGGTTGAGAATCGGATAAGAACTTTCCTCCGATCTCTTTTAAATATTTATAGAAATTTTAGTTTGAGAATCGGATAAGAACTCTCTTCCGATCTCTTTTTAAATATTTATTAAAATTTTTAGGTGAAAGTCGGATAAGAACTCTCCTCCGATCTCTTTTAACTATTTATAGAAATTTTGGTTTGAGAATCGGATAAGAACTCTCCTCCGATATCTTTTAAATATTTATAGAAATTTTTAGGTGAGAATTGGATAAGAACTCTCCTCCGATCTCTTTTATTTTAATGGGAGTTGGATAAGGACTTTTCCGACCTCTCGAAATTTGATTACAGCTACACATCATGAGGGCCTAAGACTAAGAGTTCTGGCATTCAAAGATGTCGGGGATCGGAATGACGCTTCTTTTAACTCATTGGTACCTCATGACCAGACAGGGAATATCAGACTGAACTTTACCGACCTCCTATGTGGTCGCCTTACCAATACCTTTTGATATCCGATCTGTTCCATTTATTTATCTGAAATTTGGTTTTATTCTGCCTTATGGCGTCTTACCCAATCATCTTCTATGTTAGCCTAGTGATTCAACTTTACTATTTTCCCGACTTATTATTTAGACCTTCTATTTTAAAAGAAACGCTTAAGATACAGTTATCTATATTTTATCCAACTACTTATACGCTACTCAGGACTAGGACTCTTGCATTTAGAAGTAACAAAGATTAATGAAAGAATGGACTGATTAACAAAGAAGTAAACTCGGGAATAACCTTCTTCGCGTTTTCTTTTCTTAACGCAATATAAACTTGGTGAAAATTACAAACATAAAAATAAAAGAAATACGTAAAATAAAAAAAAGCACTTGATAAAGCAGCGATATAAGCACTCACCTGTATAGAGCTGAATCTATTGAACTAACTACGGAATCACTAAACGTAATAGGACTGCAGGCTGATAGCCTGAGGACTAAGGTTCGCCTTGAAATGAAGGATACTTTGCTAAAATGCAGTCAGATCAAAATAATAACCGAGTTTGAATGAAGTTGAGCTTGAACAAAGAGAGTGGAAATAAAGATAACAAAGACAGAAAGTGAGAGTGTCACAGGACAATGAACGACCTGAAAATGGAGAGTTTCAGTATTCAAAAATCCCTTTTCAAGAAAATACTTCAGAAAACTGGTTTCAAAAGTTTTTCTTATAAAAGCTCAAAAATAGCAGAGTAATGAACTGAATTAAGTTTCAGAGTCCTTCCGCTATAGTCACTACCCTTTTTCCGTCCGTCCCTTGAATAATTTTCATGCAGGTATTTATAAGAACCGGGTGCTCCCCATGAAGGGTCAGGATTTATTTTGAGGGAGATGGAAGGTTAGGATTTTAAAGGACATGATATGAGGCTCGGGAATTAAAGAGAATCAGAACGAATGGCTGAGATCCCTTTCAGTATATTTGTCCTTTCTCTCTTCTAATCTGACGGCCCAAAATTTTCTTGTAACACCCTCCCTGTAGCAACCCGTACATTCTACTGTTCCGGTGACCAGTGTCGGTCCGGACAGCTAGAACATTCGGAAAAATATTTAAACTAAAGTGAGGAACCATAATTAACTCAAATATTAATAAGAAAAATTTAGGAAAAATTTTAGAAATAAAATACAACCAAGTTAAATGAGCCGGTGCCCTAGCGATGGGTAACCTAGTGGAAAGCTGCGGTTCTCGCAACTAGGAGCCCTAGACCCGAGGAAAAATTCATAAAATAATTTTTGGGATTCCAGAGAAGGGTCATTGAGGTTCCTATGGCATTAGAATGCCAAGAAAATATTTAGAAAATTTTTTCAATCGGTACAGACAATTTTGACCCGTTAAGCCAAACAGAGGGCATTTTGGTCATTTCGCCTTCAGAGGCGATTTTTGGCTGACTTGTCCAGTTAAGTAAATAATTATTATGATCTAAAATATGAATAAATATTGCTAAAAATTGAGTTGAAAATGAGTAGAAAAGAAAAGAAAAGAAAAATGAAAGAAATTGAGAATAATGACATCACATGATGTCATTGCAATGCCCTCCACCAATCAAATTTCAACAAGCACTTTAAAAGGAGATAATTGAGACAAAAGTTGAAAACAAATCTGCATCTTCCTCTCCTAAACCAGCCGGCAGCAACCTCTCCCATTTCCACCATTGTTATCCTTCATTACACCTTGCTAACTTTGAATTTTTCACCATAAAATCCCTACCTTCCTTCATAAAAATTTAATATTACATCTTGAGCAAGTGTTTGGCTGCCAAGAAAAGCCAAGAAAGTGAAGGAAAAATTGAAGTTAGCTAAGGAAAAATTCTGCTCAAAGAGGTTAGTGCCCAATTTATTCTCTCTCACTCAATTCATGTTTAAGAACATGATTTAAGTTGAATATAAATTGAACTTTGAGAACTTGGAGACTTGAACAAAAATTAGGGTTTGCTCATGAAATGGTATATGAACATTCTAATGGTCAATTAGTGACCATTTGAGGTAATTTGATCATAACTTGGAGTGAATTGTAGCATTAGAAAACTGATTTGGTATGCTGCCTAGTGAGACCAGCAGGGTGGCTGTGAGTCCAGCCTGTTTGGACAGCCATAACTTGGGCTGTGTAGGTTCAATTGGTGTTTGGCCAATTGGACATAAAACTAGACATATAATGGCACAATTTTGGTGAAGAAACCATGCCCAAAAGACCAAAGCAAGTGGACCAAAAACTTGCCCCAATCCGGATGTCCTGCCACCAGATTCTGCAGAATGACCAAATGAACAGTGATTGTTCATTTGGCCATAACTCATTGTAGAGTGGCCCAATTGACCTGACATTTTTACAGAAACAAGTTAAGATATAGACCAACAACTTTCATGAAGAAACCTACCCCAAATTATGACCAGAACCTATCCAACAAGGCAATTGCAGTCACTGTTCACTGCACTGTAGATATGGTCAGTTCTGAAATTTTTCAATCCGGCCAGTTATGGTTTTTAGACCATAACTTGAGCTACAAAACTCCAAATGGAGTGATTCAAAAAAAGAAATTCAACTAGACAAAATAAGGAACAACTTTCATGTTTATCATTTTCTCAAATTCCCAATGCAACAGTAACTAATGGAATAGTAAAATTAGGGTATAAAAACTGAAAATTCTGCTCCATTAGTTTTAAGCTTAGAAATGGTATTGGTGATTAATGCCAACAAGTTTTGAATGCACAATGTGGTATGTTGGGAGTGTTAAAACCAATGTACCTATTTTCTATGCAAAAGTTAACATTTTTGTTGACTAATGAAGTGAATAGTAACACCAAAGCTTGAAATTGAAAAATTACAAAATTCAAAAGTTTCAAATGCCCTAGTATACCTAAAAAGATTGGTTTGGATTGTTTGACATGCCAATAGGGTTCAGTTAGCAGTACTGCACATGGCATTATGCCATTCTGTGATTTCATGGCTTTTAGCCATTCTGACATTGTTTTGAGACTTGCCCTTGTGCCTAATGTTATTTACAGCTTATTAGCTGTTTTGTTGCACACCGGGAGATACATATGTGACCGATGGTGTGACGGCCCGAGGTACTTGATACCCAGTGCCAGTTTACCCGTTTATCTAGTCCAGTCATCCAGTATAGGTTACTTGGGCAACCAAACATAAAAGTGGACAAATTTAATGAAATAATGAATATGACAAGTACAAAATAAGTAAGACTACAAATACTCATCGAAAATTTATTTGCAATAATAAACCAATATATTCACTGCATATTTATTTTATGTTATTTCTTTTTATTTTATTACTGGCACCACTAAGCATTATTGCTTAGCGCATTGCTTTTGCCACGCGTAGGTTCTAGAGATCCTGATCGAGAGCCCGGTAAACCACAGACTGGGTGAGACCTCCTACAGCTCTGCATAGTGTCCGTGTCACCTCACCATCCTCAGTGCATTGGTAGGACACTAGGTTTCATTTTGGTATTTTGTAATTATCTTTTATTTTCTATTGTGTAAATGAGACTTATATAATGTATTTTGATGTTAATGTAAATAGTGAAAATTATGGTTATGAATGGAATATTTGAGTATTTATTTATTTCTTATACATATGAGTACCATGAAAAATGAATGATTGAGAAATGTTGTTGAAAAATATTGAGTTTCTAATGATTATTGGAGTTGAGAATGATTGGAAATGATTATTGGAAGTGTTTTTCACAGGTTCTGAAGAACTGTTTTCTCCATTTTTAGCCGGTACTCTGCGGGATTTTCTATAAAATTTTCGGAACCTCAAATAAATTATAATTTCAATAAATGATTTAAATGAATTATATTTCATAAATTATATTGAAAACTATGATAAAAATAAATTAAGGAAGAATCAAAATGATTAAGATAAAATAGAGTGTTTCGGTACACCGTGTGACATATCTTACTCAGATATACTGTAGACGGGTAAGGGGTGTCACAATTAGTGGTATAAGAGCACGGTTTAGGCATTTCTGGGCCTAGATTGAGTGCATACCATGCATTGCATATGTAAGAGTCGAGGTGACACTAATGCAGATCTGTTTGTCTTTCTTATTTTGAATAGGATATGGACCCTACATCTCAGAGGACAGTTGAGGAGGAAGTAGAGAGTTATGCTCCACTTGCAGCAGCTGAGACTGGGGTTAGGGGAGAACCTACTCTGCCAGCTCAAGCAGAGCCTGCTCAGCCTCCACAAGCCATGTTCCAGCAAATGGCCGAATTCTTCAAACAAATGGCTGGGGTAATGCCAGCACCACCACCACCACCACCACCACCACCACCACCTCCACAGCAGAAATCACACCTGGAAAGACTAAGAAAATTTGGAGCAGTGGACTTCTTTGGCAAGAGAGAAGATGATTCTGTTGCAGTCGAAAATTGGTTGAACAGAACAGGCAGAGTTTTAAAACAACTCCACTGCACTCCAGAGCAAAATCTAGAAGCTGCTGTATCTCTGTTGCAAGATGATGCATATGAATGGTGGGATACTATGTCCAATGAAGTGCAACCAGAAGTAATAACTTGGGACTTCTTCCTCTCCGAATTTAAGAAGAAATATGTGGGTAGTGTATACCTGGAAGAGAGAAGAAGAGAGTTCATTAATCTGAGGCAGAGACAGCTGTCAGTGGCCGAGTATGAGAAGGAATTCGTTAGATTGAGCCACTACGGAAGGGAGATAATCCCTAATGATGCTGAAAGGTGTAAGAGATTTGAAGAGGGATTAAATGACAACATAAAGATCATGATCACTGCCTTGGGAATCACAGACTTCACCAAGTTAGTGGAAGCTGCAATAAAAGTGGAAAAAGTAAGAATAAGTGAGCAGACCAGAAGAGAGAGACAGCATAAGAGGGGCCCGGGTCAGTCTAGTTCATCTCCTGCACCTGGGAAGAAGTTCAAGGGTCCACCTGCACAGAGTTCAGGTCAGCCACAAGGTCAGGGTCAGTCTCAGGGGCCCAGGCCACAGTTTACCCCTAGGAGAGGTCAGTCCGCACCATCAGTGGGCAACTCTCCAGGGATGGGGTTCAGGGGACCAACCCCAGCATCTTCTGCATGTCCACATTGTCTGAAATGGCATAAGGGGGAGTGTTGGAGAGTGACTTGTGCCTGCTTAAGGTGTGGGTCGACAGAGCATCAGCTGAGGAACTGTCCACGCAGAACTACTACAGCTGCTCCAACACAAGCAGACAGACCTACTCCTACACCACAAAGGGGTAGAAAATCTGGCAAATCTGAGGCAGTGGGACCATCACAGAGGCCTGCATCTGAGCCAGCAGAGAGGCCTGATAACATACCACCTGCCCGAGCTTATGCCATTAGAGCTCAGGAGGAGCAAGATGCCCCGGACGTCATCAGGGGTACGTTCTCCCTCTACACTATGTCTGTGCATGCATTAGTGGATCCAGGATCCACTCATTCATACATCTGCATCAACTTACCCATAGAAAGGGGGATACTAGTAGGGGAGAGTGACCAAGACATTCTGGTCACTAATCCATTAGGCCACAGTGTGGTAGTGAACAAAGTGTACAAGGGTTGCCCGTTAAGGATTCAGGGGTATGAATTCTTGGCAGACCTGATTGAGTTGCCTTTCCATGAGTTTGACGTGATTTTGGGAATGGACTGGTTGTCACGTCATCAGGCAATGGTTGATTGTAAATTGAAGAGAATTTCTCTGAAAACTTCTGAGGGTAATGAGATCACTGTTGTGGGTGAAAGGACAGATTTCCTGTCCAATGTTATCTCAGCCACAGTTGCGAGAAAACTGATGAGAAAAGGCTGTGAAGCCTACCTAGCACATGTGGTGGATACTAGGCAGGCTAAGCTAGATCTATATGACATACCCACAGTAAAAGACTTCCCAGATGTGTTCCCTGAAGAATTGCCTGGTTTGCCACTAGAAAGGGAAGTCGAGTTTGCTATTGAGGTATTGCCGAGTACAGCACCCATTTCCATTGCTCCTTATAGGATGGCACCCACTGAATTGAGGGAGTTGATTGCAAGAGTTGCTTGATAAGGGGTTCATACGCCCCAGTGTGTCACCATGGGGAGCTCCAGTGCTGTTTGTGAAAAAGAAGGATGGGACTTTGAGGTTATGCATCGATTACCGGCAGTTGAATAAAGTGACTGTGAAGAACAAATATCCGTTGCCTAGAATTGATGATTTGTTTGATCAGTTGAAGGGAGCAGGAGTATTTTCTAAGATTGATCTCAGATCAGGGTATCATCAGTTGAGGGTGAAGGATGTAGATGTGCCAAAGACTGCATTCAGGACCCGATATGGGCATTATGAGTTTCTAGTAATGCCCTTTGGCCTAACGAATGCACCAACAGCATTCATGGACCTTATGAACCGTATCTTCCATTCACACTTAGATCGGTTCGTAGTGGTCTTTATTGATGATATTTTGGTGTATTCCAAGACCAGGGAAGAACATGATGAGCATTTGAGGAATGTTCTGCAAACCCTGAGAGAAAAGAAGCTGTATGCTAAGTTGTCCAAGTGTGACTTCTGGTTGAATGAGATTGCATTCCTTGGACACATAGTGTCAGCTGATGGGATTAGAGTGGATCCCAAGAAAATAGAAGCAGTGATGGAATGGAAGCCTCCCAGGAATACAACTGAGATCAGAAGTTTCTTGGGGCTAGCTGGGTATTACAGAAGATTTGTGAAGCGATTTTCCTTAATAGCTGCTCCAATGACCAAGTTATTACACAAGAACGTTAGATTTGACTAGAATGACAAGTGTCAGACCAGTTTTGAGAAGTTGAAGGCCATGTTGACAGAGGCACCAGTGTTAACACAGCCAGTGTCAGGAAAGGACTTTGTGGTCTACAGTGATGCCTCTCATAATGGGTTAGGGTGTGTATTGATGCAAGAGGAGAAGGTGATCGCTTATGCTTCCAGGAAGCTAAGGCCACATGAATAGAATTACCCTACCCATGATCTAGAGCTTGCAGCAATTATCTTTGCACTGAAGATATGGAGGCATTACTTGTATGGTGAAAAGTGCTACATTTACACGGACCACAAAAGCCTGAAATACTTGCCAACCTAGAAGGAGCTCAACCTTAGACAGAGACGATGGATTGAGTTCCTGAAGGACTATGATTGTGTAATTGACTACCATCCTGGGAAGGCAAATGTAGTTATTGATGCTTTGAGCAGAAAAGCCATCACAGCTTTGAGATCATTGAATGCTCGTCTATCTTTGGTTCGAGATGGAGCTATTTTGGCTGAGTTGCAAGTGAGGCCAAACCTGCTACAGCAGATTTTAGATGGGCAAAAGGCAGATGAAAAATTAATGGCTATTATGAGCAAAGTCTCAGAGGGAAAAGCAACTGACTATGAGGTGAAAGCAGATGGGTGTCTATACTACAAAGGAAGACTGTGTGTACCAGATGATGGGGAATTGAAGGCCAGTATTTTAAAAGAGGCACACACCAGTGTGTATGCTATGCACCCAGGAAGTACAAAAATGTATCATGATCTGAAACTTCAGTATTGGTGGCCTGGTATGAAGAAGGACATAGCTGACTATGTGACTAAATGCTTGACATGTCAGCAAGTCAAGGCAGAACATCAAGTTCCATCGGGTTTGCTACAGCCTATACGCATACCTGAATGGAAATGGGATCGGGTCACCATGGATTTTGTAAGTGGTCTACCTCTCACCCAGAAGAAACATGATGCAGCATGGGTGATAGTGGATAGATTGACGAAGTCAACACACTTTCTGCCAGTTAGGACTGACTACTCACTGGAGAAGTTAGCAGAATTGTATATCAGTGAGAAAGTTAGACTGCGTGGAATTCCACTTTCCATCATATCTGATCGAGACCCAAGGTTTACATCAAGATTTTGGAAGAAGTTGCATGAGTCCTTAGGTACACAACTCCACTTCAGCACAGCTTTCCATCCTCAGACGGATGGGCAATCAGAAAGAATAATCCAGGTAAATAATTGAACCAAATGAATTAATACAAATATTGAACTAAAATGATAATAATAACGTGAAATATATGTTAGGTCCTTGAGGATTTGCTGAGGAGTTGTGTCATTGAGTTTGAGGGAAGTTGGGATAGATACCTCCCATTGGCAGAATTTTCATACAATAATAGCTACCAAGCTAGCATCCAAATGGCCCCGTATGAAGCACTGTATGGGAGAAAATGTAGAACTCCAGTGTGCTGGACTGAATTGGGCGAAGACAAACTAGTAGGGCCAGACCTGGTGAAACAGACTGAGGAGAAAGTAAAACTAATCAAAGCCAATCTGAAGGTTGCCTCAGATAGACAAAAATCTTATGTCGACCTGAAGAGAAAAGAAATAGAATACACAGTTGGCGACAAAGTGTTCCTTAAGGTGTCACCATGGAAGAAAGTACTGAGGTTTGGAAGAAAAGGTAAGTTGAGCCCTAAGTTCATTGGCCCATATGAAGTCATTGAACGTGTGGGACTAGTAGCCTACAGGCTAGCTTTACCACCAGAGCTGGACAAGATCCACAATGTGTTCCACATGTCTATGTTAAGAAGATACCGCTCAGATCCTTCAAATGTCATCCCCAGGGAAGAAATTGAAGTACAACCGGATTTGACATATGAAGAAGAACCCATACGGATTCTGGCTTGGGAAGTGAAAGAGTTGAGAAATAAGCAGATTCCATTGGTGAAAGTGCTTTGGAGGCACCACAACACCGAGGAGGCAACTTGGGAAAGTGAAGAGACGATGAGGCAACAGTTCCCTCAACTGTTTGCATCACGTAAATTTCGAGGACGAAATTTAAATTAGAGGGGAAGAGTTGTAATACCCTCCCTGTAGCAACCCCATACATTCTACTATTCTGGTGACCAGTGTCGGTCCGGACAGCTAGAACGTTCGGAAAAATATTTAAACTAAAGTGAGGAACCATAATTAACTCAAATATTAATAAGAAAAATTTAGGAAAAATTTTAGAAATAAAATACAACCAAGTTAAATGAGCCGGTGCCCTAGCGATGGGTAAACTAGTGGGAAGTTGCGGTTCTCGCAACTAGGAGCCCTAGACCCGGGGAAAAATTCATAAAATAATTTTTAGGACTCCAGAGAAAGGTCATTGAGGTTCCTATGACATTAGAATGCTAAGAAAATATTTTGAAAAATTTTTCAATCGGTACAGACAATTTTGACCCGTTAAGCCAAACAGAGGGCATTTTGGTCATTTCGCCTTCAGAGGCGATTTTTGGCCGACTTGTCCAGTTAAGTAAATAATTATTATGATCTAAAATATGAATAAATATTGCTAAAAATTGAATTGAAAATGAGTAGAAAAGAAAAGAAAAGAAAAATGAAAGAAATTGAGAATAATGACATCACATGATGTCATTGCAATGCCCTCCACCAATCAAATTTCAACAAGCACTTTAAAAGGAGATAATTGAGACAAAAGTTGAAAACAAATCTGCATCTTCCTCTCCTAAACCAGCCGGCAGCCACCTCTCCCATTTCCACCATTGTTATCCTTCATAACACCTTGCTAACTTTGAATTTTTCACCATAAAATCCCTACCTTCCTTCATAAAAATTTAATATTACATCTTGAGCAAGTGTTTGGCTGCCAAGAAAAGCCAAGAAAGTGAAGGAAAAATTGAAGTTAGCTAAGGAAAAATTCTGCTCAAAGAGGTTAGTGCCCAATTTATTCTCTCTCACTCAATTCATGTTTAAGAACATGATTTAAGTTGAAATTGTAAGTTTAATGTATAAATTGAACTTTGAGAACTTGGAGACTTGAACAAAAATTAGGGTTTTCTCATGAAATGGTATATGAACATTCTAATGGTCAATTAGTGACCATTTGAGGTAATTTGATCATAACTTGGAGTGAATTGTAGCATTAGAAAACTGATTTGGTATGCTGCCTAGTGAGACCAGCAGGGTGGCTATGAGTCCAGCCTGTTTGGACAGCCATAACTTGGGCTGTGTAGGTTCAATTGGTGTTTGGCTAATTGGACATGAAACTAGACACATAATGGCACAATTTTGGTGAAGAAACCATGCCCAAAAGACCAAAGCAAGTGGACCGAAAACTTGCCCTAATTCGGATGTCCTGCCACCAGATTCTGCAGAATGACCAAATGAACAGTGATTGTTCATTTGGCCATAACTCATTGTAGAGTGGTCCAATTAACCTGAAATTTTTATAGAAACAAGTGAAGATATAGACCAACAACTTTCATGAAGAAACCTACCCCAAATTATGACCAGAACCTATCCAACAAGGCAGTTGCAGTCACTGTTCACTGCGCTGTAGATATGGTCAGTTCTGAAATTTTTCAATCCGGCCAGTTATGGTTTTTAGACCATAACTTGAGCTACAAAACTCCAAATGGAGTGATTCAAAAAACGAAATTCAACTAGACAAAATAAGGAACAACTTTCATGTTTATCATTTTCTCAAATTCCCAATGCAACAGTAACTAATGGAACAGTAAAATTAGGGTATAAAAACTGAAAATTCTGCTCCATTAGTTTTAAGCTTAGAAATGGTATTGGTGGTTAATGCCAACAAGTTTTGAATGCACAATGTGGTATGTTGGGAGTTTTGAAACCAATGTACCTATTTTCTATGCAAAAGTCAACATTTTTGTTGACTAATGAAGTGAATAGTAACACCAAAGCTTGAAATTCAAAAATTACAAAATTCAAAAGTATCAAATGCCCTAGTATACCTAACAAGATTGGTTTGGATAGTTTGGCATGCCAATAGGGTTCGATTAGCGATCGCACATGGCATTATGCCATTCTGTGATTTCATGGCTTTTAGCCATTCTGACATTGTGTTGAGACTTGGCCTTGTGCCTAATGTTATTTACAGCTTATTAGCTGTTCTGTTGCACACCGGGAGATACATATGTGACCGATGGTGTGACGGCCCGAGGTACTTGATACCCAGTGCCAGTTTACCCGTTTATCCAGTCCAGTCATCCATTATAGGTTACTTGGGCAACCAAACATAAAAATGGACAAATTTAATGAAATAATGAATATGACAAGTACAAAATAAGTAAGACTACAAATACTCATCGAAAATTTATTTGCAATAATAAACCAATATATTCACTGCATATTTATTTTATGTTATTTCTTTTTATTTTATTACTGGCACCACTAAGCATTATTGCTTAGCGCGTTGCTTTTGCTACGCGTAGGTTCTGGAGATCCTGGCCGAGAGCCCGGTAGACCACAGACTGGGTGAGACCTTCTGCAGCTCTGCATAGTGTCCGTGTCACCTCACCATCCTCAGTGCATTGGTAGGACACTAGGTTTCATTTTGGTATTTTGTAATTATCTTTTATTTTCTATTGTGTAAATGAGACTTATATAATGTATTTTGATGTTAATGTAAGTAGTGAAAATTGTGGTTATGAATGGAAAATTTGGGTATTTATTTATTTCTTATACATATGAGTACCATGAGAAATGAATGATTGAGAAATGTTGTTGAAAAATATTGAGTTTCTAATGATTATTGGAGTTAAGAATGATTGGAAATGATTATTGGAAGTGTTTTTCACAGGTTCTGAAGAACTGTTTTCTCCATTTTTAGCCGGTACTCTTCCGGATTTTCTATAAAATTTTCGGAACCTCAAATAAATTATAATTTCAATAAATGATTTAAATGAATTATATTTCATAAATTATATTCAAAACTATGATAAAAATAAATTAAGGAAGAATCAAAATGATTGAGATAAAATTGAGTGTTCCGGTACACCGTGTGACATATCTTACTCGGATATACTGTAGACGGGTAAGGGGTGTCACATTTCCTGTCAAGGGCGATCCGAGGGCTAAGAGTGAAAGGCGCTGGTCTTGTCATCTTCTTCTTCGATCCAAGGGCTCCGGACTCATCCTTACAAGTAAGATCAATGGTGGGGATTGGGATGTACAGCACTATCATGACATACTCTGGCACATGTCAGTAATGCGGGCGATTCTGGGGCGTGCGGTGGAGATCTCGTCTGTAACGCTTTAACTACCTCGGCTCTGATTATGACGACAGTTAGCGGAAGTTGTCTTATTCTCTTTGTTTTCCGACCTCCCCTCCCTTTCGATCTTTCTAACATGATCCCTTTCCGATCTCTTATGCCGGGCTCCCCTCTTCCGACCTCTCCTGCTCTGGTCTTTTCCTCTTTCTGGTTCGGTTCAGTCAAAGCATTTATTCCTCCGATTTCTGAGGCATCTGCTTCGTTTTCTGCTCGCAATAAATGCTCGAATTTTCCCCATATATATTCCTTCAACCGGGAAGCCCCCTGCATTTGATTTTCTCCTCTCCCTTCTCACATTTCCTGTTCTAACTGCTCTGGCAGTAGTCCCGGCCATGATAGTGGCTTTTGATCTTTTTCCGATTGTTCTTTTTATTCCCCGACTGAAAATTTACGATCCCGATGATCGGGAAATTATGATAACCTCATTTGATGACAGTGAGAGAACCAGACTAACTTACAGACCTGGATCGAGGACTTCGATCGTGTCGATCTCGAATCATTCGACCGATATAATCGGCGAACTGACTTCGGGCGAGAAGACTGCTAATATTTCCCTTACCATTGGTGACTGCGCCTTGAAGTTCATTTGGCTTCTTACCACATTGGGTGTCCCGACAGTGGCTCGGTTTCGAGCAATAACATTGATGACGACCTCTCTCATCCTCATGAGAGTCATAATCCCCCCATCTGAGCTGTACATCTGCCCGATGTCGATGGCTGGCCTAACACATCTTTTGACTCAGCCACGAGATTAGGCTTTAACATAGGTCTTTATTAGATGGGATGTACTGCCGATCTCTAGAGATCGCCCAAATGATGTAATTTGACTTTTAATGTAATCCGATCTCTAGAGATCGCCCAAATGATGTAATTCGACTTTTGACGTAACCCGATCTCTTGAGATCGCCCAAATGATGTAATCCGACCTTTTCGGAAATAAAATTTTATTTTGAAAACTATCATTTTTATTATTATCGCATTGATAATTTTCCGATCTCTGATGTGTTTATCCGATCCGGTTCCTAACTGAACAACCCTTAACCGATCCACCTTAATTCACTGATCTGTAACTAGCCGATCCCTTTTATTATGGAATTTCTGGAATGTTCGTGAGACGTGTCAGAAAAGCTGGTGAATCCCGCTAACCGATGCACCGCCTGGAACACTATGAGCATTAAATGCTCAGACGGGTATAAATAGGGGATGGGTCAGCCAGTTGCTCTCTTATGTCATTTTCAGCATCCTGCGATCGATTCCAAAATTCTCTCGATTTCTCAAGTTCTTCCGACACTGATCAAGCTCCGATAAGGGTTTTGATCCTCCAAATAGTTTAAATTCTCTATTTCCTTTGAAAATGAGCGGCGCCGAGAGTCAGAGAGCGGCAAGTCCCCCTTCCGTTTAGATCTTGTGGTCGTCTGATGAAGTGGAGGTGGTCGGACCAAGTGTGCGACCTGAACCTCCTAGGGTCTCTGTTCCCGCTCGGGGGCAAGCAGCACCATCAAGGCATGTACATTCTTCAGGGAGAGAAAATCTTCCCATGGACGAGCTGCCATCAATCCTTCAAGAAACCGACCTGCAGTCGTTCAGCTAGGAGTACAACATCCGGCCTGATTCATATGAGCTGATTAAGTGTCACGGCGATCTTCGGGCCGATCACTTCATCAAGGAGAATGATATGATCATGGTCTACGAAGAACAATTAAAAGCCAGGCTGCGGTTCCCTCTTGACGACTTCTTCAAGGAAGTTTTAAAATTTCATAAAGTGTGCATCGCCTAAGTTCACTCGAACTCGTGGCGGATCCTAGTAGCCTTCAGAGGCCTCTGCCGAGCTAAGGGACTCCGTCCTATAGCTAAGGTATTCGCCGAACTACATAGATTAACTCATCGAAAGGACGACGAGTATTGGTTCTTCCAGGCGAAGCCACATTGCGGGCTTTTTACCGATCTGCCCTCCTCCCTGAAGAATTGGAAGAATCGCTTCTTCATTCTGAGGAGCAAAATTCCGAACGGCTTTGAGGGCTTCCCTCGCAGCTGGCTGCACCAGGGCCCCTTACTTCCGAAGCGCATCATCCTAAATAGGGAAGAAGGCCTGATGGTGATGGAGCTGAAAGATCAGGCGACCAGAGAGAAGTTCTCTTGTTTGGATGCAGTGACTACCGAACTGCATCACTGGACAATGGAGTTGATCATTGGCGAAGATCGCGGGCTTCAGCTCTCTGACCTCAGCATCGGTATTTTCTATATCTCAGATCTTTGGACCTTAGCGATCTCACTGACCTCTTCTTTGTGCAGGTATGGCAAGCGGCGAAGCTTCCAAGGAGAGCCGAAAGCGGAAGAGGGAGGTCTCCTAGAAAGTGCGGGAGATGAAGCGTTCCGAGCTGCTTCAAACGCCCAGTCATGATCCCGAGGAGATGCAAGGAGGCTCGTCTCAACCCTCGGGACCGCCAGTCATAGAAGTGGTCCGATCTCCTCCTCGCCAAGAAGAGCCGCCTCCACCTCTTCCAGTCGCTTCGAGTGCGGAAGGGGGTCCTTCCCAACCTCCTGTTAGGACCCTTTCTCGCGGTGCCCAAATCTTGATCCATTCGCTGGAGAAGAACCACACGGTTCGAGAGAACCTGGGTTTTGCTAAGGTCTTGAGGTCCTCCATCTGCCTTCAGGAGGATCGAGATAGGATGTCTCCGGACAATCTTGATGACATCCTGACCCGATCTATGAGCCTGATCGTGGAGTGCTTGGTGAACCAGTAAATTGTCTGGGAGAAGGCTCACCGCCTGGGTAAAGAGGTCGAGAAGATGGGTCATGAAGCGGCTTCCCTCTGATCCCAACTCTCATCCGCTCAGAACTACATATCTGAAATTAAGGGGCGGATGAAGTTCTACGAGGATAAGCTGGCCGAGCAAGCTCATGTTCTGGCCGAGCAAGCTCATGTTCTTGAAGAAGTTCAGGTGCTCCGGGCTGGTGAAGTTGCTCATCTCACTAAGGAGCTCAAAGCGAAAGAAGAAGAGGCGGTGACAAGGAAGGCCGGCGCTTATGTGAATGCTCACAGGGATCTCTTGGCCGAGCTCAAGAAGCGTTATCCCGAGGAGGACTTCTCCTGGATGGTCAACCTGGCTCCCCAAGACGAAGAGGAAAGCGAGGAGGAGGCTGAGGGTGAGGGAAGGGGCGAACAAAATGTAGATCAGGCTGGGGGTGATCCCCCAGCCGAATGACTTGTACAAATTTTAATATGAAATGAAATGAAATTCCCTTTTTGTTCAGTGAATGGATGTGATCGAAAAATCTCTAAATTACATAAGCACTTGATTGTCTGAGCATATTCAAACAACTAAAAGTGATTATTAATCTAAGTGTAAGAGGTTGAAAAACACAATAAGCATGAGATCGGCTGGGAACCAATGCCAAACGGGACTCGATTAAAATTGGAAATTTAATTTGGATACTTAAAACCGGAATCATCATTAAACCGGATTGGAACCTTAACTTGATTATTCCTAAACTTTTAAAAGGGAGATCGGTAATAAAACTGGTGACATAAAGATCTAGTGTTGGTTCAATTTCGTTTGACAAGAGAGATCGGGAATGTAATTGACTGGTCAGGGGATTTGACAATTAGTTTGAGAGATCGGTGAGGCTTTAGATGATATGGAGACTTAGTATTGATTAGATTCCTTTTGAGGAGAGATCAGAAATGTGGTTAGTTGGCGAAGGGAGACTCAGTGTTAGAGATCGGTTTCAAAGTTTATTGATTTTAGGGATCGGCCAAAATATGGTGTCAACAGCTGCCCCTCTTTACATAATTCCTACTGGAAAAAATTTCCGTGTAGAGATTATGTAAAGATTTAGACCCATATTTTGGACAATTAGAATTTGAAATTTGAAATTAAAGTCAGGAAACTAAAACCCACTTGGGTCGGCACCCTGAGATTGGTAACAGGAAATTAAAATACTAGAAAATTAAAATCAACTTAGATCAAGGAACCAGAGGTTGATTAACAGGAAATTTAAATGCAGGAAAATTAAAATCAACTTACATCAAGGAACAAGAGGTTGATTAACAGGAAATTTAAATGCAGAAAAATTAAAATCAACTTAGATCAAGGAACCAGAGGTTGATTGACAGGGAATTTAAAATGCAGGAAAATCAAAATCAACTTAGATCGAGGAACCAGAGGTTGATTGACAGGAAATTTAAAGTGCAGGAAAATCAAAATCAACTTAGATCAAGGAGCCAGAGGTTGATTAACAGGAAATTTAAATGCAGGAAAATTAAAATCAACTTAGATCAAAGAACCAGAGGTTGATTAATAGGGAATTTAAAGTGCAGGAAAATTAAAATCAACTTAGATCAAGGAACCAGAGGTTGATTAACAGGAAATGTAAATGCAAGAATATTAAAATCAACTTAGATCAAGGAACCAGAGGTTGATTAACAGGAAATTTAAATGCAGGAAAATTAAAATCAACTTAGATCAAGGAACCAGAGGTTGATTAACAGGAAATGTAAATACAGGAAAATTAAAATCAACTTAGATCGAGGAACCAGAGGTTGATTAACAGGAAATTTAAAGTGCAGGAAAATCAAAATCAACTTAGATTGAGGAACCAGAGGTTGATTAACAGGAAATTTAAATGCAGGAAAATCAAAATCAACTTAGATCAAGGAATCAGAGGTTGATTAACAGGAAATTTAAATGCAGGAAAATCAAAATCAACTTAGATCAAGGAACCAGAGGTTGATTAACAAGAAATTTAAATGCAGGAAAATTAAAATCAACTTAGATCAAGGAACCAGAGGTTGATTAACAGGGAATTTAAAGTGCAGGAAAATTAAAATCAACTTACAAAGAAAGTCTAATCTTGACACAAGAAGTTTCTCCCTGATGAAGTGTACTTAACAGGATCCCGAAGGCCAATGATTAATGGAGGACGAGTTACAAGCCTTGACCTATGTCCTTATTTCTTTGGATGCCCCTTTTCTATTCTCGGCTTTCCTCTTATTTTGCGAAATTGCCCTTGCGGGTTTTCACTTTCCTTTCGTCCATTTGACTAGAAGCGCCCTTCCGAGTTTTCACCTCTAGTTTTTTTTTTTTTTTTTTTTTTTTTTTTTTTTAGTCCATCCCCTGCAAATCTCATAGCGAAGTACGTGAGGTTATGAATTTTCAAATCCTAATCTTATGGCAAAATTTTAAATGATTAATAGCGCATTAGATAAAGAGATTGAAGAAGGACAATATTAAAGAGTGAGTATAGGGAAAGATAAAAGCAAAGAGATAAACACAAAGAAAGTATGACTTTATTATGGTTTAAAGAAACAACGGTACGGTTTCAAAGAAAAAAAGGTACAAGGATAGATCTCACATATTCCTTGTAGTTAGCTTTGAAGTCTCTTAACTGCCATTATTTCAAGTACTCTGAAGCCTCTTGCCGTGACGGTTTATTTCCATCCTCGGTTTCATGCCCCGTTCCTTGTTTCTCCCTTTTGGTTCTTGGGATGCCCTTTCGGGTTTTCACACCTAGATTTTTTTTTTTTTTTTTTTAGCTTGCTCTTTCAGAACGCCCTTTCGGGTTTTCATCCTTCACTCATTTTACAGAAAGCGCCCTTCGAGGGTTTTCGCCTTCTTTCACACATTTTGCTAGGAGTGCCCTTTCGGGTTTTCACCCCTACTCCTTTTTTTTTTTTTTTTTAGGCATAGTATCTCTTGACGGTGTCAGCATTCACAGGTATTGGAAATTCTTCACCTTCCATGTGGGTCAAGATCAAGGCCCCACCTGAAAATGCTTTTTTAACCACATAGGGTCCCTCGTAGGTTGGTGACCATTTACCCCGGGGATCGTTTTGATTCAGAAGCACTTTCTTCAGGACTAGGTCCCCTGCTTGGAATTCACATGGGCGAACCCCTTTGTTAAATGCCCTGGCCATTCTCCTTTGGTATAACTGCCCGTGACATGCCGCCGCTAGCCTCTTCTCATCTAGCAAGTTTAATTGGTCCAACCTTGATTGGATCCATTCCGACTCATCAATACCTGATTCCTTCAGAATTCTTAGAGAAGGAATTTCTACCTCAATAGGTAGTACACCTTCCATCCCGTAAACTAGTGAGTATGGGGTTGCCCCAGTTGATGTCCTTACAGAAGTCCGGTATGCATGAAGGGCGTAGGGAAGCATATCATGCCAATCCTTATAAGTGACTGTCATTTTTCGGATTATTCTCTTGAGATTTTTGTTTGCGGCTTCCACTGCTCCATTCATCTGGGAACGGTATGGTGAGGAATTGAGATGTCAGATTTTGTATTGATCACATAATTTCTGAATCTTCGGACCATTTAAATTCTTGGCGTTGTTAGTGACGATTTCATTGGGGAGGCCGTGCCGACAGATGATATTATTTCTGAGGAATTTGAGAATATGTTCTGTGTAATGTGAGCATATGATGTCGCTTTGACCCATTTAGAAAAATAATCGATAGCCACCAGGATAAATCTATGCCCATTGGATGCCTTAGGGTTGATGGGACCAATCACATTGATGCTCCGCATTGCGAAAGGCCATGGTGAAACGAGGTTAAACAAATGGTGAGGCGGAACATTTATCGGGTCCGCGTAGATTTGACACTTATGGCACTTTCGGAAATACTCGATGCAATCCTTTTCCATGGTAGTCCAAAAATACCCCCATCTCATGATTTACTTAGCCATCATATACCCATTGACATGGGTTGCACAGTTTCCCTCATGATTCTCAAAAAGGATCCTCTTCGCTTCTTTTGCATCCACACATCTCAACAATTCGCCGTTGGAGCTCCTTTTGTATAGGGTTTCTCCACTGGGGAAGTATCCCAATGCTAATCTCCGAATCATTCTCTTTTCGTTTTTGCTCGCCCCTGAGGGGAATTCTCTGGTTCTGATGTAGAGCAAGATGTCATGGTACCAAGGTTTACTATCAGGTTCTTCTTCGATCATGAAGCAGTAAGCCGGCTCACTCCTTGCTTTAATCTTTAATACCTGAGTCGTCTGCCCTTCTTCCATTTGAGCCATAATAGCTAGGGTGGCTAAGGCGTCTACAAATTGATTCTTGTCTTGACTAAGGTGAGTGAAAGAGATTTCTTTAAACTTCTTAATCAACTCCAATAAGTACTTCTGATATGGGATTAGCTTTGGATCCTTAGTTTGCCATTCTCCCTTGACTTGATAAATGATCAGGGCTGAGTCTCCATATACCTCCAACTTCCTGACTTTCATTTCGATGGCAGCTTGTAAACCCATCACACAAGCTTCGTATTCTGTGACGTTGTTAGTGCAGTCAAATCTCAACTTGATAGCTATCAGAAAGTGTTTTCCATCCGGGGATACCAATACAGCTCCGATTCCATTACCGGACAAATTGACAGCTCCGTCGAAATACATTTCCCATACATCAGCTGGCTCTTCTTCTCCGCAGTCCACTTCATTAATATGCTCATCGGGGAACTCAAAATCCAGAGCTTCGTAATCCTGGATAGGGTTTTCTGCTAGGAGATAAGCGATCACGCTACCTTTCACTGCTTTCCGGGTCATATTGTAACACCCCTCACCCGTCTACAGTGTAGCCAAGTAAAGTGTGTTACACGGAGTGCCGGAGCACCTGATCTTAACTGATTTCATTACAGTTCTTGATTTATTTATTCAAAAACTTTATTTAAGGTTTAGGCTATTTTTACTTTTATCAAAATCTAACTAATTTGGAAATTTCAAAAATTTTAACGATAATCCGACAAGGTATCGGCTGTAATTTGGACTAACAGTTC
Organism: Hevea brasiliensis; assembly: GCF_030052815.1. Taxonomy (NCBI): domain Eukaryota; kingdom Viridiplantae; phylum Streptophyta; class Magnoliopsida; order Malpighiales; family Euphorbiaceae; genus Hevea; species Hevea brasiliensis. Next base: position 73,696,758 of record NC_079495.1, on the reverse strand, counting down.
TTCTGAACCTGCCAAAGGCAATTCAAATTCATAGCTCAATTTATCTCAATAATATCTCATCAGTTTCTCAAAATTTCTTAAACTCAATCTCATTCAGAATCATTATGATTAGATAATCAATTTAGACATCAGAATTCTTACATTTCATTAACTTATGTAATTTTCTAATTAAGTACATAAATTTGTCAAGTACAGGATATACAAATGAAATTACAATATACTTAGAATGAACAAAATACATAACATGTATAATTATGAGCCCTATCTACGTGCATTGCTGAGGAGGTGACAATCTTGAACTCTTCTTACACTTCTATAAATCTGGACTCCAAAAATCTCAGTCGATAGTCTACTGGTTTTACCTTCAGTACCTGTGCGAGGAAGCAATTCCATCGCGCTAAGCATTTCTGCTTAGTGGTGCAATAGTATAACAAGAAATAATATATACAAATAAAGAAAGAAATAAATCATAATTCGGATACTCAGGAATTAATTTAATTTGGTATGGTATTTCTAGTATCAACGATCTTATATACTAGTTTGTTCCTCTTTGGGGGTGCTTAGTTTATAACTTTTCAATAATACTACCCAGTATACAAATTATTCTAACTGTACTGTATTTCAAGTCTCTACAATTCTACAATTTATATTTTTGTTATGTTTCTTTTGCTAATCTTTTTTTTACTCATTCATTCAATACTTAATTTAATTGTACTGAAATTTCATTATACTTAACTTAGCTTCCTTAATTGAATAACATTTTAAATGACTGCCCATATAGCCTATACACTGACCAGACTGGATAAACGGATATACTAGCACTGGGTACCTAGTACCTCGGGCCGTCACACCATCGGTCACAAAGTATCTCCCGATGTGCAAAGAGTGTGGCTAAAAAGCCATATAATCAATCAAGCATTAAACCAAGTATAATAACACAAACTGTATAGCCATAGGCTATTAAAATTATAGTATGGCATAATAAGCCATAAAACACAGTATGATGTAAAGTCATTTACAGAACAGCTGTCAGAATCCTATTGGCATGCCAACCTATCCAAACTAGTCAACTAGGCAAATTAGGGCATATTACAATGTTGCATATTTAATTCTTTATTCATAAGGTTTATACATCTTTATGCCTTTCACTGGTCAATAAAATTATTGACCTTTTTATGCACCATGGATAGGTTGATTCTAGCATCAACATGTCACAATTTACAATTCAATATGTTGTCAATATAATGCAATTTACCCTTTTCACAAGTTGGCATTCATTGCCAAATCACTTCAAGCATCATTTTATATAATTACCAATTTATCATTTTATATAATTACCAATTCATTGCCAATTTTCATTATTTCACTTGGTTCTTAGCTTCTGGTCAAAGAAGCAAAATTGTAGCTCTATGTCTTATTGCACTCGGGGCAAAATTTCAAGTCATTATGAGTTGTATAGACCAAGATATGGTCAATTTACTAAAGCTGGACAGATTGCACCTTTGGTGCAAAATTTGGTCAATTTCTCAATTTTTGTGTGCTAGATTTGTCTAGCTTAAAGTCCTATTTCTCTTGGTACTATTCCCTTCAATTCATTTCATTAGTCAACCTATAATGTTGACCCTTGATGCACTCTACGTGAGTTAATTCTAATGTTACTAATATGTCACATTTTATAGCCCTTTAGTGTTGGTATATGTTACCAATTTCATTTCCAAGTGTATTGCATTTTATTGCAATTTACCGGATTTCGGTGTACTATTTTCACCTAGCCGGACGACCTAGTTCCTTCAATTTTTGGGTTTTGGTCCAAACTACAAACTTGTAGGTCTATGTCTTATTGCACGCGGGGCAAAATTTCAGGTCATTCTGAGTTGTATAGACCAAGATATGGTCAATTTACTAAAGCTGGACAGATTGCACCTTTAGTGCAAAATTTGGTCAGTTTTAGTTCTTGTAGTTTTGGTACTTGCATTTGTGCAAGCTATTTGACTTGGTTCTAGCCATTTCTGGGTTTTAATGTCTTCATAAAAATTGTAGCTCTATGTCTAAACTAACCATGGTAAAAAGTTCAGGTCAATTGGACCTATTTTGAGTGAGTTATGGTCATCCCAAGGACTACTGTTCATATGGTCAAAAATCTGGGTTGCAAGGTTGCTATTCCGGATTTGGTCATTTTTAAGGTCAGTTTCTAGGCAGAATTTTAGCAACATTTCTATATGAAAGTTGGCCTATTTGGTGTCTAGTTTCACCCTCCATTGGCCTCATACCAATTGGGTTCATGGTTTGGCACTTATGGCCTAATTTAAGTACTGCCTTCAATACACAACCTGCACAAAGCACATACACTTCTAATTTGATATTCCTTCTCCTCCTCATTACTTCAATATTCAATCAATAAAACTTCCTTATATATATTGTACACAATTCCAGCAACACTTTTGGGCAGAATATTCAAGTGCTCAATGCACACAATTCACCATTATGTTCAACATTCACTTCCACCAAAATTCAACATATCTCAATGTCAATATTACACATACACTTCAACATAATCATACTTCAATATCACTTACACTTGCTGCCCACAATTTAACATTAGCATATTTCATTAATAACTACATGTTCACACACAAATTCATGGTTTAATAAGCTGCCAAACATGGCAGCTTGCCCAAATCATTAAGGCTCTATTACACACCCTTAATTCAAGCACTGCATGCACATACTTAGATTTTAACTTACTACTTCCTCTATTTAAGTTATTCAACCTTAATTTCCATCCATTATAGGTAAGAAAAACTCAACTACAATAAACTTTCATGGCTGTCCAAAATTGAATATATCAATAACTCATTGAATCCTTCAAATTTCTTCACCATCCAACTCATCTCAACCTTAATACAAACTTTAATGAAGCAAGGGATGAAAAACTAGCACTAACCTTTTATGGAACTTTATCAAACTTCATCAAATGTTGCCCTTTTTCCTCCCTATGTGTTGCCCATGATGTGTAGAACAACTTTAATAAAGAAACTTATAGGAAAAAATGGCTTGATCATGGGTTGATGAAGCTTGCTTCATGGACATCCATGGATAAGCTTGGGAGAGATAATCAAATTCGGCAATGGTGATGAAGGACTGAAGAAGATGAAATGGTTTAGTGGAAAATGCTGACCACTTATGGTTTTATACCCCACTAAACATTTAAATAATAGTTAAAATAATTAAACTTTCATAATTCTAATTATAGCCCCATATTTCCTTTAATTGCATTTCATTTATAATTTCATTTTTCATGGAATTTTCAAAGTTTATTTCCATTTATTTTTAATGGAAATTGAGGTCAAAAGGCAACTCTAGGTGTCAAATGACCAAAATACCCCACTTCGAGTTATATTCCCGATTTTTCGGTAACTCCGATTTTTTGTCTGTTTCTTGATTTTTCATTTTTCTTTGTACTAATTTATTAATTTTTCTTTGATATTTTTAGTGTCAATTACATTTTAATAAACCTTTACTTATGTCTCAAAATTAAATTCAGAGGGTTCCCCGCGGTCTTGGGGTCGGCAACGGCCTTCCCGGTGCGGTCACCCATCGCTGTGGTGCCTGCTCGTTTAACTTAGCTTCATTTTCTCTCTTTCATTTTTGTTTGACTTTTCCTGCATTTTCTTCTTATTTATTTCATCATTATATGTCTGTTCATTATCACCGAAGTGTAGTTCCAGACATTCCGACTTTTCGGGGCAGACATTAACTGTCAGAACAGTAGAATGTACGGACTACGAAAATGAGGATGTTACACATATAGACAATGTCATATTGGGAGAGTATGACCTACCATTTGGCTATCCTTCCTGGCATGAATGGGCTTTCGAATACATACTTAATAGGATCCATCCTGGAGATGAGCCATGTCTTGTGATTCAACATGTAGTGCTTGAGGCGATTTGCTGTGCAGGCTAATGCGCAGCAAGTTTTCTCTAGGAAAGAGTACCTTGACTCACAATCATTGAACTTTTTGCTTAGGTAATAAATAGCCCTCTCCTTTCGGCTGGTATCATCATGTTGCCCTAAAACACATCCCATTGAGCTTTGTTGGACTGCCATATACAGAATCAGAGGCCTTCCCACCACCGGTGGAACTAATACTGGTGGGTTTGACAGGTACTGCTTGATTTTCTCAAAAGCCTCTTAACAGACTAAATCCCATTGAGTGGTGTTGTTCTTTCGGAATAGTCTAAAATTAGGCTCAGCTTTAGCGGTGAGATTGGAAATAAACCTTGATATGTAGTTTAACTTCCCCAGGAAACTGCGCACCTCCCTTTCTGTTTTTGGGGATGGCATCTCTTGAATGGCTCGGACTTTGTCTGGATCAACTTCTATTCCCTTCACACTCACTATGAATCCCAATAACTTCCCAAATCTAGCTCCGAATATGCATTTGGCAGGGTTCAGTTTCAACTGATATTTTCTGAGTCTCTCGAATACTTTCCTCATCACCTGTACATGATCATATCATCCACGTACACCTCTACTTCTTTATGCATCATATCGTGGAATAATGTGACCATATCGCGTTGGTAGGTGGCCCCAGCATTCTTTAACCCGAAAGGCATGACCCGATAACAAAATACCCCCTATTGAGTGATAAAAGCAGTTTTTTCCTTGTCTTCCTCATCCATTAGGATTTGATTGTACCCCGATGCCCCATCGATACATGAACACCTGCCCAATTCTACAGCATTGTCTACTAACACATTAATGTGAGGGAGAGGGAAATCATCTTTCAAGCTCGCTTTATTAAGATCCCTGTAATCAACGCACACCCTAACTCTCCCATCCTTCTTCATTACCGGGACAACGTTAGCTATCCATTGGGGATATTTGACTACTTCCAGAAACCCAAAGATCATCATCGCTTTCTTGACCTCATCCCTAACTTTTAGCAGTGTGTCAGGATTCATTCTTCTTAATTTCTGCTTTACCGGGATTGTCCCCGAAATTAGGGGAATTTTGTGTGTCACTATATGAGGGTCTAAACCAATCATGTCATATGGCTCCAAGAAAATACGTTTAGGAATTCCCTGAGCAAGCTGATCATATCTTCTAATTCTTCACTCTCCACAACCTTAAGTTTCCTTTTTACTTCTTCCGTCCCTAAATTTACGGTGCGCGTTTCGTCCCCACAAGGCACTAGGGAAGGTTCATCTCTTTCACCTCTTTCTTCTGTGAGTTCCACCTCAGAATCACTTGAAGTAATGGCAATTATGGGGATTTCAAAATTAATCAGAGGAATTTCTGAGTCTATTGAATTATTAGGTGTTAATTGATGAATGGTCCTGAATGAACGAAAATGGAATATATTATAAGGATGGAATTCAAGAGGAAAGAAGAAGAGAATTGGATATAAAATGCGCTATTAATTCATTAACATTTATGACATAAGAAAAGGGTCCATTTACAATATTACACTTGCCACGATGGACAAAATGAACAAGTGTGGATAACCAAAAGTACTTTACTCGAAATTAAGTACAGGGATGTCCTCTGCTGTCCAGTTGTCCAGTTCTTGCCCTTCAGCTATTGGGGAGACCAGAGCCTCATACAAGGTATCCAAGTGGATGACATCGATGGATGGTTCATCGGGTGATTCTTCAACCTCTGCTGGATTTTCAATGACCGGTTTAGTGAAGACTTCCGTGATCCTCGGGACTACCTTCATTCTCCCGATTTTCTGATCGAATCTTTGATCCCGAAGTCTGTTCCTCATCCAGAATCGCCCATCCATGAGGGCGTCCTCCTCATAACCCAAACCACAATGGCCTACATTTTGGATAGCCGGTATAGGTTCGACAATCCCTTACAATGCAGCGCCTAACCCTTTGCCCTCTTTATACCCGTTCCTTGACATCACTTTGGCTACCATAGCCATAGTCCATTCATTTCTTGAGATGGTTTCTTATAATTCGAGGGCTTGAAAGGAGCTTTCCAACGACTCTTCAGCAGCTTCCACATAAGGAAGTGATTGTGGCTTGGTGACCAATATGGCTTCTTCTCCTCTCACAGTGATGATTTTGCCGTCCATAATGTATTTTTATCTTCTGGTGCAAAGTTGAAGGAACGGCATTCGCTGAATGGATCCAAGGCCTTCCCAGCAACATAGTATAGGCAGGTTCAATGTTCATCACTTGGAATATGACATTGAAGGTGCATGCGCCAATTTGGAGGGGCAAGTCAATGTCTCCCAGTACTTCTCTCCTTGTACCGTCAAAGGCTCTTACCACCATAGCACTTTGACGTATATTGGACCGGTCAACCGGTAGCCTAGCCAAAGTGGCATTAGGCAGTACATTGAGCGCGGATCCATTATAAATAAGGACCTTGGCCACTATACAACCTTTACATTTTACCGTCACATGTAGAGCCCTAGTGTGTGCTAAGCCTGCAGGGTCTATCTCTTCTTCAGAAAAGGTGACAAAACTGGATGTCTGGATTTTTCCCACTATCTTCTCGAACTGCCCCGGTGTGATGTCGGGGTTCACAAAGGCCTGATCCAGGATTTTCTGCAAGGCTTGACCGTGCACCTCAGAACTCAGAATCAGTGATAACAGTGAAATTCGAGCAGGTGTCTTTCTCAACTGTTCCACCACATCATACTCACTTTGCTTCATTATTTGAAGTAGCAGCTCCTCTTCCTCTCTTGGTCCGGTAGGTTCTACTTCCTCCGTTTTCTCAACTTCCTCTTCTGTACTCTTATGTGACTCTCCCATTTTTACTTTCCCTCTCTTCTTTTCTTTTTCTTCATACCCGTAACATCTCCCACTTCGAGTTATAAACTCGACTTCTTGCTCGGGTGGGGAGGATTTTGTGGCAGTGACGGGCTGAGGATTAGCTTGGGGAGTAGTACTGTTGGTAGGTCCGGCGTAAGTCATTCTGAAATGCTCATGAGGAATGAAGCACGGTTTTGGAGGTGCCGAAGGTGAAGCAAGATTAGGAGTCGATGTACTACTTGACGCTCCTTGGGTGAAAACTTGAAAGTTATAATTCCAAGGTATGGCATGGGTATTTATGACAGGAAGCTGAGGTGGCGTTCGGATGATTGTCACTAGAGGCGAGGATACTGGGGGTGAGAAAGTAATTCTGTGATTATGGGTGGAGGCGTTTTGGCCGAGTCGGGCTGTATTTACTCCTTCCTCCATTTTGGACCTTGCCCGGCATCTCAGAACTTTGAGGGACAATATGTTCTGGACCTCTTGCTTAAATTCTTCATAATTTTGCAGCTCATGGCCAGCTGCTCCTCCATGATAGGGGCATCCGGTTTCAACCTCAGGTTCTGGGGCTTAAGGGTAGAGGTAACCTTCCCTTACTGCCATTCTAAAAATTTTCTCAAAGTGAGGAATCAGCTTGTCTACCTCTGGTGCTGACCCCTCTCCTCCGTCTGACTCTATCATGTTTACACCATTGCCCGTATTATGATTGGGCAACGGGTTTGAGGTAACATTGGGGAGGGAACCATTTCCCTCAATCTTCAACCACCCATTCCTGATTAAGGCATGCACTCTCCCTCTGAGTGCCCCGCAATTGTCAGTCAAGTGCCCCTGCGCCCCTCTATGATACTCACATCGGGCAGTGGCATCATACCACCTGGGGTATGGCGGCTGAATTGGGTCAAGGGGGATGGGTACTATCTGGTTTATACCGACGAGATATCGGTATATTTCGCTGAGTGGCAGGGGCAGAGGTGGATCAGGATTTCTTGGTGGTCTCGAGTTGTTTTGAGGTGGTCTGGGTTGAGTTGGTGGAGGAGGCAGTCTGGGTTGGTAATTGGTAGGTGGTGGATACTATGGGCATGGGTGAGGATAATTTGGGAAAGGAGGTGGAACATTTGCAATGGTTTGGCCATGAGGGGGAGGATATGGCCGGTAGTTATTTTGAGGAAGTGGGGAATGATTGTTCTGCCGGGTGATGGAATGCACGTCACCCTCTTTCTTCTTACTGAAACAGGCAGTTTTCTTCGCAGGATTCTCAGTCAACTCTTGCAGTCAGCCCATCCTTAAATTAGCTTCTATCCTCTCACCAGCTTGGATAATATCTGCGAAGCTGTTGGAGGTATTTCCAATCATCAGATTGAAATAAAGAGCCTTCAACGTCTCAATGAACAAGGAGCATAGTTCATTGTCAGTCACTGGAGGATATACTTCTGTAGCTTTTTTCCTCCACCTTTGGGCATATTCCTTGAAGCTTTCCCAGTCTCTCTGTACTAGGTTTTGGAGGTCTCTCCTTGTGGGGGCCACATCGCAGTTAAATTTATACTGCTTCAGGAAAGCATCTGCCAAATCTTTCCAGGAGCGCAGTTTGCTCCTGTCCAACTGAATGCACCATCTCAGGGCTACCCCAGAGAGGCTCTCGTGGAAGAAGTGGACTAGAAGTCTGTTGTCATCTGTCAGGGCAAACATCTTGGCAATATAGGTAGCCAAGTGAATGCGAGGGTCTGAATTCCCGATGTACTTGTCAAAATCTGGGACCTTAAACTTAGGTGGCACTACCACATCAGGCACCAATCTTAGCAATGCCACATCAACTGAACCATACATGTTTAGCCCCTCTATAGCTCTCAATCTCTCTTCCAGAGCGAACAGCTTCTCGTTTTCTCTCGTCTTATTTTCCCCTCCTGCTGCAGGAGGTACTCCCCCAGTTGGGAAATAAAGGGCGGAATGAATTGGAGGGATCAGGACTGTAGGGGATGGTTCGGCATTTGAGATAGCCGGATAATAGGAGAAAGGTGGCTCATTATTCAGCGGGGCCGGATTGACAGTGATTGTCGGATCCAGAATCGATGGCTGAAAAGTGAAAGAGGTTGAAGCATAGTGAGAATCAACCGTTGTAGGAAGCGGGGGAGGTAGTGGTAAGTTAGGGTCTGAAGCAGGCTTATTATGGGACATTTCCCTCATTAGTCTCATGAGTTCCGAGACTTGGTCTTTCAATTCGGAAACCTGTCCTTGTAGGTTCTGGACTTGTTCCTGGTCTTCCATTATCTTCTTTGTTCGTGATCTTGTTAAGTACACTCGTTTGGGTTGAACTGTGTGTCTGGTCAGACTTGCTTTGTTTGAAGCAATGTTGATTTTCTGTAGAGAAGTAAAAAAAAGTTTTTAATGAATTTTGAATTTTGTAAAAAAAAAACTAAAGGTCCTGGTTCGGAAAAAGGATACAGTGGCATTTGGGAGCCAAAATGAAATCTGCAGAAGGATAATTGCATCAATTTTATCATGGCATCGTTCGATAGTCTGACTGTGAATGACTGGATTAAATGCGCATCTATGATACCTGTCCATATGGCACATCCAATTTTTCGCATAACCCTAGCAAGGGGGTTCCTACGGGAATTATACTATTCATTCATAATTTTGCTAAACAATGGCCCAAAAATTATTCTATTAACTGAATAATTCATACACAACATTCTTTACATCGGCCTAGGCTCAGGGAGGTTCTTTATAATGTAATGACATTTTCTGAGATACTCATATAACATTTCTTCTTGTCTAGCAAGGTTGAACACTTTCAGAGCATACTCGGATTCAGGTAGGAGTTCTTGTTTTCCCTGTGCTATCATTCTCTCCAGCTGATCAACATTCTCTTTCAGCTCCTGATAGAGAGCAGTTTGTCTTTCTTTTTCCTTCCTTTCTTTAGCACATTCCTTCAGAATATCGTTGATAAGCAGTGCTTGTTCCTTCAGTTCAAGCTTCTTCTTTTTGCTTTCTTGTTTATATTCTTCCATGAGTATCTCCTGATATTTCATTTTCTCTTGAAGCTTGCTATTCTGTACTTCTACTTCTTTTATTACAGCTTGGAGAGAGCTTTTTTCCTTTTCCCACCATATCTCTTGCTCTTCGAACCCCATCTTTTCGGTCTTTGCCTTTTCCCTGAGCCTTCTTACTTTTCTTTCGAGGATCTGCTGTTGGTCCTCCAACTATTTTATTTTTTCTTGCAGTTGCGAGTTTTCGGTGTTTGCCTTTTGTAGGGAGTCGGCTAAACGATCACCATCTTCTTCTGAAATGGCGTTTCAGCAAGGGTTGCTGTCTTCGAATTTTGTTGGACCGCAGTCAAGTGTTATTGATCCCTGTCAGCCCTCCATCTAAGATAATCGCCCGTGGCACTTGGGCCTTTAGGCGACCTCTCCATCAGAGTGATGTTTTCCCAAGATCTGCGAGCTATTTTCAACCCTTCCTCTTCCTTGAGCTCATGGTAGAAATGTCCTTGGTGGTATTCTTCAATGTTGATTCTGAACTGTGTTGAGCCTAATTGTCTCATTACTAATGCCGGAGTGTAACTTGTGCATCCAGTCACTCCGATTAGGGATACTGATTGATTACCCCCCGTGCCGACCAAAATGGATTGACCTGACATCCATAATTTCCTCCAGCAGTAGTCATGGTTGTTGAAGCTCAAAATCCGTTTTTGCCACTGCGGCTCATCCTTCGGGCTGATTACTAATCGGGTCATTTTCTCGATGAGAGGTTGGTCAAGATACCAAGTTAATCCCTTCATCTCCACAGGACACATATGACTGATGATCCAGAGGTGCAACAATTGAGAACAACATTTAATGGATCCCTTGCCTTGTTATCTGCAATAAGTAAGGGTTAAGAAAGTCTCGGCAAGAATTACCGGTACTGGATTGACCCTCTATTTCTCTACTGCCCAGAACATTTCCACAACGCCGCAGGTTATGATTTCGGAAGGTCCAGGGAACAAGATTAGGCCGTAGATTGCTAAAGCGAGCATCAATGAAGCTTGATCCCACTGTTCATTTTGGATGCATTGATCCAACCATTTCTTGAGATAAGTCCAATACCATCCATGCGTGTTTCCTTTGACAGTTTCCCTCGCCTTTGCTTCTTCTGGTGGAATCCCCAGCATATGTGCGAATCGTTTCCAGGTCTGCCTATGCTCGAGGTGTAGGTAAATCCGATTCTGCGCCGCATAAGGAATTTCTAGCAATGCTTGATATTCTTCCATAGTGGGAGCAGTATCGATATCGTTGAAAGAGAACACCCCATACTTAGGATTCCAAACTGACAGCATGGCCTTTAATGCCAGGACTTGGACTTTGACTCATATCAAGTTTGCAATCCTCCCATATTTCTTCTCAAATCGTGCTTTGACCTGATCGGGAAATGACTTCCAACCATTGGTCAGATCCTCAAGACTGTTTATTCTGACCTCAATTTTGTTCAGGTCCAATGGAGGTAATGAGCTAGTGTCACTTTGTAGGGGCACTGAACTATGCAGTGGTTCGGGCCATGGTTTAGCATTCTGTTCTGATTTAAGAACTTCTTCTGCCGACTGACTCGAGGATGCCATATTAAAAATGATGCTTATCCTTTTACAGACCTTATTTTGTTGATGCCTGTAGGAAAGACTTGTTAGCAGGATAAATTCAGGTAGTCTTGAATTATACTGTTGGCTGAGTGACACCTACACATTTATCAAAGTAGGAAAGTGTGTAGGCTTTCTTAACAGTATGATTCAAGATTACCCTTAAAAATAAGAACAAAATAAACACAAGCGGAATAAGGTAAGAGTAAGTATGCCCCTTTTGTCCTAAAATAAGGAGAGTCCTAGTACCAGCTAGGTGCTACCTAATTGGATAGTTCTATCTTATAAGGTAGCTTGCTACGGCTTCCAGCTATCGTGACAATTTAGCTCAAGGTCTAATTTTCTAAAAGCCACAGGTTCCCAAATTGCCCTCATCAGAACAAGAGAGCCCCATTCTATCCCCATGATACTGTCTGAAAGTTCCACAGTATCACAAGAGATAGAACGAGTTTCAACTGAGCGAAGCCTTCACGGATACTAACGGGTAAAACCCACTGCATCGCTACATGACCCCCTCCTATTTTCCTAAAAGGGTAAGAAAGCCCGGGTATAGGGCTGAAGTGTGTGAGGACATCATGTGAGTGTGCAGTGTGTGAAGGGACACCTTTACCTCTTCCCAATACAAGGGGATTTTTATTTTTCCTTTTTAGACGGAGAATGTTGTAGAGATATAAAACAAAAATAAACAAAGCGGTTAGAGGAAATAACAAACATTAATAGACTAAGGTTTTCGAATTTCATAAATTGTACCTATTTAAATATAATTCTAGTTTATAAGAACATAAAATTAAATCTGCTTTTGGACCTCTGGGCCGGGGTTGAAGAAAAGTCCCTGTCCCTAGTGGAATCGCCAAGCTATCGCAAGGTGTTTTGCGGTAGCCTGGACGGACACACACCGAAGTGGGAAAGAGTGAGGATTCGCCATTTTAATTTTGAGGGAAATTAAAGAAAACCATTTGTGAAAATAAATTAAAATGAAACCACTTCAAAAACAGAGATTCTAGGTTCAGGGTCCGTAAACGGGTGTGGAAGGTGTTAGGCACCCCACCACATCCCTCAATTAGGGTAAGCAGATTTAACTTCAAGCTCTTTATAAACTAAAATTAATAGTTAGGAGGGTTCAAATGGAAATGTTAATCCTTTTGGTAAAAGGGAATATTTGATTTTTCACCAATTCGGGTTACCCAGATACACGAATAAATGAGATGACCCTTAGTGAGTTGCTGTTGCGTATAAGTTTTATTTTAGGGGGGGTCATTTTACGTATTTGTTAAAATTTGATTTGAGAATCGGATAAGAACTCTCCTCCGATCTCCTTTAAATATTTATGAAAATTTTGGTTGAGAATCGGATAAGAACTCTCCTCCGATCTCTTTTAAATAATTATGAAAATTTTGGGTTTGAGAATCGGATAAGAACTCTCCTCCGATCTCTTTTAAATATTTATAGAAATTTTAGTTTGAGAATCGGATAAGAACTCTCCTTCGATCTCTTTTTAAATATTTATTAAAATTTTTAGGTGAGAGTCGGATAAGAACTCTCCTCCGATCTCTTTTAACTATTTATAAAAATTTTGGTTTGAGAATCGGATAAGAACTCTCCTCCGATCTCTTTTAAATATTTATAAAAATTTTTAGGTGAGAATCGGATAAGAACTCTCCTTCGATCTCTTTTATTTTAATGGGAGTCGGATAAGGACTTTTCCGACCTCTCGAAATTTGATTACAGCTACACATCATGAGGGCCTAAGACTAAGGGTTCTGGCATTCAAAGATGCCGGGGATCAGAATAAGGCTTCTTTTAACTCATTGGTACCTCGTGACCAGACAGGGGATACCAGACTGAACTTTACCGACCTCCTATGTGGTCACCTTACTAGTACCTTTTGATACCCGATCTGTTCCATTTATTTATCTGAAATTTAGTTTTATTCCGCCTTATGGCGTCTTACCCGATCATCTTCTGTGTTAGCCTAGTGATTCAACTTCACTATTTTCCCGACTTATTATTCAGACCTTCTATTTTAAAAGAAACGCTTAAGATACAGTTATCTACATTTTATCCAACTACTTATACGCTACTCGGGACTCGGACTCTTGCATTTAGAAGTAACAAAGATTAACGAAAGAGTGGACTGATTAACAAAGAAGTAAACTCGGGAATAACCTTCTTCGCGTTTTCTTTTTTTAATGCAATATAAACTTGGTGAAAATTACAAACATAAAAATAAAGGAAATACGTAAAATAAAAAAAAGCACTTGATAAAGCAGCGATATAAGCACTCACCTGTAGAGAGCTGAATCTATTGAACTAACTACGGAATCACAAAACGTAATAGGACTGCGGGCTGATAGCCTGAGGACTAAGGTTCGCCTTGAAATGAAGGATACTTTACTAAAATGCAGTCAGATCAAAATAATAACCGAGTTTGAATGAAGTTGAGCTTGAACAACGGGAGTGGAAATGAAGATAACAAAGACAGAAGGTGAGAGTGTCACAGGACAATGAACGACCTGAAAATGGAGAGTTTCAGTATTCAAAAATCCCTTTTTAAGAAAATACTTCAGAAAACTGGTTTCAAAAGTTTTTCTTATGAAAGCTCAAAAATAGCAGAGTAACGAACTGAATTAAGTTTCAGAGTCCTTCCGCTATAGTCACTACCCTTTTTTCGTCCGTCCCTTGAACAGTTTTCATACAGGTATTTATAGGAACCGGGTGCTCCCCATGAAGGGTCAGGATTTATTTTGAGGGAGATGGAAGGTTAGGAATTTAAAGGACATGATCTGAGGCTCGGGAATTAAAGAGAATCAGAACGAACGGCTGAGATCCCTTTCAGTATATTTGTCCTTTCTCTCTTCTAATCTGACGGCCCAAAATTTTCCTGTCAAGGGCGATCTGAGGGCTGAGAGTGAAAGGCGCTGGTCTTGTCGTCTTCTTCTTCGATCCAAGGGCTCCGGACTCGTCCTTACAAGTAAGATCAATGGTGGGGATTGGGATGTACAGCACTGTCATGACATACTCTGGCACATGTCAGTAATGCGGGCGATTCTAGGGCGTGCAGTGGAGATCTCGTCTGCAACGCTTTAACTACCTCGGCTCTGATTATAACGACAGTTAGCTGAAGTTGTCTTATTCTCTTTGTTTTTCGACCTCCCCTCCCTTCCGATCTTTCTAACATGATCCCTTTCTGATCTCTTATGCTGGGCTCCCCTCTTCCGACCTCTCCTGCTCTGGTCTTTTCCTCTTTATGGTTCTGTTCAGTCAAAGCATTTATTCCCCCTATTTCCGAGGCATCCGCTTCATTTTCTGCTCGCAATAAATGTTCGAATTTTCCCTATATATATACCTTCAACCGGGAAGCCCCCCGCATTTGATTTTCTCCTCTCCCTTCTCACATTTCCTGTTCTAACTGCTCTGGCAGTAGTCCCGGCCATGATAGTGGCTTTTGATCTTTTTCCGATTGTTCTTTTTATTCCCCGACTGAAAATTTATGATCTCGGTGATCGGGAAATTATGATAACCTCATTTGATGACAGTGAGAGAACCGGACTAACTTACCGACCTGGATCGAGGACTTCGATCGTGTTAATCTTGAATAGTTCGACCGATATAATCGGTGAACTGACTTCGGGCGAGAAGACTGCTAATATTTCCCTTACCATTGGTGACTGTGCCTTGAAATTCATTTGGTTTCTCACCACATTGGGTGTCCCGACAGCGACTCGGTTCCGAGCAATAACATTGATGACGACCTCTCTCATCCTCATGAGAGTCATAATCCCCCCATCTGAGCTGTACATCTGCCCGATGTTGACGGCTGGCCTAACACATCTTTTGACTCAGCCACGATATTAGGCTTTGACATAGGTCTTTATTAGATGGGATGTACTGTCGATCTCTAGAGATCGCCCAAATGATGTAATTTGACTTTTAATGTAATCCGATCTCTAGAGATCGCCCAAATGATGTAATTTGACTTTTGACGTAACCCGATCTCTTGAGATCGCCCAAATGATGTAATCCGACCTTTTCGGAAATAAAATTTTATTTTGACAACTATCATTTTTATTATTATCGCATTGATAATTTTCCGATCTCTGATGTGTTTATCCGATCCGGTTCCTAACTGAACAACCCTTAACCAATCCACCTTAATTCACCGATCTGTAACTAGCTGATCCCTTTTATTATGGAATTTCTGGAATGTTCGTGAGATGTGTCAGAAAAGTTGGTGAATCCCGCTAACCGATGCATTGCCTAGAACACTGTGAGCATTAAATGCTCAGATGGGTATAAATAGGGGATGGGTCAGCCAGTTGCTCTCTTATGTCATTTTCAGCATCCCGCGATTGATTCCCAAATTCTCTCGATTTCTCAAGTTCTTCCGACACCGATCAAGCTCCGGTAAGGGTTTTGATCCTCCTTTTAGTTTAAATTCTCTATTTCCTTTGAAAATGAGCGGCGCTGAGGGTCAGAGAGCGGCAAGCCCCCCTTCCGTTCAGATCTCGTGGTCGTCTGATGAAGTGGAGGTGGTCGGACCAAGTGTGCGACCTGAACCTCCTAGGGTCTCTGTTCCCGCTCGAGGGCAAGCAGCACCATCAAGGCATGTGCATTCTTCAGGGAGAGAAAATCTTCCCATGGACGAGCTGCCATCAATCCTTTAAGAAACCGACCTGCAGTCGTTCAGCCAAGAGTAAAACATTCGGCCTGATTCATATGAGCTGATTAAGTGTCACGGCGATCTTCGGGCAGATCACTTCTTCGAGGAGAACGATATGATCATGGTCTACGAAGAACAATTAAAATCCGGGCTGCGGTTCCCTCTTGACGACTTCTTCAAGGAAGTTTTAAAATTTCACCAAGTGTGCATCGCCCAAGTTCGCCCGAACTCGTGGCGGATCCTAGTAGCCTTCAGAGCCCTCTGCCGAGCTAAGGGACTCCGTCCTACAGCTAAGGTATTCACCGAACTACATAGATTAACTCGTCGAAGGGACGACGAGTATTGGTTCTTCCAGCGAAGCCACATTGCGAGCTTTTTACCGATCTACCCTCCTCCCTGAAGAATTGGAAGAATCGCTTCTTCTTTCTGAGGAGCAAAATTCCGAATGGCTTTGAGGGCTTCCCTCGCAGCCTATTGCACTGTGCCCCTTACTCAAGCGCATCACCCTAAATAGGGAAGAAGGCCTGATAGTGATGGAGCTGAAAGATCAGGCGGCCAGAGAGAAGTTCTCTTGTTTGGATGCAGTTGAAGGAACGGAAGCGTGAAAAACACAAGTTTATACCATTGAATTCAAAAATTTTCACCTAGGGTCACATGCATCATGCAAGATTTATTTTTATCTATTTGACTTCAATGATAAATAACATATTAAAACTCTTTTAATATGTTTTTGGATCTGTATTTGCCATTTAAGGTTTTAAAATTAATCAGATTAATTTTAGAACCCTAGATTAAATCAAGAACGATTACACTAACCTCTTGATGCACTGCAGCGTGTCTGCGCCTTTGAGATTCGTCTTCAGGACACCAGATATTGTCCCTCTAGCTTGTCCACACCAAGAATACCTATGGCAGCCCTTGAACAGCTTCTAAAGCCTTTTCTATTAATTACAAATTCAAGTTCTGCCTTTTAAGAGATTAGAGATGTAAACAGGACACTAGAAACAATTTCTAGTGTTCATAATTCAAAAGATTGATGGCTAATCTCTTTGAATTGATGAGAGATGAAGAAGAATAGAGGGAGGGCTGCAAAATGGCGTGACAAAGGAGTGTGGCTGCTGGTTGTATTTTATTTTATCATAACAACACTTAAATAGCCAGGTTAACACATTAAACCCTTGCCACATGTCACCCCTTGATTAGCTCTAGGTTTAAGTGACCCAATCACATTGTGCCAAGTGTTAAACCTATATTTAATCTTGATTTTAATCATCTTACATGATTAAAAAAAACATTTGGCAAGCTTATGTGTTATTCCATGTGTCACCATCTCATGGTGCCACGTGTCACACTGCAAAATGACCAAAATGCCCCTGTGTCTTAATTTTGAGTTCTCAACCCAAAATAATTTTCTTCTTCTAATTAATTTATATCAAATATAAATTAATTAATTAATCTCTATTAATTAATTTCTCATTAATTAAATTCATATTTAAACACTTTAAATATAAATTTAACTTATATTATACATCCAATAATCTAGATTTGGTTTCAAGTCATGCTAGGGACTTTGCAAACTAATTGCAAACCAAACCTATTTAATTAATCAATTAAACTCTTTAATTAATTAATTAAATCATATTTAATTAGGTGATAACTTGTGTATGTGTGTGACTTACTAGGCTCATCACTAATTGGCAATGAGACATGATATCAACTCTTAATATCATCAGAACTCTTTCTTACCATAAATGATTTCTCTAAATCATTTTATGAACCTCATAGACCATGGTTAACACCTAGCATAGCATGCCATGGCCACCCAATTAGTAATAAGGTTTACCTTAAATGAACCTATAATCATATGATACCATGCACTAGAATCTCTCTGTTACAAAATCCCAACTCAAGCTGGAGTCATGGTTTATGTCAAACTCCATTTGCTATGAATATTATGTTCTCTTTTTATTCCAGTTCTTAATTAAAAAGATTTTCTCATCCGAAACTCTTTTCTGAATAAATCTATCTGTCTCCGCCAGAACTTGAAACATCAAGAACAATTAAATGAACATAGGATTTTATCTCTATTTACTTAGAGGAACAGATTCCATCTTGATCAACACCTACCTCCATATATAACTAGTAAGAGCCAACACATGCCCATATACCCATACACAGTACAAGTATGAAAGCAGTATCAAACTCAAACTACCTATATACAAGATAACTATGCTATCTCAGGTCTAAAGATTATATGCACTGATATGATTTATGACAAAACATTGACAAGAGTAAACTCCATGTGCTTGTCATAAGTGTCACTGGTTCAGCCTACTTATCATTTATAAGTGCCTATCATGTTTGTTATATGGCATGAGACTCACCATTCCATCTTATTTATATCTCATATAAATAGCTTGGGAACAAACATGAATACAATCTTTCTGGATAAGTCATGTCCTTATTATGAAGTATCCTCGATTGTGAACCTATTTATGATACTTCGTGCTAGAAATATTGTCACTCATATTCTTAACAACTTAAGAATAATATTTCTAACAAAATATCAATGGACCTTTTCTATTACACATAAATATATTATGTAAACGGAAAAGTCGAAATGCCTTTTATTAATAAAAATATGTACAAGATACATACTAAATGATATGCTCTGGGGCATACTACTAACAATCTCCCACTAGCACTAGAGCCATTCATTACAATATCTTAGACCTATCTTCTCAAGATGTTGGTCTAACTGAGTCTGTGACATATGCTTAGTGAATGGATCAGCTGGATTTTCAGCTGATGCTATTTTTTGCATGGTTATATCGCCTCGCCCAACTATTTCTCTGATAATGTGGTAGCGCCTTTTTATGTGTTTGGATTTCTGGTGAGACCTTGGTTCCTTAGCCTGTATGACTGCTCCATTATTGTCACAAAGGTAGTGGAACCACGACTCAATGGAAGGAACTACTGTAAGTTCTCACGAACTTCTTTATCCCAACAACTTCCTTTGCAAAGATCTCGATGCGGAATATACTCATCCTCCAGAGTGGAATCTGCAATGTGCTCGCTTGGAACTCTTCCAATTGACTGCACCTCCATTACAAATGAACACATATCCAGAGGTAGACTTTCTATCATCGATATCTGATTGGAAATCAGAATCAGTATAACCATCCAATTGCAAGTCTCCACCTCCATAAATCAAGAATAAATCCTTAGTTCTTCTCAAGTACTTAAGAATATTCTTGACAGCTATCCAGTGTTCCAAACCTGGATTGGATTGATACCTGCTAGTCAAACTAACAGCATATGCGATATCCGGCCTAGTACACAACATTGCATACATTAAACTTCTAATAGCCGAAGCATATGGAATTGTGACCATCTTATCTCTTTCTTCAGGTGTCTTTGGAGACATCTCTTTAGAAAGATGGATACCATGTCTCACTGGTAACAATCCTCTCTTGGAATCAAGCATGTTAAACCTCTTTAACACCTTTTCCAAGTATAGACTTTGGGATAAATCAATTATTCTTTTCGCTCTATCTCTATAGATGCGAATTCCAAGAATATAGGTTGCCTCCCCTAAGTCTTTCATGGAAAATGTATTTGACAACCATACCTTTATAGTCGTCAACATACCTGTGTCATTACCCATCAACAGTATGTCATCCACATATAAGACAAGGAAAGTGATAGCACTGTCACTAACCTTCTTATATACACATGACTCATCCTCATTTTTGATAAAACCAAAGGATTTAATGGCTTCATCAAAACGGATGTTCCAACTCCTCGAAGCTTGTTTCAACCCATAAATGGATCGCTTTAGCTTGCATACCTTGGAACCATCTTGGGATTCAAATCCCCTAGGTTATTCCATGAAAATGTTTTCTTCAATGTATCCATTGAGAAAAGCTGTTTTGACATCCATCTGCCAAATCTCATAATCATAGTATGCAGCTATTGCTAATAAAATCCTAATTGATTTAAGCATGGCAACAGGCGAGAAAGTCTCCTCATAGTCGATTCCTTGCCTTTGGCGAAACCCTTTTGCTACTAGCCTTGCCTTATAGGACTCTACCTTTCCATCAGAACCAATTTTCTTCTTGAAAACCCATTTGTTCCCTATAGGTATAATACCTTCAGGTGGGTCAACAAGATCCCAAACTTAATTCTTATACATGGAATCAATTTCGGATTTCATAGCATCAATCCATTTTGAAGAGTCTATATCTGATATAGCTTCTTTATAGGTAAGTGGATCATCTCCATGATCTACTTCTTCATGAGTAGACAACTCTTGTTCTTCTTCATGAAGAAAACCATATCTCACTAGTGGGTGAGATACCCTGGTTGTTCTACGAGGAACAGCTGTAGATGTTTCATCAACGGGTATTGGTTGACTAAATGGATCTATATCCATCTGATCTGTTGGTTGGTCAGAATTCTCCAATTCTAACTCTATTTGCCTTCCTTTGCCTCCTTCTTGAACAAACTGTTGTTCAAGAAATGTGGCATCTCTACTTATCACAACCTTTTGTGAAGTAGGCAAATAAAAATAATATCCAAAACTATCTTTTGGATATCCAACAAATCGACCTTTTCTCGATCCGGTCTCCAATTTATCGTTGTTCGACTTTTGACATAAGCTGGACAACCCCAAATCTTAACATGCTTAAGACTTGGTTTTCTTCCATGCCATATCTCATAAGGTGTGGAAGAAATTGATTTTGATGGAATCCTATTCAGAATATACAAAGCTGATTCTAATGCAAATCCCCAAAAGAAGATTGGCATATCAGTATAGCTCATCATACTACGTACCATATCCAATAGGGTGCGATTTCTCCTTTCAGATACACCATTCAGCTGTGGCGTTCCTGGAGGAGTTAGCTGAGAAACAATGCCATGCTCTCTCAAGTATTCATCAAATTCAGTACTCAAATATTCACCTCCACGATCTGATCGAAGAGCTTTAATATTCTTTCCTGTTTGATTTTCTACTTCAGATTTAAATTCTTTGAACTTTTCAAAAGATTCATGTTTGTATTTCATCAAATACAAATACCCAAACCTTGATTTATCATCAGTAAAGGTCATAAAATAATGAAAACCCCCTCTAGCCATTTCTTTAAATGGACCACATACATCACTATGTATTAGCTCCAAAATATTTTCAGCTCTTATCCCTTGTCCAACAAAGGATGACCTAGTCATTTTGCCCTGAAGGCAAGATTCACAAGTTGGAGTAGGCTCAGAGCCCAATGAGGATAAAATCTCCATTTTCTCCAATTTTGTAATCCTATCTTCTGCAACATGACATAACCTTAAGTGCCAAATATATTTTGAACTTGAGTTGGTTTTCACCATGGCATTGCATTCATTTAGATTGCTATACTCTAGCCAGTGGAAACACTTTTTTACTGGCAATGGAAACACTTTCCTATTGGCAGTGGAAACACTTTCCTTTGCCTCCATCAGCTTTAGTCTTCCTTTTCTGTTTAGCTATTTTCTTGGAAGGACCAGGAATCAGAGGTTTCTTTTTCTTATTGCCCTTTTTCTTGTTGGACTTTCCAGCAGAAGAAGATGCAACCAAAGCTACCTCTTTCCCTTTATTGCCTGGCATATTCTTTTGGGCAATAACCAGCATGTTGAGTAAACCAGCTAAGGTGCATTCCTGTTTAGTCATATGGAAATTTGTCACAAAATTCCCAAAAGACTCGGGAAGGGATCAAGGATCAAATCCGTCTGTAGTTGGAAATCCATGTTGAAGTCAAGATGTTCCAAGCTGCTCAATCACCGAATCATCTTGTGGACATGATCCCCAACATTTTGTCCCTCGGACATCCTCATACTGAGAATAGGTCTAGATATCTCATACCTAGCATTCCTGCTATGCTCACCATACAACTCTTGTAGGTGAAGGAGGATCTCACTCGCACTCTGCATGTTCTCATGTTGCTTCTGTAACTCATTACTCATGGAAGCAAGCATGTAACACTTAGCTCTCATATCATGCTCCTTCCACTTGTCCAAAGTATCATGTTCCTCTTGTGTGGCCTCTGGAGGTAAGGGACCAGGAACATTTGAATCTAGAACAAATCCTATATGTTCAAGGTTCAGGACAAGCTTCAAATTTCTTAGCCAATCGATGATTTGGTCCTGTCAACCTATTGTGATCAAGTATGCTTGCAAGGATATTGGATGGTGGTGGTTGTTTTGTGCTCATTTTTATCAGAAATTTAACTGCAGAAAATAACCAGATTAATTAGTAAATGTATCATGTAATTAACCAAAATGATTATGATCTTTTAATCAAATTGGTCCTCCCACTAACTTAGCAAATCCTACACTTCCAAAGTAGGAAACGGAAATCCTAGTTGGATGGATTTCTAGTGGGTGATTGAATTCTTATAATTCTATTGATCATCCTCAGGTACATCCATTATTGGAATTACAATAAACTATAAGTGAGCAACTCCTTGCCCATCACATCTCATGCGAGATTCAATCCTTTACCTAGCCCCTAATGCTCAAAATCTCAGGTACATCCATTATTGACTTATCTTGCATTAGTTAAGTTGATCCCATTGAGCCAGTAATTATGTAAATAATTTTAATGTCCTCAGGTACATCCAATATTGGCCACCAAACCATTTACATATTTACAACATCTCATGCTTAACAATTATTCTTAAGAAAATCTCTTAAATTAATTGCATCTCACGCAACTATTTAAAATTTCTTAAAATAATTGCCCCCATGGAGGGCCTATGTTATAATTACTTTAATTATAGCATTTCCAACTTAATCATTTGTTTGGAAGATTTTATGGTCATTCTAATTACTATTAAGGTCTCACTTTGCACATTATCCATTTAGCATGCATATATCATATAATTACATACATTCCCATACATCTCATGCATTCATGGATAAGCAGTAAATATGGTATGATCATGGATTTTCTAAGGGATTCAATTCTGAGCCACCAAGAATTGAATCAGGGCATTCCTAGGTGCATTTCATTCATTCATTTTACAAGAGTTGCTGAAGGAGTACATAATCAACACTTGATCTTGAATTTCTCCCACTGGTCCCACCAATGCTCTTGACCTCCTTGAACTTCTTGCAATCCAATATTACATAGTAATCCTTGGCATACCAAGGCGAATTTACAAGAACTTAAATAAATGAAATTACAACCCAAAAATTATTACAAACTTAATAATACATGCCCAAAATAAATTAAAATAAATTAATTAATTTACAATCCCAAAGAAACATAAAAGAAATAAATCCAATCACATTGGTCTTTTATAGTCCATGATCATCCATCATGCATATCACTATTTAACAATTAAATAAAACATACATACTTAAATTAAATTGAGTATCTCATATTCAACTTAAAAATCCAGATTTGAATATGATTCAAATCAATTTAAAAATTCAGATTTGAATCTCATTCAAACAAATTTAAAAATTCAGATTTGAATCACATTCAAACAACTTTAAAAATTCAGATTTGAATCACATTCAAACATTTTTTAAAAAATCAGATTTGAATCACATTCAAATATTTTTTAAAAAATCAGATCTGAATTTTATTCAATCAATTTTAAAAAATCAGATTTAAACATAATTCAAACAACTTTAAAAATTCAGATTTGAATCACATTCAAACAACTTTTAAAATTCAGATTTGAATCACATTCAAACAATTTTTAAAATTTTTGATTTGAATCATAATTTAATTGTGTGATAAAAACTACAAATTAAACACTTTAATTAGTCAAAGAATAGGCCTTAGATCATACAACAATTGCAGAAATAAAAGCCAAACCCTAAACCACCTATGGAAGCCAAACCATTGATGGTGTTTTTTCAAGTATGCCGCCACCTTGCTTTGTAACCAGCAATGAACTTTTGATCTCATGATCAAACACACAATTAAATCATATAATCAACAATCTAAATGACAAATATAGTGGCTCTGATACCAATTGAAGGAACGAAAGCGTGAAAAACACAAGTTTATACCATTGAATTCAAAAATTTTCACCTAGGGTCACATGCATCATGCAAGATTTATTTTTATCTATTTGACTTCAATGATAAATAACATATTAAAACTCTTTTAATATGTTTTTGGATCTGTATTTGCCATTTAAGATTTTAAAATTAATCAGATTAATTTTAGAACCCTAGATTAAATCAAGAACGATTACACTAACCTCTTGATGCACTGCAGCGTGTCTGCGCCTTAGAGATTCGTCTTCAGGACACCAGATATTGTCCCTCTAGCTTGTCCACACCAAGAACACCTATGGCAGCCCTTGAACAGCTTCTAAAGCCTTTTCTATTAATTACAAATTCAAGTTCTGCCTTTTAAGAGATTAGAGATGTAAACAGGACACTAGAAACAATTTCTAGTGTTCTTAATTCAAAAGATTGATGGCTAATCTCTTTGAATTGATGAGAGATGAAGAAGAATAGAAGGAGGGCTGCAAAATGGCATGACAAAGGAGTGTGGCTGCTGGTTGTATTTTATTTTATCATAACAACACTTAAATAGCCAGGTTAACACATTAAACCCTTGCCACATGTCACCCTTTGATTAGCTCTAGGTTTAAGTGACCCAATCACATTGTGCCAAGTGTCAAACCTATATTTAATCTTCATTTTAATCATCTTACATGATTAAAAAAAACATTTGGCAGGCTTATGTGTTATGCCATGTGTCACCATCTCATGGTGCCACGTGTCACACTGCAAAATGACCAAAATGCCCCTGTGTCTTAATTTTGAGTTCTCAACCCAAAATAATTATTTTTCTTCTTCCAATTAATTTATATCAAATATAAATTAATTAATTAATCTCTATTAATTAATTTCTCATTAATTAAATTCATATTTAAACACTTTAAATATAAATTTAACTTATATTATACATCCAATAATCTAGATTTGGTTTCAAGTCATGCTAGGGACTTTACAAACTAATTGCAAACCAAACCTATTTAATTAATCAATTAAACTCTTTAATTAATTAATTAAATCATATTTAATTAGGTGATAACTTGTGTATGTGTGTGACTTACTAGGCTCATCACTAATTGGCAATGAGACATGATATCAACTCTTAATATCATCAGAACTCTTTCTTACCATAAATGATTTCTCTAAATCATTTTATGAACCTCATAGACCATGGTTAACACCTAGCATAGCATGCCATGGCCACTCAATTAGTAATAAGGTTTACCTTAAATGAACCTATAATCATATGTTACCATGCACTAGAATCTCTCTGTTACAAAATCCCAACTCAAGCTGGAGTCATGGTTTATGTCAAACTCCATTTGCTATGAATATTATGTTCTCTTTTAATTCCAGTTCTTAATTAAAAGATTTTCTCATCAGAAACTCTTTTATGAATAAATATAACTGTACTGGCAATGAACTTGAAACATCAAGAACAATTAAATGAATATAGGATTTTATCTCTATTTACTTAGAGGAACAGATTCCATCTTGATCAACACCTACCTCCATATATAACTAGTAAGAGCCAACACATGCCCATATACCCATACACAGTACAAGTATGAAAGCAGTATCAAACTCAAACTACCTATATACAAGATAACTGTGCTATCTCAGGTCTAAAGATTATATGCACTGATATGATTTATGACAAAACATTGACAAGAGTAAACTCCATGTGCTTGTCATAAGTGTCACTGGTTCGGCCTACTTATCATTTATAAGTGCCTATCATGTTTGTTATATGGCATGAGACTCACCATTCCATCTTATTTATATCTCATATAAATAGCTTGGGAACAAACATGAATACAATCTTTCTGGATAAGTCATGTCCTTATTATGAAGTATCCTCGATTGTGAACCTATTTATGATACTTCGTGCTAGAAATATTGTCACTCATATTCTTAACAACTTAAGAATAATATTTCTAACAAAATATCAATGGACCTTTTCTATTACACATAAATATATTATGTAAACGAAAAAGTAGAAATGCCTTTTATTAATAAAAATATGTACAAGATACATACTAAATGATATGCTCTAGGGCATACTACTAACAGTAGTGACTGCCGAACTACATCATTACAATGGAGTTGATCACTGGCGAAAATCGCGGGCTTCAGCTCTCTGACCTCGGCATCAGTATTTTCTATATCTTAGATCTTTGGACTTTAGCAATCTCACTGACCTCTTCTTTGTGAAGGTATGGCAAGCGGCGAAGCTTCCAAGGAGAGCCGAAAACGGAAGAGGGAGGTCTCCCAGAAAGTGCGGGAGATGAAGCGTTTCGAGCTGCTTCAAACGCCCAGTCATGATCCTGGAGAGATGCAAGGAGGCTCATCTCAACCCTCGGGACTGCCAGTCATAGAAGTGGTCCGATCTCCTCCTCGCCAAGAAGAGCCACCTCCACCTCCTCCTGTCGCTTTGAGTGCGGAAGGGGGTCCTTCCCAACCTCCTGTAAGGACCCTTTCCCGCGGTGCCCAAATCTTGATCCATTCGCTGGAGAAGAACCGCACGGTTCGAGAGAACCCGGGTTTTGCTAAGGTCTTGGGGTCCTCCATCTGCCTTCGGGAGGATCGGGATAGGCTGTCTCCGGACAATCTTGATGACATCCTGACCCGATCTATGAGCCTGAATGTGGAGTGCTTGGTGAACCAGCACTTTGTCCGGGAGAAGGCTCACTGCCTGGGTAAGGAGGTCGAGAAGATGGGTCATGAAGTGGCTTCCCTCTGATCCCAACTCTCATCCGCTCAGAACTACATATCTAAAATTGAGGGGCGGATGAAGTTCTACGAGGATAAGCTGGCCAAGCATGCTCATGTTCTGGCCGAGCAAGCTCATGTTCTTGAAGAAGTTCAGGTGCTCCGGGCCGGTGAAGTTGCTCATCTCACTGAGGAGCTCAAAGCGAAAGAAGAAGAGGCGGTGACAAGGGAGGCCGGCGCTTATGTGAATGCTCATAGGGATCTCTTAGCCGAGCTCAAGAAGCGTTATCCCGAGGAGGACTTCTCTTGGATGGTCGACCTGGCTCCCCAAGACAAAGAGGAAAGCGAGGAGGAGGCTGAGGGTGAGAGAGGGGGCAAACAAAATGTAGATCAGGCTGGGGGTGATCCCCAAGCCGAATGACTTGTACAAATTTTAATATGAAATGAAATGAAATTCCCTTTTTGTTCAGTGAATGGATGTGATCGGAAAATCTCTAAATTACATAAGCACTTGATTGTTTGAGCATATTAAAACAACTAAAAGTGATTATTAATCTAAGTGTAAGAGGTCGGAAAACACAATAAGCATGAGATTGGCTGAGAACCAACGCCAAACGGGACTCGATTAAAATTGGAAATTTAATTTGGATACTTAAGACGGGAATCATCATTAAACCAGATTGGAACCTTAACTTGATTATTCCTAAACTTTTAAAAGGGAGATCGGCAATAAAACTGGTGACATAAAGATCTAGTGTTGGTTCAATTTCGTTTGACAAGAGAGATCGGAAATGTAATTGACTGGTCAGGGGATTTGACAATTAGTTTGAGAGATCGGTGAGGCTTTAAATGATATGGAGACTTAGTATTGATTAGATTCCTTTTGAGGAGAGATCGGAAATGTGGTTAGTTGGCGAAGGGAGACTCAGTGTTAGAGATCGGTTTCAAAGTTTATTGATTTTAGGGATCGGCCAAAATATGGTGTCGACAGGTATATTTGTACTAGAGCGAAAGTCATTTATAACTATTCTTATCCTTATGTACTATTGGGTAATACGTAGCTCTACACAATAAATCTCAAGTCAATACTGTAATCTGTAGCTTACAGTATAAACATCAAGAATATTGCATAGTTACTACGATACATCCCAATAGATTAAACTTCCCTATGTCTTATTTCTTTCAAATCCACTAATATCTTAAACTTATTTTGATTATGGTACTTACTGACATCTATCAACAATAGTACCTTTACTTTCATGTAGGGCAGATATATTGCTATAACTTAGTTTTTGGTCCTCTTGCCTTACCTAATTAAGCTTACTAATTAACTTTATAATTAATCGTAGTGTAGGAAATGTCTCTCACTAGAAACTTTTCCAAAATTAATTCCAATCACACTTATTATCGCAATTCTTATCCTAAAAGACTAATTACTAACACATTAAAATTTATCTCCATGTAAGGGAATAGCAGTAAAACATATAATTTTAGCATTAGCATATAAACAAGTAGAGCCGGAATCAAATAGTACATAATTATTCCTTTCACAAGTTAAGAACATACCGGCAACTACATCTGAAGTCTCTGCTTCTTCCCCTCGATGCATGGCGTTCCCTCTTTCTAATGTATTCCTCTGCTCGGGTTGGTCCATTGTGTGAGGATTACCCAAAGTGCTGTCTCTACTTCTACTGCTGCCCCTACTAACTATTAATGAGCCTCTAAAATTAGAATCTTGAACTGATTCCTTTGGTGTAGTATGTGGCATAAATCGCCATATGCTAGTACAATCTCGGGCGAAATGTCTAATTCCACCGCAATTGAAGCAGGCTCCAGTGACCCTATGGCAAATACCCCCATGAAATTTTCCACAAAAGTCATAGATACGGATAGGGTAGGAACTTCTGGTTCTTTGACGAATGGTTCTTGATTGCTTCCGCTGTGAAGATTCGCCTCTGTCATACTTAGGAGCTCGGGGTCCCTCAAAATTTTTTCTCTTTCCCAAATTACTACTCAAACTTTGACCGATGGGTTTCCTACTTTTCTCTTTTTCATGCTGCTCTTGAGGGGGTTGGGTTTGTACTTGGGCCTGGGCTGATAGATTATTAGCCATTTGCTGAAAGAACATGGCCATCTACTGAGCCGTTTGTGCAGTAATTTGTATAGGAGGGACTGGTGCAGTTGGACCTCCAACGCTCTGCGAAACTGGGGCTTCTCCTTGTACGTTAGCTGTATAAGACTGCTCTACCGTTGTATTCCCCTTGTCCATATCTATTCATAGGATTTTTTTTTCTATTTCCTGTACAACCAACACAAGGAGATTTAACCCCGTTAGTTCATATTTATGATGTAAATGTACTATATGTATGAAACATTCGAGCAGTTGTACTTATCGAAAAATATTTCAAATTCACAATTCAAAATTTACTTTAAAACCTTTGCTCTGATACCACTAAAACATGTCACACCCTACTCCTCGTAAGATATAACATGCTCCCGTAGTACACCTAATGAATTACCGTACTTCGCCTACCGGTAACCCATTAAATATACTACAAGGGATTTGAAAATAATTTTCGTTCAGTTTTAAATTGGTGGGTAATTTTTTTTTTCAGATTTTAAAAACCTTTATTTAAAGTCCAAAACATAAATTAAATTTTTAGATATTTAAAATATCCATAATTTTTACAAAAATTTCGGTAGAGTGCCGTCCGTATTTTGAGAAAACAGTTCCTCAAAACTTGAAAGTAAAGACACTCCCAATATTTTTCTCAATCACAACTCTATTATTCAATCTCATTTCACAAATCAGCACAAGCAACTCAATACACAGTTTAAATTAAATCAAACATTGAAATATCTTATTAAGATAACAAAATGAATATTTACATTCATGGAAGCATTAAAAATTTAGTAGTGTAAACTTTATAAATACATAAAATCATAAGATAATCTTATAATAATTTGTATTTCATTATAATCCAAAAATATATTACAAAAGAGTTGGTACAACTGCTCAAAGTAAATTTCATACATACAATTACAGAATTACATCAAAATCTAAAGTACAAGGGTATACCTATGATATACCCGAAGATATTCTTACTATGCCTTTTAGTAATCTTGCTCAGCTGCTTTATATTTTCTTTCACCCGCGACAGCATACAAAGCTATCGCTGAGTGGTGAACTCAATGGTGCACAAACTAATAATTTAAAACTTAATACAAGTTATGCTTGACAATTCATAACAAACAAAAATTTAAAATTTATAAATTCTTCAAAATTCATAACATTCAAAAATCAATATTTTCATTCATGCAAATTATTCATTTGAATAACATTTTGACCAAATAGAAACTATTTATCTACATTTCTTTTAAATCCCGAAACAATACAAAAATATTTTGAATCACTGACAAATTATTTATTTCAACCACAATTTATCAAACTACACATAATTTAAAGGGCGTTGCCAACAATTCACACAGTTGAACCCATGACCCAAAATTCAAATAGATGCTGTGTTGTACACCACGACATTTCATACTCTCCCAATAACCGAGGCTAAAAGGGAGGAACAAAGACTAGCTAGTATATATGAGTACTCATTCAAACTCTTCCCCAACTGGCAAGCCAGAGAGGAAGGAACTCACCCCATCTAGTGGAGGAGATATCTCACTAGACAAGCTAATGAGAATTCACAACATATTTTGCCATGTCAATTGTGGTTTCAAATCATATTCAAAATAATTTCTATTTACAAAGCGTTTACAAATCATCAACATATTTAATCATCATAAATTCATGCTCAAGGTTGGCAACACATCAAACTTAAAATTTACAATCCTCAAAACCATGCAATAAATCCTTAAATGCATAAGAAAATTTACATTTAATTTATACAATTTCATTCAACAAATTAAAATCCTCAACACAATAAAATTATAAATCATAAAATAAACTTGTTCAAATCAATTTAGAAGTGAAAAGTAACAAAATAGTTAGTTGTGCACAAACCTTATATGAGTCGCCTCTTGGCCTTAACTCGATGTCTCGGGTTCTTTCCCGGTATTCTTTTCCACTGAAACACACAGTTTCACAGTGTTTCAGTATCATAACTTATCATAAATCCAAAATAAATTAAAATTCACTTTTATCTAGCTTATATATGATAAACTTGACGTTCTTCAAAATTTGTGTTTTGGGGTTACTATTCACTATACTATTCAAGTCAATTTGTTGACTTTCTAAGGCTTAATAGGTATGGGAATTCCAACTGCACCCACATACCACATTTTGGTTACTAAATTTGTTAGTTTTTGTTGTTTTCTCAAATTCTACGTCTTTTAGGCAAATTTGCAAATTTTCAGTTTTGGTGTCTTAAGTTGCACTGTTCCATTGATTATTTTTCTGTTAGAATTTGGCAAATATTTCTTCAGAGAAAATGTTTTCTATTGTCTTAACTTTATTCTCCTTTTTGAATCACTCCATTTGGAGTTTTGTAGCTCAAGTTATAGCCATTTGAATCATAGCTGCCGGATTACACTTAACCCAAATTTCTGGGCAATAAACTGGTTCTGGCAGTTTTAAGTCACCAACTTTGGGTAGCCAAATGACTTGGTTAAGGGCATAATTTGGGTTTGTGTTCTTCATGAAAGTTTTAGGTATATATCTCAACTTTCGACTGGTAAACTTTTAGGTCATTTAGACCTACCTAGCCCAAGTTATTGCCAAATGAACAAATACTGTTCATTTGGTCATTTTTGTACAGGTCAAACTGCATAATTCCATATTTGGTCAATTTGTTCACTAGGTTTTGGTCACTTTTTGGGCATAATTCCTAAATGAAAAATGTTCCATTTTGTGTCTATTTTCATTCCCAATTGGCCTAACACCAATTGGACTTGTAAATTTTCAGTTTTGGTCCCTGAAAGGGACCTTGGTCTTGCTGCTTGCAGCATGACCCTAAGCAATCCGAATTTGTATTTGGTTCCAACACTTCTAACATACTCCAATTGGTCACAAATGACCATTTCTCAGCTCAAACTAAATCCAACACACCATTTAACTAATTCTCAAATTTTTGCCTCCTAAACCCTAGGTGCCAAAAACCCTAACTCATAAAATTCAAACCTAATGCATTCTAAACATCTATCCATAGTTTACACACTTAATTCAACTTAAGCAACCATTCAAATGCATCAAATTCATTCATTCTCAACCCTACATACTACTGGCCAAAATTTATATAGTCCTTTAACATATCTTTTTGTTTCATTTTTCAATAAATCATCACTCAATCAAGTTGCCTAAGTATAAATATAAAGATACAAAAAGAGAAATCAAACTAACCTTACTTGGAATTTTTCACCTCTTCAAAACTTCCTTCTTTCTTTTTCTTTTTGTTGTCAAGCTCTTTATCAAGGTTTGAATACAAGGTTTAATGATAGAAATTTAAGTTTTTATGGTGGAATTTAGAGTTTGATCAAGCTCAAAATGAGCTTTAATGGAGTTTTAAGGGTGAGAGAGCTTTGAGAGAGGGAGAGAGAGAAATGGACGGGAATGAAGAAGACTTTCCCCTTTTTTTTTTCTTTTCTTTATGTTTTTAGTCTTATGGAAGACCATAAAATCTAATTAATTAAATTTATTAATTATATATTTATTGCATCATGCATGATGTTGTGACACCCCTTACCCGTCTACAGTATATCCGAGTAAGCTATGTCACACGGTGTACCGGAACACTCTATTTTATCTTAATCATTTTTATTCTTCCTTAATTAATTTTTATCATATTTTTGAATATAACTTATGAAATATAATTTATTTAAGTCATTTATTGAAATTATAATTTATTTGAGGTTCCGAAAATTCTATAGAAAATCCGGCAGAGTACCGGCTAAAAATGGAGAAAACAGTTCTTCGGAACCTGTGAAAAACACTTTCGATAATCATATTCAATCATTCTCAAACTCTAATATCATCAAAATCTCAATATTTTTCAACAACATTTCTATTTCTCAATCATTCATCTCATATGATAATCATGTAAAAGTCATAAATAAATATTCACTTGTTTATTCACAAACACAATTTCCACTATATACATTAATACCAAAATACATTACATAAGTTTCAATTACATATGAGAAAATAAAAGTTAGTTACAAAATACCAAAATGAAACCTAGTGTCCTACCAATGCACTGAAGATGGTGAGGTGACACGGACACTATGCAGAGCTGTAGGAGGTCTCACCTAGTCTGTGGTCTACTGGGCTCTCGGTCAGTATCTCCAGAACCTACGCGTGGCAAAAGCAACGCGCTAAGCAATAATGCTTAGTGGTGCCAATAATAAAATAAAAATAATTAATAGAAAGTAAATATGCAGTGAATGTATTGATGTTTCATTTCAAATAAATTTTCGATGAGTATTTGTAATCTTACTTATTTTGTACTTGTTATATTCATTATTTCATTAAAATTGTCCACTTTTATGTTTGGTTTCCCAAGTAACCTATACTGGACGACTGGACTGGATAAACGGGTAAACTGGCACTGGGTATCAAGTACCTCGGGCCGTCACACCATCGGTCACATATGTATCTCTCGGTGTGCAACAGAACAGCTAATAAGCTGTAAATAACATTAGGCACAAGGTCAAGTCTCAACACAATGTCAGAATGGCTAAAAGCCATGAAATCACAGAATGGCATAATGCCATGTGCAGTACTGCTAACTGAACCCAACCTAACCGTCAAATAAAATTAGAGAAAAGAAAATTTTGAAATCAGAAATTAAATTAAAGAACTAATGGAAGAATAAATAGAAAAAAAATGAAAAAGGTGAAAAGAGATGACATCATGCATGACATCATGCATGATGCCATAAATATTATAATTAATAATTTTAATTAATTTGATTTTTTGGTCTTCCATAAAACTAAAGACATAAAGAAAAAAAAAAACAAAAAAGCCATCTTCATCTTGCCGCCCCACTCTTTCCCATTCTCACCATTGAAACAACTCCCATGGAAGCTTGATACAAGCTTAATTCCACCCACTTAACCTTATTTTGTCCTCAAATTAATCCATAAAAACTTGTTAACTTCACTTGGGGAAGCATTTGAAGAAGAAAAGAAAAGGAAAAAGGGAGTGAAATTGAAGAATTGGAATTTAAGTGAAGGTTAGTAATAAACTCTAATTTATTACTTTAAATTTCATGCAAATATGCTTTAATAAACTTAGAAATTGAAACAAATCAAAGGAAAAACATGGTTGAGGGACCAAACATGAATTTTAGCCAGCCTTAGTTAGGGTTTGAAATGGGTGAATTTGATGCATTTGAATGGTTGCTTAAGTGGAATTAAGTATGTAAACTATGGATAGATGTTTAGAATGCATTAGGTTTGAATTTTATGAGTTAGGGTTTTTGGCACCTAGGGTTTGAGAGGCAAAAATGTGAGAATTGGTTAAATGGTGTGTTGGACTTGGTTTGAGGTGAGAAATGGTCATTTAATACCAATTGGAGTATGTTAGAAGTGTTAGAACCAAATGCAAATTCGGATTGCTTAGGGTCATGCTGCCAAGGTCCCTTTCAGGGATCAAAACTGAAAATTTACCAACCCAATTGGTGTGAGGCCAATTGGGAACGAAACTAGACACAAAATGGCACATTTTTCATTTAGGAATCATGCACAGAAAGTGACCATAGCATAGTAAACAAATTGGCCAAATCCGGATTAGACAAACTAACCTGTACAAAAATAACCAAATGAATTTGTTCATTTGGACATAACTTGGGCTAGGTAGGTCAAAATAATCTGAAATTTGACCAGTAGAAAGGTAAGATATAGCCCTACAACTTTCATGCAGAACAAAAACCCAAATTATGCCCTTGACCAAGTCATTTGGCCACCTAAAATTGGTAACCTAAAACTGTCAGAACCAGTTTGGTGCCCAAAAATCTAGGTTAAGTCCAATCCGGCAGCCATGATTCAAATGGCTATAACTTGATCTAAAAAACTCCAAATGGAGTGATTCAAAAAGAAGAACAAAGTTAAGACAATAGGGAACATTTTCTATGAAGAAAGTTTTGCCAAATTCTAACAGAAGAATGACCAATGGAATAGTGCAACATAAGACACCAAAACTGAAAATTTGCAAATTTGCCTAAAAGACTTAGATTTTGAGTAAACAACCAAAACCAATAAATTAGGTAACCAAAATGTGGTTTGTGGGTGAAATTAGAATTCCCATACCTATTAAGCATTAGAAAGTCAACAAATTGACTTGAATAGTATCATGAATAGTAACCCCGAAATACAAATTTTAAAGAACGTCAGGTTTAGCATATTAAAGCTAGGTATAAGTAGATTTGAATTTATTTTTGGAGTTATGATAAATGGTGATACTGAAACACTGTGAAACTGTGTGTTTCAGTGGAAAAGAATACTGAGAAAGAACCCGAGACATCGAGTCAAGGCCGAGAGGCGACTCGTATAAGGTTTGTGCACAACTAAATATTTTGTTACTTTTTACTTCTAAATTGATTTGAACAAGTTTATTTTATGATTTATAATTTTGTTGTGTTGAGGATTTTAATTTGTTGAATGAAATTGTATAAATTAAATGTAAATTTTCTTATGCATTTAAGGATTTATTGCATGATTTTGAGGATTGTAAATTTTAAGTTTGATGTGTTGCCAACCTTGAGCATGAATTTATGATGATTAAATATGTTTATGATTTGTAAATAGTTTGTAAATAGAAATTGTTTTGAATATGATTTGAAACCACAGTTGACATGGCAAAATATGTTGTGAATTCTCATTAGCTTGTCTAGTGAGATATCTCCTCCACTAGATGGGGCGAGTTCCTTCCTCTCTAGCTCGCCAGTTGGGGAAGAGTTTGAATGAGTACTCATATATAGTAGCTATTAGTAGTATGCCCTAGAGCATATCATTTAGTATGTATCTTGTACATATTTTATTAATAAATGGCATTTCCACTTTTCTGTTTATATAATATATTTATGTGTAATAGAAAAGGTCCATTGATATTTTGTTAGAAATATTATTCTTAAGTTGTTAAGAATATGAGTGACAATATTTCTAGCACAAAGTATCATAAATAGGTTCACAATCGAGGATACTTCATAATAAGGACATGACTCATCCAGAAAGATTGTATTCATGTTTGTTCCCAAGTTATTTATATGAGATATAAATAAGATGGAATGGTGAGTCTCATGCCATATAACAAACATGATAGGCACTTATAAATGATAAGTAGGCCGAACCAATGACACTTATGACAAGCACATGGAGTTTACTCTTGTCAATGTTTTGTCATAAATCATATCAGTGCATATAATCTTTAGACCTGAGATAGCATAGTTATCTTGTATATAGGTAGTTTGAGTTTGATATCGCTTTCATACTTGTACGTGTATGGGTATATGGGCATCTGTTGGCTCCTACTAGTTATATATGGAGGTAGGTGTTGATCAAGATGGAATCTGTCTCTAAGTAAATAGAGATAAAATCCTATGTTCATTTAATTGTTCTTGATGTTTCAAGTTCCTGCCAGACAGATAGATTTAATCAGAAAAGAGTTTCTGATGAAAAAATCTTTTTAATCAAGAATTGGAATTAAAAGAGAACATAATATTCATAGCAAATGGGGTTTGACATAAACAATGACTCCAGCTTGAGTTGGGATTTTGTAGCAGAGATTCTAGTGCATGGTAACATATGATTATAGGTTCATTTAAGGTAAACCTTATTACTAATTGGGTGGCCATGGCATGCTATGCTAGGTGTTAACCATGGTCTATGAGGTTCATAAAATGATTTAGAGAAATCATTTATGGTAAGAAAGAGTTCTAATGATATTAAGAGTTGATATCATGTCTCATTGCCAATTAGTGATGAGCCTAGTAAGTCACACACATACACAAGTTATCACCTAATTAAATATGATTTAATTAATTAATTAAAGAGTTTAATTGATTAATTAAATAGGTTTGGTTTGCAATTAGATTGCAAAGTCCCTAGCATGACTTGAAACCAAATCTAGATTATTGGATGTATAATATAAGTTAAATTTATATTTAAAGTGTTTAAATATGAATTTAATTAATGAGAAATTAATTAATAGAGATTAATTAATTAATTTATATTTGATATAAATTAATTAGAAGAAGAAAAATAATTATTTTGGGTTGAGAACTCAAAATTAAGACACAGGGGCTTTTTGGTCATTTTGCAGTGTGACACGTGGCACCATGAGATGGTGACACATGGCATAACACATAAGCTTGCCAAATGTTTTTTTTAATCATGTAAGATGATTAAAATCAAGATTAAATATAGGTTTGACACTTGGCACAATGTGATTGGGTCACTTAAACCTAGAGCTAATCAAAGGGTGACATGTGGCAAGGGTTTAATGTGTTAACCTAGCTATTTAAGTGTTGTTATGAGAAAATAAAACACAACCAGCAGCCACACTCCTTTGTCATGCCACTTTGAGGGTTTTTATCTCTTCTTCTTCATCTCTTATCAATTCAAAGAGATTAGCCATCAATCTCTTGAATTAAGAACACTAGAAATTGTTTCTAGTGTCCTGTTTACATCTCTAATCTCTTAAAAGGTAGAACTTGATTTTCTAATTAATAGAAAAAGCTTTAGAAGCTGTTCAAGGGCTGCCATAGGTGTTCTTGGTGTGGAAAAGCTAGAGGGACAACATCTGGTGTCCTGAAGACGAATCTCAAAGGCGCAGACACGCTGCAGTGCATCAAGAGGTTAGTGTAATCGTTCTTGATTTAATCTAGGGTTCTAAAATTAATCTGATTAATCTTAAAATCTTAAATGGCAAATACAGATCCAAAAACATATTAAAAGAGTTTTAATATGTTGTTTATCATTGAAATCAAATAGATAAAAATAAATCTTGCATGATGTATGTGACCCTAGGTGAAAATTTTTGAATTCAATGGTATAAACTTATGTTTTTCACGCTTCCGTTCCTTCAATTGGTATCAGAGCCATTATATTTGCCATTTAGATTGTTGATTATATGATTTAATTGTGTGTTTGATCATGAGATCAAAAGTTCATTGCTGGTTACAAGCAAGTTGGCGGCATACTTGAAAAAATACCATCAATGGTGCGCATGGTTTGGCTTCCATGGGTGGTTTAAGGTTTGGCTTTTAATTCTGCAATTGTTGTATAATCTAAGGCCTATTCTTTGACTAATTAAAGTGTTTAATTAGTAGTTTTTATCACACAATTAAATTATGATTCAAATCAGAATTTAAAAAATTGTTTGAATGTGATTCAAATCTGAATTTTAAAAGTTGTTTGAATGTGATTCAAATCTGAATTTTTAAAGTTGTTTGAATCATATTTAAATCTGATTTTTTAAAATTGATTGAATAAAATTCAGATCTGATTTTTTAAAAAATGTTTGAATGTGATTCAAATCTGATTTTGTAAAAAATGTTTGAATGTGATTCAAATATGAATTTTTGAAGTTGTTTGAATGTGATTCAAATCTGAATTTTTAAATTTGTTTGAATGAGATTCAAATCTGAATTTTTAAATTTATTTGAATCATATTCAAATCTGGATTTTTAAGTTGAATATGAGATATTCAATTTAATTTAAGTATGTATGTTTTATTTAATTGTTAAATAGTGATATGCATGATGGATGATCATGGACTATAAAAGACCAATGTGATTGGATTTATTTCTTTTATGTTTCTTTGGGATTGTAAATTAATTAATTTATTTTAATTTTTTTTGGGCATGTATTATTAAGTTTGTAATAATTTTTGGGTTGTAATTTCATTTATTTAAGTTCTTGTAAATTCGCCTTGGTATGCCAAGGATTACTATGTAATATTGGATTACAAAAAGTTCAAGGAGGTCAAGAGCATTGGTGGGACCAGTGGAAGGAATTCAAGATCAAGTGTTGATTATGTACTCCTTGAGCAACTCTTGTAAAATGAATGAATGAAATGCACCTAGGAATGCCCTGATTCAATTCTTGGTGGCTCAGAATTGAATCCCTTAGAAAGTCCATGATCATACCATATTTACTGCTTATCCATGAATGCATGAGATGTATGGGAATGTATGCAATTATATGATATATGCATGCTAAATGGATAATGTGCAAAGTGAGACCTTAATAGTAAATAGAATGACCATAAAATCTTCCAAACAAATGATTAAGTTGGAAATGCTATAATTAAAGTAATTATAACATAGGCCCTCCATTGGGGCAATTATTTTAAGAAATTTTAAATAGTTGCATAAGATGCAATTTATTTAAGAGATTTTCTTAAGAATAATTGTTAAGCATGAGATGTTGTAAATATGTAAATGGTTTAGTGGCCAATATTGGATGTACCTGAGGACAATAAAATTATTTGCATAATTACTGGCTCAATGGGATCAACTTAACTAATGCAAGATAAGTCAATAATGGATGTACCTGAGATTTTGAGCATTAGGGGCTAGGTAAAGAATTGAACCTCACATGAGATGTGATGGGCAAAGAGTTGCTCACTTATAGTTTATTGTAATTCCAATAATGGATGTACCTGAGGATGATCAATAGAATTATAAGAATTCAATCACCCACTAGAAATCCATCCAACTAGGATTTCCGTTTTCTACTTTGGAAGTGTAGGATTCGCTAAGTTAGTGGGAGGACCAATTTGATTAAAAGACCATAATCATTTTGGTTAATTACATGATACATTTACTAATTAATCTGGTTATTTTCTGCAGTTAATTTTCTGATAAAAATGATCACAAAACAACCACCACCATCCAATATCCTTGCAAGCATACTTGATCACAATAGGTTGACAGGACCTAATCTGTCTGATTGGCTAAGAAATTTGAAACTTGTCTTGAACCTTGAACATATAGGATATGTTCTAGATTCAAATGTTCCTGGTCCCTTACCTCCAGAGGCCACACAAGAGGAACATGAAACTTTGGACAAGTGGAAGGAGCATGATATGAGAGCTAAGTGTTACATGCTTACTTTCATGAGTAATGAGTTACAGAAGCAACATGAGAACATGCAGAGTGCGAGTGAGATCCTCCTTCACCTACAAGAGTTGTATGGTGAGCACAGCAGGAATGCTAGGTATGAGATATCTAGACAGCTATTCCGTATGAGGAAGTCTGAGGGACAGAATGTTGGGGATCATGTCCACAAGATGATTCGGCTGATTGAGCAGTTGGAACATCTTGACTTCAACATGGATTTCCAACTACTGACGGATTTGATCCTTCAGTCCCTTCCTGAGTCTTTTGGAAATTTTGTGACAAATTTCCATATGACTCAACAGGAATGCACCTTAGCTGGTTTACTCAACATGCTGGTTATTGCCCAAAAGAATATGCCAGGCAATAAAGGAAAAGAGGTAGCTTTGGTTGCATCTTCTTCTGCTAGAAAGTCCAACAAGAAGAAGGGCAATAAGAAAAAGAAACCTCAGATTCCTGGTCCTTTTAAGAAAATAGCTAAACAGAAAAGGAAGACTAAAGCTGATGAAGGCAAAGGAAAGTGTTTCCACTACCAACAGGAAAGTGTTTCCATTGCCAATAAGAGAGTGTTTCCATTACCAGTAAGAAAGTGTTTCCACGGGCCAGAGTATAGCAATCTAAATGAAAGCAATGCCGTGGTGAAAAACAACTCAAGTTCAAAATATATTTGGCACTTAGGGTTATGTCATGTTGCAGAAGATAGGATTACCAAATTGGAGAAAATGGGGATTCTATCCTTATTGGACTCTGAGCCTACTCCAACTTGTGAATCTTTCCTTCAGGGCAAAATGACTAGATCACCATTTGTTGGACAGGGGCTAAGAGCTAAAAATATTTTGGAGCTAATACATAGTGATGTATGTGGTCCATTTAAAGAAATGGCTAGAGGGGGTTTTCATTATTTTATTACCTTTACTGATGATAAATCAAGGTTTGGGTATTTGTATTTGATGAAATACAAACATGAATCTTTTGAAAAGTTCAAAGAATTTAAATCTGAAGTAGAAAATCAAACAGGAAAGAATATTAAAGCTCTTCGATCAGATCGTGGAGGTGAATATTTGAGTACTGAATTTGATGAATACTTGAGAGAGCATGGCATTGTTTCTCACCGACTCCTCCAGAACACCACAACCGAATGGTGTATCTCGAAGGAGAAATCGTACCCTATTGGATATGGTATGTAGTATGATGAGCTATACCGATATGCCAATCTCCTTTTGGGGATTTGCATTAGAATCACTTTGTATATTCTCGAATAGGATTCCATCAAAATCGCTTTCTTCCACACCTTATGAGATATGGCATGGAAGAAAACCAAGTCTTAAGCATGTTAAGATTTGGGGTTGTCCAAATTTATATCAAAAGCGAACACCGATAAATTGGAGACCGATCGTAAAAGGTCGATTTGTTGGATATCCAAAAGATAGTTTTGGATATTATTTTTATTTGCCTACTTCACAAAAGGATTGTGATAAGTAGAGATGCCATATTTCTTGAACAACAGTTTGTTCAAGAAGGAGGCAAAGGAAGGCAAATAGAGTTAGAATTGGAGAATTCTAACCAACCAACAGATCAGATGGATATAGATCCATCTAGTCAACCAATACTCATTGATGAAAAATCTACAGCTGTTCCTCGTAGAACAACTAGGGTATCTCACCCACCAGTGAGATATGGTTTTCTTCATGAATAAGAACAAGAGTTGTCTACTCATGAAGAAGTAGATCATGGAGATGATCCACTTACCTATGAAGAAGCTATATCAGATATAGACTCTTCAAAATGGATTGATGCTATGAAATCCGAGATTGATTCCATGTATAAGAATCAAGTTTGGGATCTTGTTGACCCACCTGAAGGTATTGTACCTATAGGGAATAAATGGGTTTTCAAGAAGAAAATTGGTTCTGATGGAAAGGTAGAGACCTATAAGGCAAGGTTAGTAGCGAAAGGGTTTCGCCAAAGGCAAGGAATCGACTATGAGGAGACTTTCTCGCCTGTTGCCATGCTTAAATCAATTAGGATTTTATTAGCAATAGCTGCGTACTATGATTATGAGATTTGGCAGATGGATGTCAAAACAGCTTTTCTGAATGGATACATTAAAGAAAACATTTTCATGGAACAACCTAAGGGTTTTGAATCCCAAAATGGTTCCAAGGTATGCAAGCTAAAGCGATCCATTTATGGGTTGAAACAAGCTTCGAGGAGTTGGAACATCCGTTTTGATGAAGCCATTAAATCCTTTGGTTTTATCAAAAATGAAGATGAGCCATGTGTATATAAGAAGGTTAGTGACAGTGCTATCACTTTCCTTGTCTTATATGTGGATGACATACTATTGATGGGTAATGACACAGGTATGTTGACAACTATAAAAGTATGGTTGTCAAATACATTCTCCATGAAAGACTTAGGGGAGGCAACCTATATTCTTGGGATTCGCATCTATAGAGATAGAGCGAAAAGAATAATTGGTTTATCCCAAAGTCTATACTTGGAAAAGGTGTTAAAGAGGTTTAACAAGCTTGATTCCAAGAGAGGATTGTTACCAGTGAGACATGGTATCCATCTTTCTAAAGAGATGTCTCCAAAGACACCTAAAGAAAGAGATAAAATGGCCAGGATTCCATATGCTTCGGCTATTGGAAGTATAATGTATGCAATGTTGTGTACTAGGCCGGATATCGCATATGCTGTTAGTTTGACTAGCAGGTATCAATCCAATCCAGGTTTGGAACATCGATAGTCACAAGAATATTCTTAAGTACTTGAGAAGAACTAAGGATTTATTCTTGATTTATGGAGGTGGAGACTTGTAATTGGATGGTTATACTAATTCTGATTTCCAATCAGATATTGATGATAGAAAGTCTACCTCTAGATATGAGTTCATTTGTAATGGAGGTGCAGTCGGTTGGAAGAGTTCCAAACAGAGCACGACTGCAAATTTCACTACAGAGGCTGAGTATATTACTGCATCAGATGCTGCAAAGGAAGCTGTTTGGATAAAGAAGTTCGTGACAGAACTTACAGTAGTTCCTTCCATTGAGTCAGCAGTTCCACTACACTGTGACAACAATGGAGCAGTCATACAGGCTAAAGAACTAAGGTCTCACCCAAAATCCAAACACATAGAAAGGCACTACCACATTATCAGAGATGTAGTTGGGCAAGGCGATTTAGTCATGCAGAAAATAGCATCAGCTGAAGATCCAGCTGATCCATTCACTAAGCCTATGTCACAGACTCAGTTAGACCGGCATCTTGAGAAGATAGGTCTAAGATATTGTAATGAATGGCTCTAGTGCTAGTGGGAGATTGTTAGTAGTATGCCCTAGAGCATATCATTTAGTATGTATCTTGTACATATTTTATTAATAAATGGCATTTCCACTTTTCTGTTTATATAATATATTTATGTGTAATAGAAACGGTCCATTGATATTTTGTTAGAAATATTATTCTTAAGTTGTTAAGAATATGAGTGACAATATTTCTAGCACAAAGTATCATAAATAGGTTCACAATCGAGGATACTTCATAATAAGGACATGACTTATCCAGAAAGATTGTATTCATGTTTGTTCCCAAGTTATTTATATGAGATATAAATAAGATGGAATGGTGAGTCTCATGCCATATAACAAACATGATAGGCACTTATAAATGATAAGTAGGCCGAACCAATGACACTTATGACAAGCACATGGAGTTTACTCTTGTCAATGTTTTGTCATAAATCATATCAGTGCATATAATCTTTAGACCTGAGATAGCATAGTTATCTTGTATATAGGTAGTTTGAGTTTGATACTGCTTTCATACTTGTACTGTGTATGGGTATATGGGCATCTGTTGGCTCCTACTAGTTATATATGGAGGTAGGTGTTGATCAAGATGGAATCTGTTCCTTTAAGTAAATAGAGATAAAATCCTATGTTCATTTAATTATTCTTGATGTTTCAAGTTCCTGGCCAGGACAGATAGATTTATT
Organism: Hevea brasiliensis; assembly: GCF_030052815.1. Lineage (NCBI taxonomy): Eukaryota > Viridiplantae > Streptophyta > Magnoliopsida > Malpighiales > Euphorbiaceae > Hevea > Hevea brasiliensis. The sequence continues at coordinate 73,652,879 of NC_079495.1, read as the reverse complement.
CAGAAAAGAGTTTCTGATGAGAAAATCTTTTTAATCAAGAACTGGAATTAAAAGAGAACATAATATTCATAGCAAATGGAGTTTGACATAAACCATGACTCAAACTTGAGTTGGGATTTTGTAATGTAGAGATTCTAGTGCATGGTAACATATGATTATAGGTTCATTTAAGGTAAACCTTATTACTAATTGGGTGGCCATGGCATGCTATGCTAGGTGTTAACCATGGTCTATGAGGTTCATAAAATGATTTAGAGAAATCATTTATGGTAAGAAAGAGTTCTGATGATATTAAGAGTTGATATCATGTCTCATTGCCAATTAGTGATGAGCCTAGTAAGTCACACACATACACAAGTTATCACCTAATTAAATATGATTTAATTAATTAATTAATTAAAGAGTTTAATTGATTAATTAAATAGGTTTGGTTTGCAATTAGATTGCAAAGTCCCTAGCATGACTTGAAACCAAATCTAGATTATTAGATGTATAATATAAGTTAAATTTATATTTAAAGTGTTTAAATATGAATTTAATTAATGACAAATTAATTAAGAGAGATTAATTAATTAATTAGAAGAAGAAAAATAATTATTTTGGGTTGAGAACTCAAAATTAAGACACAGGGGCTTTTTGGTCATTTTGCAGTGTGATACGTGGCACCATGAGATGGTGACACATGGCATAACACATAAGCTTGCCAAATATTTTTTTTAATCATGTAAGATGATTAAAATCAAGATTAAATATAGGTTTGACACTTGGCACAATGTGATTGGGTCACTTAAACCTAGAGCTAATCAAAGGGTGACATGTGGCAAGGGTTTAATGTGTTAACCTAGCTATTTAAGTGTTGTTATGAGAAAATAAAACACAACCAGCAGCCACACTCCTTTGTCACGCTACTTTGAGGGTTTTTATCTCTTCTTCTTCATCTCTTATCAATTCAAAGAGATTAGCCATCAATCTCTTGAATTAAGAACACTAGAAATTGTTTCTAGTGTCCTGTTTACATCTCTAATCTCTTAAAAGGTAGAACTTGATTTTCTAATTAATAGAAAAAGCTTTAGAAGCTGTTCAAGGGCTGCCATAGGTGTTCTTGGTGTGGACAAGCTAGAGGGACAACATCTGGTGTCCTGAAGACGAATCTTAAAGGCGCAGACATTGCAATTGCATCAAGAGGTTAGTGTAATCATTCTTGATTTAATCTAGGGTTCTAAAATTAATCTGATTAATTTTAAAATCTTAAATGGAAAATACAGATCCAAAAACATATTAAAAGAGTTTTAATATGTTGTTTATCATTGAAATCAAATAGATAAAAATAAATATTGCATGATGCATGTGACCCTAGGTGAAAATTTTTGAATTCAATGGTATAAACTTGTGTTTTTCATGCTTCCGTTCCTTCACTAGCTAGTCTTTGTTCCTCCCTTTTAGCCTCGGTTAATGGGAGAGTGTGAAATGTCATGGTATACAATACGGCATCTATTTGAATTTTGGGTCATGGGTTCAACTGTGTGAATTGTTGGCAACGCCCTTTAAATTATGCATAGTTTGATAAATTGTGGTTGAAATAAATAATTTGTCAGTGATTCAAAATATTTTTGTATTGTTTCGGGATTTAAAAGAAATGTAGATAAATAGTTACTATTTGATCAAAATGTTATTAAAGTGAATAATTTGCATGAATGAAAATATTGATTTCTGAATGTTATGAATTTTGAAGAATTTAGAAATTTTAAATTTTTATTTATTATGAATTATCAAACATAACTTGTATTAAGTTTTAAATTATTAGTTTGTTCACCACTGAGTTCACCACTCAGCGATAGCTTTGTATGCTGTTGCAGGTGAAAGAAAATATAAAGCAGCTGAGCAAGGTTACTAAAAGGCATAGTGAGACTATCTTTGGGTATATTATAGGTATCCCCTTGTACTTTAGATTTTGATGTAATTCTGTAATTATATGTATGAAATTTACTTTGAGCAGTTGTACCAACTCTTTTGTAATATATTTTTGGATTGTAATTAAATACAAATTATTATAAGGTTATCTTGAGATTTTATATATTTATAAAGTTTTGCACTACTAAATTTTTAATACTCCCATGAATGTAAATATTAATTTTGTTATCTTGATGAGATATTTCAATGTTTGATTTAATTTAAACTGTGTATTGAGTTGCGTGTGTTGATTTGTGAAATGAGATTGAATAATGGAGTTGTGATTGAGAAAAATATTGGGAGTGTCTTTATTTTCAGGTTTTGAAGAACTGTTTTCTCAAAATACAGATGGCACTCTGCCGAAATTTTTGTAAAAATTGCAGAGATTTTAAATATCAAAAAAATTATATTTATGTTTGGACTTTAAATAAATGTTTTTAATATTTGAAAAAAAAATTTTACCTTCCAATTTAAAAATGAACAAAAATTGCATTAAAATCCCTTGTAGTATATTTAATGGGTTACCGGTAGGCAAAGTACGGTAATTCATTAGGTGTACTACGGGAGCATGTTACATCTTACGAGAAGTAGGGTGTGACATGTTAATTCTAATTACACCAAGATCCCACATTTTGAATTTTACAATTGTTAGTATTAATTGTCAATTACAATTTAAAGTCTCCTAGATGCATTTCTAAATTTTCAGTTTTGAGTACCTAAGTTTATTGTTTCATTGGACAATTCTACAGTGGAAACTGGGCTAACTTTTCTTCATCAAAGTTGTTCCTTATCGTATCTTCTTTAATTCCCTTTTTGAATCACTCCAATTAGAGTTTTGTAGCTCAAGTTATGGCCTAAATACCATAACTGGCCAGATAGGGCAGTACCCAGAATTTCTAGGCAGAATCCATTCTGGCAGTTTTGGTGTCCTGAGTTTGGTGGGCAATTTCATGAAGTTCTAATCAAAATTTGGAGTTGTGTCCTTCATGAAAGTTGTCCTAAATTGTCTAAGCTTTCTATTGATATAAATTTTAGGTTAATTGGACATTTCTACAGTGAGTTATGACCAAATGAATGAACACTGTTCATTTGGTCATTTTGCCAAGGCAGAATGTGTGTTGCCCGAATTTGGTCAATTTTTAGGGCATCCTATGTTTGGTTTCTGGACAGGGTTCCTTCATCAAAGTTGTGCCATTATGTGTCTAGTTTCATGTCCAATTGGCCTTGCACCAATTGAACCTACACAACTCAAGTTATAGCTACCCAAACATACTGGACTCACATCCAGACTAGTAGGGCACTCAAGGCAGCACATCTACCCTCAATTCCATTAGCACAAATCACTTCAATTCCTCATTAATCATAGCCAAATGGTCACTAATTGACCATTAAAACTTTATTTTATGTCCATTTTCATCCACTCCCAAAATTAAATTTCAAAACCCTAACCCTAATTGACCAAGCCTCCAATTCATGCATCTTACTCCTAATTTGCTATACTAATCATATAATTTATACTAGGGGTAGCTAATATGTCACTTTAAATCAAAGAATTCTCCTAACCCTAACTCATGTCAAGGATGCAAAAATTTCATGCAACATAATCATGCCTCATTAATTCATTTTTTTATCAAATTTTCAACATAACTTAGCTTAAATTCATGTTTAGAAAGATGTAAAAAGCAAAGAACATGGCACTAACCTCCTTGGAGAGAATTTCTCCCTTCAATTTCCTTCACTTTTTTTGATTTTCATGGTAGCCAAACACCTTCCTAAGTGGTGTAGACAAGTTTTAATGAAGGAGGTCTAAGGTTTTGTGGAGCGAAATCAATGAAAGTTAAGAGAGATGAAGAAATTTTTTTCATGGAAGAGAGAGATATAAGATATTTTCGGCAAAGAGAGATGTAACATCCTCACTTTAGCTAGTCCGTACAATCTACTATTCTAGTGACCAATGTCGATCCGGGCAGTTAGAATATTTGAAATTATAATTAGACTAGAGTGAGGAGTTGTAAATAAACCAAATAATGATAAAAAAAAATTAAGAAAAATTTTTAGAAATGAAATGCACTAAGGTTAAATGAGCCATAACCCAAGTGATGAGTAACCCAAATGGGAAGTGATGGTGAAGGCCGTTAGCAACCCTAGACCCAGGGAAAACTTCATGAAATAATTTTTGGGACCTCTAGGAAGGATTATTGGGGTTCCAATGACAATAAAATGTTAAGAAAACACAAGGAAAATTTAATCAATTGGTATACACAATTTTAACTCGATAAGCGAAACGGAGGGCATTTTGGTCATTTCGCCTTCAGAGATGAATTTTGGCCAACTTGTTCAGTTTAATAAATAATTTATATGACATAAAATGTGAATAAATATTGTTAAAAATTTAATTGAAATTAAGTAGACAAGAAAAGGAAAGAAAATAAAAGAAATTGGAATTATGACATCATTATGATGTCATTAAAATCCTCCCACCCAATCAAATGTTGACACATGGCACTAACTTATTTAAAATGACTTAAAGGGTAGAAAAAGAAAAGAAAAAAAATCAGTTGCTTCTTCTTCCTTCCTTTGGCCGAAACCTCTCCCTAAATCCAAACCTCCATGGAAGCTTAAGCAAGCTTGAAATAACCCACCAAATCACCTTGAAACCCATCTTTGTCTTCATAAAAAATTATTCATACACCTTGGGCAAGCTAAAGACAGCAAAAAAGAAGTAGAAAGGAAGAGTTCTTATAAGCTTGGAAGTGACTCCACTAGAGGTTAGTGACCAAACTTCATGTTTCCCTTTAGTTTCATGTTAAGGGAGTGAGATTAAGTAGAAATCTATAAGAAAATTGAATAATAATTATGTGTATACCTCCCCCAAAATTTTGGCATCCTTGTACTTGGTAGGGTTATGAAGTTTTCTTTCAGGTAAAATGGTATCATGGTTGCCCTCAATATTAACTTCATGATTAGGATAATGAAATGCAAGTTAAATGCATGATTTGAGATGTTAGAGTTAGGGTTTGGGTATTAAATTGAGACTTTGTTCATGTGTTGGTGAATGAAAGTTTAAATGGTCAATTTGTGACCATTTAGCTATGTATGATGAGGAAATGAAGTGAGTTGTGGCTTGGTATTTGAGTTTGGGTGAGCTGCCTTGGCTGACCTGCAGGACTGAGTATGTGTCCAGTAGGTTTGGGCAGCTATAAATGGAGTTATATAGGTTCAATTGGTACAAGGCCAATTGGACACGAAACTAGACACATAATGGCACAACTTTGATGAAGAAACCCTGCCTAGAAAACTAAACCAAGTTGACCTAAAAATTGTCCTAATCTGGGTGACTTGCATTCTGCCTGGGCAAAATGACCAAATGAACAGTATTTATTGATTTGATCATAACTCAGTGTAGAAAGGTCCAATTAACCTAAACTTTTACCAAAAGAAAGCTAATACATAGACCTACAACTTTCATGAGGAAATCAAACCCAAATTTTGATCATAACATGTTCAAAAACTGACTTGCAGTCAGTGCACAAAACTTGCAGAATTGGTTCTGCCCAGAAAAATCTGGAAAATTGCAATCCAGCCAGTTATGGTGTTTAGGCCATAACTTGAGCTACAAAACTCCAAGTGGAGTGATTCAAAAAAAAAGAAAACTCCAAATGGAGTGATTCAAAAAAAGAAATGTAACTAAACACAATAAGGAACAACTTTCATGAAGACAACTTTGCCAAATTCCTACTGTACAAATGACCAATGGAATAGTAAATATAATGCTTGAAATCTGAAAATTTTGAATAACTAACACCAAGTTTAGAAATGGTATTGGCAACCAATACCAATAACTTTAAAATGCAAAATGTGGTATGTTAGGAGTATTAGAACCAATGTACCTATTGTCTATGCAAAAGTCATTATTTTAGTTGACTAATGAAATGAATAGTGACACTTAAACTTAAATTTCAAGAATTGTATAATTTAAAAGTGTAACATGCCCTAGTACACCTAGTACGGTTGGTTTGGATAGGTTGGCATGCCAATAGGGTTCAGTTAGCAGTACTGCACATGGCATTATGCCATTATGTGATTTTTTGTGATTTTATGGCTTTTAGCCATTCTGATATCAGTGTGATACTTGGCCTAGTGCCCAATGTTTATTATAGCTTATTAGTTGCTCTGTTGCACACTGGGAGACACAATGTGACCGATGGTGTGATGGTCCGAGGTACTTGGTACCCAGTGCCAGTTTACCCTTTTATCCAGTCCAGTCGACTAGTATAGGTTACTAGGGCAATTAAAATAAATCTTACCAAATTTTAATCGAATAATACTGCAATAAAAGCTAGAAATTAAGTCTACATAAAATGTAAACATACATCCTGCATATTTATTTTATTTTAGTTATTTTATTTTATATTGATACCACTAAGCAGAATTACTTAACGCGTCACTTTTTACCACGCACAAGTACTAAAGACATAGCTGGGGAGTCCAGCAGATCTCAGAAGGGGTGAAGTGTTACATCTACACAGAGTCTAGAGTCACCTCATATCTGCAGTGCACTTAGTAGGACATTAGGACTTTGGGTTGTATTTTGCATTTCGTATTAGTTTTGATTATAATTACAAACTCTTGAAATTATGTGATAATGTAAATATATGAAATTTCATATTATTGAAATTTTTTGTATATTATGTTGAAAAAATGAAATGTTGGGAAATATTCATGAATGTTATTCAAATTGTGATGTGAACAAAATTTTGAAAATGGTGTTGAGATTTGGAGATTGAGTTGATATGTGTGTATATTGGAGTTTCGAATTTGAAAACTATATTGAAAGTGTCTTTTAAACAGGTTCAGAAGAACTGTTTTCCAATTTATAGTTGGCACTCTGTCGGATTTTCTATAAAAATTTATGAAAAATTCAGATTAATCAATTTTGAAATTAAATTATATAACTGGTAAATTTTACACTTGGTGGATAGTAAATAAATAAATTATGGAGGGTAAATTGTTATGAGATAAGTTATGATGCTCCGCACACTGTGTGGCATATCTTGCTTGGCTACACTGTAGACGGGTAAGGGGTGTCACAAGAGACAAATAAGGAAGATGGTTGTTTGGTTTTTGTTTTTATCTCCTCTTTATTTCATTTTTATCCCTTTATTTAATTTGTCAAATTGTGATTGGGTGTTGGCATTTTAATGACATCATGTGATGTCATAATTCCCAATTTCTTTCATTTTTCTTTTCTTTTCTTTTCTACTCATTTTTAATTCAATTTTTAGCAATATTTATTCATATTTTAGATCATAATAATTATTTACTTAACTGGATAAGTCGGCCAAAAATCATCTCTAAAGACGAAATGACCAAAATGCCCTCCATTTGGCTTATTGAACCAAAATCGTCTGTGCCGATCGAAAAAATTTTCTAAGCCTTTTATTGGCATTCTAATGCTATAGAAACCTCAATGACTCTTCTCTGGAGTCCCAAAAATTATTTCATGAAATTTCTCCCGGGTTTAGAGCTCCTAGCTATGAGGACCGCAACTTTCCACTGGGTTACCCATCGCTAGGGCACTGGCTCATTTAACTTGGTTGTATTTTATTTCTAAAATATTTCCTAAATTTTTCTTAATAATATTTGAGTTATTTATGATTTCTCACTCTAGTCTAAATATTTTTCCAGATGTTCTAGCTGTCCAGACTGACACCGGTCACTGAAACAGTAGAATGTACGAAATTACTACAGTGAGGGTGTTACAACTCTTCCCCTCTAATTTAAATTTCGTCCTCAAAATTTACCTGATGTAAATAGTCGAGGAGCTGCTACATCCTTATTTCTTCACCTTACCAGAGGAAACAGATCTGCATTAGTGCCACCTCGACTCATATGAATGCAATGCATGTTATGCACACAATCTTATTCTATCTATCGATGCCTAGGAACTCCTAAACCGTGTTCTGATACCAATAAATGTAACACCCCTCACCCGGCTACAGTGTAGCCGAGCGAGGCATGTCACATTCAGTGCCGGAGCACCCTATCTTATCTTACTTTATTCCTTTAATAATTTGATCTCGTTATATTTTAATATCAATTATTTTTCTACGGAGAAACCAGCGGAGTTTTTCCTATTTTATTACCAGTTGATATATTTCACTATTCACCTATTTGAAATTTTCAATAATATTTTCAAATAAAGATCTCATCTATGCTCATCATTTCTAATAGTGTCCATACATTTCGATTCTTATTCATTACCATGCATATTCAGTCATGCTCATTTCATATATCAAATTTTCAAATTTCCATTAATTACATAATTTACAATTTACATAATATACAAATTAATTACAATTCCATAATTTATATTTTAATATAATAACTAATTATAAATACATAAAATGACTAATGTGAGCCCTATCTACATGCATTGCTAAGGAGGTGACTACCTTGAGCACTTCTGATACTTCTGCAGATCTGGACTTCAAAATCCTAGTCTAATATCCACTGGGTTTTGCCTTCAGTATCTGCGCGAAGGAAACAAATCCATCGCGCTAAGCATTTCTGCTTAGTGGTGCAATAATATAACAAGAAAATAATATATACAAAATATAAATGGAAATAAAAACCTAATTTGCGTAATCAGAAATTATTTTCATTTCATATGGAATTCCTAATATTAATTATCTTTTGTCATATTATATTATTCTTTGGAATCGCTTGTTTCCTAAATTTACTGTAGTGATATACAAAATACGAAATATATTAGTATATTACATTTCTATTCATGTTATTTTAGAAGATGCAGTTGTAATTATTTATTTAAATGATATCTATTTTGCTAATCTTTTTATCCTTTCACTCAACATTTCCTAGGTGTTTGGATCATTGCATAGTAAATAAAATTTTGAAACTAATTCTAGTTTATTTCTTATTCATTCATTTAATTTACATTATTCTTAACAAATTTCACTACCCAAGTAACCTATGACAGGCTAACTAAACTGGATAACGGGTCGTTGGCACTGGACACCGTGGTGCCTCAGGCTGTCATACCATGGGACGCAGAACGTCAACCACGTATATAGTCAGAATGGCTAAAAAGCCATGATAACACATAATCAGGCATAAAGGCCATGAGTGCGGGCATAAAACCATGAATATGGGCATAAAGCCATGAATACAGGCATAAAGCCTTTCGCAGTACTGCTAAAATAATACCCTATTGGCATGTCAATCTATCCAATATGACATACGTATCTAGACAATACATGGGCACATAAGTACCATTAAATATTAATATGTTTTCTTATTTCATTATTTCATTATAAATTCCAATTATAATTTATAACGTTTTAATTTTGTTCTTAGCAAAAGTATAAATTTCTAAATCACAATTCTGTATACTTTATACATTCATCACAATTCATACATTCCTTGCATCATTCATTTTGGATCTCAATTCACAACAATGGAGTTCATGTACCATTTTACCTTCATCATAATTCATATATTTATTTATTATATCCTTACATCATTGATTTTGGATCTCAATTCACAACAATGGTGTTCATGTACCATTGTACTCAAAATACTTTTTCTTGTCCTTTCTTATTTATACACTCGAAAATCTACTTATGTAATTACAAATTTTATATTTCAAGTTGAATTACTAATATTTATGAATTGTATTTATGATGGCCATATAAGCCCTAACTACCTATTCATGTCAATTAGGTGACTTACTTTTAATGTTTCAAATAATCCATGAACATTTCATGGATTTCAAATTTATGGCCTTAATTTCCCTCTATCAATTTTGACTAAGATGCATAGTCCCCATTTGTCATACAATTCTAAGGATTTAAGGTTAGAATTGGTTCTAGGTCATTATCTTAATTTGCTAACTATTTTAATTACTATTCACCTTACTAGTCAACTAAAATATTGACTTTTTCATGCTTACTAGATATGTTAATTCTAATTACACAAAGATCCCACATTTTGAATTTTACATTTGTTAGTATTAATTGTCAATTGCAATTTAAAGTCCCCTAGATGCATTTCTAAATTTTCAGTTTTGATTACTTAAGTTTACTATTTCATTGGACAATTCTACAGTGGAAACTAGGCTAACTTTTCTCAATCAAAGTTGTTCCTTATCGTGTCTTCTTTAATTCTCTTTTTGAATAACTCCAATTAGAGTTTTGTAGCTCAAGTTATAACCTAAATACCATAATTGGCTGAATAGGGCAGTACCCAGAATTTCTTGGTAGAATATATTCTGGCAGTTTTGGTGTCCTAAGTTTTGTGGGCAATTTCATTAAGTTCTAATCAAAATTTAGAGTTATGTCCTTCACGAAACTTGTCCTAAATTGTCTAAGCTTTCTATTGATATAAATTTTAGGTTAATTGGACATTTCTACAGTGAGTTATGACCAAATGAATGAACACTGTGCATTTGGTCATTTTGCCCAAGAAGAATGTGTGTTACCTGGATTTGGTCAATTTTTAGGGCATCCTATGTTTGGTTTCTGGACAGGGTTCCTTCATCAAAGTTGTGCCATTATGTGTCTAGTTTCATGTCCAATTGGCCTTGCACCAACTGAACCTACGCAACTTAAGTTATAGCTGCCCAAACTTGCTGGACTCACATCCAGACCTGTAGGGCACTCAAGACAGCACATCTACCCTCAATTCCATTGGCACAAATCACTTCAATTCCTCATTAATCATAGCCAAATGGTCACTAATTGACCATTAAAACTTTAGTTTATGTCCATTTTCATCCACTCCCAAAATTAAATTTCAAAACCCTAACCCTAATTGACCAAGCGTCCAATTCATGCATTTTACTCCTAATTTGCTATACTAATCATATAATTTATACTAGGGGTAGCTAATATGTCACTTTAAATCAAAGAATTCTCCTAACCCTAACTCATGTCAAGTCTGCAAAAATTTCATGGAACATAATCATGCCTCATTAATTTAATTTTTATCAAATTTTCAACTTAGCTTAAATTCATGTTTATAAAGATGTAAAAGCAAAGAATATGGCACTAACCTCCTTGGAGAGAATTTCCCCCTTCAATTTCCTTTACTTTATTTGGTTTTCTTGGTATCCAAACACCTTCCCAAGTGGTGTAGACAAGTTTTAATGAAGGAGGTCTAAGGTTTTGTAGAGGGAAATCAATGAAAATTAAGAGAGATGAAGAAATTTGTTTCATGGAAGAGAGAGAGATAAAAGATTTTGGGCAATGAGAGACAAATGAGGAAGATAGCTGTTTGGTTTTTGTTTTTATCTCCTTTTTAATTCATTTTTATCTCTTTATTTAATTTGTCAAATTGTGATTGGGTGTTGGCATTTTAATGACATCATGTGATGTCATAATTCCCAATTTCTTTCATTTTTCTTTTCTTTTCTTTTCTTTTCTACTCATTTTCAATTCAATTTTTAGCAATATTTATTCATATTTTAGATCATAATTATTATTTACTTAACTGGACAAGTCAGCCAAAAATCATCTCTAAAGACGAAATGACCAAAATGCCCTCCGTTTGGCTTATTGAACTAAAATTGTCTGTACGGATTGAAAAATTTTTCTAAGACTTTTCTTGGCATTCTAATGTCATAGAAACCTCAATGACTCTCCTCTGGAGTCCAAAAATTATTTCATGAATTTTCTCCTGGGTTTAGGGCTCCTAGCTGCGAGGACCGCAACTTCCCACTGGATTACCCATCGCTAGGGCACCGGCTCATTTAACTTGGTTGTGTTTTATTTCTAAAATTTTTCCTAAATTTTTCTTAATAATATTTGAGTTATTTATGATTCCTCACTCTAGTCTAAATATTTTTCCAGATGTTCTAGCTGTCCAGACCGACACCGGTCGCCAAAACAGTAGAATGTACGAAATTACTACAGTAAGGGTGTTACAGAGTTAGCTGGGAAACAATGCCATGCTCTCTCAAGTATTCATCAAATTCAGTACTCAAGTATTCACCTCCACGATCTAATCAAAGAGGTTTAATACTTTTTCCTGTTTGATTTTGTACTTCAGATTTAAATTCTTTGAACTTTTCAAGGATTCATGTTTGTATTTCATCAAATATAAATACTCAAACCTTGATTTGTCATCAGTAAAGGTAATAAAATAATAAAAACTGCCTCTAGCCATTTCTTTAAATGGACCACTTACATCACTATGTATTAGCTCCAAAATATTTTCAGCCCTTAGCCTTTGTCCAACAAAGGGTGATCTAGTCATTTTGCCTTGAAGGTAGTATTCACAGGTTGGAGTAGGTTCAGAACCCAATAAGGATAGAATCCCTATTTTCTCTAGTTTTGTAATTCTATCTTCTGCAACATGACCTAACCTTAAGTGCCAAATATATTTTGAACTTGAGCTGATTTTTACCATGGCATTGTATTCATTTAGATCACTTGCATTCATTTTGTGTTTGTCATTATTATCCAAATAATAAAGACCATCATTCATATAACCGAACCAACTTATTTATTTCCAAAATAAATATTGCAAACATCATCTGTGAATTAAAATTCATAGCCATTTCTAGTCAAACTAGATATAGAAATTATGTTCTTAAAGCATCAGGTACATATAATATATTATCCAAACACAAAATATGCCCAGACATGTAAAAAGATTTAGATCCTATGGCTAAAGCTTCAACAATTGAGCCATCGCCAATCAGGAGTTTAACATCTTGAGAGATGCAAGCTGCTACTATTTGCTAGTTCCTGCATATCATAAGAAATGTGAGAACTGGCACAATATCTAAAACCCAAGCTGTAGATAAACTATAAGTATCATCAGAATCTAAATAACAAGATATGGACATACCTTCCGAAGGTGTATCCTTCTTGTCCTTCAGAAAAACAAGATACTCTGGGCAGTTCTTTTTCCAATGCCCATCTTGCTGGCAGTGAAAACACTTTCCTTTGCCTTTGTCAGCTTTGATCTTTGTTTTTCTGTTTGGCTATCTTTTTGGAAGATCTTGGAACTTGAGGTTTCTTTTCTTATTGCCCTTCTTCTTGTTGGACTTTCCAACAGAAGAAGATGCAATCAAAGCTACCTCTTTTCTTTTATTGCTCGACATATTATTTTGGGCAATAACTAGCATGTTAAGTAAACCAGCCAAGGTGTATTCCTATTTGGTCATATGGAAATTTATCACAAAATGACTCAAGAAGGGACTGAAAGATCAAATCCGTCTGCAGTTGGAAATCCATGTTAAAGTCAAGATGTTCTAGCTACTCAATCAACTGAATCATCTTGTGGACATGATCCCCAACATTCTGTCCCTCAGACATCCTCATGCGGAATAAATGTCTAGATATCTCATACCTAGCATTCATACTGTGCTCACCATACAACTCTTGTAGGTGAAGAAGGATCTCACTCACACTCTGCATGTTCTCATGCTGCTTCTGTAACTCATTACTCATAGAAGCAAGCATGTAACACTTGGCTCTCATATCATGCTCCTTCCACTTGTCCAAAGTGAAGGAGCGGAAGCGTGAAAAACACAATTTTATACCATTGAATTCAAAAATTTTCACCTAGGGTCACATGCATCATGCAAGATTTATTTTTATCTATTTGATTTCAATGATAAACAACATATTAAAACTCTTTTAATATGTTTTTTGATCTGTATTTGCCATTTAAGATTTTAGAATTAATCAGATTAATTTTAGAACCCTAGATTAAATCAAGAACAAACACATTAACCTGTTGATGCACTGCAGTGTATTTTCGCCTTTGAGATTCATCTTCAGGACACCAGATGTTGTCCCTCTAGCTTGTCCACACCAAGAACACCTATGGCAGCCCTTGAACAGCTTATAAAGCTTTTTCTATTATTTAGAAAATCAAGTTCTGCCTTTTAAGAGATTAAAGATGCAAACAGGACACTAGAAACAATTTCTAGTATTTTTAATTCAAGAGATTGTTTGCTAATCTCTTGGAATTGATGAGAGATGAAGAGGAAGAGATAATATGAGTCTCAAGGGTGGTGGCACACAATGGGAGGCAGCAGCTTGTATTTTTTTTTTTTTCATAACAACACTTATATAGCTAGGTCACCACTTAAACCCTAGCCACATGTCACCCTTTGATTGGTTCTAGGTTTAATTAACCCATTCACATTGTGCCAAGTGTCAAACCTATATTTAATCTTAATTTTAATCATCTTACATGATTAAAAGACATTTGGAAAGCTTATGTGTAATTCCATGTGTCACCATCTCATGGTGCCACATGTCACCCTGTGAAATGACCAAAATGCCCCTGTGTCTTAATTTTGAGTTCTTAACCCAAAATAATTATTTCTCTTCTTCTAATCAAATTATATCAAATATAATTTAATTAATTAATCTCTATTAATTAATTTCTTATTAATTAAAATAATATTTAAACACTTAAATATAAATTTAACTTATAATATACATCCAATAATCTAGATTTGGTTTAAAGTCATGCTAGGGACTTTGCAATCTAATTGCAAATCAAACCTATTTAATTAATCAATTAAACTCTTTAATTAATTAATTAAATCATATTTAATTAGGTGATAACTTGTGTATATGTGTGACTTATTAGGCTCATCACTAATTGGCAATGAGATATGATATCAACTCTTAATATCATCAGAACTCTTTCTTACCATAAATGATTTCTCTAAATCATTTTATGCTCCTCATAGACTATGGTTAACACCTAGCATAGAATGCCATGGCCACCTAATTAGTAATAAGGTTTACCTTAAATGAACCTATAATCATATGTTACCATGCACTGGAATCTCTCTGTTACAAAATCCCAACTCAAGCTGGAGTCATGGTTTATGTCAAACTCCATTTGCTATGAATATTATGTTCTCTTTTAATTCCAGTTCTTGATTAAAAAGATTTTCTCATCAGAAACTCTTTCCTGATTAAATCTATCTGTCCTGGCCAGGAATTTGAAACATCAAGAACAATTAAATGAACATAGGATTTTATCTCTATTTACTTAGAGGAACAGATTCCATCTTGATCAACACCTACCTCCATATATAACTAGTAGGAGTCAACACATGCCCATATACCCATACATAGTACAAGTATGAAAGCAGTATCAAACTCAGACTACCTATATACAAGATAACTGTGCTATCTCAGGTCTAAAGATTATATGCACTGATATGATTTATGACAAAACATTGACAAGAGTAAACTCCATGTGCTTGTCATAAGTGTCACTGGTTCGGCCTACTTATTACTTATAAGTGCCTATCATATTTGTCATATGGCATGAGACTCACCTTTCCATCTTATTTATATCTCATATAAATAACTTAGAAACAAACATGAATACAATCTTTCTGGATAAGTCATGTCCTTATTATGAAGTATCCTCAATTATAAACCTATTTATGATACTTTGTACTAGAAATACTATCACTCATATTCTTAACAACTTAAGAATAGAATTTCTAACAAAATATCAATGGACCTTTTCTATTACACATAAATAGCTTATGTAAACGGAAAAGTGGAAATGCCTTTTATTAATAAAAACATGTACAATATACGTACTAAATGATATGCTCTAGGGCATACTACTAACAATCTCCCACTAGCACTAGAGCCATTCATTATAATATCTTAGACCCATCTTCTCAAGATGTCAGTCTAGCTGAGTTTGTGACATAGGCTTAGTGAATGGATCAGCTGGATTTTCAGCTGATGCTATTTTCTGCATGGCTACATCGCCTCGTCCAACTATTTCTCTTATAATGTGGTAGCGCCTTTCTATATGGTTGGATTTCTGGTGAGACCTTGGTTCCTTAGCCTGTATGGCTGCTCCATTGTTGTCACAGTGTAGTGGAACTGCTAACTCAATGGAAATAACTACTGTAAGTTCTGTCACGAACTTTTTTATCCAAACAACTTCCTTTGCAGCATCTGATGCAGCAATATACTCAGCCTCGGTAGTGAAATCTGCAGTCGTGCTCTGTTTGGAACTCTTCCAACTGACTGCACCTCCAGTACGAATGAACACATATCCAGAGGTAGACTTTCTATCATCGATATCTAATTGGAAATCAGAATCAGTATAATCGTCCAATTGCAAGTCTCCTCCTCTATAGATCAAGAGTAAATCCTTAGTTCTTCTCAAGTACTTAAGGATATTCTTGACAGCTATCCAGTCTTCCAAACCTGGATTTGATTGATACCTGCTAGTCAAACTAATAGCACATGCGATAACCGGCCTAGTACACAACATTGCATACATTAAACTTCTAATAGCCGAAGCATATGGAATCCTGGCCATCTTATCTCTTTCTTCAGGTGTCTTTGGAGACATCTCTTTAGAAAGATGGATACCATGTCTCACTTGTAACAATCCTCTCTTGGAATCAAGCATGTTAAACCTATTTAACACCTTTTCCAAGTATAGACTTTGGGATAAACCAATTATTCTTTTTGCTCTATCTCTATAGATGCGAATCCCAAGAATATAGGTTGCCTCCCTTAAGTCTTTCATGGAGAATGTATTTGACAACCATACCTTTACAGTTGTCAACATACCTGTGTCATTACCCATCAACAGTATGTCATCCACATATAAGACAAGGAAAGTGATAACACTGTCACTAACCTTCTTATATACACATGGCTCATCCTCATTTTTGATAAAACCAAAGGATTTAATTGAAGGAACGGAAGCGTGAAAAACACAAGTTTATACCATTGAATTCAAAAATTTTCACCTAGGGTCACATGCATCATGCAAGATTTATTTTTATCTATTTGATTTCAATGATAAACAACATATTAAAACTCTTTTAATATGTTTTTGGATCTGTATTTTCCATTTAAGATTTTAAAATTAATCAGATTAATTTTAGAACCCTAGATTAAATCAAGAACGATTACACTAACCTCTTGATGCACTGCAGCGTGTCTGCGCCTTTGAGATTCGTCTTCAGGACACCAGATGTTGTCCCTCTAGCTTGTCCACACTAAGAACACCTATGGCAGCCCTTGAATAGCTTCTAAAGCTTTTTCTATTAATTAGAAATTCAAGTTCTGCCTTTTAAGAGATTAGAGATGTAAACAGGACACTAGAAACAATTTCTAGCATTCTTAATTCAAGAGATTGATGGCTAATCTGTTTGAATTGATGAGAGATGAAGAAGAATAGATGAAAACCCTCAAAATGGCGTGACAAAAGAGAGGAGTGGATGCTGGTTATTTTTTCTTTTCATAACCACACTTAAATAGCTAGGTTAACACATTAAACCCTTGCCACATGTCACCCTTTGATTAGCTCTAGGTTTAAGTGACCCAATCACATTGTGCCAAGTGTCAAACCTATATTTAATCTTGATTTTAATCATCTTACATGATTAAAAAACAGTTGGCAAGCTTATGTGTAATCCCACGTGTCACCATCTCATGGTGCCACGTGTCACACTGTGAAATGACCAAAATGCCCCTGTGTCTTAATTTTGAGTTCTCAACCCAAAATAATTAATTTTCTTCTTCTAATTAATTTATATCAAATATAAATTAATTAATTAATCTCTATTAATTAATTTCTCATTAATTAAATTCATATTTAAACACTTTAAATATAAATTTAACTTATATTATACATCCAATAATCTAGATTTGGTTTCAAGTCATGCTAGGGACTTTGCAAACTAATTGCAAACCAAACCTATTTAACTAATCAATTAAACTCTTTAATTAATTAATTAAATCATATTTAATTAGGTGATAACTTGTGTATGTGTGTGACTTACTAGGCTCATCACTAATTGGCAATGAGACATGATATCAACTCTTAATATCATCAGAACTCTTTCTTACCATAAATGATTTCTCTAAATCATTTTATGAACCTCATAGACCATGGTTAACACCTAGCATAGCATGCCATGGCCACCCAATTAGTAATAAGGTTTACCTTAAATGAACCTATAATCATATGTTACCATGCACTAGAATCACTCTCATACAAAATCCCAACTCAAGCTGGAGTCATGGTTTATGTCAAACTACATTTGCTATGAATATTATGTTCTCTTTTAATTCCAGTTCTTGATTAAAAAGATTTTCTCATCAGAAACTCTTTTCTGAATAAATCTATCTGTCCTTGCCAGAAACTTGAAACATCAAGAACAATTAAATGAACATAGGATTTTATCTCTATTTACTTAGAGGAACAGATTCCATCTTGATCAACACCTACCTCCATATATAACTAGTAGGAGCCAACACATGCCCATACACCCATACACAGTACAAGTATGAAAGCAGTATCAAACTCAAACTACCTATATATAAGATAACTGTGCTATCTCAGGTCTAAAGATTATATGCACTGATATGATTTATGACAAAACATTGACAAGAGTAAACTCCATGTGCTTGTCATAAGTGTCACTGGTTCGGCCTACTTATCATTTATAAGTGCCTATCATATTTGTTATATAGCATGAGACTCACCATTCCATCTTATTTATATCTCATATAAATAACTTGGGAACAAATATGAATACAATCTTTCTGGATAAGTCATGTCCTTATTATGAAGTATCCTCGATTGTGAACCTATTTATGATACTTTGTGCTAGAAATATTGTCACTCATATTCTTAACAACTTAAGAATAATATTTCTAACAAAATATCAATGGACCTTTCTATTACACATAAATATATTATGTAAAAGGAAAAGTGGAAATGCCTTTTATTAATAAAAATATGTACAAGATACATACTAAATGATATGCTCTAGGGCATACTACTAACATTAATGGCTTCATCAAAATGGATGTTCCAACTCCTAAAAGCTTGCTTCAACCCATAAATGGATCGCTTTAGCTTGCATACCTTGGAACCATCTTGGGATTCAAAACCCCTAGGTTGTTCCATGAAAATGTTTTCTTCAATGTATCCATTGAGAAAAGCTATTTTGACATCCATATGCCAAATCTCATTATCATAGAATGCAGCTATTGCTAATAGAATCCTAATTGATTTAAGCGTGGCAACAGGAGAGAAAGTCTCCTCATAGTCGATTCCTTGCCTTTGGCGAAACCCTTTCGCTACTAGCCTTGCCTTATAGGTCTCTACCTGTCACACCCTACCCCTCTATAAGGCGTAACATGATCCCGTAGTATACCTAATGAATTACTAACTTCGTCTACTGATAACCCATTAAATACACTACAAGGGATTTTCAAAACTTTTCTTACTTCTTTTACAGTGGTGAGCACTATTTACAGGTGTTAAAAATTTTTTTTGAACTTAAGTGAAAGAGAAAACACATTTGAATTATTAGGAATTTCTATAAAAATTTTGGTGGAGTGCCTTCTGTATTTTGAATAAAACAGTTCTTCAGAAAACCTGTAAAAGCACTTCAATATAATTCTCAATCTCCACTTCAACAGTTAAACAACACAATATCTTTTTCAACTCAAATCCACAATAATTTTTCAAAGACTGAGATAAAAGAAATATAATACAATTTTTACAAGTCAAAATACTCATAATTTACTTTACAACTTCAATGTACAATTTTAATTTACAACTACTCAAATCCAAGAACAATATATACATACAGTGAACATACATTACAGTACAAAATGCAAAATGTGGTATACTCAATATACCCGATGATGTCTCGCTGAATGTACTAGCAGCCTAGTCTGCTGCCCTGTCAATCTGTCTATCTGCGACAGCAATGAAAAGCTGTCGCTGAGACAATGTCTCAGTGGTGCACAACATTAACCAAATACAACTTTAAATGACAATTCATAAATCATATAAATGATGGATACGTAAAACCATAGTTAAATTCAAGACAATGAATGTCATAAAGAATTTAACACAATATCACATTAAATCTCAGAAATCAAAACATAGTTAAATTCATAAGACAGTGAATGTCAATAAGGATTTAAACTCCATTTCACAATATCACAATAAATCTCAATAATCAAAACATGGTTAAATTCAAAAGACAGTGAATGTCAATAAGAATTTAAACTCCATTTCACAAATTATCAAAGCTCATAATAACACAATTTAGTCAAATAATTTACGAACACAGTGTTGCCAATTCATACACAACTTAAGCCATGACACAAAATTTCCGATTAATGCCGCGTTGTACACCACGACAAAGCAATCACAACCCCACTAATCGAAATCAATGAGGAAGGGAGCTAGCTATATAATGAGTACTCATCTGATCACCTCAACTGGCAAACCAGAGAGGGAGAAAAATAAACGATCACGACTCCATAAATGGAGAAGGAAAATAAACGATCATAACCCCATAAATGGAGAAGGAATGATATGATACTGTCATGCTAAGTGTGAACACAAAATCAATTCCACACATTTTATTCAAATGATTCGTGAGAATCCAATAAATTTTCAAAGTTATAATTTCATTCACAAAATGGCAACACAATTCATAATTAACTTTAATTTTCACAAATCACACTAAATCAATTTTTCCACAGTTTCAAACCATTTATAATGCTTTTCAAGCAATAAGTATCCATCAATATCATTCAAACAATTTTTCACAATTTCAAACTATTTACAATGCTTTTCAAGAAATAAGTATCCATTTAAACACATTTCCATAATTGAAAACAATAATATTCAAATAGTCATAATTTATTTCAATTGAAAAATTCAAAAGAAATAAATCAAGCAGTACAAACCTCGATAATCGTCTCTGGTCTTGACTCAGTGTTTCCTTCCTTTCCACGAGTCTTTGCTAATCGAGAAACACAATTTGAAGTGTTTGATTTAATTAAACTGTCTCTAACGATAATGCTTGATAATTAATTCACTGAATTCTATTATTTGCTTAGTCAACCTAATATGTCGACCCTCGATGCATTCTAAGTAAATTAGGTTTTAATGTTACTAATATGTCACATTCGATAGCCTTTTAGGGTTGGTACATGTTACCAAACTCATTTCCATGTATCTTGCATTTTCTTGCAATTTACTGGATTCCGGGATACTAGTTTGACCTAGCCGGACGACCTAGTTCCCTCGGTTTTCGGGTTTCGGTCAAAACTACAAACTTGTAGATCTAATGGCCCGGCCCACTAATGATATTGTCCGCTCTGGGCTGAAGCCCTCACGGTTTTAAAACGCGTCACTAGAGGTTAGGAACCTCCATCTTATGAACCCAGCATCTCTCCCGTGTTTTGTCGATGTGGGATTTGCCTAGGGTGTTACAATCTACCCCCCCTTATGGGACTCAGCGTCCTCACTGAGGTTTGCCCCACCATCGCTCAAGGTTGCATGTGGAGCGGCTCTGATACCACAAATGTAATGGTCCAGCCCACTAGTGATATTGTCTGCTCTGGGCCGAAGCCCTCACGGTTTTAAAACGCGTCACTAGAGGTTAGGAACCTCCATCTTATGAACCCAGCATCTCTCCCGTGTTTTGTCGATGTGGGATTTGCCTAAAGGACCTTTCTCTCCCCCTTTCGGGACTCAACGTCCTCGCTGACGTTTGCCCCACCATCGCCCAAGAGGACACGCGAGTGGCTCTGATACCAATTGTAACGATTGGGCTCAAACCACTAGAGGAATTGTCCGCTTTGGCCATAAGCCTCACGGTTTTGTCCCATAGGTGGAATGGAGAACTTCCCAGGAGGTCACCCATCCTAGGATTTCTCTCAAACGAGCGCGTTTAACTCTGGAGTTCTTCCAACTCTCCAGGCCATTCCACCAAAAGGCGCCTCTAGTGATTAGTTCCCCCATCTTATATATCATTACTTTTGAGCCCAAGACCATCTCCGTGCTTTGCCGATGTGGGATTTGCCTAAGGGACCTTTCTCCCCCCCTTTCGGGACTCAGCGTCCTCGCTGAGGTTTGCCCCAGCATCGCCCAAGAGGACACGCGAGCGGCTCTGATACCAATTGTAACGATCGGGAACCAGCCACTAGAGGAATTGTCCGCTTTGGCTATAAGCCTCACGGTTTTGTCCCATAGGTGGAATGGAGAACTTCCCAGGAGGTCACCCATCCTAGGATTTCTCTCAAACGAGCACGTTTAACCTTGGAGTTCTTCCAACTCTCCAGGCCATTCCACCAAAAGGCGCCTCTAGTGATTAGTTCCCCCATCTTATATATCATTACTTTTGAGCCCAAGACCATCTCCGTGCTTTGCAAATCCCACATCGAACGATGGTGGGGCAAACCTCAGCGAGGACGCTGAGTCCCATAAGGGGGGTGGATTGTAACACCCTAGGCAAATCCCACATCGACAAAACACGGGAGAGATGCTGGGTTCATAAGATGGAGGTTCCTAACCTCTAGTGACGCATTTTAAAACCGTGAGGGCTTCGGCCCAGAGCGGACAATATTACTAGTGGGCCGGGCCATTACATTTGTGGTATCAGAGCCGCTCCGCGTGCAACCTTGAGCGATGGTGGGGCAAACCTCAGCGAGGACGCTGAGTCCCATAAGGGGGGGTGGATTGTAACACCCTAGGCAAATCCCATATCGACAAAACACGGGAGAGATGCTGGGTTCATAAGATGGAGGTTCCTAACCTCTAGTGACGCGTTTTAAAACCGTGAGGGCTTCGGCTCAGAGCGGACAATATCACTAGTGGGCCGGGCCATTACATTTGTGGTATCAGAACCGCTCCGCGTGCAACCTTGAACGATGGTGGGGCAAACCTCAGCGAGGACGCTGAGTCCCATAAGGGGGGTGGATTGTAACACCCTAGGCAAATCCCACATCGAACGATGGTGGGGCAAACCTCAGCGAGGACGCTAAGTCCCATAAGGGGGGTGGATTGTAACACCCTAGGCAAATCCCACATCGACAAAACACGGGAGAGATGCTGGGTTTATAAGTTGACAGTTCGTAACCCCCTATTGACGCATTTCAAATGTAATGGCCCGGCCCACTAGTGATATTGTCCGCTCTGGGCCGAAGCCCTCACGGTTTTAAAACGCGTCAATAGGGGTTACGAACCACCAACTTATAAACCCAGCATCTCTCCCGTGTTTTGTCGATGTGGGATTTGCCTAGGGTGTTACAATCCACCCCTTTGGGACTCGGCCTCACGAGGTTTGCCCCACCATCGTTCAAGGTTGCACGCGGAGCGGCTCTGATACCACAAATGTAACGGCCCGGCCCACTAGTGATATTGTCCGCTCTGGGTCGAAGCCCTCACGGTTTTAGAACGCGTCACTAGTAGTTACGAACCATCAACTTATATACTCAACATCTCTCCCGTGTTTTGTCGATGTGGGATTTGCCTAGGGTGTTACAATCCACCCCCCTTATGGGACTCAGCGTCCTCGCTGAGGTTTGCCCCACCATCATTCAAGGTTGCACGCGGAGCAGCTCTGATACCACAAATGTAATGGCCCGGCCCACTAGTGATATTGTCCGCTCTGGGCCGAAGCCCTCACGGTTTTAAAACGCGTCAATATGGGTTACGAACCACCAACTTATAAACCCAGCATCTCTCCCGTGTTTTGTCGATGTGGGATTTGCCTAGGGTGTTACAATGTCTTATTACACGCAGGGCAAAATTTCAGGTCATTCTGAGTTATGTAGACCAAGTTATGGTAATTTTACTATTGCTGGTCAAAGTGCATCAAAATTGGTCACTTTAGGTCATTTTAGGTCAATTTTGGTTCGGCCAGTTTTTGGACCCGAAATTGTGCAAGCTGTTTGACTTGCTTATGGTCATTTCTGGGCTTTGGTGTCTTCATATGACTTGTAGATATGGATCTTAACTACTCATGGTCAAAGTTTCAGGTCAATTGGACCTGTTTTGAGTGAGTTATGGCCTAAACACTAACTGTTGCCCAAATGGTCAGTTTTCAGGCCTTATTTGCACTTAATCCGGATTTGGTCATTTTTCAAGCTACCTTGCAAGCAGAATTTTGGTATGCTTTCTTCATGAAAGTTGGCACATTTTGTGCCTAGTTTCACCTCCAATTGGTCTCATACCAATTGGAGCCACACACTTAAATTTCTAGGCCAAAAACTCAAACTGCCTTATTGCATTTCTTCCATACACATCAAGGATCACTCCTAACACTTACCAAACTTAACATTCAAGCCAATTCTGGTTGTACCATGACCTAAACATAATTCACAACACATTATAGGTCATTTTGGCAGCTTACAATTGCATTCAATATGCACCAACAAGTGCAGAATTTTTCAATCCAATTTACAACAATTCAATCACCTATACATGCTCATTTACATGTCCCACTTCACACCACCATACACACACTCAAACTGCCATAACAACTAACACATTTTAACATCATTATTCCATAAACCAAACATGAAATAAAATCCTTATGGTTCACCAAACCAGGCTGCCAATTTATACCTCACTTTGAATAAAGTTCCAAGCTTCCAAATTCAAGTATACATTCACAATATACTTAGTATACATCACCCAATCAATTTCCTACACACATATATATTTAATCAATCCTTTAATCCACCATTTACATGCAAAAATAAACTGTCTTTAAAGTGTTTCCGTGGCTGCCAAAAGTACACTTCCCCATTCAACATCAAACTTCAAAAATCTCTCCATAAATCAAACACCCAAAACATCCTTACAAACTTTAATTAAACAATAATAAAAAACACAATCTTACCACTTTTGAAGCTTCTTAAAAACTCATCAAAACTTACCTTTCTCACTCCCTAAATGCTGCCCAAGTAGTGTAGACTAACTTTGATGAAGGAACTTAGGAAGAAATTGGCTTACTTCATGCATGCATGGAGCTTTGCCATGGACGGCCATGGAGGAAGTTGAGAGAAGAAAATGATTCAGCTAGTTCTGGTTTGGGAGGTTGAAGAAGGTGATTTGTTTCTGCCCAAAAATGTGTAGTGGTCCACTTAGGTAAGGTGAGTGGAGCACTAAGTAAGAATTAATGATTTTTTTATTCTTAATTTTCCAAATTCTCACATTAAGCTTCTCATTTTTGCTATTTAAACTTTGTACCACTAATTTAATTTTTGATGACATTTTACAAATATAATATCATGTATTTTTAATGGACATGTAGGTCAAAAGACAACTCGGGGTGTCAAATGACCACAATGCCCCTGTTCGGGTTGCATTCCCGATTTTTCGGTAACACCGGGTTTTGTCTGTTTTTCGATTTCTCACTTTTCTTTGTACTAATTATTTAATTTTTCTTTGATATTTCTAATAATATTTATACTTCAATAAATATTTATTTGAGTCCTAAAAATATTTTCCAGGTTTCCCAAATTGTATTAGTCAACGGTCCACGCCGTGACTTCCTAGTGCGGTCACCCATCGCTAGGGTTATCGGCTCGCTTAACTTGGTTACATTTCTTTGCTATTATTTTTCCTTTGTTTTTCTTATATTTTCTTTTCTTGTATTTCATTATTTTATGTCTCCTCTATCATAACGAAGTGTAGTTCTAGGCATCCTAGCTATTCGGACAACACTGGTCACCGGAACAGTAGAACGCACTACCGAACTTAGGGGTGTTACAATTCTCCCCCCCTTAAAATAAATTTCGTCCACGAAATTTTACCCAATAGCCATCTTACAATAGTCATGAAATTTTACCCAATAGCCATCTTACAATAGTCATACGTTTATTTTTTTTTCCTTTCTATACGATCATATAATCTTCTTTTCCTCAAATTTGTATAAGACTTTTAATAATCTAATACAACGCTTACTTTGTTTGTCTAACACCAATCTCCTCTTACTATTGTGCTGTCTAATATTTCGGTTCATGTTCCTTCTTGAATGACCCTTGAGGTCATGTTAGAATCATTTATCTAGTCATTGGTCCTCTGACCATTCTAGTCATAGTCTTCCTCACATTCGTAATATTTCTTTGTTATATATGAATCCACTGTTTAAATCTCTACTTCCATAACTCTTTTTATCTGTTAATATTTTGTAACTTACTTCCTTTTGTACTGAACTATAACCTTTCGATATTCTAACTTTTGAGTTTTAGATCCCTAAGTAGGATTTTCATACTTATTCCTAACAATTAAATTCTGTCCTGGCATAACTATACCAAAACAGATGCCGTTGGCAACTATTCTCATCTAGGTGTACTATCGGGTAGTACGTAGCTCTGCACAATAATCTCAAGTTAGTACTGTAATATGCAGCTTACAGTATAAACATCAAGAACATTGCATAGTTACTACGATACATTCCAATAGATCAAACTTTCCTATCTTTTATCCTTTTCGAATTCACTGATATCCGAACTTATTCTGATTACAATATCCATTAGCAATTACTATAGTAACATCCTTGCCCTTATCTAGAGCAATTCCATTACTACATCTTACTTTTACGTCCTCTTGCCTTACATTAAGTAGGATCGCCAATTAGCTTTATAATTTATGGTGTGTTAAAAAATACTTTTCACCGATAAACTCTTCCAAAACTAATTTCACTTATTATCACAATCCTTATCTTAAAGGACTAATCACTAATGCATCAAAATTTATTCCCCTGTAAAGGAATAACAACAGAACATATAATTCTAACACTAACATAAAAGTATTCAGACTCCAGGTCAAATAATACATAAACGAAGAGTGTCATTCTTCTTCTTAACAAACAATACTGGCGCTCCCGTGGTGACACACTAGGGCGGATGAAGTCCTTTTCAAGTAGTTCTTGCAACTGTACCTTCAACTCCTTCAACTCTGCTGGTGCCATTCTATATAGTGTTATGAAGATTGGATCCACACCAGGCATAACATTAATTTTAAACTACACCTCTCTTTCCGGAGGTAATCCTTGCAATTCATCAGGAAGCACATCTGGAAAGTCATACACTGTAGGGATGTCCCTCAATGCTGGACTCCCCACTTGGGTGTCTACCACATGTGCCAAGTATGCTTCACACCCCTTTCTGATCATTTTTCTAGCTAGTGCAGCCGAAATGTTGTTTGATGTCAATAGCTGCCTCTTCCCATGTATTAGCACATCACTGTGCTGGGGGAGACCAAAAGTGACTGTCTTCAGCTTACAGTCAATCATAGCATGATGCCTAGCTAACCAATCCATGCCCAAGATGATATCATAATCTCTGAAGGGCATTTCAATGAAATCAGACAGAAAAGTGTGTCCTTGGATCACCAAAGGACAATCTCTATACATTCTATTAACCCTGACCTCCTGTCCTGGCGGACTTGTTACTAGCACCTCAAAGTCCATTTTTGTACATGGAACAGCAATGCAATCAATGATGCTAGCACTCACATAAGAATGGGTAGAACCAGGATCAAATAACACAACACATCCTGATTAAAAGTTGAGAAGGTACCAGCCACAACATCAGATGTCTCGACTTCTTCTCTCTGTCTCATTGTATAGATTCTGACTGGAGCACTATCTTGCTCTGAATGTTTCACTGTGCCTTGGCTGCCTACTGGGCTACCTCTACCCCTGCCTCTACCTCTGCTGGGTGGTTGTGAACTTCTGGTGACAGGGCTCTGAACTGACCCTTCTGCAGTAGTAGGAGGTGGTCCAACTCTGTGACTAGTGGTGCAGTCCTTGGCAAAGTGTGCTATGCCTCCACAGTTATAACAGGCTCCTATGGCCTTGTAGCATATCCCACCATGATATATTCCATAAGTTTCACATTGGCGGGAAGGGTAGGAACCTCTGGTACTCTGCTGACCAGACAAAGGAGGTTTCTGTCCTAAATATCTTCCCCTACCCGACTTCTTGCCACCTCTGCCATGTCCCCCATCACTCTTCCTCTTTCCACTAGGACCACTGGAACTCTGTTCTACTGATTTTCCCTCTTTCTCTGTCTTCTCTGATTTCTTTTTCTCAGGAGCAGCTTCAGACTCAATTCTTTCCAACTCTAGGGCTTGAGAAACAAGTTCAGAGAAGTTAGTGTGTTTGAATCCGACTACTTGTAATCTGATACTGGGCTTCAAGCCGGTTTCAAACCTCTTGCATCTCTCCCTGCTGGTAAAAAGTAGATTTACTGCATAATGGCTTAGGCGGGAAAATTCTCTTTCATACTCAGCCACTGATCTACTTCCCTGTTTCAGACTTAGGAACTCTTGTAGTTTCTGGTCTACATAAGCATCGGGGACATACTTTTGTCTGAATTCCCTGAGAAAGTCATTCCATGTTAGCACTGCAGGTTCTACTAGACTGTGGGGAATTGTTTTCCACCAATCATAAGCATCCTCCTGTAGCAGAGATACTGAGTATTCAAATCTGAGCTCCTCTGTGCAATGTAGCTTCTTGAACACCCTATCAATCCTTTCTAACCACGGTTCAGCCTCTAGAGGATCTTAGATCTTCTGAACAAATAACACAAGGAGA
Organism: Hevea brasiliensis; assembly: GCF_030052815.1. Taxonomy (NCBI): domain Eukaryota; kingdom Viridiplantae; phylum Streptophyta; class Magnoliopsida; order Malpighiales; family Euphorbiaceae; genus Hevea; species Hevea brasiliensis. Next base: position 73,624,516 of record NC_079495.1, on the reverse strand, counting down.
TTTTCTCCTGTTAGTGCATATTTATAATGTAATGTACTGTATGTATCAAACAATGATATTGAGCAGTTGTGCTATGAAGAAAGAATATTCAAATTACAGGTGAAAACAGAATTTAAAAACTAGCTCTGATACCACTAAAACATGTCACACCCTACCCCTCTGTAAGGCGTAACATGATCCCGTAGTATACCTAATGAATTACTAACTTCGTCTATTGATAACCCATTAAATACACTATAAGGGATTTTCAAAACTTTTCTTACTTCTTTTACAGTGGTGAGCACTATTTACAGGTGTTAAAAAAATTTTTTGAACTTAAGTGAAAGAGAAAACACATTTGAATTATTAGGAATTTCTATAAAAATTTTGGTGGAGTGCCTTCTGTATTTTGAATAAAACAGTTCTTCAGAAAACCTGTAAAAGCACTTCAATATAATTCTATATCTCCACTTCAACAGTTAAACAACACAATATCTTTTTCAACTCAAATCCACAATAATTTTTCAAAGACTGAGATAAAAGAAATATAATACAATTTTTACAAGTCAAAATACTCATAATTTACTTTACAACTTCAATGTACAATTTTAATTTACAACTGCTCAAATCCAAGAACAATATATACATACAGTGAACATACATTACAGTACAAAATGCAAAATGTGGTGTACTCAATATACCCGATGATGTCTCGCTGAATGTACTAGCAGCCTAGTCTGCTGCTCTGTTAATCTGTCTATCTACGACAGCAATGAAAAGCTATCGCTGAGACAATGTCTCAGTGGTGCACAACATTAACCAAATACAACTTTAAATCGCAATTCATAAATCATATAAATGATGGTTACGTAAAACCATAGTTAAATTCAAGACAATGAATGTCATAAAGAATTTAACACAATATCACATTAAATCTCAGAAATCAAAACATAGTTAAATTCATAAGACAGTGAATGTCAATAAGGATTTAAACTCCATTTCACAATATCACAATAAATCTCAATAATCAAAACATGGTTAAATTCAAAAGACAATGAATGTCAATAAGAATTTAAACTCCATTTCAAAAATTATCAAAGCTCATAATAACACAATTTAGTCAAATAATTTACGAACACAGTGTTGCCAATTCATATACAACTTAAGCCATGACACAAAATTTCCGATCAATGCCGCATTGTACACCACGACAAAGCAATCACAACCCCACTAATCGAAATCAATGAGGAAGAGAGCTAGCTATATAATGAGTACTCATCCGATCACCTCAACTGGTAAACCAGAGAGGGAGAAAAATAAACGATCATGACTCCATAAATGGAGAAGGAAAATAAACAATCACAACCCCATAAATGGAGAAGGAATGATATGATACTGTCATGCTAAGTGTGAAAACAAAATCAATTCCAAACATATTATTCAAATGATTCGTGAGAATCCAATAAATTTCCAAAGTCATAATTTCATTCACAAAATGGCAACACAATTCATAATTAACTTCAATTTTCACAAATCACACTAAATCAATTTTTCCACAGTTTCAAACCATTTACAATGTTTTTCAAGCAATAAGTATCCATCAATATCATTCAAACAATTTTTCACAATTTCAAACTATTTACAATGCTTTTCAAGAAATAAGTATCCATTTAAACACATTTCCATAATTGAAAACAATAATATTCAAATAGTCATAATTTATTTCAATTGAAAAATTCAAAAGAAATAACTGTTGTGCACAAACATCTGATAACTGTCTACTGGTCTTGACTCAGTGTGTCCTTCCCTTTCCCTGAGTCTTTGTTAACTGAGAAACACAATTTGAAGTGTTTCAGTACTTAATTAAACTGTCTCTAACGATAATGCTTGATAATTAATTCACTGAATTCTATTATTTGCTTAGTCAACCTAATATGTCGACCCTAGATGCATTCTAAGTAAATTAGGTTTTAATGTTACTAATATGTCACATTCGATAGCCTTTTAGGGTTGGTACATGTTACCAAACTCATTTCCATGTATCTTGCATTTTCTTGCAATTTGCTGGATTCCGGGATACTAGTTTGACCTAGCTAGAAGACCTAGTTCTCTCGATTTTTGGGTTTCAGTCAAAACTAAAAACTTGTAGATCTATGTCTTATTGCACGCGGGGCAAAATTTCAGGTCATTCTGAGTTATGTAGACCAAGTTATGGTCATTTTACTATTGCTGGTCAAAGTGCATCAAAATTGGTCACTTTAGGTCATTTTTGGTTCGGCCAGTTTTTGGACCCGAACTTGTGCAAGCTGTTTGACTTGCTTATGGTCATTTCAGGGCTTTGGTGTCTTCATATGACTTGTAGATATGGGTCTTAATCTTCACGCTCAAAATTTCAGGTCAATTGGACCTGTTTTGAGTGAGTTATGGCCTAAACACTAACTGTTGCCCAAACTGTCAGTTTTCAGGCCTTATTTGCACTTAATCCAGATTTGGTCATTTTTCAAGCTACCTTGCGAGCAGAATTTTGGTATGCTTTCTTCATGAAAGTTGGCACATTTTGTGCCTAGTTTCACCTCCAATTGGTCTTATACCAATTGGAGCCGCACACTTAAAGTTCTAGGCCTAAAACTCAAACTGCCTTATTGCATTTCTTCCATACACATCAAGGATCACTCCTAACACTTACCAAACTTAACATTCAAGCCAATTCTGGTTGTACCATGACCTAAACATAATTCACAACACATTATAGGTCATTTTGGCAGCTTACAATTACATTCAATGTGCACCAACAAGTGCAGAATTTTTCAATCCAATTTACAACAATTCAAGCACCTATACATGCTCATTTACATGTCCCACTTCACACCACCATACACACACTCAAACTGCCATAACAACCAAAACATTTTAACATCATTATTCTATAAACTAAACATGAAATAAAATCCTTATGGTTCACCAAACCAGGCTGCCAATTTATACCTCACTTTGAATAAAGTTCCAAGCTTCCAAATTCAAGTATACATTCACAATATACTTAGTATACATCACCCAATCAATTTCCTACACACATATATATTTAATCAATCCTTTAATCCACCATTTACAAGAAAAAATAAACTGTCTTTAAAGTGTTTCCATGGCTACCAAAAGTACACTTCCCCATTCAACATCAAACTTCAAAAATCTCTGCATAAATCAAACACCCATAGCATCCTTACAAACTTTAATTAAACAATAATAAAAAACACAAACTTACCACTTTTGAAGCTTCTTAAAAACTCATCAAAACTTACCTTTCTCACTCCCTAAATGCTACCCAAGTGGTGTAGACTAACATTGATGAAGGAACTTAGGAAGAAATTGGCTTACTTCATGCATGCATGGAGCTTTGCCATGGATGGCCATGGAGGAAGTTGAGAGAAGAAAATGATTCAGCTGGTTCTGGTTTGGGAGGTTGAAGAAGGTGATTTGTTTCTGCCCAAAAATGTGTAGTGGTCCACTTAGGTAAGGTGACTGGAACACTAAGTAAGAATTAATGATTTTTTTATTCTTAATTTTCCAAATTCTCACATTAAGCTTCCCATTTTTGCTATTTAAACTTTGTACCACTAATTTAATTTTTCATGACATTTTACAAATATAATATCATGTACTTTTAATGGACTTTTAGGTCAAAAGACAACTTGGGGTGTTAAATGACCACAATGTCCCTGTTCGGGTTGCATTCCCGATTTTTCGGTAACACCGGGTTTTGTCCGTTTTTCGATTTCTCACTTTTCTTTGTACTAATTATTTAATTTTATTTGATATTTCTAATGATATTTATACTTCAATAAAGATTTATTTGAGTCCTAAAAATATTTTCCAAGGTTCCCCACAGTCTAGGGCTAGTCAACGGTCCATGCCGTGACTTTCCGGTGCGGTCACCCATCGCTAGGGTTCTCGGCTCGCTTAACTTGGTTACATTTCTTTGCTATTATTTTTCCTTTGTTTTTCTTGTATTTTATTTTCTTGTATTTCATTATTTTATGTCTCCTCTATCATAACGAAGTGTAGTTCTAGGCATCCTAGCTGTCCGGACAACACTGGTCACCGGAACAGTAGAACGCACTCCCGTACTTAGGGGTGTTACACTACCTTTCCATCAGAACCAATTTTTTCCTTGAAAACCCATTTGTTCTCTATAGGTACAATACCTTTAGGTGGGTCAACAAGATCCCAAACTTGATTCTTATACATGGAATCAATTTCAGATTTCATAGCATCAATCCATTTTGAAGAGTCTATATATGATATAGCTTCTTCACAAGTAAGTGGATCATCTCCATGATCTACTTCTTCATGAGTAGACAACTCTTGTTCTTCTTCATGAAGGAAACCATATCTCACTGGTGGGTGAGATACCCTGGTTGTTCTACGAGGAATAGCTGTAGATGTTTCATCAATGGGTGTAGGTTGACTAGATGGATCTATATCCATCTGATCTGTTGGTCGGTCAGGATTCTCTAATTCCAACTCTATTTGCCTTCCTTTGCCTCCTTCTTGAACAAACTGTTGTTCAAGAAATTTGGCATCTCTACTCACTATAACCTTTTGTGATGTAGGCAAATAAAAATAATATCCAAAACTATCTTTTGGATATCCAACAAATCGACCCTTTTCTGATCTGGTTTCCAATTTATCAGTGTTCAGCTTTTTGATATAAGCTGGACAACCCCAAATCTTAACATGCTTAAGACTTGGTTTTCTTCCATGCAATATCTCATAAGGTGTGGAAGAAACTGATTTTGATGGAATCCTATTCAGAATATACAAAGCTGATTCTAATGCAAATCCTCAAAAGGAGATTGGCATATCTGTATAGCTCATCATACTACATACCATATCCAATAGGGTACGATTTCTCCTTTCAGATACACCATTCAGCTGTGGTGTTCCTGGAGGAGTTAGCTGGCAAACAATGTTGTGCTCTCTCAAGTATTCATCAAATTCAGCACTCAAATCGTAACACCCCTATGTTCGGTAGTGCATTCTACTGCTCCGGTGACCAGTGTCTATCCGGATAGCTAGAATACCTAAAACTATATTTAAATATTAGTGAAGAGACATAGAATAATGAAATACAAGAAAAGAAAAGGCAAGAAAAACAAAGGAAAAATAATAGCAATGAAATATAACCAAGTTAAACGAGCTGAGAACTATAGCGATGGGTGACCGCACCGGGAAGTTGCAGCGTGGACCGTTGACTAGCCCTGGATCACAGGGAACCCTGGAAAATATTTTTAGGACTTAAATAAACGTCTATTGAAGTATAAATATCATTAGAAAGATCAAATAAAATTAATTAATTAGTACAAAGAAAAACAAGAAATCGAGAAAATGACAAAACTCAGTGTTACCGAAAAATCGGGAATGCAATCCGAACAGGGGCATTGTGGTCATTTGATACCCCGATTTGTCTTTTGACCTAAATGTGCATTAAAAATAAATGATATTACACTTGAAAATATCATGAAAAATTAAAATAGTGGTACAAGATCTAAATAGCAAAAGATAGGAGGAAAATGTGCAAATTATGGAAGTTTAACATAAAGAAATGCCTTTAATTCTATTAGTGCTCCACTAACTCTACTAAAGTGGACCATTAAGCATATTGTGGACAGCAGATCACTCATCTTCTTCAACCTCACTCACCTTGCCAAATTGAAGAAAAAACTCTCAAAACCTCCATGGATGGCCAACCATGCAAGCTTCACTCTCCCAACTTTAAGCCATGATCCTTGCATTTTCCTTTACTAAAGTTGTTCTACACAACTTGGGCAGTAGATAGGCAGCAAGAAAATTAAGTTTTGGTGAGGTTTTGAAGAACTTCAAAAGTTGTAAGTATGTATTTTTAATTCTTGTTTCATTAAACTTTGAATGGGTGTTGTGGGTAGTTGATTTGTGGAAGGATTTCTAAAGTTTGATGAGTTAATGGAGAGGTACATTTTGGCAGCCATGGAACTTCAATAAGAACAGTTTATTCTTGCATGTAAATAGTGGTTTGAATGATGATTGAAATGTTTAATTGTATTGAAGTTGAATCCCATGTGTAAGGTTTGAATTGTAAGCTTGAAAAGTGAAAGTGGAAATTGATGGGTATGTGTAAACTTGTGGCAGCCTTATAAAGATGATCAAAATGTGTTGTTTCATGGTTTGGTTTATGGAATTATATTGTTATGGATGGCAGCATGTATGTGTGTATTAAGGTTTGAATTTGGAAATGTAAATGAGGTGCATTCAAGTGTTTAATTGTTATAATTGGACTTTGAAAATTCTGGGTTATAGTGTGCATATTGAGAATAGTTATAAGCTGCCAAAATGACCAAAAATGTGTTGTGAAATGTGTTAATGGTAAGGTACAAAACAGAAATGACATGGAAGAGTTAACTTGGTAAGCATAGGATGTGTAATTAATGAGTGATGAACAATGTGTAATAGGGCAGTATATATTTTGCCTTAGAACCGTAAGTGTGTGGCTCCAATTGGTATAAGACCAATTGGAGGTGAAACTAGGCACAAAATGTGCCAACTTTCATGAAGGAAGCTTACCAAAATTCTGCTTAGAAGATGACTTGAAAAATGACCAAATCCGGATTAGTGCTTTGAAAACTTGAAAATTGACCATTTGGGCAGCAGTTAGTTTTTTGGCCATAACTCACTCAAAACAGGTCCAATTGACTTGACAATTTTACCATGAATAGTTGAGACATATATCTACAATTCTTATGAAGACACCGAAGCCCAAAAATGGCCAGAACCAAGCTAAATAGCTTGCACAAGTTCAGGTCCAAAAACTGGCCGAACCAAAAGTGACCTAAAACTGACATAAAGCTATCATTTTGATACATTCTGTCCAGCATTGGTAGATTGACCATAACTTGGTCTAAACAACTCAGAATGACCTGAAATTTTGCCCCGCGTGCAATAAGACATAGACTTACAAGTTTATAGTTCGGACCGAAACTCGAAAATCGAGGAAACTAGGTCATCCAGCTAGGTCAAATTAGTATACCGAAATCCGGCAAATTGCAATAAAATGCAATATACTTGAAAATGAATCTGGTAACATGTACCAACACCAAAAGGCTATTAAATGTGACATATTGGTAACATTAGAATTGACTCATTTAGAGTGCATCAAGGGTCAACATTATAGGTTGACTAATGAAATGAATTGAAGGGAATAGTACCAAGAAAATTTAAATATTGGATTTTATTGTTAGAAATAAATTCATTGAGTACTGAAACACTTTAAATTGTGTGTTCAGTTGAAAATGATATTGAGAAGCATAAGGAACACTAAGTCAGGGCCAAGAGGCATATATCAGAGGTTTGTGCACAATAGTTATTTCTTTTGAATTTTTCAATTGAAATAAATTATGATTATTTGTATGTTATTGTTTTAAATTATGTTTGTGCACAATAATTTTGATTTCTTATTTTCTACTTAAAAATTTATTTGAACATTATAGTTTTAAATTGTGTCTGTGTACAATACTTTTTATATTCACTGCTTTTACTAGAAAATTTATTTGAAGAAATGAGCTATGAATAATTTTTTATTGTTTTGGCTTTGAGAATCTTATTTGGAAATTATTGTGTTGCCTACTTTGCGAATGGAAATTTTGAGATAAAATGTGATTTGGGAATTGTATGAAATATTGTGATTTGGAATTATTTTGATTCACACTTGGCATGACACCGTTATTATATTCCTCCCTCTTTGACTTATCAGTCTGGGGTGAGTGAGATTATGTTCCTCCCTCTTTGACTTGCTAGTCTGAAGTGAGTGTGGATGAGTACTCATTATTTAGCTAGCTTCCTCCCTCATTGATTTTGATTATTGGGGTGAGTGTGTCTTGTCGTGGTATACAACACGGCATGTACTAAAAAATTGTGTCATGGCCTAAATTGTGTTATTGATTGGCAAAACTGTATTATTCAGTTATTTGATCAAATGGTGTTATTAATTGGCAAAACTGTATTATTCAGTTCTTTGATCAAATCGTGTTATTGATCGGCAAAATTGTATTATTCAGTTATTTGATCAAATGGTGTTATTGATTGGCAAAACTGTGTTATTCAATTGTTTGATCAAATTTGTGTTATATGAACTTTGTAAATTGTGAAATGGAATTGTGAATTATTTGATTTGTGAATTGTCAATAAAAGATTTATATATCGCATTTCAAATTGTTATTGTGAACCACTGAGTAAATTTTACTCAACGATAGCTTTTCATTGCTGTCACAGGTAGACAAACGGACAGAGCAGCAGACGAGGCTGCTAATGCTATATTGAGAGTTCATCGGGTATATTGAGTATACCATATTTTGCATTATGTATTGTAATGTATGTTCACTGTATGTATATAGTGTTCTTGGTTTTGAGCAGTTATAAATTAAAATTGTACATTAAAGTTGTAAACTAAATTTGTAAATTATTTTGGTTTGTAAATATTGTGATATATTTCTTTTATCTCAGCTTTTGAAAACACTGGAAAATTATTGTGGATTGAGTAGACAAAGGTTGAGAAACTTATTATGTTGATTTGGATGTTGGAGTTTGAGATTGAGAAATATATTTGAAGTGCTTTTTACAGGTTTTTGAAGAACTGTTTCATTCAAATTACAGAGGGCACTCTGCCAAAATTTTTACAGAAATTGTTAATTATTCAAATGTGTTAGCTATTTCACTTCAGTTCAAAAAATATTTTAACACTTGTAAATAGTGCTCACCACTGTAAAAAGAAGTAAGAAAAGTTTTAAAATCCCTTGTAGTGTATTTAATGGGTTATCAGGAGATGAAGTTGATAATTCATTAGGTATACTACGGGATCATGTTATGCCTTACGGAGGGGTAGGGTGTGACACAAATATTCACCTCTACGACCTGATCGAAGAGCTTTAATACTCTTTCCTGTTTGATTTTCTACTTCAGATTTAAATTCTTTGAACTTTTCAAAAGATTCATGTTTGTATTTCATCAAATACAAATACTCAAACCTTGATTTATCATCAGTAAAGGTATTAAAGTAATGAAAACCGCATCTAGCCATTTCCTTAAATGGATCACATACATCACTATGTATTAGCTCCAAAATATTTTCAGCCCTTAACCCTTGTCCAACAAAGGGTGATCTAGTCATTTTGCCCTGAAGGCAAGATTCACTTGTTGGAGTAGGCTCAGAGCCCAATGAGGATAGAACCCCCATTGTCTCCAGTTTTGCAATCCTATCTTCTGCAGCATGACATAACCTTAGGTGCCAAATATGTTTTGAACTTGAGTTGGTTTTCACCATGGCATTGCATTCATTTAGATCACTTGCATTCATTTTGTGTTTGTCATTATTATCTAAATAATAAAGACCTTCATTCATATAACCTGAACCAACTTATTTCCAAAATAAATATTGCAAACATCATCTATGAATTGAAATTCATAGCCATTTCTAGTCAAACTAGATATAGAAATGATGTTCTTAAAAGAATCAGGTACATATAAAATATTATCCAAACACAAAACATGTCCAAACATGTAAAAAGATTTAGATCTTATGGCTAAAGCTTCAACAGTTGAACCATTGCCAATCCGGACTCTAAAATCTTGAGAACGCAAGCTGCTACTATTTGCTAGTTCCTGCATATCATTAGAAATGTGAGAACTGGCACCAGTATCTAAAATCCAAGCTGTAGATGAACTATGAGTATCATCAGAATCTAAATAACAAGATATGGACATACCTTCTGAAGGTTTATCTTTATTGTCCTTTAGAGAAGCAAGATACTCTGAGCAGTTCCTTTTCCAGTGCCCATCCTTCTGGCAGTGGAAACACTTTCCTTTGCCTCCATCAGCTTTAGTATTCCCTTTCTGTTTATCTATTTTCTTGGAAGGACCATGAATCTGAGGTTTCTTTTTCTTATTGCCGTTCTTCTTGTTGGACTTTCCAGCTGAAGAAGATGCAATCAAAGCTACCTCTTTTCCTTTATTGCCCGGCATATTCTTTTGGGCAATAACCAGCTTGTTGAGTAAACTAGTAAGGTGCATTCCTATTTAGTCATATGGAAATTTGTCACAAAATTCCCAAAAGACTCAATAAGGGACTGAAGGATCAAATCCGTCTGTAGTTGGAAATCCATGTTGAAGTCAAGATGTTCCAACAACTCAATCAGCCGAATCATCTTGTGGACATGATCCCCAACATTCTGTCCCTCAGACATCCTCATGCGGAACAGCTACCTAGATATCTCATACCTAGCATTCCTACTATGCTCACCATACAACTCTTGTAGGTGAAGGAGGATCTCACTCGCACTCTGCATGTTCTCATGCCGCTTCTGTAACTCATTACTCATGGAAGCAAGCATGTAACACTTAGCTCTCATATCATGCTCCTTCCACTTGTCCAAAGTTTCATGTTCCTCTTGAGTGGCCTCTGGAGGTAAGGGACTGGGAACATTTGAATCTAGAACATATCCTATATGTTCAAGGTTCAGGACAAGTTTCAAATTTCTTAGCCAATCAGAGAGATTAGGTCCTGTCAACCTATTGCGATCAAGTATGCTTGCAAGGATATTGGATGGTGGTGGTTATTCTATGCTCATTATTATCAAAAAATTAACTGTAGAAAATAACCAGATTAATTAGTAAATATATCAAGTAATTAACCAAAATGATTATGGTCTTTTAATCAAATTGGTCCTCCCACTAACTTAGCGAATCCTACACTTCCAAAGTAGAAAACGAAAATCCTAGTTGGATGGATTTCTAGTGGGTGATTGAATTCTTATAATTCTATTGATCATCCTCAGGTACATCCGTTATTAGAATTACAATAAACTATAAGTGAGAAACTCCTTGCCCATCACATCTCATGTGAGGTTCAATCCTTTACCTGGCCCCTAATGCTCAAAATCTCAGATACATCAATTATTGATTTATCTTGCATTAGTTAAGTTGATCCCATTGAGCCAGTAATTATGTAAATAGTTTTAACATCCTCAGGTACATCTAATATTGGCCACCAAACCATTTACATATTTATAACATCTCATGCTTAACAATTATTCTTAAGAAAATCACTTAAATTAATTGCATCTTATGCAACTATTTAAAATTTCTTAAAATAATTGCCCGAATGGAGGAGGGCTTATGTTATAATTACTTTAATTGTAGCATTTCCAACTTAATCATTTGTTTGGAAGATTTTATGGTCATCCTAATTACTATTAAGGTCTCACTTTGCACATTATCCATTTAGCATGCATATATCATATAATTGCATACATTCCCATACATCTCATGCATTCATGGATAAGCAGTAAATATGGTATGATCATGGACTTTCTAAGGGATTCAATTCTGAGCCACCAAGAATTGAATCAGGGCATTCCTAGGTGCATTTCATTCATTCATTTTACAAGAGTTGCTGAAGGAGTACATAATCAATACTTGATCTTGAATTCCTCCCACTGGTCCCACCAATGCTCTTGACCTCCTTGAACTTCTTGCAATCCAATATTACATAGTAATCCTTGGCATACCAAGGCGAATTTACAAGAAGTAAATAAATGAAATTACAACCCAAAAATTATTACAACCTTAATAATACATGCCCAAAATAAATTAAAATAAATTAATTAATTTACAATCCCAAATAAACATAAAAGAAATAAATCCAATCACATTGGTCTTTTATAGTCCATGATCATCCATCATGCATATCACTATTTAACAATTAAATAAAACATACATACTTAAATTAAATTGAATATCTTATATTCAACTTAAAAATCATATTTAAATATGATTCAAACAACTTTAAAAATTCAGATTTGAATCACATTCAAACAACCTTTAAAATTCATATTTGAATCACATTCAAACAATTTTTAAAATTCTGATTTGAATCAAAATTTAATTGCGTGATTAAAATTCTAATTAAACAATTTAATTAGACATAGGATGAGCTTTTATATTATACAATAATTACAAATTAAAAAGCCAAACCTTTGCACCACCCATGAAGCCAAACCATGCGCACCATTGATGGTGTTCTTCAAGCATAGCGCTACACATCCATTGCAACCAGCAATGGATAAATCATCTTATGATCAAAAACACACAATTAAATCATATAATCAACAATCTAAATGGCAAACATAGTGGCTCTGATACCAATTGAAGGAGCGGAAGCGTGAAAAACATAAGTTTATACCATTGAATTCAAAAATTTTCACCTAGGGTCACATGCATCATGCAAGATTTATTTTTATCTATTTGATTTCAATGATAAACAACATATTAAAACTCTTTTAATATGTTTTTGGATCTATATTTTCCATTTAAGATTTTATAATTAATCAGATTAATTTTAGAACCCTAGATTAAATCAAGAACAAACACACTAACCTGTTGATGCACTGCAGTGTATTTGCGCCTTTGAGATTCATCTTCAGGACACCAGATGTTGTCTCTCTAGCTTGTCCACACCAAGAACACCTATGGCAGCCCTTGAACAGCTTCTAGAGCTTTTTCTATTATTTAGAAAATCAAGTTTTTCCTTTTAAGAGATTAAAGATTTAAACAGGACACTAGAAATGATTTCTAGTATTTTTAATTCAAGAGATTGTTTGCTAATCTCTTGGAATAGATGAGAGATGAAGAGGAAGAGAGAATATGATTCTCAAGGGTGGCGGCACACAATGGGAGGTAGCAGCTTGTATTTTTATTTTTTCATAACAACACTTATATAGCTAGGTCACCACTTAAACCCTTGCCACATGTCACCCTTTGATTGGTTCTAGGTTTAATTAACCCAATCACATTGTGCCAAGTGTCAAACCTATATTTAATCTTAATTTTAATCATCTTACATGATTAAAAGAAATTTGGCAAGCTTATGTGTAATTCCATGTGTCACCATCTCATGGTGCCACATGTCACCCTGTGAAATGACCAAAATGCCCCTGTGTCTTAATTTTGAATTCTTAACCCAAAATAATTATTTCTCTTCTTCTAATCAATTTATATCAAATATAAATTAATTAATTAATATCTATTCATTAATTTCTCATTAATTAAATTCATATTTAAACACTTAAATATAAATTTAACTTATTCTATACATCCAATAATCTAGATTTGATTTTATGTCATGCTAGGGACTTTGCAATCTAATTGCAAATCAAACCTATTTAATTAATCAATTAAACTCTTTAATTAATTAATTAATTCATATTTAATGTCACACCCTACCCCTCTGTAAGGCATAACATGATCCCGTAGTATACCTAATGAATTATCAACTTCGTCTCCTGATAACCCATTAAATACACTACAAGGGATTTTAAAACTTTTCTTACTTCTTTTTACAGTGGTGAGCACTATTTACAAGTGTTAAAAAAACTTTTGAACTGAAGTGAAATAGCTAACACATTTGAATAATTAACAATTTCTGTAAAAATTTTGGCAGAGTGCCCTCTGTAATTTGAATAAAACAGTTCTTCAAAAACCTGTAAAAAACACTTCAAATATATTTCTCAATCTCAAACTCCAACATCCAAATCAACACAATAAGTTTCTCAACCTTTGTCTACTCAATCCACAATAATTTTCCAGTGTTTTCAAAAGCTGAGATAAAAGAAATATATCACAATATTTACAAACCAAAATAATTTACAAATTTAGTTTACAACTTTAATGTACAATTTTAATTTACAACTGCTCAAAACCAAGAACACTATATATATATATAGTGAACATATATTATAATAAAAAATGCAAAATATGGTATACTCAATATACCCAATGATCTCACAATATAGCATTAGCAGCCTAGTCTGCTGCCCTGTCAGTCTGTCTACCTGCGACAGCAATGAAAAGCTATCTCTAAGTAAAATTTACTCAGTGGTGCGCAATAACAATTTGAAATGCGATATATAAATCTTTTATTGACAATTCACAAATCAAATAATTCACAATTCCATTTCACAATTTACAAAGTTCATATAACACAAATTTGATCAAATAACTGAATAATACAGTTTTGCCAATCAATAACACAATTTGATCAAATAACTGAATAATACAGTTTTGTGAATCAATAACACAATTTAGGGCATGACACAATTTTTCCGCACATGCCGTGTTGTACACCACGACAAGACACACTCACCCCAATAATCAAAATCAATGAGGAAGGAAGCTAGCTAAACAATGAGTACTCATCCACACTCACCTCAGACTGACAAGTCAAAGAGGGAGGAACATAATCACACTTACCCTAGACTGATAAGTCAAAGAGGGAGGAATATAATAATAGTGTCATGCCAAGTGTGAATCAAAACAATTCCAAATCACAATATTTAAATTTTTCACACAAACCACAAATCATATTTTATCTCAAAATTTCTATTTGCAAAGTAGGCAACACAATAATTTCCAATAAAATTCCCAAAGCCAAAACAATAAAAAATTATTCATAACTCATTTCTCTGAATAAATTTTCTGGTAAAAACAGTGAATATAAAAAGTATTGTGCACAGACACAATTTAAAACTATAATGTTCAAATAAATTTTTAAGTAGAAAATAAGAAATCAAAATTATTGTGCACAAACACAATTTAAAACTATAATGTTCAAATAAATTTTTAAGTAGAAAATAAGAAATCAAAATTATTGTGCACAAAGACAATTTAAAACAATAACATACAAATAATCATAATTTATTTCAATTGAAAAATTCAAAAGAAATAACTATTGTGCATAAACCTCTTATATATGCCTCTTGGCCCTGACTCAGTGTTCCTTACGTTTCTCAATATTTTTTTCAACTGAAACACACAATTTAAAGTGTTTCAGTACTCAATGAATTTGTTTCTAACAATAAAATCCAATATTTAAATTTTCTTCGTACTATTCCCTTCAATTCATTTCATTAGTCAACTTATAATGTTGACCCTTGATGCACTCTAAGTGAGTCAATTCTAATGTTACCAATATGTCACATTTTATAGCCTTTTAGTGTTGGTACATGTTACCAAATTCATTTTCAAGTATATTGCATTTTATTGCAATTTGCTGGATTTTACTATACTAATTTGACTTAACCGGATGACCTAGTTCCCTCGGTTTTTGGGTTTCGATCAAAACTACAAGCTTGTAAGTATATGTCTTATTGCACGCGGGGCAAAATTTCAGGTCATTCTAAGTTATGTAGACCAAGTTATGGTAAATCTACCAATGCTGGACAGAATGTACCAAAATGGTAGCTTTAGGTCATTTTTAGGTCACTTTTGGTTCAGCCAGTTTTTGGATCCAAATTTTTGCAAGCTATTTGGCTTGGTTTTGGCCATTTATGGGCTTGGTGTCTTCATAAGAATTGTAGATATATGTCTAAACTATTCATGGTAAAAATTTCAGGTCAATTGGACCTATTTTGAGTGTGTTATGGCCAAAACACTAACTGCTGCCCAAATGGTCAATTTTCAGGCTTTCAAAGCAATAATTCGGATTTGGTCACTTTTCAAGTTACCTTCCAAGCAGAATTTTGGTCAGCTTCCTTCATGAAAGTTGGCACTTTTTGTGCCTAGTTTCACCTCCAATTGGTCTCATACCAATTGGAGCCACACACTTAAGGTTCTAAGCCAAAACATACACTGCACTGCACATACTCTTCATCACATACCAAAGGACACATCCTATGCTTACCAAGTTATTTCCTTCATGCCATTTCTGTTTTGTACCATAACATAAACACATTATTATGGAAGCTTATAACCACAATCAATATGCACAATATAGTCCAGAATTTTCTAAGTCCAATTACAAATAATTTAACCACATGACATAGCTCATTTACATGTCCATATTCAAATCTCTATTCACATATACATGCTGCCATAACAAGCACCATAATTCAACAATATAATTCTATAAACCAAACCATTAAACAACACATTTTGGTCTACACTTCAAGTTTGCCGAATTGTACATCCTTTTCAATTAACTTCCAAGCTTCCAAAATCAAGTGTATATCACACATACATTTAGTATACATCATCAAATTTATTCCTACACACATAAACACTTACATCAATACTTTAATCTACCATTTACATGCAAGGATAAATTGCTCTTATTGAATTTCCATGGCTGCCAAAAATGTACCTCTTCATTAACTCATCAAACTTCAAAAATCCTTCCACAATTCAACTACCCATAACATCCATTCAAGGTTTAATGAAACAAGCATCAAAAATACATACTTACCACTTTTGAAATTATTCAAAACCTCACCAAAACTTGATCTTCTTGCTGCCTATCTACTACCCAAGTTGTGTAGAATAACTTTAGTGAAGGGAGCATTGAAGGATCATGGCTTGATCATGGGAAATGGGAGCTCAAAGGTGGGACAGCCATGGAGTTTGGGATAGGATTTGGAATTCGGCATGAAGAAGATGAACCAGAAAATGAATCATTTAGTGGACATACACATGTCCCTTAATTAGTTTAAACATCCCTTAGTGCTCCACTATAGTTTAATTAAACAATATTATATGTTAAAGTTTTAGTTATTCAAATTATACCCCATTTCTTGCACTATTATTATAATATACCACAATTTTAATTTTTATGATATTTTCAAAGTGTGCTATCACTCATTTTTAATGGACATTGAGGTCAAAAGACAACTCGTGGTGTTAAATGACTACAATGCCCCTGTTCGGGTCGCATTCCCGATTTTTCGGTAACACTGAGTTTTGTCATTTTCTTAGTTTCTCGTTTTTCTTTGTACTAATTAATTAATTTTTTTTTGATATTTCTAATGATATTTATACTTCAATAAATGTCTATTTAAGTCTTAAAAATATTTTCCAGGGTTCCTCGCGGTCCAGGGCTAGTCAACGGTCCACGCCGCAACTTCCCGGTACGGTTACCCATCGCTATGGTTCTCGGCTCGTTTAACTTGATTACATTTCATTGCTATTATTTTTCCTTTGTTTTTCTTGTCTTTTTCTTTTCTTGTATTTCATTATTCTATGTCTCCTCACTAATATTTAAATATAGTTCTAGGCATTCTAGCTGACCGGATAAATACTGATCACCGGAGCAGTAGAACGCACTACCGAACATAGGGGTGTTACATTTAATTACGTGATAACTTGTGCATGTGTGTGACTTACTAGGCTCATCACTAATTGGCAATGAGATATGATATCAACTCTTAATATCATCAGAACTCTTTCTTACCATAAATGATTTCTCTAAATCATTTTATGCTCCTCATAGACCATGGTTAATAACTAGCATAGCATGCCATGGCCACCCAATTAGTAATAAGGTTTACCTTAAATGAACCTATAATCATATGTTACCATGCACTGGAATCTCTCTGTTACAAAATCCTAACTCAAGCTGGAGTCATGGTTTATGTCAAACTCAATTTGCTATGAATATTATGTTCTCTTTTAATTCCAGTTCTTGATTAAAAAGATTTTCTCATCAGAAACTCTTTTCTGATTAAATCTATCTATCCTGGCCAGGAACTTGAAACATCAAGAACAATTAAATGAACATAGGATTTTATCTCTATTTACTTAGAGGAACAGATTCCATCTTGATCAACACCTACCTCCATATATAACTAGTAGGAGCCAACACATGCCCATATACCCATACACAGTACAAGTATGAAAGCAGTATCAAACTCAAACTACCTATATACAAGATAATTGTGCTATCTCAGGTCTAAAGATTATATGCACTGATATGATTTATGACAATACATTGACAAGAGTAAACTCCATGTGCTTGTCATAAGTGTCACTAGTTCGGCCTACTTATCATTTATAAGTGCCTATCATGTTTGTCATATGGCATGAGACTCAAAAATTAACTGCAAAAAATAACTAGATTAATTAGTAAATGTATCATGTAATTAACCAAAATGATTATGGTCTTTTAATCAAATTGGTCCTCCCACTAACTTAGCGAATTCTACACTTCCAAAGTAGAAAACGAAAATCCTAGTTGGATGGATTTCTAGTGGGTGATTGAATTCTTATAATCCTATTGATCATCCTCAGGTACATCCATTATTGGAATTATAATAAACTATAAGTGAGTAACTCCTTGCCCATCACATCTCATGTGAGGTTCAATCCTTTACCTAGCCCCTAATGCTCAAAATCTTAGGTACATCCATTATTGACTTATCTTGCATTAGTTAAGTTGATCCCATTGAGCCAGTAAAAATGCAAATAATTTTAATGTCCTCAGGTACATCCAATATTGGCCACCAAACTATTTACATATTTATAACATCTCATGCTTAATAATTATTCTTAAGAAAATCTCTTAAATTAATTTCATCATACGCAACTATTTAAAATTTCTTAAAATAATTGTCCCAATGGAGGGCCCATGTTATAATTACTTTAATTATACCATTTTAACTTAATCATTTATTTGGAAGATTTTGTGGTCGTCCTAATTACTATTAAGGTCTCACTTTGCACATTATCCAATTAGTATGCATATATCATATACTTGTATACATTCCCATACATCTCATGCATTCATGGATAATAAATATGGTATGATCATGGACTTTCTAAGGGATTCAATTTTGAGCCACCAAGAATTAAATCAGGGCATTCCTAGGTGCATTTCATTCATTCATATTACAAGAGTTGCTGAAAGAGTACATAATCAATACTTGATCTTGAATTCCTCCCACTGGTCCCACCAATGCTCTTGACCTCCTTGATCTTCTTGCAATCCAATTACATAGTAATCCTTGGCATACCAAGGCGAATTTACAGGAACTAAATAAATGAAATTACAATCCAAAAATATTACAACCTTTATAATACATGCCTAAAATAAATTAAAATAAATTAATTAATTTACAACCCAAAGAAACATAAAAGAAATAAATCTAATCACAATGGTCTTTTATAGTCCATGATCATCCATCATGCATATCACTATTTAACAATTAAATAAAACATATATACTTAAATTAAATTGAATATCTCATATTCAACTTAAAAATCTAGATTTGAATATAATTCAAACAAATTTAAAAATTCAGATTTGAATCACATTCAAATAAATTTAAATATTCAGATTTGAATCACATTCAAATAAATTTAAAAATTCAGATTTGAATCACATTCAAACAAATTTAAAAATTCATATTTGAATCAAAATTTAATTGTATAATTAAAACTCCTAATTAAACACTTTAATTAGTCATGGTCCTCATTATGGGCCTTGGAACCAAGCCCTTAAACAAACCCAAACAGCCATGCGCATGGTTGAATGAATCAAACCATGAGCACCATGGTGTCATTCATCAAACTGCCACCTTTGTCATTGCAATCAGCAATGATTTAATCATCTCATGATCAAATCACACAATTAAATCATATAATCAACAATCAAAATAGCAAATATAGTGGCTCTGATACCAATTGAAGGAGCAGAAGCATGAAAAACATAAGTTTAGATCATTGAATTCAAAAATTTTTCATCAAGGGTCACATGCATCATGTAAGATTCATTTTTATCTATTTGATTTCAATGATAACAGCATATTAAAACTCTTTTAATATGTTTTTTTGATCTATATTTGCCATTTAAGATTTTAGAATTAACATATTAATTCATTAGAACCCTAGATTAGATCAAGAACAAGTGCACTAACCTTTTTGATGCACTGCAGTGCGTTTAGCACCTTTGGGATGCTCTTAGGACACCAGATGTTGTCCCTCTAGCTTGTCCACACCAAGATCACCAATGGCAGCCCCTTGAACAACTTCTAAAGCTTTTTCAATCAATTAGAAAATCAGGTTTTGCCTTTTGAGAGACTACAGATGTAAATAGGACACTAGAAATAATTTCTAGTATTTTTAATTGAAGAGATTGTTAGCTAATCTCTTTGAATTGATGAATGATGAAGAAGATGAGAAGAAGAACACTCCAAGGGTGGAGGCACCAAGAGAATACAGCAGCTTGTATTTTTTGTTCTTTCATCCTTACACTTATATAGCTAGGTCACCATTTAAAACCCTTGCCACATATCACCTTCTGATTGGCTCTAGGTTTAATTGACACAATCACATTGTGCCAAGTGTCAAACCTATATTTAATCCTGACTTTGATCATCTTATATGATTAAAAGACATATGGCAAGCTTATGTGTAGTGCCATGTGTCACCATCTCATGGTGCCATATGTCACCATGTGAAATGACTAAAATACCCCTGTGTCTTAATTTTGAGTTCTTAACCCAAAATAATTATTTCTCTTCTTTTAATCAATTTATATCAAATATAAATTAATTAATTAATGTCTATTAATTAATTTCTCATTAATTAAATTCATATTTAAACACTTTAAATATAAATTTAACTTATATTATACATCCAATAACCTAGATTTGGTTTCAAGCCATGCTAGAGACTTTGCAATCTAATTGAAAACCAAACCTATTTAATTAATCAATTAAACTCTTTAATTAATTAATTAAGTCATATTTAATTTGGTGATTATTTGTGTATGTGTGTGACTTACTAGGCTCATCACTAATTAGCAATGAGACATGATATCAACTCTTAATATCATTAGAACTCTTTCTTACCATAAATGATTTCTCTAAATCATTTTATGTAGCTCATAGACTATGGTTAACACCTAGCATAGCATGCCATAGCCACCCAATTAGTAATAAGGTTTACCTTAAATGAACCTATAATCATATGTTACCATGCACTAGAATATCTCTGTTACAAAATCCCAATTCGAGCTGGAGTCATGGTTTATGTCAAACCCCATTTGCTATGAATATTATGTTCTCTTTTAATTCCAGTTCTTGATTAAAAAGATTTTTCTCATCAAAAACTCTTTTCTAATTAAATCTATTTGTCCTAGCCAGAAACTTGAAATATTAAGAATAATTAAATGAACATAGGATTTTATCCCTATTTACTTAAGATAACAGATTCCATCTTGATCAACACCTACCTCTATATATAACTAGTACGAGCCAACACATGCCCATATACCCATACACAGTACAAGTATGAAAGCAGTATCAAACTCAAACCACCTATATATAAGATAACTGTGCTATCTCAGGTCTAAAAATTATATGCACTGATATGATTTATGACAATGCATTAATAAGAGTAAACTCCATGTGCTTGTTATAAATGTCACTGGTTCTGCCTATTTATCATGTATGAGTGCCTATCAAGTTTGTTATATGGCATGAGACTCACCATTACATCTTATTTACATCTCATATAAATAACTTAGGAACAAACATAATTACAATCTTTCTGGATAAGTGATGTCCTTATTGTGAAGTATCCTCGATTGTGAACCTATTTATGATACTTTATGCTAGAAATACTGTCACTCACATTTTTAACAACTTAAGAATAGAATTTCTAACAAAATATCAATGGACCTTTTCTATTACACATAAATATATTATGTAAACATAAAAGTGGAAATGCCTTTTATTAATAAAAATATATAGAAGATACATATTAAATGATGTGCTCTAGGGCATAATACTAACAAGTTGTGGGGTTCCGACATCAGAATTTCTCTGAGCTGATCTCATAGGCTTTGAACTTAGAAAGAACTGAAAAGGAAGGATCAGTTAAGAAGAGTACACAAGAGAAAGAGAAGATTGAAAAGGCCACTGATCAAGCACCTGAAAGTGGTTCTAGGAAGAGAAAGAATTTTGGTGGATTCAACTCCCATAAATTTGGCAGAGGCAGATTTTCTTGCCAGAGACCACCCCGATCTGGTCAGCCAGCAGACACCCAGAGGGGCATTATTAGTCCATCAATGTGAGACTTGTGGCAGAACACATGGTGGGGTGTGCTTCAAAGCCACAGGTGCATATTTTAACTGTGAAGGGATCGGACATTTTACAAAAGATTGTACCAGTCCACGCCACTCTGGACCATTCTCCACATCAGAGGGATCGGCCCAAGCCTCTACACAGAGGGGTTCACAGCCAGCTAGCAAAGGTAAAGGTAGAGGTAGGGGTAGTACCCCCAGGAAGTCAGAGCACAGTAAATCAACCTGAGCAAGCTTCAGCTAGAGTGTATACAATGAGATAGCGAGAAGTGGCTGAGACTTCAGACATTGTTGCTGGTACCTTCTCCACCTTTAATCAAGATGTACTTGTGTTATTTGATCTGACTTCTATTCACTCTTATGTGAGTGCTAGCATCATTGATTGTCTTTATTTTCCGTGTGTGAAAATGGATTTTGAAGTGCTAGTAATAAGTCCTTTGGGACAAGAGGTCAGGGTAAATAGAATTTATAGAGATTGTCCTTTGGTGATCCAAGGACATACTTTTTTGTCTGATATGATTGAAATGCCCTTCAGAGATTATGATATTATTTTGGGCATGGATTGGTTAGCCAGGCATCATGCCATGATTGACTATAGACTGAAGACAATCACTTTTGATCTCTCTCAGTACGGTGATGTGGTAATATATGGGGAGAGGCAATTATTCCCATCAAACATCATTTTGGCTACACTAGCCAGAAAAATAATCAGAAAGGGCTGTGAAGCATACTTGGCATATGTGGTAGACACTCAAGTGGGGAGTCCAGCAATAGGGGACATTCCGGATGTGTTCCTAGATGAGCTACTAGGATTACCTCTGAAAAGAGAAGTACAGTTTGATATTGATGCTATGCCTGGTGTGGATCCAATCTCTATAACACTTTACAGAATGGCATCAGCAGAACTAAAAGAATTGAAAATACAGTTGTAAGAGTTACTTGATAAGGGCTTTATTCGCCCTAGTGTGTCACCTTGGGGAGTGCCAGTGTTGTTTGTTAAGAAGAAAGATGGCACTCTCCGCTTGTGTATTAATTATCGACAGTTGAATAAGGTAACAATAAAGAGCAGATATCCGTTGCCCCACATTAATGACCTGATTAATCAATTAAAAGGTGCAGCTGTGTTCTCCAAAATTGATTTGAGATTGGGTTAGTATCAATTGAAGGTGTAAGAGCAGAGTATCCCAAAAACTACTTTCAGAACTCGATATGGCCATTATGAGTTCCTGGTTATGCCATTCGGGTTAACTAATGCTCCAGCTGCTTTTATGGACTTGATGAACACTATCTTTAGGCCATACCTAGATCAGTTTCTAGTGGTATTCATTGATGACATATTGGTCTATTCTAAGAGTGTAGAGGAGCATGATAGACATCTGTGGATTGTGCTACAAATTTGAGGGAGAAACAGCTATATGCCAAATTGTCAAAGTGTGAATTTTGGCCAACAAAAATTTCTTTCTTGGGGCACATAGTATCGGTAGAGGGTATTAAGGTAGACCCCAGCAAGATTGAAGCTATCTTTAATTAGAAGCCACCCAGGAATGTCACAGAAATTTGCAGTTTTCTAGGTTTAGCTGGATATTATCGTCGGTTTGTAAAAGGATTCTCTATGTTGGCTTCTCCATTTACTAAGCTGTATCGGAAAGATGTGAAATTTCAGTGGACGGATAAATGCCTACAGAGTTTTGATGAACTGAAGAGATGTTTGAGACAGAGGAGATGGTTAAAGCTGATAAAGGACTATGATTGTCTAATAGACTACCAACCAGGGAAAGCTAATGTGGTGGCTGATGCCTTAAGTCGTAAAACTATGGCAAGTCTAAGAGTTTCTCCTTTGTCGATGGTGCATGAATTGAAAGCACTACATGCCAGCTTAGAGGTTAATGATGAGGGACAGACAGTAGTTGCATGGTATGTACAGCCAGTGTTGATTGATCAAATTAAAATGGCTACACATAATGGCAAGAAATATTAGAAATTGATGAAGAAAGCTTAGGATGGCAAGAAACCTGAATTCTCTGTGAAAGATAATGGCTTACTGCTACACCAGGGCAAGATGTGCGTTCCTAATGATATTGACTTGAGACAAATCATTATGAGGGAAGCACATGAGTCTCCTTTTGCTATGCACCCTGGTGGCACTAAAATGTATAGAGGGCTAAAGGAACACTATTGGTAGATGGGTATGAAAAAGGGATGTAGCTGCTTTTTTCTCCAAATGCCTAACTTGTCAGTAAGTGAAGGTAGAACATTAAGTCCCAGCTGGTTTACTACATCCATTCCCAATACCTGAGTGGAAATGGGAAAGGATAACCATGGATTTTGTGATGGGACTTCCGAGGACACAGAAGAGCCATGATGCAGTATGGGTCATAGTGGACAGATTGACCAAGTCTGCTCATTTTTTGCCAGTTCGGATAGACTACAGTATAGAGAGATTAGCTAAATTGTACATTAATGAGATAGTGAGACTGCATGGAGTGCCAGTATCGATTGTGTCATACAGAGATCCTTGGTTCACTTCTAGATTCTGGGGTAGTTTTCAGAGAACCCTAGGAACTAGATTGAACTTCAATACGGCATTCCACCCATAGACAAATGGCCAGTCTGAGTGGGTAATTCAGATACTGGGGGATATGCTTCGGGCTTGTGTAATTGAGTTTGAAGGTAATTGGGATACACACTTGCCACTGATTGAGTTTGCTTACAATAACAGCTACAAATCAAGCATTGGGATGCCTCCATATGAAGCTTTGTATGGCAGAAAGTGCAGAACTCCCCTGTTTTAGGATGAAGTGGGTGAAAGAAAAATGATTGGACCAAAAATTGTACAGCAGACAGAGGAAAAGATTAGACTAATCAGAGATCGACTCAAGGCTGCGTCAGACCGTTAGAAGTCCTACATTGATTTGAAGAGGAGGGATATTGAATATGTAGTGGGTGATAAAGTATTCCTCAAGGTTTCCCCTTAGAAGAAAATTATGAGATTTAGTAGAAAGGGGAAATCGAGTTCTCGCTTCATTGGAGCATATGAGGTTCTGGAAAGATTGGGTCCTCTGGCATATCGATTGGCATTACCTCCAGAGTTAGAGAAGATACATAATATCTTTCGTGTATCCATGTTGAGAAGGTATAGATCAGACCCATCTCATATACTATTAGTAGAAGAGATTGAAGTGAATTCAGACCTCACATATAAGGAAGAACCCATTGAGATTCTGGCATATAAGGTGAAGCAAATGAGAAACAAGCAGATACCACTGGTAAAAGTGCTGTGGAACCATCATTCAGGCTAGGAAGCATGAAAAGCACATGAGAAGACAGCACCCATAGCTGTTCAGAGACTGATGCCAGGTGAAATTTCGAGACGTAATTTATTTTAAGAGGGGGGGGGGGGGCAGAGAATTGTAACACCCCGATATGCATAGCCTGGATATTTCACTATTTCGGTGACCTGTGTCGGTCCGAATAATTAGGAGAATTAGAACTAAGTTTAAGTCACTTAGAAAAGCCCTGAACAAGAATAAATAGTAATTACCAGAAGGTTAAGTAGAAATAGAAAAACAAAGCATAAAAGGTTAAATGAGCCGGGGGTCACAGCGATGGGTGACCTTATCGGAAAGTGACTACGAGGTCAGTTCTAACCCTAATTTTGAATGGGAAATTGTGACACCGTAGTCCTAAGAAATGTTGCGAACTATTGAAAAAGAGAAAATCATAGAAAAAAGTTGATAAGTAGGTTAAATAATTAGGTCAAGGTTCCGGAAGAAATACCGAATTATTTGCAAACCAGATCAGATAAGCGAGGGGAAAATTGGTCAATTCACCCCTAGAGGTATCTCATGACCTAACTTTCCAATAAAATCAAAGAAATGAAAATTTTGGAATATAGAAATAGATTAAAGAACTATGGAAAAATAAAGGAAAAAGGAAAAAAGAAAAAAAAAACGGATTTATGACCTCACATTGGTGACTTCATACACGATGTCAAAAATAAATATTAATTAGTTACAAATTGACTAAGTCAAATATAAGACATAAAAACACAAATTTGAAAAAAATAAAATCATTTTTCCCACCCCATGGCCGGCACTCATCTTCTTCCTCTCTCCCATTATTTTTTTTTTCGTCCATTAAAGTTTGGTTTCAAGCTTTTTAAACCCCCAAAATCCCATAAATTCCCCCTTTATTTTTTTATTAAAGCTTACTTTGGCAACTTGAAAGGAAGCCTGATCAAGAAAAGAAAGGAGAAAAGTGAAGCAATTGAAGAATTGAAATTTAAAGAAACATTAGTAAGCTAAACTTGAAATTTCTAGTTAATTTGTTGTGTTTATAGTTGATTAAACTTAGAAATTATGGAAAATGGAAACAAAACAAACTTGTGTGACTAATTGTGAATTTTGGCCAGCCTATATGGGAGTTGAAATTGTTTGAGTTTGATGAAATTAAAGTGATATAGAATTGTAATTAAGTGTGTAGAACATAGTGAGATACTTTATTTGCATTAAGTGAATGAATTACAAAATTTGGGTTCTTTAGTTCTTGAAATTAGGGAAAAAATTAGAGGAAATGGTCAATTGATGCAATTGACCCTAATTGAGGTTAAAAATGGTCAATTGGGACCAATTGAGATGTGTTGGAATGAGTAGAAATGCAATTTAATTCGGATTGGAGAGTGTTCACCTTTGGGCAGTATGACCTAAATTTCTGCCCACCCAACTGGTGTGAGGCCAGTTGGACATGAAAGTAGACACATAATGAGACAATTTTCATGAAGAAACCATGCCTAGAAAATGACATTAAGATAGTGAACAATTAGGTCAAATCCGGGTAATGCACACTGCCACTGTACAGAAATGACCAAATGAACAGTTCATTTGACTATAAGTTGATGTAGGAAGGTCCAAATGACCTGAATTTTATACCGATGGAAAACTGAGACATAGCACTACAACTTTTATGAAGAACACAAACCCAAATTCTGAAGGAGCGGAAGTATGGAAAACACAAGTTTATATCATTAAATTCAAAAATTTTCACCTAAGGTCACATGCATCATGCAAGATTTATTTTTATCTATTTGATTTCAATGATAAAAAAACATATTAAAACTTTTTTAATATATTTTTGGATCTGTATTTGCCATTTAAGATTTTAGAATTAATCAGATTAATTTTAGAACGCTAGATTAAATCAAGAACAAGTGCACTAACCTCTTGATGCATTGTAGTGTGTTTGGCACCTTTGGGATTCGTCTTTAGGACACCAGATGTTGTCCCTCTTGCTTGTCCACACTAAGATCACCTATGGCAGCCCTTGAATAGCTTCTAAAGCTTTTTCTATTAATTAGAAAATCAAGTTTTGCCTTTTAAGAGATTAAAGATGTAAACAGGACACTAGAAACAATTTTTAGTATTTTTAATTCAAGAGATTGTTTGCTAATATCATGGAATTGATGAGAGATGAAGAAGAAGAAGAGAGCATGGGAGCCTCAAGGGCAGCAGCACAAAGGGAGGTAGCAGCTGGTTATCATTTTTTTCTTTCATCCTTACACTTATATAGCTAAGTCACCACTTAAAACCCTTGCCACATGTCACCTTCTAATTGGCTCTAGGTTTAATTGACCCAATCACATTGTGCCAAGTGTTAAACCTATATTTAATCTTAATTTTAATCATCTTAAATGACTAAAAGACATTTGGCAAGCTTATGTGTAGTATCATGTGTCACCATCTCATGGTGCCACATGTCACCCTGGGAAATGACCAAAATGCCCCTGTGTCTTAATTTTGAGTTGTCAACTCAAAATAATTATTTCTCTTCTTCTAATCAATTTATATCAAATATAAATCAATTAATTAATCTTTATTAATTAATTTCTCATTAATTAAATTCATATTTAAACACTTTAAATAAAAATTTAACTTATACTATACATCCAATAATCTAGATTTGATTTCAAGTTATGCTAGGAACTTTGCAGTCTAATTGCAAACCAAACCTATTTAATTAATCAATTAAAATCTTTAATTAATTAAATAAATCATATTTAATTTGGTGATTACTTGTGTATGTGTGTGACTTACTAGGCTCATCACTATTTGGCAATGAGATATGATATCAACTCTTAATATCATCAGAACTCTTTCTTACCATAAATGATTTCTCTAAACCATTTTATACACCTCATAAACCATAGTTAACACCTAGCATAGCATGCCATGACAGCCCAATTAGTAATAAGGTTTACCTTAAATGAACATATAATCATATGTTACCATGCACTAGAATCTCTCTGTTATAAAATCTCAACTCAAGCTGGAGTCATGGTTTATGTTAAACCCCATTTGTTATGAATATTATGTTCTCTTTTAATTCCAGTTTTTGATTAAAAGATTTTCTCATCAGAAACTCTTTTCTGATTAAATCTATCTGTCCTGGCCAGGAACTTGAAACATCAAGAACAATTAAATGAACATAGGATTTTATCCCTATTTACTTAGAGGAACAGATTCCATCTTGATCAACACCTACCTCCATATATAACTAGTAGGAGCCAACACATGCCCATTTACCCATACACAGTATAAGTATGAAAGCAGTATCAAACTCAAACCACCTATATACAAGATAACTATGCTATCTCAGGTCTAAAGATTATATGCACTGATATGATTTATGACAATACATTAACAAGAGTAAACTCCATGTGCTTGTCATAAGTGTCACTAGTTCGACCTACTTATCATGTATAAGTGCCTATCATATTTGCCATATGGCATGAGACTCACCATTCCATCTTATTTATATCTCATATAAATAACTTGGGAACAAACATGAATACAATATTTCTGGATAAGTCATGTCCTTATTGTGAAGTATCCTCGATTGTGAACATATTTATGATACTTTGTACTAGAAATACTGTCACTCATATTCTTAACAACTTAAGAATAAAATTTCTAACAAAATACCAGTGGACCTTTTCTATTACACATAAATATATTATGTAAATGGAAAAGTACAAATGCCTTTTATTAATAAAAACATGTACAAGATACATAATAAATAATATGCTCTAGGGTATACTACTAACAATCTCCCACTAGCACTAGAGCCATTCATTACAATATCTTAGACCCATCTTCTCAAGATGTCGGTCTAGTTGAGTCTGTGACATAGGCTTAGTGAATGGATCAGCTGGATTTTCAGCTAATGCTATTTTCTGCTTAGCTACATCGCCTCGTCCAACTATTTCTCTGATAATGTGGTAGCGCCTTTCTATGTGTTTGGATTTCTAGTGAGACCGGGGTTCCTTAGCCTGTATAACTGCTCCATTGTTGTCACAGTGAAGTGGAACTACTGGCTCAATGGAAGGAACTACTGCATGTTCTATCATGAACTTCTTTATCTAAACAACTTCCTTTGCAGCATCTAATGCAGCAATATACTCAGCCTTGGTAGTGGAATCTGCAGTTGTGCTCTGTTTGGAACTCTTCCAACTGACTGCACCTCCATTACAAAAGAACACATACTCAGAGGTAGACTTTCTATCATCGATATTTGATTAGAAATCAGAATCAGTATAACCATCCAATTGCAAGTCTCCACCTCCATAAATCAAGAATAAATCCTTAGTTCTTCTTAAGTACTTAAGGATATTCTTGACAGCTATTCAGTGTTCCAAACCTGGATTGGATTGATACCTGCTAGTCAAACTAACAGCATATGCGATATCCGGCCTAGTACACAACATTGCATACATCAAACTTCCAATAGCCGAAGCATATGTAATCCTAGCCATTTTATCTCCTTCTTCAGGTGTCTTTGGAGACATCTCTTTAGAAAGGTGGATGCCATGTCTCACTGGCAACAATCCTCTCTTGGAATCAAGCATGTTAAACCTGTTTAACACCTTTTTCAAGTATAGACTTTGGGATAAACCAATTACTCTTTTTGCTCTATCTCTATAGATGCGAATCCCAATAATATAGGTTGCCTCCCCTAAGTCTTTCATGGAGAATGTATTTGATAACCATACCTTTACAGTTGTCAACATACCTGTGTCATTACCCATCAACAGTATGTCATCCACATATAAGACAAGAAAAGTGATAGCACTGTCACTAACCTTCTTATATACACATGGCTCAATCTCATTTTCGATAAAACCAAATGACTTAATGGCTTCATCAAAACGGATGTTCCAACTCCTCGAAACTTTTTTCAACTCATAAATGGATCGCTTTAGCTTGCATACCTTAGAACCATCTTGGGATTCAAAACCCCTAGGTTGTTCCATGAAAATGTTTTCTTCAATGTATCCATTAAGAAAAGCTGTTTTGATATCCATCTGCCAAATCTCATAATCATAGTATGCAGTTATTGCTAATAGAATCCTAATTGATTTAAGCATGGAAACAGGTGAGAAAGTCTCCTCATAGTCGATTCCTTGCCTTTGTTGAAACCCTTTTGCTACTAGCCTTGCCTTATAGGTCTCTACCTTTCCATCAGAGCCAATTTTCTTCTTGAAAACCCATTTGTTCGCTATAGGTACTATACCTTCAGGTGGGTCAACAAGATCCCAAACTTGATTCTTATACATGGAATCAATCTCGGGTTTCATAGCATCATTCCATTTTGAAGAGTCTATAACTGATATAGCTTCTTCATAGGTAAGTGGATCATCTCCATGATCTACTTCTTCATGAGTAGACAACTCTTGGTCTTCTTCATGAAGGAAACCATATCTTACTGGTGGGTGAGATACCCTGGTTGTTCTATGAGGAATAGCTGTAGATGTTTCATTAACAGGTGTAGGTTGACTGGATGGATCTATATCCATATGATCTGTTAGTTGGTCAGAATTTTCTAATTCTAACTTTATTTGCCTTCCTTTGACTCCTTCTTGAACAAACTGTTGTTCAAGAAATGTGGCATCTCTACTTATCACAACCTTTTTGTGAAGTAGGCAAATAAAAATAATATCCAAAACTATCTTTTGGATATCCAACAAATCGACCATTTTCTGACCTGGTTTCTAATTTATCAGTGTTCAGCTTTTTGATGTAAGCTGGACAACTCCAAATCTTAACATGCTTAAGACTTGGTTTTCTTCCATGCCATATCTCATAAGGTGTGGAAGAAACTGATTTTGATGGAATCCTATTCAGAATATACAAAGCTGATTCTAATGCAAATCCCCAAAAGGAGATTGGCATATTAGTATAGCTCATCATACTACGTACCATATCCAATAGGGTACGATTTCTCCTTTCAGATATAACATTCAGCTGTGGTGTTCCTGGAGGAGTCAGCTGGGAAACAATGCCGTGCTCTCTCAAGTATTCATCAAATTCAGTACTCAAATATTCACCTCCACGATCTAATCGAAGAGCTTTAATACTCTTTCCTGTTTGATTTTCTACTTCAGATTTAAATTCTTTGAACTTTTCAAAGGATTCATGTTTGTATTTCATCAAATACAAATACCCAAACCTTGATTTATCATCAGTAAAGGTAATAAAATAATGAAAACCGCCTCTAGCCATTTCCTTAAATGGACCACATACATCACTATGTATTAGCTCTAAAATATTTTCAGCCCTTAGCCCTTGTCCAACAAAGGGTGATCTAGTAATTTTGCCCTGAAAGCAAGATTCACAAGTTGGAGTAGGCTTATAGCCCAATGAGGATAGAATCCCCATTTTCTCCAATTTTGCAATCCTATCTTCTGCAATATGACATAACCTTGAGTGCCAAATATATTTTTAACTTGAGTTGGTTTTCACCATGGCATTGCATTCATTTAGATCACTTGCATTCATTTTGTGTTTGTCATTATTATCTAAATAATAAAGACCATCATTCATATAACCCAAACCAACATATTTATTTCCAAAATAAATATTGCAAATATCATCTATGAACTGAAATTCATAGCCATTTCTAGTCAAACTAGATATAAAAATGATGTTCTTAAAAGCATCAGGTACATATAAAATATTATCCAAACACAAAACATGTTCAGACATATAAAAAGATTTAGATCATATGGCTAAAGCTTCAACAGTTGAGCCATTACCAATCCAGACTCTAACATCTTGAGAACGCAAGCTGCTACTATTTGCTAGTTCCTGTATATCATAAGAAATGTGAGAACTAGCACAGTATCTAAAACCCAAGCTGTAGATGAACTATGAGTATCATCAGAATCTAAATAACAAGATATGGACATACCTTCCGAAGGTCTATCCTTCTTGTCCTTTAGAGAAGCAAGATACTCTGGGTAGTTCCTTTTCCAGTGCCCATCCTTCTGGCAGTGGAAACACTTTCCTTTGCCTCCATTAGCTTTAGTCTTCCCTTTCTGTTTAGCTATTTTCTTGGAAGGACCAGGAATCTAAGGTTTCTTTTTCTTCTTGTTGGACTTTCCAGTAGAACTTAAATAAATGAAATTATAACCCAAAATTATTACAACCTTAATAATACATGCCCAAAATAAATTAAAATAAATTAATTAATTTACAATTCCAAAGAAACATAAAAGAAATAAATCAAATCACATTGGTCTTTTATAGTCCATGACCATCCATCATGCATATCACTATTTAACAATTAAATAAAACATATATACTTAAATTAAATTGAATATCTCATATTCAACTTAAAAATCCAGATTTGAATATAATTCAAACAAATTTAAAAATTTAGATTTGAATCACATTCAAACAAATTTAAAAATTCATATTTGAATCACATTCAAACAACCTTAAAAATTCATATTTGAATCACATTCAAATAATTTTTAAAAATAAGATTTGAATCACATTCAAATAATTTTTTAAAAATTAAGATTTTAATATTATTCAAACAACTTTAAAAATTCATATTTGAATATGATTCAAACAACTTTAGAAATTCATATTTGAATCACATTCAAACAACTTTTAAAATTCAGATTTGAATCACATTCAAATAATTTTTAAAATTTTGATTTGAATAAAATTTAATTGTGTGATTAAAACTCTAATTAAATAATTTAATTAGACATAGGATGTGCTTTTAGATCATACAACAATTGCAAATTAAAAAGCCAAACCTTGCGCACACCATGGGAGGAGCCAAACCATGAAAACCCATGGTGCACTCCACCATGCCACCACCTTGTTCATTCCAACCAGCAATGAATTGATCAACTTTTGATCAAATCACACAATCAAATCTCATATTGAATAATCTAAAAGGCAACTATAGTGGCTCTGATACCAATTGAAGGAGCGGAAGCATGAAAAACACAAGTTTATATTATTGAATTCAAAAATTTTCACCTAGGGTCACATGCATCATGCAAGATTTATTTTTATCTATTTGATTTCAATGATAAACAACATATTAAAACTCTTTTAATATATTTTTGGATCTGTATTTGCCATTTAAGATTTTAGAATTAATCAGATTAATTTTCGAACCCTATATTAAATCAAGAACAAGTGCACTAACCTCTTGATGTACTGCAGTGTGTTTAGCACCTTTGGGATGCGTCTTTAGGACACCAGATGTTGTTCCTCTAGCTTGTCCACACCAAGATCACCTATGGCAGCCCTTGAACAGCTTCTAAAGCTTTTTCTATTAATTAAAAAATCAAGTTTTGCCTTTTAAGAGATTAAAGATGTAAACAGGACACTAGAAATAATTTCTAGTATTTTTAATTCAAGAGATTGTTTGCTAATCTCTTGGAATTTATGAGAGATGAAGAAGAAGAGAGAATGGGAGCCTCAAGGGTGGCGGCACAAAGGGAGGCAGCAGCTGATTATCATTTGTTCTTTCATCCTTACACTTATATGGCTAGGTCACCACTTAAAACCCTTGCCACATGTCACCTTCTGATTGGCTCTAGGTTTAATTGACCTAATCACATTGTGCCAAGTGTCAAACCTATATTTAATCTTAATTTTAATCATCTTACATGATTAAAAGACATTTGGCAATGTGTAGTACAATATGTCAACATTTCATGGTGCCATATGTCACCCTGGGAAATGATCAAAATGCCCCTGTGTCTTAATTTTGAGTTATCAACCCAAAATAATTATTTCTCTTCTTCTACTCAATTTATATCAAATATAAATCAATTAATTAATCTTTATTAATTAATTTCTCATTAATTAAATTCATATTTAAACAATTTAAATAAAAATTTAACTTATACTACACATCCAATAATCTAGATTTGATTTCAAGTCATGCTAGGGACTTTGCAATTTAATTCCAAACCAAACCTATCTAATTAATCAATTAAACTCTTTAATTAATTAATTAAATCATATTTAATTTGGTGATTACTTATGTATGTGTGTGACTTACTAGGCTCATCACTAATTGACAATGAGACATGATATCAACTCTTAATATCATCAGAACTCTTTCTGGCCATAAATGGTTTCTCTAAACCATTTTATGCACCTCATAGACCATGGTTAACACC
Organism: Hevea brasiliensis; assembly: GCF_030052815.1. Classification (NCBI taxonomy): domain Eukaryota; kingdom Viridiplantae; phylum Streptophyta; class Magnoliopsida; order Malpighiales; family Euphorbiaceae; genus Hevea; species Hevea brasiliensis. Next base: position 73,590,116 of record NC_079495.1, on the reverse strand, counting down.
TAGCATAGCATGCCATGGCCACCCAATCAGTAATAAGGTTTACCTTAAATGAACCTATAATCATATGTTACCATGCACTAGAATCTCTCTGTTATAAAATCTCAACTCAAGCTGGAGTCATGGTTTATGTTAAACCCCATTTGTTATGAATATTATGTTCTCTTTTAATTCCAGTTTTTGATTAAAAGATTTTCTCATCAGAAACTCTTTTCTGATTAAATCTATCTGTCCTGGCCAGGAACTTGAAACATCAAGAACAATTAAATGAACATAGGATTTTATCCCTATTTACTTAGAGGAACAGATTCCATCTTGATCAACACCTACCTCCATATATAACTAGTAGGAGCCAACACATGCCCATATACCCATACACAGTACAAGTATGAAAGCAGTATCAAACTCAAACCACCTATATACAAGATAACTATGCTATCTCAGGTCTAAAGATTATATGCACTGATATGATTTATGACAATACATTGACAAGAGTAAACTCCATGTGCTTGTCATAAGTGTCACTGGTTCGACCTATTTATCATGTATAAGTGCCTATCATGTTTGCCATATGGCATGAGACTCACCATTCCATATTATTTATATCTCATATAAATAACTTGGGAACAAACATGAATACAATCTTTCTGGATAGGTCATGTCCTTATTGTGAAGTATCCTCGATTATGAACCTATTTATGATACTTTGAACTAGAAATACTATCACTCATATTCTTAACAACTTAAGAATAGAATTTCTAACAAAATATCAATGGACCTTTTCTATTACACATAAATATATTATGTAAACGGAAAAGTGGAAATGCCTTTTATTAATAAAAACATGTACAAGATACATACTAAATGATATGCTCTAGGGCATACTACTAACAAATTCTGACCATAAATCATCCAAAAAGTGAGCTGCAATCAGCATACCAAAACTGCCAGAACCAAGAAAGTGCCCAGAATTCTGGGGTTGAACTAATCCGGCCAGCCTTAGAAAAATGGCCATATCTTGGGCTACAAAACTCCGAATGGAGTGATTCAAAAAGAGAATTAAAGCTAATACAATTCTTGGGCTACAAAACTCCGAATGGAGTGATTCAAAAAGAGAATTAAAGCTAATACAATACGGAAAAATTTTGATGAAGAACACTTAGCCAAATTCCCACAGTAACTAGACCAATGGAACAGTGCAAAATAGGGGACCAAAACTAAAAAATTGAAATTTCTCTTGGGAAACTTAGAAATTGAAATGGCAACTAAGGCTAACAAATTTGATGCCCAAAATGTGGTAGGTGGGTGTAATTGGAATCCACCTATCTATTAAGCATGAGAAAGTCAATATTTTGACTTGAATAGTACCATGAATAGTAACCTCGAAATGCAAAATTTAGAGAATATTGTTTTAAGCCCATGTACAGATACAATTAAATAAATATGTAATAAATTATTGAAATTATTATGAGTTATGACACTAAAACACTGTAATTTACGTGTTTCAGTTGAAAAAGACTTGGAAAAAGATAAGGAACATTGAGTCAAGGTCTAGAGGCGACTAAAATCAAGTTTGTGCATAATAAACCTTATTTAAGCATTTTCTCATTGAAAATTTGATTTAGTATGCATTATGAAATTTCTGTGTTAATTATGAGTTTAAGAACTTCAGTATTGCCACTTTATGAATGAACATGTGATTTTGGAAATTGATTGGATTTTGCATGCAATATTTGAATAAATTGCTTTAAATTGATTTCTGATTCACACTTAGCATGACAGTACCATATTGTTCCTCCTCCATTTATGGGGTTGAGATCGATTATTTTCCTCCCTCTCTGGCTTACTAGTTGAGGTCGAGATCGGATGAGTACTTATTAGCTAGCTAGCCACCTCCCTCATTGATTTCGATTAGTGAGGTTATAGATTGCTTTGTCGTGGTGTGTAACACGGTATTGATTGAAAATTTTGTATCATGACTTAAGTTGTGTATGAATTGGTAACACTGTGT